>NW_022900930.1:39209572-39247538 GCF_012274545.1 Fukomys damarensis | reverse complement strand
CCTCTACTACATGGTAAGACTGTCTGAAAAAAAAAAAAAGAAGGGGAAATGTCCTATTATGGAATAAAAAATTAATAGAATTAGATAAAAACTGCAAAGGAAAAATAAGAAAAAGGAAAAACATAGAGTAAAACAAAGAATTAAAAAGAACAAAAATGGAAAAAGAAAATGAGTCCAAAACATTCTTCCATGAACGAGTGGTTTATTTTCAGGGTTTGCAGTACTGGAATCCTCCATGTACAGGGAATTGATAGTGAGTCACCACTAACACTTACTTTTTCGAACTCACATTTCTGTGTGTAGATGCTGACTCCTGCTGTATCTTTTCCTGGTGGGCACATGTGGTCAGTGTTGTCCACCCTAGGGCTGTATTCACTCTCACTGACCCCAGTTTCCATGCCTCTCTGTGCATCCCAAGCCACTGCTTTCTCTGCCTACCTTTTTAGATCATGGTTTTTTGAGGTGCCCCTCTTGCTCTGCAGACTCCACTGTCTGTATAACCCAGACTGTGGCAACTACCCAAGCTGAGACCCTGTGCCTGATCATGTTTACAGATGGGAAAAGCAAGCAAACCATTGAGCTCTGGGCCACGTGAGTCAAGCAGTCTGCTAGACTTTATGTCAGCACTTTGAGATTAAGCCTCTTCCCAAAGCTCACATTTCTGGCCTGGCTTCTTACCCTGGAGGGTGAGGCCCTGGTGTCATTCCCAGCCTGAGTTTAAACTTCTCAGGGTATCTAAGTTTAGCTTGTGCCATCTTTATTAGTATTGCTCATGGCTGTCTCCCAACTAGTCATTGTGGTGGACGATCCCAGAAACCATGAGGCATAGTTGTTCTGTAGCTGTTCTGTAGCTCAGTCTTAAGCAATTTCCCAATTCCCAAAAGGGCTCCTGATTAAAAACTCTGAAATATGTCAGGTGCTGCCCTTCATTTCCTCTCCAACTCTACTCTGTCATGCAGAAGGAATATATATTTTTTCTAAGTAAAATTTCATGCTGTTTTTGTCCCTTACCATACTTACAAGCTTTTCTTAGGCCTAGTACTATTTGCCTGGTCCATTGTTTTCCCTGGAGCTCCAGCCCTCTCAGGTTTAACTTGTTAGTGGAGACCAGTCCTCCTCCCTGGGATTTAGGGTTTACTTTCTAGACTGCTTTGTTCTTTTCTCTGTGTTGTGCTCCATTTCCCCAGCTTCTCTGTAGTTCTTAGTTTTCCTGGGAGCTCCCTTGTAATTCCCAGAGATGCTCCTTGTTTTCTTCACTAAATTGTTTATTTTGCAGCTGCCTCAATTATAAGCCTTGCAAAAGCTATATTCTGCTGCTGGCCTTTACTCCCCTATGCTTAATGCCATCGTGCCTCTGTATTATCGTGATTGTGATATTTGAAGTATATAGGTTTCTAATCTTGATAAAGTCCAACTTACCTAATTCAGTTTTTTGTCACTTGAGTTTTTGGTGTAATATCTAAAAAGACATATACCTAACCCAAGTTCACAAAAATGTATTTCTAAGAGTTTAATACTTTTAGTTCTAATATTTTGATCTATAATCCATTTTGAATTACTTTGTACATGTTTTGATGATATATGGGTTCAACATCCTTATTTTACATGTGGATTATCCAGTTGCCCTAACAGTATTTGTGAACAAGACTATTATTTCCCATTGAATTTTCTTGGTTCCCTTATCAAAATTAAACAAAGCATAAATCTGAAGGTTTATGTCTGAATTCAAAGTCCATTGATCTCTAGTTATAGCCTTAGTTCAATACAACATCATCTTGATTAATGAAGACTTGCGATGAGATTTTAAATCAGGTTGTGAGTTTTTCAAGTTTGCTTGGGGATTTGCTTTTATATATTAACTTTTTGCTCTCTCCCTTCTCTTTCCGAAACTTCCATTATGCCTATATTTACCTCATGGTAAACTGAATTTATTTTAGAAAAATCTTTCTAATTTTAATACATTTATTACTTTCCCCAGGCTGATTTTATTTCATTTTACTTTATTTTTTAATTGAGTTTATTGGTATATTTTAGGTATACAGTACAATTACAATTATTGGGATCTTGTACCTTTACATGACAGGTCTTGGTTCTCATTTTTTTCCCCTTGTCCCTGCCTTCCCTTCACCTCCTCCTCCCCTCCTCATTTACAAACACTTTATTTCCATTTTTTCATTTTCTCATATTTTTTTCTTTTCCCTTATTACCTTTCCCCTACCCTTCCTACTTTCCACACACCTTTAGCCCTTTTCCTCCAATTTCACATTTTACTTTAAATGATATTATTTAATGCTTACACTTTAAAGTGTTACTTTTGAAATCTTTGTGTATTTTCTTGCATTTATGTTTGTTGTGATATGTGTCTTTGCTGTGTTACTATTCTTGTGAATCTGAGTAAATTTGTGTTTTAATTATGTTAAGGTGACTGTGCTTTGGAAGTATTAACTCCATTTTGATCTTTCTGTCATTACACAAGCTGCAACTGAACCAAGTGGCTTGTTCATAGTTACCTTGACAACTAGCTGACTGATAGCCACATTGCAAACTGTGTGTTGATTTGCAAATGAAGTAGTTGGTGTCCAGGACCATTTCCTTCAAAAATCAACATCTGGAAATTGAAATAATATACTTTCTGGATTATAAATGCCAATGTCCTCAACTACCATTTGAAACACATCTCATTGTGACTCTACTCTTTGTGAGTGTTCTTTCTGAAAAGTCATCAGCCTTCAGAGGCCCAGTCTAAATAAAAAGTCATTCAACTTCACCATTGGCAGTCTTGAGGGGCACCTTGAGTGGACTGGTCTCCATGGATTCATGATATTTTGTGCATCATTAGTACTCTTGGCCTGACTACTTTTCTTTTATCTATTTTGCCAATGTTTTCATATATTCCTTGTGCTTATTTAATGATTTTGTGTGCATTGCAATACATTGATCCACTTGGAAACTATCTTTGCCTCCTCTGGGTTGTCATTCAGTTAAAAGAAAAAAAGACTTGCCCTTCTTGGAAGAAGTATAATCCTGGTAGGTTTAGGTAAATTAGATGTAACAAAATCATACCTTTTTCTACTTTCTGTTAACTGCAAACAATTTTCACTATCCCTTCCTACTCAGGTAGAATAGCAGACTTGGACCTAGTGTTAGGAGCAGGAGTCTTTGTCTTTCTTACAATTTTCTCCAAACATTAGAGACAATCTGCAACTGAAACCAAGTGGCTGAAACTGTCCTGACTGACCAGAAAGACTGTGAAAATGATGAATTTTTCCAAACTTAGACTGTAGTTTTGGAATTATATTTCTTCGGTTTTATTCTCTTTTTAACCCTAGACTTATTTTCAGACACAGTTTAGGTAGGCTCAACATAGCTTCCTGTTTTGATGCTTACATGCAAACTTACAGATCCATTTTAACATGATGCCATTAAATATAAAGATTAGTAGAAACTCCAAGTGTGAGCTAAGCATAGAGTCAAAGAATCAGATGTTCATTCTCAGTATTATATAGAAGCCAGATGGAGCTGTTACATCAGTACAATTAAATTTTCACTGTTCTTTATTTGTGGATATTAGTTTTTCTTTGGCAGAGCTGAGGATTTTACCCAGGGCTTTGCACATGTTGAATACGTGCTCTACCACTGAACTGCACTTGCCTCTGTAATTTTTTGATGATAATATTTCTTTCCAAGATCAAGTCATTTTTAAGATATATCTAAACATATTTACATATTTTAGTGTCAGATTTGTTATGGCTTAGATTAAAAGTTTCCCCCGAAGGCCTTATGTGCTCATGGGTAGGCTTGACTGGCTGTTCAGAGATGGGGGTCTGGTTGGAAGTCATGGTGGGGGTGGTGACCCAGCAGGGTAGAGTTCTTCCTGGCTCCTAGTTTTCTCTGTTTCCTGGCCACCATGATATGAGCAAATTTCCTTCTCCAAGCTTTTCCACCATGATATTTCTGCCTTAGAGCCAGCCAACAAAGGACTGTAAACTTGAGCCAAAATAAACTCTCCTCCTTTAAGTTGGGGGTGTGGAGTATTATGTCTAAATGGGAAAAAGGTGACTAAGACAGTTTTCATTCACATCGTTTCACTTCTCAATTCCAGGATGTCTTATCTCATGCTCTTTCCTATGGAAATGATCTATAGAAATGATCCCTGAAAGTGTAGCCTTCAATCTTTCCTTTCCAAAGGGCTCATCTCTTTTAATTTAGTCAGAAGCATGTAATTATATTAAAAACAAATTTAATAGAGTAGTGCAAAATATATTTTATAGTAATGTATAGAGATGGAGAAAAATATGCTGTTTAACTGAATGAAGTTGCCAGGAGTTAGTCCTTTTAACCTACATAATATGATGTTATCATAAGCCTTAACCCTTAAATACAGCCTTGATACCGTCTAACATCAGCAAGGAATGTTAAGTTCAAGCTTGTTCCCAGAAGGAGACTCATTTTCTTCTGTATCTTCATCTTTGTCTAATGTTTTACTTCTGTTCATTAATTATTAAGAAAAACACGCTAAATTATATAAAATAACATGATGAGGCTGACGGTAGTTGAGGAAATAACTTGGTGAGGCTGAAGAAAGAAGCTAGGATCAGCCTACTGTGGATCCCACTGTCTGGGCTAGATCTACTGCATAAGGTAACCAAAGAAACAATGAGGGGGGGAAAAAAGGAGGGTCCACCTTCGAGCCAACTTTCTGGGACTAGATTCACCTTCTAAATAAAACATTAACCCAGAAATCCAGATCTAAATACAATGGGGAAAGGCAGCCAAGTAACCTAGCTTACACACCATCAGTCCAAGTGCATGTGCTCAGTGGTCTGCTGCATCCCTTGGTCTACTCCAACTCTAATTACCATGTCACTGACTGCAGATTTGACCACCCTTGTGGGCATTGAATGCAATGACAGTTTCTGTAAGGGTCATGAAAGGAAAGGGATGGAAAAAAGGATCAATATGTGTTATGTACCAATGCCCCAAGATGCATGTAATCATTATGTACTGCAAATGTATACTAATAAATATATAGGTTAAGAAATTAAACAAAAACACCAAGGCTCAGGGGAGGGGCTGAGTCAAGTCACTTAATGGCAGGAGTCATATCTCAGGCTAAACCTTCAATTTTACCTCAAGCCCTAAGGCTCAGAGCCCTCAACTCCAAGCTCCCTCGGTGCTGTGAGCTCTTTTCACTGGCCCACTTCCACTCTGTAGAGTATATCTTGTCTTTTCGCATTCAGATAAATCATTGATCCTGTTGCTACTTTTGGATGTCTTTCTCAGTTCTTTGTTTAGGACATCAAGAACCTGGACAAGATCCCAGACAAGTAACAATGGGATCCACTGTAGAAATACTCATGACAAGAGAGAGGTAGGGAATCCCTAAAGAACATTTTACTTCATATAATCTTCATGAAGGTGGAGATCTGAATTAGTCATCAGTATGTCTTCAGGGTCCATTTTGGTGATTAACATAGAACATATGATGAAAAACAAATTAAGTGTTTTAAGTCCAAATTTATAAGAAGACATAGAGAAGGTCCTTACAATGAACTAAATATATTGTGGGAATTCAGAGGGTTCATGAAGTCCTGGAGTACTCCATTACAAGACAGTGAATTTTCAGGCTCAGGTTCTGTCACTGGGTTTATTCAACTATTTTCCATATCTATTCTCTCCACAACTACAAGCTGTTTATGCATTCAGTTTCCTCTGTGTAACAGCCTCTTCTGTTTGCTGCCTGTTTTCTCTAAAATTCCACTTGTTATTCTTATTTCCTATCCCAACTGCAGTTTCATCTCAGGATCTGAAGCATAACATATAACACTTTTTAATTACCATTTTAGCTTTGCTTACCTTGTTTAGATATTATGGGAGAAAAACAGATGTATTGGATAAGTTTGATCATCCTTGGTCCAGAGATGGAAGGCCCAAAGTGTTAAGTCCAGGACTGAGGTGAGAATAAATTGGCTAGTGGAAAAGTCCCTATGTAAGGTAGAAACTTTGGAGTAGTTATTACCACATTCAGTTCTTAATTGACAGCTATGCCTTGGACAACATTGCTTTCTTCCTTACTACCACCCATCTCATTGCCTTGGGGACATCTGTAATACACAATAGTCTTGCTTGAATGGCTCATTTGGGGAATGAATTAAACAGAATGATATTCCATGTCAAGGGAGTCCCTAGTGCAGAAGGAGTTATGTATGGTAGGCAAGAACAACTGTATCTGGGGACTATTTTCATTAAGCATTAATTTAAGAGCAGATGGGGAGGCTGTAGCCCACCTTACTTCCTTGTGGTTATCTCTGAAAGTAGATACAATTTTAGTAACTCTTTTCACCTTATTTTGCTTCAGATTCCTCCATTCCATCTCAATTTTTGTGTACTTTTGAGGGAATAGAAAAAAAAAACTCCTGCTAATCCAGTGAATCATCCTTAGGCAGAAAATAATTCAATAATTTTATTATTAATAAGCATTATACCAGATTGCAGTGCACACCACAGAAAATTTGCTAAGGAGAACACAGACAGAAATGTCACTTTTTTCATGAAAGTAGGCATGTGTACATGCATGTAGGAAAATGTCATAATGCAAGCTACTATTTTGCACAAGTAATATGCAATAATAATTATAATAAAATTTATTTTAAATTTAAATTTAACCCATTTCCTATCTGTTCTCAAGATAAATAACACCTGTCCATAGTTAAGAGGATTTGACAGAACTTTTACATACTTCATCTTAAATTCACTTGATATGTGGAGACTTCCATATTAGCTAACTGCATTTATGAAAAACAAAATGCCTTATATCTCTGTACAATGTGAAAACAGGCACCTAGGTTAAATTCCCAGAGATAGAGCAAAAGGAGTTATATATCCCACATATGTACAATTCCAAGACAAGGCTCCCAGCCTCTTCAGAAAAAAATATTTCTGATTTGTAAAAGTGCCAAGAGGCCCTTACTTTTTTGAAAACTTGCCAACAAAAGGAAGAGAGAAAGAACATATAATTACATGCTTTCTAAAGGAATGATCTAAGGGAAGAGAGGGGTATTTTTCTTTGGGCACCAGAGAAAATTCTTTTTTTCTTTTTTAGATTTATTTTTCCCTCATAGTATATAATAGTGGCTCTCAGAAGTGGGCAATTTTGACCTTAGGAGTCTTTTATAATATTTTTGATTTTCAGAACTAAGGTAATGGAAGCTACAGGCATCTTGTGTGTAAAGGCCAGGGATGCTGCTAAAACATCCTGTAAGACACACTGCCGCATCAAAGAAATGCCCAAGCCAATATACCAGTGGTGATAGTGTTGCAAAACCCTCTCTATAGGAGGGTTAATACATAATATCTAAACTGGAGCACATTTTAGAGTGAAAATCTTTTCCATTAATAATTATGCCAGGACAGCAGACAAATACACGATGCATAGTCAGTCACACTGTCTGTGAAATAGTTGTCAATAACTTCACTGCCAAGAATTATCCTTAGAACTCTTGGGCCATTGACAGCCCCTTGGGATGTGGTACTAAACATTCAGCAGGTGATGCTGTGGAATGGAGTGGCCTGTTTTGTGTAGTGTTTGTGATTTTGCAGTGTAAATACTGCCTTTAATCCTGCTCAGAATGCTCTTTCTTACTTTGAACATACTCATGTCATCATTCTTCCTACTTTCTGCAGCAGTTCTGGAAGTCTTATTTATTGTGCTGTCATGAGCCACCTCAGTACTCTGAATAGACTCAAGCCATTCACCTGTCATGATCATTTTGACTTTGAGGAAGAACTAGAAGTTGTATGATGCACAGTGCCATCAGGTGAATAAGGAGGATGAGGATATACCATAATATTTTTGTGAGTCTGCATTTCAATTGGATGACGCTCAACAACAGCACTCACCATATTTTGTATCATTCCTCATGAGAAAGAACTTCCGCAACTCTTCAGAAGTTGTCAAGAGCAATGGGGTAAGTGTGCTTGTTGGAATGGGGAGTATTTTGAAAGGGATTAATGACAATTTATCTTTTACTGTAATAATTCTTTTTACATTTCAAACACACCATAGTGTTTTTTGTAATCAGCCCTTGTATGTTCTCTTTCAAGTTCAGAGGACTGAAAAGCAAGGCTACTTCAGGGACCCCTTATGCACTCTGTGGCCCTGCCATGTCTAAATATGGCATGGAGCCCTTGTATCGTGCCCAAAGATGGTGAATAGAATGCCAGCCAATCATCATGGGGGCAAACACCCTTTCAAAGGAGGCTTACACTTCACACTTCTGCTTAAATCCTGTGGCCGATTAGATTTTCTCTGCAAGTTTTCACTACCTACCTCCTTTTGTGGAAGGAATACTATCTATGATGGCCAATTTTGGTCACTTTTCTAAATTAAGGAATACCTAGAAACCTGAAAAAGCACTATTTGGAGAGTGGCCATGAGGGGTTTGTAGAGGAGGTAGGCACGTGAGTCCCTGTGCACAAGGTAGGGAAAGACACATCCCAAAGTGGGCAGTACTACCCCTTTGGCTGGAGAGAAAACAAAAATGGGTGGTGAATTGATATCTCTGCATTAAACATCAAAACTCTAGGCTTTCTGGCCTTTGGACTGTAGGATTTATACCAGTGGTCCTTTCCCTGGGTAGATAGGTTTTCTGCTTCAAACTGAGTAACACCATTGGCTTCTAAGATTCAGAGACCTATGGACTTGCCTTTATCACATTATAGCATCCTCACATCTGCAGCCTGCAGATGCCCTGCCATAACTGTGTGAGCCAAGTCCTTAATAAGTTCCTTCTCCCATATCTTTGTGCCTAGCCTATTAGTCCTGTCTCTGTAGAGAAGCCTGACCTAGTACAGTTTCTTTCCTTTTAGCCAGGTTCTGTGCTGTGACTTCATAGGAGCCAGAGAATATTTCTCTGCTCCTTGACTTCAGATTGGACTAAATGACTTGACGTGGCCAGTGAAATATTTGTAATGTGATACAAACAGAGGCTTGAGCAGTCCCAGCGTGCTTGGATTCATTTTCTTGGACTCTCCATTTTCCCATGAGAAGAATGTACCTTTTGGAACTGCGGATCTAAGCAAAAAGAGAAACACAGGCAGCTGGCCTGCAGCACAGCTCAGAGTCAAGGCAGTAAGCCCTACTTTAGTTCTGTATCGCGTGAGCGCCAGGTGAGGTGACACATATGTTACAGATAAGTGCTTATTGTAACCAGTAAATGTCAGGGTGGCTTGCTACACAACATAATTTTGCAATAGCTGATATCCTATTAGCTAAAATTCAGCCAATGATTATCTCTATCTTCTAGGGAGGCTGTTAAATGAAAACTTTTTTCTGCCATATACTCAATTTAAAAACCACTTTTAATTACTAAGTGAGGGTACAATAGATGTTGCTAACCACCAGCAGTGTAGATTACAATCACTTCCTTTTAAATAAACATTTGTCTTCCTTGTTAATTAGGTTTGCAACAGTGCTTGCAGAATCATTCACAGGAGCAAATGTGCTTGTTATATTCTTGGTATTTTGAGTCTTGTGGAACCTTCTTATTGTCAAATACGGAGTATCAAGGTATGGCCACCCTTGGTGCAGCTATATTATAACTGAATGTATTTAATATAATCATTGTCATTCAAAAATTAAAGTAACAATATAATTAACAGCATTGAAATGTAGAGATGTGTCTTTTTTTTTTTTTTGGTCCAGGGTTTGAACTTGGGTCCTTGCATTTGCGAGGTAGGCAGTGGAACTACTGAGCTAAATCCCCAGCCCTAGATGTGTCTTAACTGATAGTCATAAAAATCTGGATAGACTTCTAAGTAAAATCATATCTATATTTGATACATCTCAAAACTGTTCATTTCTGAAGTATTTATTTAAACAAGTTGAATAAAATCATAGGATTTAACTTCTTTTGAATAGACCCTATAAAATGTGCTTGCTTAGACTCAGGAGGAAACTCTAAATAGAAGTGACATCAAAGCTGATATTTGACTCACAGTGTCTGGTTTTATTATAGGTGTGGATGTAAAAATGGAGTGTTCAATAAAGCCATTATTCATTTTGAATGAGGCTCCTGACCAAAGCAGGGAATTGAAGAAATTTAATCTAAAGTAGGTAAAGTACATACAACCATATAGCTCCCCTCCTTGTCCCAGTGGAGTCCTGTATGACATGCAATGAACTATATGCTTTCAGAACTTGTCATGAGTGTGGTCTGCTAATGACAATCTTTTTTTTTTTTTTTTTTTTTTTTTTTTTTTTTTTTGGTAGCGGGAATTGAACTTGGGTCCTTGCTGTTGCAAGCAGGCCACAGAACCACTGAGCTAAATCCCTGGCCCTGCTAATGACAATCTTGATGAATGGACTGAGAAGAAAGAAGTGGAATGAAAAAGTTGGAATCCAAAAATAGAGTTGGAGAAAGGGAGTCGAGAAGCCCATGAGTCTTCAGTCTTTTGATGACAGATAGACGGGTAAGCATAGTTGACCTAACTAAGCGTGTGATTACAGCTATCCTAAGAAACAGTTTTATTATTCCAAGAAACATGGCATATAACAGTATCAATGTTATTCAGGTTATTTGGAAATATACTGTAGTTTTAAATTTACTAAGTACATTTCCATAATTGTCCTTAATAATCTAAGATTTCCTACCCATTTTTATCATTTAATCATCCAGATAAATTTTGTACAGTTGTACCTTGGTATTCATCAATAAGCGGTTCCAGGAGAAGAGACAAACACCAAAAATGACAAGTAGGAAACAAATTTTCCCATAAGAAATAATGTAAATACAAAAGAAAAAAAATATGAGAAAATGGATATAAAGTTTTTTTATATAGGGAAGGGATGAGGGAGTGAAGGGAGGGCAAGGGTATGGGGAAAAAGTGAGAACCAAGACCTGTCATGTAAAGGTACAAGATCCCAATGATGAATGTAACTGTACCGCATATCTAAAATGTACCAGTAAACTCAATGAGAAAAAAAAAGAAATAATGTAAATAAATTTCATGCTTTCTCAAAGCAAACACAGTGAACATTTTAAAGGCAATATAGAAAATAATAGGGTTGTATATGGTTACTTTATGTGGGAGATAAACCTAAAAATTAATACATACTTGGACTAAATAGAATAAAAACTTCACTGCCCTGCACTGAGAAGAGTCCATGGCCTAGGGAATGGTGGGAGGAGAGCAGTGAGGCGGACAGGTTCCATGGAGTCTTGCTGGGGAGTAGCACTGTCCCCTCCAACAATACATCAGCCTCGCGCTCTTCAGGTGTTGGTTTTCTTTTATGCCTTTGTACAGCTTACACCACAGGCTCTGACACAGTCTTTATCACTTTCAATAAACCTATCCAATGAGGACTGCTTCTGTCTTCTTTTCAGAATTCCTCAAAACTGAAATAATTTGGTCAGTCAATAAATGCACATTTCTGCTTTTCACAGTCAATACATTCAGAATCAGAGCTTTGTGTGGAACTTCTCCCCACCAAGTTTTGAACTTCTGCCTGTTTTGCTTGCATTTCTTGATCAAGGACCTGGAGACATCTCCCATTATGTTCTCACTGGAAGAAATCTTTTCAACCACCTCTGGTTACTACTCCTTCTTTAGTTCCTGTAGCTGCTCAGTTCTGAACTCTTCACATTGTTCTTCCACTAATTTGTCCACATCAGCAGCACTGACCACCAGACCCAAAGGTTGGCCCAAAGATACAATATCCTGTACACCTGGATCCTCTGTACCTGCATGCTTGGGTTCAGGCTCAAACCCTTGGAGTCTCTCTGAGTCACAGCTTCTGGCCACAAATTCTCCATGCTAGATACATTGTCCTATGAGAGACTTTGTACCAGGCCTTATCAATAATCTTGAAGCAGTGCAGGATATTAAAGAGCTCCTTCCAGAATTCTGTGAGGGTCACCCAGATGTCTGAGATGATAATTAAAACACTTCTGGAAAAGTGAGTTGGTGTACAACTTCTTAAAGCTCAAAACAGCCTGTAGGTTCATGGGCTGGTTGAGAGGAGTAGCGCTGGGTGACAGAAATCTCACAGTAATAAAGCTAAATTGCTCCAGTAAATTTTCCTCCAAGCCTAAAGGATGGAGAGGGGATTATCCAGAAGTAAGAAAGCTTCCAGAAGCAAATCTTTTTCCAGCAAATATATTTTTTTCATGGAGGGATGAAATACTTCATTTTTCCACTGCATGAAAAATTGCCTCCTGGTCCAAGCTTTATTGTTTGCCCTCCAGGTCACTTGAAGTTTGCTTTTTATGACATTATGTTTCTTGAAATTTTGCAGGTTTTCAGTCTGCTGGACTAGAACTGAGTTTTAAGACCCCACTTGCATTCTCACCCAACAATAAAATGAGCCCATCGAGAAGCCTTGGCAATGCCTTCTCTTTTGTGCATTACCTCTACTCAATTTTTTTTTTCACTAAGAACTATGCTCTTATAACAGTTAAAAATTTGGTGAGGAATAAAACCTTCAGCCTCTACACAGTCTCTAAATGTACTGAAAAATTCAGCAGCAGCCTTTTTGTAACACTTGCTGCCTTTCCACACCTCATGACACTGTTGCTAGTCCTCTTTTAAAAATTATTATACCAGCCACAGACAGTGGCGAAAACTTCAATCCTTATCTCCCTGCCTGGGTTTGTTTTTCAAAAGATTGGCAAGTACTGTCACCTACTAACTTCTTCCTTTTACCCAAACTAATAACACCTTTGCAACATCTTCAAGCATTTGGGAATGCCTCTTTGTTACTCCCCCTTTATTTGATTTTATTATTAATGATGGTGAAGATTGGTGTTATAGGCATACTGTATTCCCTTGCAAGGTTGGTAATGTGAATACCACTCTCATGTTTGCCTATTACTTCTTTTTCTTTTTTCAGTGATGGTTCTGAGTAATTTTCTTTTCTGTTCAGTGCTATCAGTGCTCATTTCCTTAGGATCCATGATGAAAAAAAAAAATGAGCAAAAATACTGAAAGTAACCAGAGAAAGCTAAGACCTCAAGAGGATGTAACCAGGACAGGAGCAATCATGTGACTAATGCATGACCCATTGTTTTGGCTGGAAAGGGTAGTGACTCACCAAGTAATTGAAACCCACGAGGTCCAGTTTACATTTCCAGGACCAAACAATTGACGAGTACAGGACATTTTCACTTCAGAATACGTCAGGTACCTATAACATTTGATAAGTTTTAAAGCAGTCAAGTACCAAAGTATTACTATAGTTCCTTTATAAATTTAAAATGACAATTCAGGTTTTGACAAAAATAGCACACAATGTAAAACTTATTGAGGTAAAAATTGAGTTTATCCCACAAGGACTACATTTTCTATCTTGATGCAATCTTTAGCAACCTTTCTTACTCCAAATAAACACACCACCCAAGTAAAGAGGTAGTGTAGCTCTCAATAAAGCCTCACTTGCTTAATTTTGAAGGTTGTCTGTCTCTGCTTGATTATTTCTACCCAGTTATCACCAAGTTTGTGGGGCTCCTTTCTCCCTTCCAGTGTGCTGCACCTCCATGCCGGCATTGTGGATAGATTTGGTGAAAGAAATGATAGTGTGTCTGTGCAGTCCTTTTGACTTGCTCTGCACTATCATTCTTGGCTGTAATAAAATTCATTTTCCTTATCTTTGTCAGTGTGGCTCAGTGATTTCACAATTAAGATGACTCTCTTATTAACCTCTTGGAATTAGCTAACTGACTGTGGAAATATATGCCTGTATACCTAAAAATGATGCTGTCACCATTATTTTTTTAACTTGGGTAGATTAAGCTAATCAAATTTAGTGGAAAAAACACAGATTTTGAGCCAATAGAAGCTTGTATCATTTCATTGGTTAATCACAAAAATGGGTATCATTGGACCAATGGACTGCGCTATCTAATCCTCAGTATCTATTAAATATATGAAGATAATAATATAGGTACATGAACATTAATCAAGATGACCCAGAGAAGTACCTAGTTTAATATTTGATACAACAGTACCTTAGGACTCAAATAAAAATAATCTATTTTAATCTCTATGACAATAATAGGATATGTCTTATAATATAATAATAAAACCTTGCTCAGGCTGAATAATCACATAAATGTGCATTTAAGTCTCATCCACACCAATCAAAAAGTACATAAACCTGCAGAATATATTCGCCCTCCTCTCACAAACTACTTATCATTTCTGGAAAGAAGTTCACACATCTGTTAAATAGAAAATCATATCAACCTAATAGAGTTAAATGCAAATTAAATTATATTAAGTATAGAAGGAATTTAGCATAGTTTCTGACACACGAGGAACGTACAATCAATAGTAACAACTATTGTGTTATCACTGTGGTTGAAAATTGTGAAGACAGCCTGGGCTACACAGTGAGTTCAGGTTTAATCTTCAGCATGTGGAAAGCCAGTTTTCCCAGCACCATTTACTAACGAGGCTGTCTTTCTTCTAGTGGAAGTGTTTGGCCCCTTTGTCAAAGATAAAGTGGCTGAGTGTATTTGGAGTTATTTCAGTATCTTCTAATCTGTTTCACTGATTCTCACATCATGTGTTTTTGCTTTGTTTTGTTATTATTTTTGTCAGTATCATGCTGTTTTTATCAATAGTTTTATAGAATAATTTCAAGTCACAGATTGTGATGGCCCCTGTCTTGCCTTTGGTGCCAAGAATCGCTTTCACTAGTTTAGGTCTCTTCTGGTTCCAAATGAATTTTAGGACTGTTTTCTCTAGTTCTCTGAGGTATACTGTTGGTATTGCATACTGGAGGTGTGAAAAATGGAATTACATTAAATCTGTGTAGCAGCTAAATCTTGGAAACATCCCAAATTCCCATCAGTGGAAGAGTGGATAAAGAAGATGTGGTATCTTTATTTAATGGAGTACTATTCTACTACAAAGTAGGAAAAACTTGAGGTATTTATAGATAAGATGTACCTTGAGACCATACTCTTAAGTGAAATAAATCAGACACACATATTTAAAATATTGCAGTGTTTTTCTATTGTGAGAAACCAGAAATGTAAATAAGTTCCAAAATGCATAATAGATACTGAGAAATGGGAAGAAAATGTTCAAATAGGAAGAGGAACAAGGGAAGGGGGAGGGGGGAAAGAATAAAGGGAAAGAAAAAACGGAAAATAGAGGGGGGAAATGAAAACAAAACTTTTGTAAATAAAGAAGGGAAAGGGGGTTGAAGGTGGGGGAAAGCCATGGGAAAAAAGAAGAATCAAGATGTATCATATATAGGTATAAGTTCCCTATGATAAATGTTGTCATTATATATATAGATAGATAGATAGACACACACACACACACACAGAGAGAGAGAGAGAGAGAGAGAGAGAGAGAGAGAGAGATAATGTACCAATAAAATGAATTTTAGAAGTTTAACAAAAGAAAAACAAAAACAACATGAATTCAAGTCCAGCCTGAACTACAAAGGGAGACCCTGTCTTTAAAAAAAAAAATTACTAGGATTTTTCTATAAAAGAAAGATATTTAAACCTGGCTTAGCAGGTGTATCCCCCTCAAGCCCAGCATGACTATAATTGTTACTATTCAGAAAGATAAAGTTTTTGCATTCCCCTCTCTTTTACTGATGATCATGTAGTCCAGATTCCAGTCAGCCTCTCTGGCTCTTATTTTATACTCTGGGATCTTCATTTTCTGAGCCGAGTAGAGACACATCAGTGAGTTTTATCCATTAGGATATATGAACTGTTCTCCTTAGAAACAGTTAGACTCAGAATCTGAGAGAGTCACAAAAGACTTCTTTGTTTTTCATGCTGTGAAACTAAATGCAGTCTATTGCCAGGAAGTTAGAGAAGGACTTACTCTTGGGAGTGACTGAAGGCTTGTATATTGGCTCTTCAGAGAAACTGCATGTTCCACAAGACTCAAAGATGACCTGGTAGGTGAGAGATGTCATTTATTTTTTTAATGGTACCTCACCATCCATAATAATCTGACTTAAAATGACTATGTAGTAATACATTATATTATTTTCTTGTCAAAAAGGGACAACAATGAAGATGAACTAGGTATTTTAACAATTATTAAAGTTAATTGTTACAAAGCTTATCCTGAGTGTTATTCTGAATGTTCAATGGGGAAACTGAGGCTGATAATACTATATTCATCACTTCTGAAAGATAGCAGAGACAGAATTTGAGATTCTATTGTTAGAGTTCAAGGTTACTTTCTTCCTCTTTGTTCTAAACCTGTTATTTTCTTGTCCTAGAATGAAATAATTGTCTTTACCCACCATGTCCTCTGCATGTGAACTTCAATTCTCGGAAGGCTACAGGCAGGTGGAGAGTTACATAAAACTACCTTACTTCACTCAGCTTCATCACATATATCAGGGTCAGACTTACTGAGAAGAGCACCTTGGAATGAATGTAACATCCTGGCAAATAGGCCACACTGAAATTCCACTTTGGAAAGGCCACTGACTTCTGGGCATGAAAGTCTTGAATTCATGATTGGTTGGGGCCTCTGCTGATTCTTAGTACCTGGAAGACTTTCTTATTTTGCAATATTTTACTAGCAATATTTTATTGAGGTGATCTGTGCATGAGATCAGTGTATATTAAGGTCCCATTGCTTCAGTTTATTTGGTGCTCACCCATAAAAAGTTGTCTTTCTTTAGAAGGCAACCTGTGATGGAAGTTTGTCACCTGTGGGCTAAATAAAAAGCACAAGAGGGGCCAGGGATTTAGCTCAGTGGTTCTGCTGCCTGCTTTACAAGTGACAAAGTCCCAAGTTCAATCCCTGATACCAAAAACCAACCAACCAACAAACCAACTAAATAAAAAGCACAAGAATGTACCTAATGTAGCTTACCTATATGATGTATGAGGGTGACCTTCTAAAAAATCATTTTATTATGAATGAAATGTACCTATATGTGTCACTTAGAGAGAACTGTGTTTCCTCTATGATATTCAGCTATTCTGTCTTTCAAATGGTGTTTCATGCTTTTACAGGTTGCATTTAGATAAGAAGATTTGTGGTAAATTTTTATTCTTTTTGCTTTCCATAATTCTTCAATTCGTTATAATGAGTGTCTTACTTACCTTGTCTGTTGCAGATAAAATACCTGACATCCAAGTTAAAGGAGAGAAGGTTTATTTGGCTCAGAGTTTGTAGAGGTTGAAGTCCATAGTTGGCTGGCTCCAAGGCAAGGTGACATGGTGAAGGGGCATTCCAGAGGAGAAACAGTTCATGGCAGGCAGAAGGCATCAAAGCAACAAAGTGCAGCAAGGAACAAGTGAAGAAGCAAGTGAAAATAGTGACCCTCTTTCTGTCCCTTATACTCTTCCAGGCTACCAACCCTTGGGGCAGGTAGCACTCACACCCGGTGTGGGCCTTCCCATTATCCACACCCAGAACTGTGCCAAACCAGTCAGTGGACTAATTTAGTAATCACACAGGCTTGACAGCAGCATCACACACTCTAGATCCTGTCACCTCAGAAAATCCCCACCTATGACTGGGTGAGGCTTTGAGGGGAGCAGTGCGTCTAGACACAAACTATAATAATGAACATATATAATCTTTATGTAGCTTGAATAGATAAACTTTATCATAAAATATAGAGAGAGAAAGTGCATGTAATTCACTTTCTTAAAATGTGTTGTTATTAAAGTAGTAATTAAAACAGTAATATTTATCAGCTAAAGTGTATTCCCCTAAAAGTGCAATGGTAAAGACAGTAAAACATTTAGCATACACTATGAGTTTACATTAGGCTGAAATGTATCATCAAATAATCACAAAGTAATCTCTTCCTAATAAAACTCCTCGCACATTACCTTACTTCCATCTGAGGATGGATGTTGGGCAAATCGTGTAAACCAATGACTTTAAAAAATACCTGAATTTTAATTTCAGGTAAGCATGCTTCTAAAATAACATATTGTATTTGTTATGCTAAAATAATAATTTTACTTAGATGTTTGGGGATAAATGATGTGAGCTAATTTAATTTGGAGCCCTTTCTTTCTCACCCCATTATTTAAAGATGGTTTTTATTAATTCACTTTTTGTACCCCAATCCTCACCTCAAGTAGTGTTTGTTCTGTACTAATCTGTTTTTGTGTGATTCTAACCCACAAAATGAAAAGTCTAAAAGATAAATGAGAAGCAAGTCAAATAGACTGGGCTAATCTACATAACAAAGAGCTGATACAGAGGGACGTAGAGATGAAGGAGAGATAGAAATATGTGGAAGGTCTATGACTGAAAGGCTTCAATGCCTATAAGTAATACATAATACATGTATTAAAGTATCTACAGATTCTACATTTGCACTCAGCCAATGGTAGGTTGGAAAAAATAAACTGTGGTGGCACTAACATGTACAGGCTTGTACTGCTTATTATTTCCTAAACAATATGATAGAACAATTATTTTCATTGAATTCCTATCACCTTAGAAATTATAAGTAATCTATAGATGGTTTAAAATATACAGGAGGTATTGGGCATAGGTTGTATACAAATTCTATGCCATTTGTATAACAGATTTAAACATTCACAGATTTTGGTGTCTGGAGAGGTTCTTGGAATATCTCTCTCTCTCTCTCTCTCTCTCTCTACCTATCTATATATCTATATATATATGTATGTTATGTATGTATGCATATATATATAGATATATATGTGTGTGTGTATATATATATACATATATATACATATATATATATATACATATATATATATATACACATATATAATGTAGATAGGGAGAAAGAGAGAAAGGAGTTTTGAAACATATTTTTGGTGATGAGATGATTAATGTTTAGTGTTCCTGTAAGACCTAAATTACAAGCCCATGTTAAATGACAAAGGGCCTAGGAGACAGTGCTCTAACCCCCTCCTATTGTAGCCATAGCCCCAACCTTTGTTCTAACCCTGGCTTAGGAATGTAAGGCAGTCTTGTACTGTTTGAAGTCCTGATCTGAATTAACATGTAAGGTAGTGGTTCTAGACATAGAGACCCCAAGTTAACTGTCAAACTGTTTGCTCATTCAGAATGTTTTGGTGACCTTTGAAACATCCTATAGGTGGTATCTGTTACTCATCAATATGTGACTGCCAAGTACGTAGCTGCTGACCACCAGCTCAAATCAGCAGACCTTTGTCCCTTGCCTGCAAGTCTAAAATGTTAAGCCCCCTTTTTACCCCCCCATAAAAGGACCTCAGCCCCTGAGCTGGTGCCTCTCTGAGCCAGTTAGTTGGTTCTGAGAGTGCCATCTGGCCAGACTAATAAAAGTTTGTTTACCATCTAGCCTGGTGTGTTCCTTCCTGGGTGACTCTCATTCCTCCATCGAGCTCCTGGAGCCTCGTTGGGCTATAGGACCCAACATCGTGGAGGCCTATGCGACTGTTCACGCTCCGTGCAGTAAAAGTGAGACTTTGTGTCTTACATTCCTCAGCTCAAGTAAATGTTAGTATTTCTTTCTAATTACCATTGGCTTTTTGGACTACCCGGTGTATTCCTTTTTGTGCAAAGCCCCAGTCATGTGGATTCTCACCTTATATTCAGTTTAAATATTAAACAAAGATAAAATACTTTTCAGGTATTGACAATAAAACTTACTTTTAAAAAATGGTTGAGGAGGTATAGTTAAGTGGTAGAATGTCCACCTAATGTGGTCATGGTGCTGAGTTTGATCCACAGCACTGAAAAAACAAGAAAGAAGAACAAAAAAAAAAGGAAAAATAAACTAATGACATGGTTAATAGTATATTAGTTACAGTTTCTTTTGGATTTTTTATCACACTCGTTCATCTATTTTGCTAATATTTCATGACAAATACCTCCATTCAAATTTCTTTTGGAGCCTCTTATTTATTCTTCTATTCTGTTACTATCCCAGGAAGACTTCATTAGGACCATCATTTTCTTTTATTAGGATGTTTGGCTAATTCCAGAGGCTCTGAAATTTTCTTCTCATCTCACTGTTTTTTTTTTCTTCTTTTCATTTTTTTGGTGCCAAGGATTGAGTGCAGGGGCCACCAGACCTATTCTTTCACTGAGCTACACCCTTATCTTTGAATGAAAACCATTTACCAGCTGTCTATGGACAGCTCTAGTTATTATTCATAATTTGCTGCTGCAATGGTCCATTTCAAGACTGAAAAGAGCCTTCCGTCTAAAAGGAACAGAAACCTTGAGATAAATGACTGACATTGCAATTACCAACCAGGACTAGGAAAGCATTCTACTACTACAGCATGGAAGCCAGTCCATCAAGACAGAGATGCCGAAGAAGGCAACAGATTTTATTGAAAGTGGAATAACTTACTTATTTGTTTTGTACGTGCCTGTGTCTGTGTAAGTATGGTCTGTAATTCTGCATTTCTCTAGAGGTACAAATTTTTTCTCTGCAGTCAGTTTCCAAATACTAATGGCCTTGTGGAAATTCTAAACTGAAAAACCTGCATTTGGGTTTCAGTTTTGCCAGATTTTTGAATAGAATAAATATAACCATTTTAATAGATGATTTTTCTGTAAGAGATATGACAGCGATATATTTTATTCCAGTTTCTATAAAAATAGATGGAGAATTTGTACTTTTCTTTAAAGAAAGGAAATGTGTCAGCTGTCTTACTATTGTTTTCAGATGATTTTTTCCCTACAAAGAACTTCATATTAATGTTGCAAAAAGTAAATATTGAATCAGATTTATTGTGCTATTTTCATTATTTTTCTTGTAAGGCAAATGAATTGCCAATGGGGTTTTGGAAGTTTGTTCTCATGCGACTAAAACATCTAACATTACAGTTAGGCTGAAAGTTAAGTACCTGGTTGAAAAGTTCAACAGCACATAGATAAATCAGGTGCTTGCCATGAGGCTTCTGTTCAGTGTGGATGCTTTTGTCTATTTGGAGAAGAGAGCATCAATTATTATTCTACTAAGTTTTCTTAAGGTTTTTTGCATCTTTCATCTCAAATTATTCCTGTGCTTTCAGTCTTCAAAAAGTCTCACCAGCTTCATTTCACTTCTGCGGGATCACAGCTTAAAGGAATTTTTAAAGAAAAAGGTTACACATCACCCTAGCAACCCGATTTGAGGGAAATGATGCAGCCTAAACCGTAACGAAGCAAGACAAGCATCTGGCAGGGTTATTGCAGACAGCCACTTCTTCTTAACTGGTCCAATTGTCCCAGCGGAAGTGAATAATGCCAGGTCCTATGCACCATGTACGATTGCTAAATCAGATAATTGTTCTCCGGAGAGTACATTAGCAAGTAACTACTAAGTTGATGTTCCGTATTTGTGTGGGGGGAGAGTGGGATTTGTATTTTGTTAAAACTAAGCGACTGTCAAAATAACCGGGGCTGCATGTGCATAGAAATTGAGAATTTATGTGAAACCTGAAAATAAGTTGCAAATTAAATTATTTCATTGCAATTTCAGTTTTCCCCCTTTTGTTCATTAGTAGAGAAAACAATAGTTGGCTACAGCGGCATTAAATAGACATACAAATAATACAAAGATGTCATACTTTGTTGTCTAGTGTCTCATTTTTGGTACCACGTTCCAGGCATTTTCCCTTCAGGGAAGGTTTCACGTCATGGATTAGTAACTTTTTCCCCCTTCATTGTCTGCAATGTTCTGATCAAGATTGAAACCAAAAATTTTACACACATCTACACCAAGTGGACCAAAACAATTAGGAAGACTAAAGAAAGGTATTAAAGATGGAAAATTTTCTTCATAATTTATATTATTTTTACTAGCATTTTCTTCTCTTTTTCATAAGATCTCAGCCCTACCCAACAGAAAGAAAGCAAATAAGGAAAAACTCCAGGTAGGTGAAAGAAAGAAGTGTCTTGGGCTTGTGACAGCCATAAATGATTGCAAAGCTAGCAGGCTTTGCTAGCAGTTCTCTGGTAGCTCTCTGTATAAATCACCACAATGTGCTAATTGCTCAATTTTCCCCATACTAAGGGAAAGATTATGTTATAGAAGAATCTCCTCTGAATTTCAACAGTAAATCCTTTTGGCCAAAAGCTAAATAGGCTCTTAACTACCATCTTATCTAAATAGCTTCATTACTGATAGAATACTTTAGAAAGGGGATGATGTGAGACTCAGAATTTGCTTTATTAGTAGTAAGATTTAGGAGTAAGTGCTCATCTCCTTGCTTCTAGGATAATTGTATTCTATTATGCTGTTTCAAGAGGGGATTGTTAGAAAAAATGATTTTTATATGAATTCAAGAACATAATAAATTTGTAAAAAGTATGTAGAGCCTGTGTTCTCCACGTGTTGGGGAACAGTTGTGGGCACTATTAGTGTAAAGCCTGATGATTACTTTCTGCCCCTACCTCCCACCCACAACCAAATTTTCTTTCTTCCATATGTTGCTGTCTTTCCTGTGTGTGGCACTACTAATCATAAAAATGTATTAAGTGATGGTTTCAATATTGTCTGATAACTCTTAGGCACCTCTCAAAAGATTATAGATCCATAAAGCCTTTCAAGAGCATAATTTCACAGTACACTTCAAGAACCTCTCAGTGGCCCATTGCTTTTGATCCATAGATTGTACTCTAAGGAATTTTCTAGTAAACAAATTATGGGGAGTGTCTACAAAATTAACTATATGGTATTTGCAGAAGGTTATATACAATGTAAAAAGTGCAAATGATCTAAATGTCAAGAAGGAATGTTGAAATTCATTTGGTTATTACCAATACAGTGAAATACTCTTTTATTCCTGCATATGATTTGACTAATTCTCTCACATTTCTGTATGAACAAAATAAGTTGTAATAAAGAATACAGATTATGAGTTTTTGAAATTCTAAAAAAGCATCATGTAGACACCTACATGCAAAACAAAGAAGTAGGAACTCTAAGAATGCACAGCCAAAGGCCAGTTGTGGTCACATAGTTAATGAGGTTATGGTTGAGAAATACACACATACACACAAGTACACGTAAGTATACCATAGCCTATTTTGAATTTTCAAGAATGAATGGTCATCACTGAAATAATTAAAAGGGACAATAAATTGCTGCTTTTTAAATTATGTGATGAGCAGAAGTCATATTTCTTACAGACATTCATATTTGAAAAGAGTTTTCAAGCCAACTGATTATTTTATGTGATGAGCAGAAGTCATATTTCTTACAGACATTCATATTTGAAAAGAGTTTTCAAGCCAACTGATTATTACCCTTGGTTTTTTTTTAAAAAAAAAAAAAAGCAAATTTTCAGAGATCAGATTCTATCCTATTCTCTCTTTGCCTCTGGAGACAAGACCAGAACAAATTTGCTGTCTTCTGCCTCCTCAGAAAAGTTACCAACCATCAGTGTGAGGCAGGGAGGTGAGATATGCTGCCTACTGGTGGAAATGATGCTGTTTGCATCTTCCTTACGTGCTAGCGACTCAGCACATTTTCATTTATTTATCAGTTTATTTTTTCAGCAAAGGGTGGAGGAATCTAAGAAATCAAACTTTGTCTTTTCCTGAGACAAATGCAGAATGTCATGAATGAAATGAAAACACATCTATTAGTACAACCAGAATTCAGAACACTGACGACACCAAAGTCTGGTGAGGATGTGAACTTGTATCTCCTGCTTGGGGGATGTAAAAATGGTACAGCCACTTTGGAGGGTGGTTTAGCATTTTCTAATAAAACTAAACACATTCTTACTCCATAATCGAGCAAGTGTAATCCTAGGTATTTTCCAAATGGTTTGAAACTAATATTCATGCAAAATCCTGCTCAAGGTGGTCTGAGATGTCCTTCAGTAGGTGAGTATATTGTGGTAAGTCTAGACAATAGAAGAGTATTTAGCCTAAAAAAGGAATAGCTAAAAGGAATAGCTTGGAAAAGACGTGGTGAGGTGGGAATGGGAGCTCATGTCAGTAATCCCAGCTACTCAGGAAGCAGAGATGGGAGGATCACAGGTTCATGCCAAGCCCAAAAAATTTAGCAAGATCCTATTGCAAAGTAAAAATTACAAAAAGGCTGGGGAGTGGTGGTGGTCAGTAGTAGAGCAACCTTGGGTTTGATGCTCACTACTACTACAAAAACACAACACAACAAAAAACAAAGCAAAATAAAATACATGGAGGAAGAAACTTAAGTGCATGTCACTAAATGCAAAAAGCTGATCTTTATGACTCCAAACATATGACACTGGAAAAGGTAGTGCTATCAGACTTTAAAAGTTCAGCCTGAGTGAGAAGAAAGGGAGGAATAAAAATGCGGCACACACAGCATTTGAGGGCAGTGAAAGTTCTCCGTGATACATTTGCCAATAGCCCTAGGATGTAAACAGCAAGGGTGGACTGTCATACCAGATGTGGTCTTTCGGGGACTGTGATGCCTCTGCAGAAATCTCAAGGCTGAAACCAAGGTATCCATCCAATGTGAGATGCTGATAATGGGGCTGTCTGTACACACGTATCCAGGGGAGAGGGAAATATTGGAAATCACTGTACCTTCCACTTCATTTTTTGTGAATCTAAAACTGTCCGGAAAAATTAAGTTAATTTAAAAGGAAAGAGGGATATGTAAGGAATGTCATAAAATATTGAGAAAATGATTTTCCATCTTCAAATTTAAAGGAAACAACAACATAATCAAAAAGAAAGGCTGCAGATACACGGAGATGAGACAGAATGAAAGGAATAGGAATTTTCCCCCTGAAGACAGGTGATGCTTTCATAACCAATTGCTACCAAATATTTCTTTGTTCTAGGAGGCCATGTGCATATTATGCTGTTGGGTTTCTTCTTGTTGATTCCCTCTTCTTTCATGTTCTCCTGTGGTTTTCCATGTATTCACCCTGCTCTCAGCATGGCTTGTCTGGTTTCTATGTACTTTCATTACCTCTATTCTGCAGGATAAAAGAAATGATAAATACAAACTGAGACCTGAGAACTTGGGGCATGCAGCTTCCTGGAATAAATGTCTCATTAAAAGCACTCATAGAAGTCTTCACTGGAATTTTAGCTTTGGGTTTCTAAGCCTATAGAAAGATGTAGAAAACCAACGTTACACTTGAAGACAGAGTTAGCAATATCATCCTGGCAGCAGAATATTTGCTGCTGCCCGCTGTTTTTGTTTCAGTGGAAAGACAGATTCATTGAACAGGTTATTCTTTTTAGAGGGCCCTGAGATGTGAGCTATTCAGAGATGGCGATGGATGCTATTCATTGCATACACAGGAATAACTGCATTATTTCTTCTTTGCTTAAAGAAAGAAAGATGAAGATTTGACATCCCAGATTACTTCAGAAAAGTACCAAATACTATTGTGAGACAGGATATGATGTAGAGAAGATATGACACAAATTTAGGTAGCAATTATATATTTCAACCCGACCAATGTGTTATTTGTACAGCTGGTGTCAGAATATTTAGGTTTGTGCTTCAGCCACTGTTCTCCCTGGCTGCCTCTAGATGTCTTGGTTTAGCATGTGCAGAATATCAGCAGACATGATGAAACAAAGGGACAATCACCAGTCCTGGGCAAAGTGAGATGTGACTTAGGGCCCTTTAGAAGCTTGCAGAAGAACTAAATAAAACTCCTTGCCAGTCAGTGACTTCTAGACTCAAAGAAGAACTGCAGATGGTCAACACAAGCACCCTATTGAGAAGCTTTAATCTAAAGGACGACGGGGGTTGGCATATGCCTGAGGAGGTATAGGGAATCAGAAGGTAATTTTTTTTCCAAAGATGGGACACATTAGAGGAAATTGGTGTGATGATGCGTATGATTCAGTGTGGGGGAAGAAATTACACTAGAGAAAGTGGGAAGACTTTTTGAAGCAATGTCCTTGAGCAGATGAGAGAAAATGAAATCTAGTTTCTAAGTGGAGCAGTTAGCCTTAGACAGAAACCCATCTGTAAGAATGACAGGGTATGGGCTAGATCCAGGCTGGCTACGTATATTGAAGCCCAAGGGAAAATAAAAATGCAGAGCCTCAGCCAATGGCAAGGAAGTCCCTCTCTCCTCCTCATGAACTAGCTGCCTCAGCTATGGTAGACAGGTATGCTGGTCAGGATTCTCCAGAAAAAAGAACCGATAAAGAGCGTGTGTGTGCATGTGTGTCTGAGTCCGTGTCTATGTCTGTGCCTGTGTGTGTGTCTGTGTGTGTTTTACTGTGGAGAATTAGCTCACATAATTATGGATGTTGGCAGGTCCAGACTCTGCAGAACAGCAGGAAGACTGAACACCTAAAAAGAGCAGATGCTGTGTTCAGTGTCAAAAGCCATTTGCTGGCAGAATTTCCTCTTGCTCACATTACGTCGATCTTTTGTGCTATTCAGGCCTTTGACAGATTGGATAAGGATAAGCCACACTCTGGATGCTAGTTATTTTAAAACTCCAGTAATTTAAATGTTAACCACTTCATTCTGCCCTCTCAGAGGTATCCAGACTAATGTTTGACCATGTATCTGGGCACTTTGGCCCAGCCAAGTTGACATACAAAACTAACCATCACCTCCAGTCCTAGATTGCTCAGTAAGTTCTAAGCCCTTTTGTGGAGGACTATTTACATCACCATCTCCCCGACGTGAGCCCAGGACTGGGATCTGGAATGGTCTGGAGGACCCTGCCTAGCTCTTTGTTGAAGGAATGAGCTGCACAGCTGCCAGACCAGCTGTTGTTTTGTTTTGATCCGAGCTGTGCCCAACCTTGACCCACTGTATCCAGGGACAGATTTCTCACTGGCATGGAGAGTGACGATAGAGTGCAGACTCCATACAATTTGCAGCCTCAGGTGAAGGAAAACAGCAGCAGTGGGGAGAAGCTACAATAGGAGGGGGTCGGGGGTGGGGCCTCAACGTTCAGAAAGCTGTGTGGGGGAGGCGGAGAGCCCTTGTGAGGGAGGACCGATGAGGCATGTTTCCAAGCCCCTCAAATGTTTCTCATTGTTCTATTAGACTTCATTTATAAAACACAAATCAAAGATAAAAGTATCAAGAATTTTTATTTTAAGACAAGGTACACAAAGCTTGAGCTCCAAGCTCACAACCCCTCTGGGTCTGGGGTGCTGTGTGAGTGCCCTGGTCTGACATCCATGAAGAACATGCAGTTCAGGTGGAAAGAGATCATAGTTTCTTATAAGAGTACATGGAATTCTTCAGGTTGCTTCTCTCTCTCTCTCTCTCTCTCTCTCTCTCTCAATAGAATAAGGTGACCAACTAAGTGTGAAATCTCTGACAGTGGTTTTAGGATGCAGATGGAATTAAATCATTTATTGAATAATCACTATGTATTGCTAACATGCATAATAATCACAATGAAATTTAATCATTAGGAAGAGTACAAGGGAAAGGAACTAAAGAAATGGATTTGAACTTCTGGACAGCTCAAGGGTCTCATTTGCGTGAAGGTGGTGAATTTTGATCAAGACCGAGCTGCAAGATAGTGTGACTCTTCTTTAGAAGTGTAGGTGCAGCATGTGCTGAGCTAAATTTTTCCAGGACTGGAACTTCCCTGGACAAATAGGATGAAACAAAATGAGGTTAAGGAGTTGAGCTTGCATATAAAAATTGTTAGAATGTCAGAGCATGGCAAAACCAAATAGGATAGATTTCTTAATAAGTTCCCCCCTTTAAATCAGATAGATTATTTTCATTCTCATTTAATGATAAAAACATTATTTGTTGTATTTGTTTCCTTTATCCAACAAATATTTGTTGATCTCCTATTAGGTACCAAGTACTTCTCTGTAGCTGTGATTTATTCGCTAAGATTTGTACTTTCATGGAGCTGGAAAATGACAATAAACATAAATAAGAGAATAAGAAAATTTCCAGTGCCTCGAAGACAATAAAATTGGGCAAGAAAGTGGAGACTGAAGTTGCAGAGAATATTAGATCAAATGGTGAAGGAGAGTTATTCTGAGGTCACAAATGAGCTGAAACAAAGATGAAAATAGATACCAACACCTAGAGCTAGGATGAGCAGAGGATGAGGAGGCAAGTCTTACATTCACAAGGGCCTTTAAAAATGTGTTAAGGCAGGTAGACGTGATTCACAGTTATTATTTTTTCTTCTGTGCCCAGAATTCTCATGTGTGAATGATGATGTGCACTGTAAAGTTTGCACAAACAATCCCAATCAAAGGAACGTGCCACTTAAATTGGAGTTATACAGCATGTCCCATGCTTGGTCTCTACTCCCACCTGAAGAAATCACTCTGTCATTGCTGAGACCCAATACCCAACACCCTCAACTCTAAGGAGGAAAGGTTTCTTTTGGCTAATAGTTTGAGGAAGTTTCAGTCTATAGTTGGCTCGGTGCAAGGCAGGGTGTCACGGCAGAGGGGCGTGGAAGAGGAGAATCAATCCCTGGCATGGTGGTGGGAAGAGAGAAATCAAAGGAGGAAAGAGAGAGATAAACTCTTCTAGACCATGGCCCCGTGACCCACCTCCTCACAGCAGGCTTCACTCTCAACATCAAATTTAGCTATAAACTCATCAGTGGACTAATGCACTGACAACTGTCACACCACTGGTCCAATCACGTCCACAAAGCCCCACCTAACAGCACTTGAGGCTCTGGGGAGACATCTAGATATAAACCATAGCACACTGCTATGAATATGTGGTACATACAAATATGTTATATATACTTAATTATCCACACATACTGATTTCCATTCCTCTAGGAATTGGGGAAGCCCTCTAACCTCTGTCTGACGCTATTCTCCTCTCTTGCTACTGAGCTCTGCTGATTTGAGCATGTGTTTTCCACTGTGCTTCTCCCACACCTGTCTGTTCTTGAGCGTCATTTACTTTTAGCAGACAGATTATTTAACTTTCTATAGAAAATGTCTGGTTTCTAGTTCTTCTCAAGGTTCATTGGAAGTGCAGAGTAATTACCTATTGTGTTGTCTGTGAGGCTTCAATTTTCTTCTGTGCTCTGTAGAACACCTCTTGCCAAGTTGTTGTTTCTTCTATGAGTAACTTCTGTTCCTTGGCCAGATGTCCCAGGGTTCTTTCTTCCTTTCTGTGCTGCTATCATGGGAGGACATTTTATTATGCCCACCATTGTATCTAAGTTGGGCACACAGAATAATTTTCTGACTGGAGATGAGTTGAAAGGGTATCACCAAAGGCAGAAAGATGGATGCCAAAACAGTGACGATGTCATCATTTATATGCTAAATTGTATCTTCTAATGGATTTTCCTTTCAACTCTTCAATGACCACTCTATCATAAAGTGGAAAAGCAACAGACATAGAATCAGTCTAGGTTCTAGTTCTAGTTCTATTACTTCACGCTATTGAATATTGTTCATTCTTATTTTTTCTCTCTAAAGAAATGTGGTGTTTTGGGTCTGGTTTTGAATGTTCATCTGAAGACAAAAGAAAATGTAGGCATCACTGGTATGTACACCTGAGGAGCACATTTGACCCAGAATTTACACAGTTAATTTACACAGTTAATTTTTCTAGGAGCTTTTCTATAATCTGTTAATTGTAATTAAGAAAGGTTAGAAAAGTATGTAAGTGATATGTCTGACCAAAGACAGCAGTATAGCACATTTACCCATACCACATGTCAGAAAAAGATTTTACCCTGGAAAGCTTATTGACTTCCTATGAGATGGGGTTAAAGATATTCACAGTAATTGATCTTTTTGCGAAAGTGAGTCATGAGAAATTGAACTGCCCTAATGTACTAATGACTTAAAAGCCTATGAACTGAACAAATTACATACTTACACATGAAAAAGCACATCATGGCCTTGTAGAGTACTGAGGTCATGCAGTTACCTTGAAAAACACCCAAGTAGAATATGTGTTACTGTCTTTTCTTTCTTTTTTTCTTTTAATCCTGTTTATTGCAGGGAAAAAGTTTCATTAATGTATTGCTACCAAAATTAATAATTTTAATGAAATAGTATTACAGACAAAGTCGACTTTGGAAGCCTCCTGGTGCTAAGAGCTCAAGAAAAATAAAAAACATGTTGATTTTAGAAGTGAAATAACTCTTTTAAATGAAATAAGACCCAGGAATGTTAGCAGCCTGTGTTGACTGGAGACTCAGTAGACAGGGCAGCTGAACCAAATGGCAAAATCCTGTCCTCTTAATTTTCACCTTCTTTCTTGGGTTCTCTGTTATGCCCTCAATGTGCCTGTCCTTAGAGTTTCCTCTTAGTATATCTTCATCCTTGCTTGGTTTCTTTCAGCCAGAACTAAATCTATGAAACAATAGCTAAATTCACTAACAAGTGAATTTAACTTGGAATCTCAGAAGTAGTGATTGTCGTAGGTTTCACATTCTTGACATCATCAGTTACATTTCTGCTTGGCCTAAGAGATCATGTGTTTGTACTGTCATTGTCTTCACAGAACTCATTTTTATCGTCTAGACACAGTGGAAGGCTTCCTCCTCAGGAACATCCTATTCCCTGTAGCCACGTCAGCGGAGGATGCTCATCCTCAGACAGTACACAGAGTACACCGAAATGCCCAAGAGTGAAGAATTCTCAGTTTGAGTAAGATTAGAAGGCAAGAGGTTCAGACAGAGGAATGAGATGATCTGTTAAGCATTTGAGAAGAGTTTCTTTGGAGGACATAAGGGAGCAAGAGTTAAAGCTAAAAGGAAGCTATTCTAATTACCCAGCTGATTAATAACGGTCTCTTGGACTAAGATGATATTGATAGAGGCATTGAAGTGCAATGAAATATTGAATAGGTTTTAATAGTGGAGCCAAATGGATTGGATGGTGAATTAGATGAAAGTATGGGATGAGTTAAATATATCTCCTGTGTGTGTGTGTGTGTGTGTGTGTGTGTGTGTGTGTGTGTGTGTTTTCAAATTAGCTGCTTGGAAAACATTGTCATTTATTGAGATGATGAAGACTAGGGAGGGAAGAGAATTGTTCAGTAAGAAATCTAAAAGATCTGCTTTGACTATGTAAATCTGAAATGCCAATTAGAGACTTATACAGAGGTTGTCAAAAGAGCATTTGAGTGTTTATGTCTGGAATTTAGGGGAAGCCCCTTAGAACCAGACAAATTGAATTTTTTTGTTTTGTTTTAGTTTTTTTGTACAGAGATGCTATTGAAAGCCAAGAGATTAGAGACACATCTAGAGAAGATTAGCAATACTGAGACAGTAGACACCGATTCAGAGAGGAAGTAGCATAACAAAAGGAAACTGAGAAGTGGTCATCGAAACAGAGAACCCAAAGAAAATGGTACTTTGAGGAAGGGCCAGAAAAGGGTTTGGAGCAGCAAGAAATGATCAATTAATGCTGACAGGTCAAAATGAAGAAGGAGTGACAGATTTTTTCAGAAAATATTTTTCTTTTAGATTTGAAGTATTTTCAACCTTAGCAGCTCATGCCTTGAATTTAGAGGATCTTCAAAAGCCCTGTAATTAAGGTTAAAGAAAGTCAAGGTTTTCCCAAAGTATCCATGTTAGATGAGAATCTAAATGTAAGCAATAACAGTAGCAACAACAACATCAAAATGTTAACATAATTAACAATAAATTAAAAAGAAGAGAAGTATTAGGCTGGAATGAAAAACTCACACTTTACCCAGGGACATTGTGGTAGCAGAACAAATGTTCTCCAAAGACATTCAAATTACCTTACATGGCAGCTTAGGTTAAGGATCTTGAGATGCAGAGTTTATTTTGAATTTTCAGAGTGGCTTCTGCATAATCAGTGGGGTCCTTGGAAGGGAGTGGTGGTCAGTCAGAGAAAGACTCGCAGTGACAGAAGCAGAGCAAGGTGGGACATGGGGTTACCAGGCAAAGAATGCAGGCGACCTCTAGAAGTGGAAACAGGCACAGAAATACTTTCTCCCCTACAGTTCTGCCAACCCATTTTGTACCCCTGACTTCAAGAACAATGTGATGATAAATTTGTGTTGTGTTAGGCCATTATGTTTGTAGTAGCTTGTCACAATGAGAGACTAACACAGATTTGAAGATTTGAAATCCCTTATCATTCATAGAGATCTTTCCACACACACATACACAGAGACATTTTGGGGACTCTGAATTGGGTAGTAAGACTTGCTGCAGTCTTAGGGGAAAATTTTATTAATCATCTACATGTATCTCTTTTTACAATTTTTTTAATCTCATAGGGGATAAAACTGGAACAAATTAATTTCTAGTCACTGCAAAAGGCAATTAATTTTTCCTACTATTAGTGGATCATAATGCTTCTGCCATAAAGGACAAAATTTGAGTAAGAAATGGATGGATAATTGGTTTGCAACTGGTGTTCTTAAAGAAAAGCAGTCAAGCTTTCCATCTAGCATAAGGAGGGACAAAACGAGATCCCAGGGAAAATATAGCTAAAGTTTTTTAGCTTTTTCTAGATACTCTTCAGTCCGGATAGTAAGGAATCATAAAAAAAGCTGTGTTCTCTTACATTTTGAAATGATAATACCCTGCAGTTTCATTTTTTTCCTCAAAAAATGATTGAAATCAGAAGAAAAAAGAATGATATAAAGGTCTGTGAATAAGGGCTCAAAGGCGTAGATGGAATCAGGATTTTGGTAGAGCATTGCTGTTATTCAGTGTCTTGTATTTTGCTTGAATGTTGAGTGATTCGTGAAAAGACATAAAGATGATTGTTTAGTAAGAGGCATGTTTTACTTAATGCAAATCACTAAGGTATAAATGCTTTTTTCAAACCTTCAGCATGTCCATTTCATTATAAAGTGATGCCACTAACAAAATCAAACCAATAATTGTGTGTATGACTGAGAAAAATCAGATGCAGTCAACAGACCTTCCCCATTTGGGGAAAATAAAGTAATTTACAAAACTATTATTCACTTGTTCTGATAAGCAGTTGTTTTTCTCCTATTCTTTAAACCACAAATCATTGTGATTGCAGGCCATTCACTACTAGGCTAAATATTATTTTCCTCTAGCATAAGATCATGCATGCAGGATATCTTTTGCTGTTATATTCTTAAGCATGCTCTGGTTACCTCATTTTGGTTCACTATAATAGATTATGTAAGACTAGTATAAGTCTTCAATCTTCTTTGAAGGTCTTATAGTTTATTCCAGTCCATTATCTATTACCTATGGTCCCTAATTACCATTTTTAAAAATTCTAATGCCTCACAATATTTCTGATAAGCCTAAGTTTAGCATTTTTCCTTACACATTAAAATAGAGATTTCTTCTAGACAAAGAAGTTTCATTATATTTCATTAAAGCACTCAAAAGCCCATTCTTAGTTTTAAAATATTGAGTTCATCTGAATAAAAAGTAGTATGTGCTTGTCTATTTCACAGAATTTAAATATAAAAAGTTACCATTTTGGAAACAGAGTGTGTATCACAAGTAAAGGGTTTTTTCCCCTATTAATAGATAATTAGGAACAAGGAGATGGAACTTTTGCAAATGGGAAGGCGTCCAAGAGATGGAAGGGAGAAAAGGAAAAATAGACATAAAAAGAATGAAGATGCCTTGTATATGTGTGTCAACTCCGCACAATGAATACAATCATTTTGTACTGCAAACATGTACTAATAAAAATAAAAATTAAAAAATTTAATTCTTCTTTATGGCTGGATAGTACTCTGTTTTATAGAAAAACCACATCTTCTTTATCCAGTCTCCAGTTGATGGGCAATTGGACTGTTTCCAAGTTTTAGCTATTATGAACTGTGCCACTATAAACATGGGTGCACATATGTTGCTGTGGTATGATTCTTTTAATTCTTTTGGGAAGATACCCAGAAGAAGGATAGCTGGGTCAAATGGGAAAGGAAAGAAGGGAAAAGAAAAAATATGAGAAAACAGCCGGGCATGGTGGCTCATGCCTGTAATCCCAGCACTCGGGAGGCTGAGGCAGGAGGATCGCTGTGAGTTCAAACCAGCCTGAGCTACATAGTGAGTTCCAGGCCCATCTCAACTACATACTGAGACCCTGTCTCAAAAAACAAACAAACAAACAAAACAAAACAAAACAAAAATATATATATATATATATATGTGAGAAAAGGGAAAAATGGAAACAAAGTCTTTGTAAACTGGGAGTGGTGGTGTGGGTAAAGGGAGGGCAGAGGTATGAGGAAAAAATGAGAACCAAGATACATCATGTAAAGATACAAGATCCCAATGATGAAAGTAACTGTACTGTATACCTAAAAAGTATCAATAAACTTAATGGGAAAAAACCTTAATTCTTTTCATATTCCCAAAAGTTTTCATTTAAAGTTAGGAATTTTAAAAGCTATAAAATAGCACTTAAACATCATTAGGTAGTAATAGAACCTGGCGATATGAATAAATATTGCATAAAATGCAGGGCTTTACCTCTTAAAAATCTGTTTTCTTTTCCTTTTACAGTTTGGTTCCAAGAAAAAGCCAATAAACAGGAACCAGGGTCACTCAATGGGGTCTTTTTCAGTGATCCTTTTACATAATAAAGTTGGGTTTATAGAATGGGCGTTTAGTAATTAACCTACAGTTAGGAAGCGTTGTCCTCAAGAGGGTCAAGGCTGTGCCTTCATCACTATCCATCCACAGCCCTGACTGTGAGGATGTCACACAGGGGGACGCAGTTACTGATAATGCATTATCTTCAGGAGTTTTGCTAAATGAGTGGGTTATAGCTGCTCTTGTCACACATGCACACACACACACACACACACACACACAGCACAAACTGTGTGAGATGACAGACATGCTAATCGGCCTCACTCTAGCAACCATCTTACCATCTCTATGTATCTCCTAGCATCACACTGCATATTCAAAACACAAGCACCAAAATGTATCTTTCAAAAGGCTTTACATATTTTCAATTCATTGATATTAATACAAACAAAATTTAGCAAGCTAAATATATCATAAGGTAACAGTAAAATATGGACATTGTTACTTTATTTTTAGTTTGAAAATGAGTTGCCTAGCCTGACCCTTCTGCCTCAGCTTCCCGAGTCACTGGAATTGCAGTTGTGTGTCACCATGCCCAACAGATATGGGAGTGTTTTAACAAATATGGCTCCAAATTCAATAGTTCAAGATTATTTATTATTGTTAATGTGATATTTAATTTTCCAGGCAGAAATATGTCTTCCTAACGTAGAAGGTGATGTGTTCCTGCTCTGCCCCTAAGAACAACAAAACGTAGATGGCGAGATGCATTTGAGCTTCTCCCCATCTACTTATATATGAACTAAGAATCCTGTGCTCTAATTCACTAAGCATAGTTAAGTATCACACAATACAGAGTGGGCTGGCAGTTTTCCATACTAGGAAATGATGACAGTAGGTATAATGTCTCTCTCCTCTCCTTGACTCAGCTTATGATGGTCTGCATATTTTTCATGCCTCAGTTTTGGAGGATAGGATGCGATACCATGTGGTCTTTTTGACAGCTCTCAAAAATCACTGGGAAAATCCCAGTCAAAAGCAGGGGTAGGGGTCACTGTATCCGAGACACATTCCATCAGCTTTGTGAAACTGTGTTCATCCTTCTAAGTGAAAAGAAGGAAGACTCACAAAGCCCCAAATAAACAATCCTGAATTACATGTGTTATTGTGTCTCTTCAGTTAGAGTGAGATGTGGAAGTGGTTTGTTTATTTCAGCCTGAGGTCTTAACCTTGAAGCTTTTTAATATGATTTCTAATCTATGAATTATGAATTACGGCTAATTCTATTCAACACAAAATTTTATTATATTTCAATTTTTATCAGCATTATAACCATGTTGATATTTATTCATTAATTCAGTATTTTATCAACAAACAATGCCTACTACATGAAAAAGTGTATTAGGCACTAGGGACACTGATAGAAGACCTGGTCCCTGATTTAAAGAAGCTTTTTATTTTATTTTTTGTTTGTTTTTGTTTTTGTTTTTTGAGACAGGGTCTCACTATGTAGTTGAGACTGCCCTGGAACTCACTATGTAGTCCAGGCTGGTCTCGAACTCACAGTGATCCTCCTGCCTCAGCCTTCTGAGTGCTGGGATTATAGTCATGTGTCACCACGCCAGGCTTGGAGCTTTTTATTTTGATAAATTACAGGTATGAAACAACTTGATTTTGCTCATCATTGTGATTCTCTTTGCTAGAGGTTGCTTTGAAACATATGCAATGCTGAATCACTCTCCCTAGAACAGAGAAAAAAAATTGCTTTCCTTTACATTTTTATTTTATAGAAATGAGCGTCCTGCATTACTGAAATATTAGTGCATGCCTATAATTCCAGCACTCTGGGAGGCTGAGGCTGGAGGATCACAAGTTGAAGCTCAGCTTATGTAATGTAGTAAGAAACTAAAAATAAAAAGAGCTGGGGATATAGCTTAGTGCAGAGGCCCTTTGGTTCAATCCCTGGTACTGAAAAAAAGAAAGAAAAAAGAAAAATAAAGAGAGAAAGAAAGAGAGAGAGAGAAGGAGGGAAGGAGGAAGGAAGGAAGGAAGGAAGGAAGGGCCCCAATGTAGGTTTCTTGGGCTCCAATATATATATATAGTTTAGATAAGCAGATAGTTACATAAAAACGTGATTCTTGGGTGCATGTGTGAATTTCAGTCATCACAGTCTAACTAAACACTCCTGGCTCTTACAACACAGTTTCTGTTTCAAGTGGATCCATGGGCAGCAAAGAAAGAAGCAGCAACATGCAGGAAGTTCAATTCAAATAAAATATCAGTGGAACAGAAACAGAAGTAGCTCATTGTGGGAATGCTGGCATGGCTACAATTGGACAGATGAGATGTACAGCCAGAGGGTCTATACTAATGGGTGCCCATCAACATAAATGAGGAAAGCCACTGATGAAACCTGCTGCAGGTGACTGCAACAAACTTCCCCGTAAAGAAATGCTCAGAGGAGGTAGCCTGGGCCCCAATTCACCACGGGAGGGAGAGACACGCCAGCTCCCGACCCAGACGCCGTGGCTCAAGCGCCGGGAAGGTAGCCACATGGGTGCCCCTGAACCCCCATAAGCCCCTCCACTACAATCTCAGACCTCCTGACTGTGCCAGTCTTTGGACCCACTCTGCAGAGGCAGAGGTGGTCATCAAGGGTATTTTTCTGAGTTCCCAACTTTGAACATCTTTAAAGAAAGGGCATGGGAAACCTGTAATAGAACGTTGTGGAGTTCAACCATTCAGAAGGTTGGGGAACTCAATCTGGGCCTTGCAGCCCGAGGTCAGTCAGCGTCATGGGGTTCAGCCATCAGCTAACTGAGACCAGGGGACTTGCATCCTCACTCTGTCTGAGCCATTAAATGGTAAATACACTATATTGAAATTTTGTTCACGGCAGACATGTTCTGGACTGGTTCTTGATTTCAATTTAATTCAAATGATTTAAGGGTGATAGACTAGTGACTACCATGGGTGATCAGTGTCCAAGTTGTGCTTGATCTTAATGTGTTGCTGATTGTTTCAGTTGGGATAAAGCATTGCAATTGATTTGATGAGCTGTTTCTCTGATGTTATGAAGATGAGAATGTCTGTGGGTTGTTAGAGACACAGAAGCTAGGGCACAAATATATCAGGAAGATTTGGGTGATAATCCAGAGATTAAACCAAGGACAGTCCGACAACAAAAATAAAAATGAGAAAACACTTAAGCAAGACACAAGGACAGACTTCCAGTTCACCAATGGCAAACAGTAGGGCAAATGAGGATGAAAAGGTCGTTAGTGAACTACCAGAATACCCTAAACTCAAAGCACAGGAAGTAACAAAACAGATCAATCAGGCTCTAGAAAAATTCAAAACAGAAACAATTTCCCAAATAACCATAGAGATAGAGCAAAATGGAAGTCATGATTCGAGACTCTAGAGCAGAAACTGAAAGACAAAAAAAAAAAAAAATAGATGAGCTCAGGACCATGATAGAAGCCATGAAGGCCCAGCATAAGAAAGAAATGGAAAAAATAAATGCCCAACAAAGGAAAGAAATGGAATCCACAAAACAGATTCAAACAGCTATCCAGGAGATTAAA
>NW_022900930.1:39208518-39208905 GCF_012274545.1 Fukomys damarensis | reverse complement strand
CTCAACTCACCAATCAAGAGAAATAGACTGGCAAAATGGAATAAGAAGCAAAATCCAACAATATGTTGTATACAAAAAACACACCTAGTGCAAAAAGAAGCCCATAGACTGAAAGTGAAAAGATAGAAAACAATTCTCCATGTGAGAGGAGCCCAGAAAAAAACAGGGGTAGCAATCTTATTTGCAGACATAGTAAATTTCAAACCAAAACTGATTCTAGTATTATTAATGTAGGATGGTACTGTATCATACTTCTATAAATGTAAAATATCTAGTACCTGCTTTACGATACATAGTAGGGACCATGCTTTATCAGAGCTACATTTAATGATATTTCTCTAGAATGTTCTCTTTCCAGATAATGATTAAGATGCTAATTAAAAAAAT
>NW_022900930.1:39156835-39208357 GCF_012274545.1 Fukomys damarensis | reverse complement strand
TTTTGTTTTTGTTTTGTTTTGTTTAATGGAAAGTGCTGAATGTCTATAATTTTGTTCAGATGATGGCAGAACCTGGAAAAGCTGTTGCTGCTATCAATGCATAATATACTGTTATTATTAATCTTTTTATATAAATAAATATATACATATATATATATAAATTGAATTTTGGGAAACTTTAACAGTGCTGCCAATTTTGGAAAAGTCACCCCAATTTATTGTTTTGAGTTGGCATTGTAAAGAAATGGACAACCATATTGGTCTAGAAATGTTAATTTTTTAATTTTTTTCTCCATGTATACAGGGGTAACACATCATACTAAATATGTAAGGTCATATCTATTTGGGTTTGATTACAAAAACTAATAAAGTATTCTCTAAATAATGAAAAAAAGGAATAAGATAAGACTATAAGAGCAAGAAGCAATTTAAATATGTTCGGGGACCATTTTCATCTCCAGAATTAAGGATTATTTTGATGTTACATCATTGCCTTTTCTCTTTTACTTTCCTTTTTAGTTTTATTTTAGGATTCCCTATTTTTAATGTTCATACAGAGATTTCTTTACCTGAAATACCAAATAGTTTCTTTGGTGTGAAAAACTATAATAGTACACAGGATCCTAATGAGATAATTAATAATGTGAAATAGGAAGTAAAGGGCTAAAGGTGTAGGGAAAGTGGGAAGGGTTGGGGAAAGGTAATAAGGGAGAAGAAAAACATATGAGAAATTGAAAAAATGGAAATAAAGTGTTTGTAAATGGGGAGGGGAGGAGGGGGTGAAAGGAGGGCAGGGACAAGGGGAAAAAATGAGAATCAAGACCTCTTATGTAAAGGTACAGAATCCCAAGGATAAATGTAACTGTATTGTATACCTAGATTGTACCAATAAACTCAATAAAAAGAAAAAAAAAAAGAAATGCTCAGAGATACCTTGTGACAATGAAAGTACAAAGGACACGATGTTGGAAATTGACCCATACCTATCAGAAAGAATGACAATTTGCAAAGGCCTAGATAAGATGCTCCCTTCCCATACCACTAGAGTAAGAAATTGCATGATGAAAAGTCAAGCTTAGTTCTGTAAGTGCTTTTTTTTCCAAAGAAATAAGTCCTACTACTTTTCACTATTTCTAGTATTTTAAATTATGGTATGTTAGTTAAATACTCATTTTATTTTATTTTTTTCATTTCCCTGTTTGTAGCTAATGGTAAAAAAATCTGAAGTTTTTGTAAAAAATTTAAAGTTCTCAAAAACTGTAACTTTTCTCATTATTACTTTAAAAAATTTAGCACAGAAAAATTGCAATTTTAATGTTTATATATTTAGTTACTTCACAGGGCTAGAGATTGAAGCCAGAGCATTGTACGTGCTAGACCAGAGCTGGAGAACCTATGGCAATGCGTGCCACAGTGGGCTGTTTGCAATCATTAAAGTCTCCAGAAGGTTTGCCATCACTCTACTAGCTGAATTCACTCTATACTCCCAGCCCAAGCATTCAATATTAGGATTCTTGTAGCAATTTTTTTTTATATTAAGGATTCTTTAGGCTTCAGCCTGATGTTATTTTCATGGCCCTTTTCTACAGTTTGGAGTGAAGCCTGCCTATAAGTATTACATAGACTTTCTTCATAAAACTCATAATGCATGTGATAGTTGGTGCAGAAATAGTTTATGTATCGGCCATCAAACTCAAAACACATGCTCCTCCTCAATGACCAAGCACCAAAGATGTTTCTTGGTCTTTCTGCAGAGAGAGTTTCACTGGGCAATGTCATTATTTGGTAGACACAGCAAACTGTGTCTGAAATGTAGACTAAAACACAGCTTAAATTATTTTTCCACATAATTCCTCAGTTCCAGTGGATGTAAGATCCTGATAGGACTCATCCAAGTAGCTTTCTTAACATTTCTAGTTACATCCCAATCTGCAAAGGTGTTCAGTGCTTAAGGCCATTGTTCTGTAAGAAAAGCTAATGTAAAAGAAGAAAGTGTTCAAATAGCACAAAAATGTGCTAGAGTCCAAGCTTTCATTGCAGACATGTTCCACTGACACTTATTTTGAGAACAACAAAAAATATATTTATTTCTAGCTGTTAGAAAAAGATGATTATGGTTTTTAAGAATATGATGTAGTTAAATTCAAAATATTGTCTCCAAACATATAATCTTTTCATAATTTGTCACACATTTGCATCTAAATATATTTTATCTTCCAGGCAACTCTTCAATACAGTTTACGTCTCATTTCCTAGTTCCAAACACTAAAAATAATATAAAATAAAAATAGAAGCAACTTTAGTGGGGTTTTTTTTGCATTTACATTTATTTCCATTTAACCTTCAAAAAGGAACCAAAACTATGCATTTCTTTTCTGTAGCTGAGAATGCATAATTCAACTTCCGACAGAAATGTACCACTTGTCACAAATTTATTGACACAGTTGCATTTATTGGCTAGATTGCGAATGTGTGTTTGGATGTTCAGCCTTGAAAAAGATTACACGCAAAACAGTTTCCATTGTGATTTCATGGTAGAGGTCACATATTTTAGCTGGAGTCTTGCCGTTGCTATAATTTGAGAGGACTAGCGATGAGTTGTGTAAGCAAATAGACAAGGCTAGAGCACAGCAAAGTCCCACATCACTAGCTAAAGGACTCTACAAACATCTTCAACCACCCAGCTCCTATTTTTCAAAAGCAGCAGTTAGAAAAATCACAAGACCTTAGGTTCATTTAATATGGGCTAAATAATAATAATAATGCTTTTCTTTCCCCTTTTTTACAATATTAAACATCCTGACACTGTATCATATGGAACTAAACCTACACCCAAATAAGTGAGCTGTACTTTATATAATTCTAGTGCTAGTTTTCTGCCAGAACCAAAGAGTAAAAAAATTATTTTAGATTAAACTATTAGATATCAGCAGATGCACATAGACATTAAAAGAAAAAATGTTTAAAATGTGTAGACAGTATACAACTTAAATGTATTCTCTAGTTTTGTTTTCCTTTTAGTATGGGTTTTTAGGGCATGACATTTATGTCATCCTGGGGAGTGAGTACGTGAACATAATACAGCTTGTTCCTTTTCATCAGTCCCCCTTCCCTCCCCAGCCATCTCCCGCCATCTAAATCCCCTTTCCTTGTTTTAATTCTCATTGTTACGATTGTTCTAAGCTCATGTTTAGGACGTACAATGACATCCCCTGAGATTACTAGGCTCTTGCACATGGCATATTTCTACTTACTTTCCCTTCCCTTCCTCTTCTCCCCTCACCATTGGTCTCCTGGACCACTTCCCATTTACAAGCGATCCATCCCTTTGTTTCCTTCTCTGGTTTTTAAAATTAAAATTAAATTGGCTGAAGGTATATGCAGGAGGCCATACGTTCAATTCCTAGCACTGAAAACAACAGTAAAATATTGAAACTCCCTTTGTAAACAACAGTATGTAGTTTAAACCAGAACTTTGGGACACAAGACACAGAGCAGTGAGAAGATCCAAACTCTTTGTCCTGACTTTGCCAGTAATTAGAATTTTCAAAAGAAAGAAAGAGATGACCTTTGACTGAGTACTTACTCCACATCAGTCCTGACGAGCCCTAGGCTCACACATCATCTAATGTAAGCTTTACAGTGATCTTGTGGATTAACGTAAGCACCATTATTCTCATATTATAGTGAGCAGGCAGAAACTCAGGGTCTGCCAAAGTATGCAGGAAGCTGGTAAGAGGTAAGCCTGGGATATTAAAACCTGATTTTATTCCAGGCTATAGTTGTAAGGGGAAAGAAACCTCAGTATAAAACTGGGTTTGATTCTGAACACAGCACGAGCAGGTGGGAATTTATAGACAAAGAGCAGGGTGGGAGGAAGAGGAGAGAAAATGGCTAAGAAATAAGTTCAGGAGTGAAGGGCGTATTCTGGCTGGACACACCAAAAGGGACTCTTGCTGAAAACACACCAGGGTGAGCAGACATCCACTGGAGGGTAGTGGAGGATGAACAACCTGACTGATTATCGAGAGCAGTCACATAACAAGTTCTTGTTGAAATGACAGCAGGGTTGATTGTAAAACTGGATTTCACAAGGCAGTACATGAATGAAGGTGATGGTTTAGGAGCCTAACTAAGGTTCAAGTAGGAAAATAATCTCCATCAGTTGCACTCTAAAATCTGAGCCCTTCCTCATATGTTAAAGTTTATACTGCCTCAAATTATCCAAATTGCAATGGGTCTTTCTCCCTATCCAATCAGTGTCAAGAACAAATACAGAGTTTTACTCTTGACATGGAAAAGCTCCTCTTTCTCACCCATATCTTTTCTACCATGTGACACTGTCACCAAAATTTTATGATCACAGGGAAATATTTATACCATTGCCTTTCATATTTTTATTTTACTCTAAGTAAAAAGGATATCTTGGGGCCGGGGATTTAACTGAGCGGTTTGGTTGCCTGCCTTGCAAGCGCAAGGACCCAAGTAAAATCCCCAGTACCAAAAAATAAAAATTAATTAATTAAAAGGATATCTTAATAGCTGTTTCTGTGTATTAATAAGGTCAATTGAGATGATCAGTATAAAAGTAATTTGCAAGTTTAAAGGTTATACTCAACCTTAGGTCAGTTATGTCTTCATGACCAAACAGCACAAATTTTGCTTTGCAAACTTAGAAACTGAATCACAAGAGGGTATAGCTGTGTCCTTTAGTCCATATCAAGAAAAGTCCATTCAAAAAATCAAATCTATGTGGAAAGAAATAGGCGATCTTCTGCTGAGAAAAAATAAGGGCAAGTGCAAATTCAAAATAAAAGGCTCAGTCCTGCCTGGTGAAAGTATAAGAAGCTAAAGTAAGAAAATAAGCACAGACTCTAGAAAATTTATAATTGTGAGCTCTTTCTCTGCCCCTGTGAAATGCTTGCAAATCTTCTTATACCTAAATAAGTATTTTACTAGCTTTATAACCCAGAAAAATCTTTTTCCAGGACTTCAGAGTATTTCTTTGAAATGAATCAAGAAAGGATCAGAGCTACCTCCCACTCTCTGTGGAGACTGGAAGGGGAAACCTAACTTCAGCAGTGCCTCGCCATGACTTGCAGAAGCACCTCTTGCCCTAGAGATTCAAGACGATTTTTCCTTTGGATAAAGCCAGTTAGTTGACACAATAGTCACCTCAATTACCAAGTGAATTTACAATCGGCTGTGTGAAACAAATAGTGTTCTGAAGTCCCCTTACTTCAGCAGTACTTATTGCTTATTTTGCGAACATGTGTGTAATGGATTGCATCTGCATAACTATATAAAAGAAATTTCTTTCTGTTTTTGCTCATTTCCTGTGTTATGCATCACACTCTAGTTTAATGTTGATTCAATAATAAAATCACTTCCTTTCTCTTCAATCTGTAAGTAGACTTTTCCAGAATTCAATTTTTTATTATATTTCTCAAACAAGAGAAGATAGACTTAGGGGCCAGGGATTTAGCTCAGTGGTTCTGCCACCTGCTTCACAAGCACAAGATACAGAGTTCGATCCCCAACAACAACAAAGAGAAGAGAGAGAGAGAGAGAGAGAGAGAGAGAGAGAGAGAGAAGAGAAGATAGCCTTTAGATAATCAGAAGTCTTTATGAAACATAGACACAGCTAGAAAATGAGAAATATAACATCAATAAACAATGGACATGTTACCAGTGGAAATTTGAAAAAGTGTATGTGATCTCTCATAATAGGCTTCCCTACCGAATTGTTGTTTTGGGTAGTGTAAGGATAAAGAGAAAGTTCCCCTTGGCCCTGTGAAGGTTTGCTGGAATATAACTGAGAAAAACTAAATAGGATAAAAGGCAAAATTAAGCCAGAGAAAAGTTTTGAATGAGCAAAATTGGGAAAACTACAGCCCAGGGAAAAAATCACAGGAGAGTGATTGCCCACCAGCTCAGCATAATTTTATTTTTTCATAGGGCAGAAGGAGAGTGACGAGTACAGTCCATCCTGAGGGCTCCTGGGGAGAAAGGAAGACAAAGGGAAGGATGTGCCTAGCACTTGAGGTTCTCATTACACCGATGAAATCTCCAGCTGCCATGGCCTGCGGTCCTCTCTACGTGGACAGGTACGTAGAAGACCCAAATTCTTCTTCCTGTGGAATGATCCCTCCTAAAAAGAAAGAGCATAACAAATAGGAAAAGCTCCTCTTCTATCTGCGATTTCCTTTACTAACATGGATAGATACAAATTTCTTTTCACAACAGAATAGTTCATCAGAGACATCGCTGTGTCTGCAGAAGTCTGCAGTTTCTCTGAGCAATCAGTTGGAAATATACCCAAGAAACATACTTGGAGAGTGAGATACGTGACTGTACCTCAGTGTTAGAGGTATGCTTTTTGTCTTTCCAAAAAAAAAGTTAGCTCATTTTTCTATGAAAGATCTGAATGGCATGGATGTATGAATTGTGAATGGGAAGATGAGCGATCGGATTTTTAAGTGTAAATTAATGAAGGAAAATTTGGTTGACAGGATATATTAACGTGTTCAGCAATGTCCATTCATAGAATCCTAGCTTGTAGGATTGTCTGCTAAAAAAAAAGAAAAAAAAACGGAGGCAGGACAGTGACGTTTTGGAGACTGCATATCATACCTTATTTTAAAGTCTCACATCTACGTACAGCTCAGAGATATAAAAAATGTCTTATTTTGATCTCCTTTTTTCTAGATTTATTTGATATTTGAGAACATTTTACAAAAAAATTATATCTCCGATGATGCCAAGTATAGCTTAGAACTATAGCTTAGAACATAGCTGTAAACTGTGAGGAGTCACTGGATGTTTAATATTTAAGAAATATTGAGATTTACTAAAAAATGGAATCTATTTGGGGAAATAATGATTTAAGGATAGCACTGAATGTTTACGTTTTCTTTTTTTTCCAAACCCACATACAATTTTAGAAAAAAGAAGACACATTTGATCAACCATAAGTTTGCTTCAGTGCATAGCAAAAGGCAACAACCAATTGGAGGTTCTTGGTTAATGGGAACTAAGAAACAGCTGCACAGCTCTGTCCATCATTCAAGAAGAATAATCTATGGAAATCGCTTTAAACCTTCTGTTTTCCCCTTGAAGTTGTAGATCGTGCTTGTTCTAAGGGAAATGGATTTCAAGTTAATCCATGAAGAGTAAAATTGACATAATCCTTTTCAATAATTAAATGAATTATTTTTAATCAAATCTAGAGCCTATATAAGCACTTCCCCAAGCTAACTAGTAAAAATAAATAACTAAGCACATGCCCTTTGTACTGAGGTACGTTGCCTCCTTAATCGTTTAGTCTTCAAAGTGAAAGCCAAAGCCACCACCCTTATGTTCACCCTGGAATCAAGAACATAAGCTACTTATCCATGGACTCCTCAATAACTTCAATGTTTCATTGTCTTGTTAGCATTAATTATTTTAAAACATTTTATTATAATGACTAATACATTTAATTATACATATTATTGGCCTTACCATTATTTTATTTTTTTCAGGAGTCTCCTGCCCCCCAAAAAAGGGTTTGATTTCCTCACAAAAGTTCCCTGAAAGAGCGATGAACTCCACAAAGCAAAACATCAACCCTCAAAATCTTCATGTTTCCCTTTCCTCCAATCCTGGACTGTAGTATTACGTCCCTATCCAATCTCAACTGGGTTCCCTGCTTTAAAAGACTCCGCTTAAGCAACACTTCCAAATTCCCAATAAAATTTTGACTTTACCTTTTACTGTGGATTGAATTTTGCCCTTTCAAAATTGAAATGTCAAAGTCACAATTGCTAGAACATCATAATTAACCTCAGTTGAAGCCTTTACAGCAATAATTAAGTTTAAACAAGATGTCAGGGTGGATCCTAGTCCAATATGACGGGTGTCCTTTCAGAAAGGGGAAGTTTAGAGACAGAGGCACACAAGGAGAACGCCATGTGACTGTGAAGGAAGAGATCAGAGTGGCACCTTACAAGCCAAGGAATTGCCAAGATTGTCAGCAAGCTAGCAGAAGACAAGAGAGTCTGAAGCAGATTATTCTCCCTCTCCCAGGAGGAACCTGCTCTCATGTGGAACTTGGAACGCTCGGCTCTGAAATGTAAGAGAATATATTTGGCTTGTAAGCCTTCAAGCAGTAATAGTGCCGAATGGAAATTCCAGATGTCAATAACCTGTACATTTTCTATTGCATGCCATTCTAAGTAATGTGATGAGGAAGTCACCAGGTAGGGTCTGAGAAATTTCCCCCAAAGGGAAGATAGGGAATCTCAATTCACTCCTACCCGTAGTATAGTTTCTTGACTTGTCTCGGAAAACATTAAGGAGATGGCAGTGAAAGACCTAGATAGACTTCAAAAGCAGACTTAAAGAAGTACATGCTTTTCTTTCCCATTCAATGTCATTGCCAAAGCTTTGGTAAGATGACGTTCTTTCCTGAGTAAGCAATAAGCTTGGCATTGCCTTATGGATAGTATGCCAGCCATTGTTGTGGTGCCAGAATTCGACAAGAATTAGCTAAAGTTGCTACTCATTTAAGTTTTCAAGAAGAACTTTTAGGTCAGATGTTATGTTGGGAAGTACTAAGGAAAGGTAAGTGCATCATTCTTGGGAAAGCCCAGAAGTTACAACAAAGATGTGGCAAGAGATATGGCCAGAGAAATGATCAGCAGCCAGATATTTGATAGTCTAAAACCATATTAGAGAGTTCAAAATCCATCCTAAGAACAATGAGAAACAATTAAAGGATTTAAAACAGAGTGTGTGTGGGGGGCTTTTAAGTTAAGGGTAGCCACTGTTAATTTTCTTTTGGAATTTCTTTGTGGTTCACAATACAGTATGCCTGTAAGTACACAAAAAAGTTCCAACTTGGTTCTCAGAAAAGCTATTCTGTCTCTCTACCTATCCATCTATTATCTACCTACCCATGTTCTTACAATTTAGGCAAATCAAGAATGAGCCTCAGGTATGTACCTAAGAAGTCTCAAATGTGTCTGTAGTGAAAATGGGGATGCTGAGCTCAGGGGTTCCTGTGACAAGCATGAAAAAGTTGTTCTCTAAAACCTGAGACTGAAAAAGAAGAGGTATTTAAAAATTAATCTTAAAGTAAAAATTGAACAAAAGGAAAAAGAAAGAAAAGTAAAAGAAAATGTGTTTTAAATTATGTCCTACTGTTTGCACATAACTAGAGAAACTGCCAAACCTACCCCATTCCCTACCCTAAACTACCCACACCCATTCTCTTGCTCTGCTGCAAACAGAGTCTCGTGATTGTTTTAGGCAGAGGTGGCTGGCACCGTGACGTGAAGGGGCAAGACTCTGGCTTTCTGCATATTCTCCCGTCCCCTGACAGTGGACAGTGGACAGTGGGAGTGCAGTTCCCAAGCTTGTCCCTGAGTGCTGGTTTCGAATCTTTGGTTGTGAAATAAATGCTCTGCATTTCCTCAGTCATTTTCCTCTGCTGCCTCTTAAATACTTGACCTCCCTTTGGATGCCAGAGATTGGAGTGAACACACTTTTTTTTTAAACCTAGGATAACTTCAAGAATTCAGAGAATTACTGTTTCTCATATAAGCAATGAAGTGGCTAAAATCTGGGCACCAAGAAGAAGCTTCAGGTCTAAAAAAAATTAAATTGTATCAATAATTTCATAATAACCAAAATTTTCTCTTGTAGCAAAGTTCAAAATTTTCCTCTGAATATTAAGATTTAATTTGATGGCACACACTGGAAATGATGGATTAAGATTAAAAGTACAAATCCCCATAAATTTGATTAAAATGTTTAAATACAGAGCCCTATAAAATATGAATACAATTCAAAGAAAGGGCCTGATGGTTGAAATTTAGATAGATTTTCCTTTTTATATACTATTATTATTATTATTCCAGTTATTATAGTTGTTATAATTATTATTTTGGGGGGCTTTGAAACAGAATCCTGCCAACATAGTCCAGGCTGGCCTCAAACACAGTCCTCCTGCCTCAGCTTTGCAAATGCTGGGATTACTGGCACAGGGCACCTGCCCCAGTTTTAGGTAGCATTTTGAAATACAGGAGGAAATAAGGACTTGAGCCTCCTTGGGAACTGTGTCAAATTTGTGGCAGTGTGAAGAAAAGAAACGTTCTGTGAACAAAGGTTGTTTTATTGTACTGTTAAAGTCTCCCAGGTAATCTCTCTGAGGTACTGTCAGAAGAATAGATGAAAAGTGTTGATGATAACTTTTAGTTTCTTCTACTCTATGGCGGTTAATCTTATTTAATGAGATTCCTAGAGAGCGGGGCTTAAGACCATTATATTGCTTTTAAAGAGAAACTTCAAAGAAAGCCCTTTGTACCTGCAAAAAGGAAAAAAGATGCAGATATTGAGGTGAAAGAAGGAGGAGGTCAGAAAAATCTTGATTCTAAGACTGCTTCTCCAGCTCAGCATGGCAAAGTGTCACAATTTGCAATATCATTAAAATTAGTAAAGGCCTGGACACATGAAGTGTAGATTCCTTAAATAACTGAAGTGTTTGCCTTGCATCCAGGAAGTGGCTCTGGAATTTACACTAGCTTTTCAAAAATAGACGCGGGAAGAAGACCCCTCATCCTCGGGATGACCTTTTGACACCGCAGCTCAAAATTCTCCATACAGAAAATGATAAACATCTCCACTCTCTCCCTGTGCTGCAAAAGAAACACCCAACCCATGAAGAGCCACTGTGATGTCTACACCTGTGCAACAGAACCGGAAGACTTCCCTTTTCTGCCATCCAATCAACAAACAGCTTCTCCCATTCCAACCAATAGGGGAGGCCGACTTAAACAGACTTCCTTTCTCCTTCATGGTTCCCTGAAATAGAAACTTTTTCTTTTTGTGAAAATCTGATACCATGCTGGCTTCTATGCACCTTGGGCAGCAAGCCCTTGCTCTGTGTCATTATTTTTTTCAACTCCAATACTCAACAAATTTATAAAAAGATGCTTTTAGTAAGTAGAAAGATGGCTAGAGAATAATCAGTTCTTGAAGGAGAAACTCATATTCCCCAAACGTCATGAAGAATCACACTGTTCAGTGGGAGCAGTTGTTAATATCTCCTAACCATGATGAATATACTTTGAATAAAATTAGATTTCAAAATTCTGCAGAAGTGCCAGCCGAGCATTTAGCTCAATGGTTCTGCTGCCTTCGTTACAAGTGCAAGGACCCGAGTTCAATCTCCGGTACCGAAAAAAAAAAAAAAAAAAAAACTTCTAAAGTATCATTTCCCAACCCCAGAAATAGGAGTGACTTTAACATCATCTGCTTACTCGTGTATAGGCAAAAAGAGGTTTATGGGGAGTCTACCATTTTGACCGTTGAGAGCTACGTGAGTTTAATCAGAGGGTATGTTTGAGATTTTTCTGCAGGTTGTATATTTTAATACTAAAGAGTTGGTAGTTTCATTTTCAAATGCAAGAGTCAGAGAAAATATTATATAAAACAAAGTCCTCACAAAATTGCCTTCAATGTATGCGATGAACATCTTGCCTCACTCCATGAGGGTTAAGAAGAATGTTTTCCTTTCTGTGGCTAAGTGTTCTGCAGTGGGGCCCAGAAAGTGTTATTCTAAAGTAGTATACTTCAATAGATGACTTTCTTAGATAATCGGTTTTGGTTTCCTGAATACTCTCCGTATTTTAGAACATGAAATTGTTTTAAATTATATCCCAGGAAGCTTTTTGAAGTGATTTCAAAAAGTATGTGTAATAAATTTTAATGTGACCAAATGTTAATTTCTGATGATATAAAATTTCCCGATGACTCTGTAGTGTGAAAATAAGTTCAAAACCAAAATAACCTCTTTAAAATTCAATACTTAGAATGCATAAGAATCTGGCCTTAGGAGGAGCAGAAATTCAGAGATGCAATTTTTCAGATGCAGTTCAACATTGCTCTATCTCATTCTGTGCATGTACTTGGAGTTTTAAAATATGAGTTTTCCATAATTCCCCAAAATCTTTAGATTAGTCTCTTTACTTTTAAATAATGTAAAAAGGGAGTAAGGAGAAAAGGGCAATTTGGATTCATGTAATTAAGAAGAGAAATTTTTACCAATGTAATAAAATTTGAAATTATCTTTAACCAATAAATATTTTCTACATTTTTTAGCCCAGAACTTGAAATTCACAAGTCAACACTAGGCAGGAAAAAATGGCAACATGAACTTCTTATATTTTATTAAGTAATAAATCTTTTGTGAAAAAAAGTGCTAAACATATACTAGGGGTTTAATAAATGTTGAGTAAATGGATACAGTGAACACATAGTTATGTGGGTTTATCATAACTTGTGCAAAGTATCTACTACTAATTTTACTCAATTTTAATATTTATATCTCTGAAAATGACCTCAAGAAAATTCTAATATGGTTGGCATTGTGAAAATGAAAGCAAAAATAGTGATGAAAATAACATTGAAATCGCTTTTCAGAATGGATTCATGCAGCACTAGAAATCAAGACTGCAGTACCACTCTAGCAGCTGCTTAGAAATGTGGACTCCGGTCACCTTGTGGCTGCAGCCATCAAGAACAGATGCATCTCTTGTGCCCAGAGACTCCAGAGGCACATAAGGAGGTTTCTGGATCACGTGGATTGGCATTTTTCCTGAGTATCTACATTCTTTTCTTTAACTTCTAGAAGTCAGGCAGCTTCTTCACAGAGCACCTGTTTTCAACTCCAACAGAAATTTCCACACGAGAGAATTTTTATTGCCTTCTTACAAATCAGTGCTGTTCAGTGTAAGTTCTTACCTTCTCTGCTTGCTTTGGAACACTGATGCAGAGCTTTCTAACCTGTGTGTACAAAATTGTAAGTCTTTTTTTTTTTGGTACCAGGAATTGAACTCAGGACCTAACACTTTCCAGGTAGGCGTGGTGCCAGTGAGCTAAATCCCCAGCACAAAATTGCAATTCTTAAATTCTCAAAATAAAGTTTGTTTGTTTGTTTTTTTACTTTGGTAGTTTCTGAATCTGAACTGATCAATAACATGCTAACAAAATTATTAATCTTTAAGGGGATCGTCCTCCTAAATGTGGCATATTTATGACATCACACAACCAAAACATACTTTCTTTGTATACTTTACAAAGTATAATCATTTGGTGAAAGAAGAATCACTTAACCCTTGATCAATAAAAGAAAAATCAAATTTAGGATTTTCTAATTAAGCTTATTAGAAACTTTAATGGAAATACAGAGTTAATGAGAGCTAGAATTGAAATCTACAGTCAATTTCCAAACAGTATATTCCACCTCTTCAATTTAGTGGGAAAATAAAGCTGGCAAATATTAACACTGTTATAGAGTCCAAAAATTACCACACAATGTATATGAGGAGACCAGGCCAATGCTTCTAGACTCTTAAATGCCCTTGTATCAAATTTTATTGAAGATAGATTTAGCTTCATTCATGAATACAGTGAATTAATATGATTTTTTTATTTTATTTAGGTCTCTGAAGAACTAAAATGTATCTGCTGAGTGGGAAGTTCAACTGGAAGTTAATTAAGAAGTGTTGGAAATGACATACATTGTAGGGTTCTACTTAGAATGTAGAACAAAGGTGGATCTAAAGGTGGACATTGGTATGTAAGGAGAAGGTTACAATAGGATAGCTTGATAAAAGGTAAATGTAGTGAAAGATATTTCCTGGATAGTAGGAGAGAGCTTAGGGTGGAGGCTAACTTCAGGGACCCTAAAACCGATCAACTAGTGTCCAAAATAACTGTAGCTGTGAATTTGACCATTTTCTTCTTGGATTTTTCCATTCCTCATAGTCAAATAATCCATGTCCTCACAAGAGGAAAAAAAGGATCTAGAAGTAAGCTAAAGCACTTATAGACTTTGGTAAATCAATCTCTTATCTGATACTGAAATCCATCAGTGTCTTAGCAACAGGCTGAGTAGATGAAATTTTGCAAAATTTTTTCCGTTACTTGATTTTGATATAAATTGGCTATGATAAATCTTTATGAACCTGGTTTAAGACCGGTAGATTAAAATTATTTTTTATCATTTGCATGCTACTATGTCAGCTATTAGTGAATATTATAGACTAAAAAGAAGCTATTTGTGCCTTTAAGATTATGTATACCACCACTTGAAATTAAGGTATTTAGAGAATGAATACTGAGCAGCAAGAAACTAATTTCATAGAAATGCATGGTGGCTATGATTATGGCATTTTATTTTTACTACTTTTTCTTCTGTTAAATACAATATTCTCTTCCCTCTTTTTAATTAAAAGGGGATATTAATGGAAACAAGTGGGTGTAGAGATCTTACAAACCTATAGAGAAGCAAAATATTTAAAATTGTATGGAATTAAATTTTAAATTCAGAAAAGAAATTCAATAGAATGTTGGTAAAACCAAAGCCACATTGTATCACAGGCTTTAGTTAAAAACAGAAATAGGTTTGAATTCTTGCTCGATTGCTGAATAATCTGTACAATGTATTTATCCTCAATGAACCTCAATTGCAAGCAATAGGCCACCCTATTGTTTTGGTTGGTTAATGTGGACACAATGTACTTAATATCACCATGATAAAGACAATGTGAAATAGGACGAAAAGGGCTAAAGGTGTAGGGAAAGTGGGAAGGGTAGGGGAAAGGTAATAAGGGAAAAGAAAAAATATGAGAAAATGAAAAAATGGAAATAAAGTGTTTATAAATTGGTAGGGGAGGAGGGGGTGAAGGGAGAGCAGGGACAAGAGGAAAAATGAGAACCAAGACCTGTCATGTAAAGGTACAAGATCCCAATGATGAATGCAGCTGTACTGTATACCTAAAATATACCAATAAACTCAATGAGAAAAAAAAGACAACCCATAATAAACACCTTATCATATGTACAGCTGTTATGTTTCTGGATTTTAATAGTGAAAATGCTTTAGTTACTTCAAAAACTAAATTCTAAAACACAGAAATTTTAAAAAGGATATATCATATATTTTTCATCAGAAAATTATTTAGAGTGCTGCTGTACAATTTTTGTGCTAATAGTCTTTTGGGAAATATTAATATGCACAATCCATAACCATCAGTATTGTAGGTACTGAACAAGAAAAAGAAACAAGGTGAAGAGTGATCTAGAGCTGGGGCTTTGGCTCAGTGGTTCCACTACCTGCCTCACAAGCACAAGGGCCCGAGCTCGATCCCTGGTACAAAAAAAAAAAAAAAAAAAATAGTGATCTAGACAGACATGAACACTCAAAATGGGAAGTAGCTCAGGGATAGAACTTGCCTTGAAAAACAGCAATATTCAACATAATTGTTATATTTCTATTTTACACAATTTTGAAAGTTTCTTTGATGGAAGAGCACCACACATTGGCATTAGGTTGGATAAAAGGCAGAATTTCTGCTGTGGCTTCAAATGAGAGAAGGTTGTCTGGTAGGGCCACAGGGGAGACTGTAGCTGGTATAGGATGTTGTACCTGAGGCAGAAGGATAGCAAGCTGGATCTGTAGGGTGAAATTTATATGTAAAACGCCAGTGTGGTGACGTTAAACAGAGTCCCTTCGGATTGGCTAACTGAAGTAATTCCATGAGTTCCAGGGCAGCTGTCCTTGTTTATCTGGTATCTTCAAAAACTATGTTTAAATGATTTAATTATTTATATACCAACCTAGTCATAACAATAAATTGAGATAACTAAAATGTAACACAGTGGATTATGAAATGACTGCATTTCTTTGAGCATATATAAATTTATATTTATAATTCTAAAAGAGTTTGAATCATAACTTAAAATTGCTTTATAAAGTTATTCACTTAAGAATTATGAATTTTGTGTAACACTAAAATATTTCAAAAAATATTTAGTGGCTGTACATATCATTTTATATGACTACCTTGTCTATTGCTGGACATTTAGCTTATATTATTCTTCCTTGCTTTTTTTAGTTGAATTTATTGGTACATTTTAGATATACAGTACAGTTACACTTATTATTGAGGTCTTGTACCCTTACATGAAAGGTCTTGGTTCTCATTTTTCCCCTTGTCCCTGCCCTCCCTTGCTTTTTTTAATTTTTAAAACATGACACTGCAATGTTGTTCCTTTCACACACGTTTGCTTGAGTGTGTACTTTTGAATGCCTTCTTAAGATCCGCTACCATTTCATAGTACTCTATTCATTTCAGTGCTCTTTATTCATTTGTACTCCATGGAAAGTCGTTTTCTCTCTGCCTTAAAGATTTCCACTAACATTTTTTTAGTATGGGTCTGTTAGTGAAGTCTTTTAATTTGTGTATAAGATGTGATCAAACAATACCGTGAATATTTAAGCAAAAGGTATTAATCCCTTTAGATCTCTCCCCTTTGCTTCAAACACACATCTCACCTTTCTTGCCACTTTCTGAAGCAGTTCTGGAAGTATTCTTTTGTGAATATTTTTAATAGAGTTGTGGCAGCTTCTATGCCCTGAACTGATTAAAAATGTTGACCCTTTATGGTCCTTTTGGCTTTGAGGAAGATGCAGAAGTTGCATGGTACCAGATTTAATGAATAAGGGCCATAAGAAAACAGTATAAGGGTTTTTAAAGAAACTTCCATAAACATTTTGAAGTGACTCAGGACATGGAGGAAACCATAAAAAGACACCTACATTAGATAATTTCTAAGACTGCTTCTGGAAGTGGGAAGAATTGATGGGAGAGTGTATCTGAAATGAGAGGGAGTATTTTGAGGGGTTAATGGCAATGTGTCTTTCACTGTAATATTTTAAAATTTTGTCTCAAGTATTCACTGTACTTTTTAAAATCGCATCTGTAGGTCTGAAAAGACGTTTGTTTTTGTTTGTTTGTTTTTGTGGTACCAGGGATCGAACTCAAAACCTTATGGTTGCAAGGCAGGCAGAGGAACCACTGAGCAAAATCCCCGGCCCTATATTCATTTTTGAAAGATACTTTGGCTGGGTATAGCACTCTACGGTTCTTTGGGAATGCTTTTTCATTGTCTCTTTGCTGACATTGTTTCTGAAAAGAAGTACGCAATAACCCCAGTCTTGGTTTCTCTATACATAGCATGTTGATTTTATCTACCTGCTTTTACGATTTTTTTGTCAGTATTTTGAGTAATTGATGATGAGTCCTGAAGAAGTTTTTCTCATGTTCCTTGTACTTGGGATACATTATACAATCCTTAGACATGTGGAGCTACAGTTTTCACTAAATTTGGAAAAACTTTGGCCATTAATTTTTTTCTATTCTTTTACCCTGTTTCCTTGTTCTGCTCTATTTTCTCTCTTTTAGGTACTTCTAGTATATGTGTACTAGCTTGTCGAAGTGTTTTCTCCGTTAATTTTTTTAAGAAATTTTTCTCCATATTTATTTTTTATTTTTCTCTGTTGTCATCTTTAAGTTTACTACTCTTCTGCATTGTATAGTTATTTGGTTAACTCTATGCAGTGTTTTTTTTCTCTAACACATTATATTCTTATTGCAGAAGTTTGATTTTTGCCTTTTTCATGCAGTCCAAGTCTCTTTAACTTTCTGGACATCTAGACTATAGCTATAGTAACTATATTAATGTCCTTGTCTATTAAGTTTAATGTAGTTGTCAGAATTAGCATGTTTCTCATTAAGGATATTTTAATGTTTTGAATCCATGGTAGTCTTTAGACACCACAAACTGTGTGTGAGGCAAATATATACTGTTGCTTTATTCTTGATCATTGTTCTGGGATTCATTGAAATTACTTGGAAATATACTAATCCACTGGATCTTGCTTTTTAGGATTTGTTAGATGATTCAGTATTTACTCTATAACTAATCACTCTCTAATACTGAAGCAAGAACTTACTGAACAGTGAGTGTACTCAGTACCTCTTGAATTGTTAGCAAGAACTTACTGAACAGTGAGTGTACTCAGTACCTCTTGAATTGTAAGGGTCTGGTGCTGAATGGTGGGAAGAGTTCCATGTGAGTGACAAGCACTGTTCCTTTTAATTCTGTGGTGGTTCTTTCCTTCAGTGTTGGGTGATTAGTGCTGTGATGAATACTCACGGAGGTAGGAGGGGGGGCAGAGCTTTACAGTTTGTTCTCTGTGCGACTTTCTCATCTGCCATATGTTGTGCTATGAACTCTACCCTCCATCATGTCTTTGGATCTCAGTTTAGCCTCCTAAACTCAGGAAGTCTGCCTGGGTTCCACTCCCTAAGACTTGGCTGGCATCTGTTTCAGTACAGTATGTAGGCTCACAGAATTATTGGGCACAACACATTTGCTTACTCTGTCTAGGGGTCCTTTTCTTTCTTTGATGCCCACTCTCATGAAAACCATTTTGCATCCTACAATCTGTATAAAATTTTAGTTACTTCAGGTAAGAGGGTAAATCAAGTTGTTATTACTCCATTGACCAAAAGTTAGTCTCTGATGGTTTTTTTAAAGTATGAATTTTGTCACTGATCTGGTATTTTTCATCATTACAGTGGGGGTGAGTGCATGCTGTGTCCTCCTTATCAGAGGACTGAGAGCATTTTAAAAACATTTTCTTGTGTCCCAAATTTCTATTAAATGTCAAGATTTTGTCCCCTTCTTTTTTCTTTCTTTCTCACTTAATGTTTTTTTTTAATTGAGTTTACTGGTACTTTTTAGGTGTACAGTACAGTTACTTTCATCATTGGTATCTTGTACCTTTACATGACAGGTCTTGGTTCTCATTTTTCCCCTTACCCCTGCCCTTCCTACACCACCTCCACCCTTCCCTATTTAAAAAGACTTTGTTTCCATTTTTCCTTTCTCATATTTTGTCTTTTACCTTATTTCCTTTCTGCTACCCTTTCTACTTCTGCTACACCTTTAGCCTTTTTCTTTCTATTTCACATTATCAGTTATACAATTTGGATCTTATTTACAATTTTAGTTTTCCACACTAAAGAAACTATTTGGTATTTAACATATGTGTCCTATATATTTCACTTAAAAGTATGGTCTCAGTATGCATCCATTTACCTATGAATGCCTCTAGTTTCTCATTCTTTATGGCTGAGTAGAAAAGCCACATCTTCTTTATCCAGTATGCAGTTGATGGGCAATTGGGCTGTTTCCAAGTTTTAGCTATTACAAACTGTGCCACTATAAACATGGGTGTGCATATGTCATGTAGTATAATTCTTTTAATTCTTTTTGGAGGATATCCAGCAGAGGGATAACTGGGTCAAATGAAACTCTAATCCTAGTTTTTTGAGGTCTCTCCATATTGATTTCCACAGTGGTTGCACCAGTCTGCACTCCCATCAACAATGAAGAAGGGTTCCTTTCTCCTCATAGCCCCACCGGCATTTGCTACTGGTTGATTTATTGATAGCAGCCATTGTTTCTCGGTTGAGGTTGAATCTCAGTGTTGTTTTCATCTGCATCTCTCGACACATCAGTGATGTTGAAAACTTTTTCATATATTTATTTGCTACATTTACTTCTTTGCTTGAGAAAGGGCTGTTCATTTAAGATGCCCATTTTTAAATTTGGTCTTTATATCTAGTACACCTAATTTTTTGTGCTCTTTATATATTCTAGATAATGGTTCTTTGTCTGAGGAGCAGCTGGTAAAAATTTATTCCTACCTTGTAGGTTGTCTCTTGGATTGTTTGTTTGTATGTTTGTTTTGTTTTGTTTTTTGGTACTAGGAATCGAACTCAGAACCTTGCACTTGTGAGGCAGGCTGCAGCACCACTGAGCTAAATCCCTGGCACCTTGTAGGTTGTCTGTTAACTCTGTTTGTGGTTTCTTTTATAGTGCAGAAGATTTTAATAAGATGAGATTCCAGGTGTTGCTTCTTTGTGCTAGTTCCCACGCTACTGAGGATTTGTTCATAAAGTCTTTTCCTATGCCAATGTCTTTGAGAGTTCTAACTTATCTTCCAGAAAGTTTAGTATTTCTATTTTAATATTTAGATCTTTAGCCCACTTGGATTCTAATTTAGATCATGGTGAAAGATAAGGGTCTAGTTTAATCTTTGGCAGGTTGAAATCCAATTTCAACAATTTATTAAAGAGGCTATCTTTCCTCCTCTGAGGATGGTTGGTCCCTTTGTCAAAGATGAAGTAGCTGAGGGCCCAGGATTTAGCTCAGTGATTCTGCTGCCTTCCTCATAAGAGCAAGGAACTGAGTTCAATCCCCAGTACAAAAAAAAAAAAAAAAAAAAAAAAAAAAAAAAAAAAAAAAAAAAAAAAAAAAAAAAAAAAAAAGAAAAAGAAAAGAAAGAAAAGAAAAAAGAAAAAAGAAAGAAAAGAAAAGAAAAAGGAAAAGATGAGGTACCTGAGTACATCTAGAGTTGGTTGTGTATCTTCTAATCTATTCCACTGATCCTCAGGTCTTTTTCTTTGTCAGTACCATACTGTTCTTATCACAGTGGCTTTGAAGTATAGTTTCAACTCAGGGATTATGACACCCCCTACCATGTTTCTGTGTTTAGAATTGCTTTTGCTATTCTGGGTCTTTTATGTTTCCCAATGAATTTTTGGATTTTTTTTTCTAGTTCTGTGAAATATACTGTTGGGATTTCAATTTGGATTGCATCAAATCTGTATAGCAATTTTGGAAGTATGGCCATTTGCACTATGTTCATTCTTCCTACCCAGGAGCAAGGGGTATCTTTCCATTTTCTTATATCCTCTTCAATATCTTTTTTCAGAGTGCTGCAGTTTTCAACGTAGAGGTCTTTTGCTTCTTTGGTTAGATTGATTCCTAGATGCTTCATTCTTTTGGATGCTATTATGAAAGGAACTGTTTCCCTAATTTCTCTCTCAGTGATTCTGTTATTTGTGTACCAGAAGGCTGTTGATTTTTAAGTGTTGACCTTGTACCCAGCTATTCTACTGAATCTGTCAATTAAGTCTAGAAGCCTTTTGGTAGAGTTTTTTGGGTCTTCTATGTAGAGTTTCATATCATCAGAAAATACTGGCAGTTTAACTTCCTTTCCTATATTTATTGCTATAATTTCTTTCTCATGTTTAATTGCTATGGCTAATGTTTCCAGAACTATATTGAACAGGAGTGGTGATAGTGGACATCCTTGTCTTGTTTGTGATTTTAGTGTGAAGGTTTTCAATTTTGGGCCATTTAATATAATGCTGCCTGTTGGTTTTTCATAGATAGCCTTTATAAAGATGAGATAAAGACCATTTATTCCAATTTTCTGCAGGGTTTTTATCATGAATGAGTGTTGATTTTTGTCGAATGCTTTTTCTGCATCTATGGAGATGATCATATCGGTTTTGTCCTTGACTCTTAATATAGTGTATTACATTTATTGATTTATGTATTTTGAACTATCCTTGCATCCCTGGAATAAATTCAACTTGGTCAGGATGTATGATCTTCTTGATGACCCTCTGTCTTCTGTTTTCCAGTATTTTGTTAAGAATTTTTTCTCACTCAACTTTTGTGTGACAAGACGCAAAAGAAATGTAAACATTACTGCTATTTCAAAGTTTATACCAACAAATGACATTACATGCATAGTGGTAGTTAGGCATAAGAAATTATAAAAGTTAACCATAGATGGATATGTTAATATTTTGATGAAGCAAAACACTTCCATAAAGTTTAGCAAAGTTAACATGATGCAGTGATGGATAATAGAAAGGCAAGTTGTTGCATCACACGGCAACAGGTATTCAACTTCCACTCTATTTGGTCAAATATAGTTTTTTTCAATTTGCAGTATTATTTCTTTAATATTTATTTTCTTTATTTCTTTGTATTTAACATTTTGTGGTATTAAAGATAAAATTTTGGTCTTCTCACATACTAAGTACAGACTTTATCACTAACTGAAATACATTGATAGCTCATTAATTTTTCTTAATAGTATTAGAGAGGACAATTTCCTTTAATACCACATCTAGTGCAGTCCTCATGATAGATATTGAACATACATCCCTGATCCTGGTCTCAGCTCCAGCATTTTCTTAGCCATCCTTTTGCACCTAACTGAAGCATTTTTTAATTCTACATAGTCATCCCTGATTATCTGTAACTGCACATAAAACAAACCAAATTAGGCAGCCTACTTAATATAATATAGATATGTTTTCCCAGGTGATGCCTAGTCCCCTAGGCTAATTAAACTGCTTTTTAAATTGGTTTATCTCATCTATTTCTTCTTCTAGAAACCACTCCCATTAGCTTGGACTCTATAGACTTCAAAATCACCACTTGCACTAATAACATAGGTTTTAAGGTGTTTTTCAAAAAGCTATGAATACATATATTTCCCCTTAAAATATATAGCTTAATAATTTTCCGTATCACAGACTTTCAATTTAAAAATAAAATGAATTGATTTTGTCAGCACGGATCACTTTCTTAGGAGAGAAAGCAGTGATCTTAAAAAATTAACTTGATGAAATTTCATTATGCTAATTTAAAACCTTCACCATTTAAAATTTCTTCTTACCAAATCTTGAAAAGAAGAGCACTGCTTTGACAAGCAAGATTTGTGTATCTAGGGAATTCCCACAAGCTGTCTGACTTGCATTGTTCACTGTCACCTTAGGGACAAAAGAATTGGATGTAATGGTGGGTTTTATGATGGACCCTCTCACTTTCCCCTCAAGCTATGCTTTCTTCAGGAACAGACACTTATTCCTCAGCCTCTCCTCAGGGATTTTGACAGCTGGGTGCTTATTGCTGAGTCTCTCTTCCTCATTACTGAGTCTATCCTTCTCTCATCTGAGTTTACCGCAACCAAATTTTTGCAGGACTGTCCCTCATTAGAAAACTGAGATGTGGGATGCAAAGTCCTCTCCTCTCCCCTCAACTGGGGGCAAATCTAAAGGGTCATCCTTGTCTATGGAATTTGTTCACACTTATGGGGTTTACATTTCATCCTCTTTCATTCAACCCTTCTGTCATTACTCATGCACAGGTACTGTTCACAGAGCATTTCCCAATAAACCTATTGCACACAAATCTTCAGTTGTTTTCTGGAAAATTTTACCTACAATTGATCTTGTAATACATAAAAAAAAACCCTGTGTTTTTTGATGGTTGACAACTTTATACATTAAAAGGCCATATTTATTACATAATAATGGATCATGGGTCTCAATTTAAAACCTAAAATGTAAAAACTTTTGGGTGAAAATCTTTCTGATCAAGAGTTTAGTAATTATTTTGTAAATATAACATCAAAAGTATAATCCATAACAGAGCATATTATTAAAATGAGCTGCATCAAATTTTAAGCCTTCTATTCTTCAAAAGACACTCTTAGGAAAAATGAATAATCCTCAGACTACAAAATAATCTTTACAAAGCATTTACCTGATAAAAAGTCTTGTACCAGGATACACAAAGAACTCTGAAAATACCTTAATGAGAGCATAAAGGATTCAATTAAAGTGAGTAGGAAATTGGAACAGACATTCACCCAAGAAGATATACAGATGGAAAGTAAGCGCATAAAAGTGTTCAACATCACTAGCATTAAGGACATGAAAATTAAAACTCTAAAAAGTATCACTATACACTCATTAATGTGGCTAAAATTAAATATACTGACTAGACCATGTGTTGAAGAATTTCAACCTCACATATAACTGATGGTAATACAAAATGGTGCAGGCACCATGAGAAATAATTTATCAGTTTCTTAAAAAGTTAATATACCTACCATATAAACTAGTCATTCCATTCTAAGTATCTACTTAAAAGACAAATGTGTATATTTGAGAGCTGTGCCTGTGTATGTAGAGCATTTTCATTTGTAATAGTCAAAGGCTGGGAGTAACTCACATGTCTATCAATAGATGAATGATCAAACAAATTCTTCTATATCCATGAGATGAAATACAACTTACCAATAAAATAAATTAATTATCGAGCAGATGCTCTTTGAGAAGATGGAGTCACCAAATATTGAAATCACCTGAGATAAAAGACTATTTGGTAACCACAAAATAAGTTGAATCCTCACTACATAAAGAATGATGAAAAATTCATTAACTTGGAAAATTACTGGCAGATAAAATAAGTCAAAATGCTCCTACAGAAGGTGTTCTGAATCCTTAGATGAAAGATTATTGAAAATAGTAACTCATCAATTCAGAGTCTGTTATGACAAAGACATCAGACACCTAAATCAATCTGAGAAAGCTTCCAAGTAGTTGTCACCTGTTGTTTCATTTCTTGGATCCTGACAACAGCATGCAGCAGGCTTGGTTTCAAAGCTTCACTACCTCTTTAAATTTGAGCCAATCAGCATATCTCTCAGTCACTTTTCTCATTCATTAAAACATCAAAGGAACAATACCTAACGTGCAATTTCTTGTGAGTGTTTGTTTTTGGTTTTGTTTTTTGGTACTGGGGACCTTGCGCTTGTGAGGGAGCGGGTGGAGCCACTGAGCTAAATCCCTGGCCCATTGTGAGTGTGTTTTTATGTATATGGAGTGTCTGTTTAAAGTAGGCACAAAACAAATGTTGTAATTGCTTCCATTTTTTTCCTTTTCTCTTATTTTTTTCTCTTCCTTTTTTACCTTTCCCCTGCCCCTCCCATTGCCCAATACCTTTTCTTCCTATTACAAAATATAAATTATACATTTTGACCCTTATTTACACATTTACTTTATCAAACCAGAGAAATAATCCTATTGTAACATTTTACCTTGGAAAGTCAATATGTGATATAATTTTTATATAATGTTATTGTTTTCTTTCTATTGGTATGTATTAGGCAGCATAATTAATATCTAGCTAAGCTACAAACACTAAGATACCTTAAATCTCAATAATTTAACAATTACTACTTAGCTTCCAAAGACTTCTTTGAAAGAAGACTTTGAGAAGTCAAGGCTACTTTCATTTGCTATCTTAACTCCTAAATATTTTTAGCAGAAAAAGAGAAAAGGTAAACATAGAGACTACATTGAAATGCTCAGCTTGAAAGTAATTTACATTAGTTTCCTCATATTTTACCGGCCAAAATTAGTCACATGTCCTAATGACATAAACCTTAGAAATGGTTTCTTCCCATGTGTTCAAGAAAGAGAGCACTCAGTACAGCTGTGCCCTAATGGTTCTTCATGGTGTGCTATCAGATTTATTTTTAAATTCCTGAAATGTCATTTTAATTATATAGGGTTGTGTTTGTTGGAATAAACCAAAATCTACTTAGCTTGCATATTCTAGCACTTAATAAAGTACTAGAGATTTAATAAGAAAATTGTTGCTTGATTAAAATATAAATTTAAAATAATCTATGCCAGCAGAAAGAGATGCTGCTCTACGTTGACACTATTTGTCTGAACACTTCTGGTCATCTTTTAGGGAACACACAGATGGATCTACTTTGTATGATCTCATTGTTGATACTCAGGTCCAAGGCATCTCGTCCATGCCTCAGTAGGGTGGTGTAAAGGTAACCTAAATGATCACCCTCACTTCCACTTCTGTTCCCTAAAGTGTACTATACATAGTGGCCATGGTTATTTTTAAAATATCTAGACCAATTCATGTCACACCTCTGCCTAAAAACTTCCAGTCCCATAATACTCAAATTCTAGTTGAAATTCTTTACTTTGGACCATAGAATCCTGCATATATTCACCTCCATCATGTGGGGGCCTGTAATCCTTTCCTCACCCTCCACCTGATAGGCATGTGAATGCACACACACTCCCATGCGTGCACTTCTCAAAACCGGGTCTTAGTCATAATTCAGTGCACAGAGGGCCGGGGATTTAGCTCAGCAGTTCGGTGGCCTGCCTTGCAAGCACAAGGACCCGAGTTCAATCCCTGGTACCAAAAAAAATTTTTTAAATAAATAAATAATTCAATGTACAGAAACTAGAAAATTACTTAAAGTATTAGGTACCTGCAACAGTCTTTTTGCCTATATAAATACATACTTACACACACACACACACACACACACACACACACACATATATATAATTTTATTCTGACCAAGAAGGGAAGGGGTTTTGGCATAGAATTTCAGCAAACTTAAGTATAAATAGTTATCTATTGCACACAACTAGATAAATAGTTATCTAATGTGACATCCGGCATTGAAAACACAAAGTCCACACTGCAGCAAACAGGTTAAACTCAGGAGACTATTTATTTTTATAAAAAATGAACATTGAGGGCCAGGTTTTTGGCTCAGTGATTCCACCTCCTGCCTCACAAGTGCAAGGGCTTGAGTTCAATTCCCAGTACAAAAAAAAAAGAACATGGAAACTAAAGAAAATTATTCCCAATATGAATCATATTTTTGAAATACAGATTTTTGTCCCATGAAAAGCTGATTCATTTTTATTACCATGGTGACCCAAGGAGAACATGTAATTGCCTTGGATTAATGGATTCACTTAGGGGTTAATTTTTAAACTAATAGACACGTGTTCCTTTTTGTCTCTACTTTTGTGAACATTTACATATGGGCATATACCATATTTTAGGAGATATTGTTTCATTGTTTTAATCAGAAGGTGACATGCTCTGGAAACTGAAAGAGAGAAAATTATATGCCTGTGCTATATCTCATAAAAGTAAACAGTAAATATAAAAACCATTTACACTAAGTGCATCTGTTCTGACAATGGATAATGAAGGAAGAGGCTGCTAGAGGTTCATTAACATCCATTGTCCTCTTCTTTCTTGGCAACAAACCAGAATCTAACAGGTTTGCCAAGTGATTTGGGTTCTAGCAAATGGATTATTGATCAGAGGTTGTGTGTACTATATTCATTTAAGGGTCATATAGTCTCCTACATATGTTCCTCTGGGCTCCTTTCCCCTGGCTGCTGATAAGATGGCAAATCCTGGGTAGTCTTGGATATAACACTTCAAAAAATGAAAAAGAAGCTGTCAGCCTCATCAGTGAGTAATCCTATAAAGGAAAGCCAATCTGCTGTCTTTTGACCTACTATGTACTACTATAGAAGAATCTTATTTTTCTTCAAATCACTAAATTTTCGGGTCTTATTTTTACATACATGAGCCTATCCTAATAATAACCTCAAAATTTATGTGAGGGTAAATGTGTGTATGTGTGTTTCATATTAATTAAAATCATAAATTGAGAAAAAAATCTAATGATTAATTATAAGATTTAAAAAAAGGAAAGAAAAGAAAACAAGGGTCAGGGATTTAGCTTAATGGTTCTGCTGTCTGCCTCACAAGCACAAGGTCCAGAGTTTCTTCCCATTGTATAAAAAGAAAAAGAAAATGATACTTCTTCACAAATGATCTGACCAGGATTTAATATATTGAGGCAATGGATTTTTTTAAAAAATGTGTTCTGTGCTTATATCTTTCCTTCACATGAAAGAATCTAATAATCTTCTAAATGTAAGAATTTTGGGAATTTAACCATAAATTCTCCAATAAATTATGTTTGAACATCTTCCTGAAATTTCGCATTTGTTTATTCCAGTGGCCACTTGACTTACAAACTCAATTCATTTGCAAGGGTTGGTTGTAACTCATGTTGGTCAACCGAAGGCTCAGGCTCCTCTACACAGCCTTCAAAGTCTCCCTCCTGTACACAGGCACATATCAGTGTCCTTAGAGAGACACTGGCCCAGGATTTCTCAACCCCACAGAAAAGGTTGTTGTATTGTTCCTTGCAGAACTCTTTAAGGGTTAAATCTGTATCTGAGACCATTTCAAAGCACAAGCAGCCAGCATTCAGGTTGTACTCAAGACTTTGGTCACACATTAAAACCAAAAATTGAGTTATAACTCAAGTTGTTCACGTCAGGCTAGTTGTTATTTGAGGGTCCACTATATTTGGAGTTCTTGATTTTCTTATTAATGTGGATCCATCAAATTATGGCAAAATGGCCAATATATACTTGATTATCATAACTGTACCTTACAAGTCTTAAATAACATCATTTTGATATAGTTATAGTCCTAAATGAGAAAATTTGCCATTAGGCAATAATGGTAATCCTAATATTAAAAGTAGTTATAGTTATAGCACTTGCTAGTTACTTACAATACAAATTCAATTTATTATTCATACTAAGTTTGAGGTCAAAGTTATTATCCACATTTCACGAATGAGAAACTAAGGCAAAGAGGGAATTAAATAATTTACTTAAAACCCTTCGAAAAGCATGTGGTGGAAATAGGATTTGAAAGAAGGCTTTGACTTAATGTTATGCTTTTAGTTCCCCACTATACCATCTCAGAAAGCAAATACACAGCATAATCAGTTTTTCCATTTTCCCTTGATGTTACTGTTTTACAGGTAATTACATCCACTAGCAAGATACTGCAATGACTTCGTGTTACTAAACTGGAACTGGACCCTTAAGTCCTTATCTTTGTTTAACATCTCTTTCAAATCAAGAACAAAATACAATAACATCATTTTAATATAATGGAAAAAATTGTCTTTGAGGCTAAAATAATTAAACTTTTCAAAATGATAGAATTGTAAGGCAACATCCTTGGTTCTTCTGTATCTACCATGGAAACCACATCTGATATCACAACAATTTTTGTTCATTCAATATTTGCATTTTTATCTTCAAACCCTACTTTTAACCTGTGTTTCATACATAATTACAAGAGCTTTTCAGACAATTCCACTTGGATTTTATATTATAAGCTTTGACTTAAAAAATCCCTTAAAGACACACACACATAATTCCCTAGAAATGTTTTGGCCATTCTAAAATTCCCTTTATGTCTCCCATGAAGGAATTTATTGTTTATTGCTTGTGCCTTTATGTTACATAGATTGCACTATATGTTACATATGCTTTTATGTTACATAGATGGTACTATATGTGTATGCCACTTGTCAAAAAGTCATGAATCATAATTATTTTTAAACATGATTTACCTCCTGCAATTGCTTATGTGATTTTATAAATGTAAATTTTGTTTAGAAGAAATTGATTTTAGAAAGTTAGGTGATTTATTTATTTTAAATAATGGAAAATTTTGTTTGAAAAGATGATGTTCTTCGAACTAGACAGGATCCATGGCTTAATATTCATTTGTACTCTTCCAGAAAGACCTAGTGCCATGATTTGAATTTCAGTGGGTCATGACAAATATCTGTTGAGTAATGAATCATACATAAATACTTAAATAAAGAGCTCTTCCACTAATAGGTGAGCACAATTCTGAAACAAGAAAGGGCAATTATCCAAAACTAAAGTGTAAATGAATCAAGAGTAGCATAAGGAAAAAATAAACTGTATCTTCCATTATGATTTAAAGAAATTTTTATTTATAAGATGATGAATAAGCATCTATTAAAAACATAGCAAATGTAAAAGAGCTTCAATCTTGGAAACTGTAACACATTGGAAACATAATATCCTGTAACAAGTTTCTAGAATTTGATAAAAAAATAATAATTTACATGAATAAGTATTTATCACTGTTTATCCAAACGTGTGCAGACACTCTTAACTTATTTGATAAGTGCAAGCATTCAAGTCATTTAAAAAAATTCTCTGAACAGGAGCAAAGGCATTTCTCCAGGCAGAATAGGCGTAAGACTGTTCGTATGCCTGGTGCGACCTTCTGATGTCATCTTTTGTTAGTTGTCATAGCTTTTAGATTTGAACTCAATGGTAGGATTACTGGTAGAAACGCAGTTATCATTTGCCATGGTAATAAATTTCTTAGCATACAAAGCAGTGGCTCAGCATGGCATGCACAGTAGAATTCATGCAAAATTCTGATTTATCATTAAGAAACTATTGTTGGGATCATGTACCTCTACATGGCAAGTCTTGATTCTCATTTTTTCCCCTTACCTGTACTGTATCCCTAAAATGTACCAATAAACTCAATAAAATTAAAAAAAAGAAACTATTTAATCTTGATGAAGTGATTTAATACTTCTGCTTTCCACTGTCCTGATCCTCAAAATAAGAAAATGGTACCAACATCCTGTCAAGATATTTTGTCAAGCTACATCTTTATTATTATTTGAACATTCAAAGGGAAAACTAGATGTTTCTGAAGAAGACTAGGTTGTTAAAAAATTTGAACCTGTTCATTTCTTGTTTACATGTATTTAATCCCACACACACAGGAGATGGAACTCAGTACCTTGTGCTTGCAAGGCAGGTGTGATGCTACTGAGCTAAATCCCTGGCCCTATGTATTTAATTTTGATGCTTAGCATTATACTTAGGGAACATATTTCTTCAAATTAATTATTCATACAAAATAGTATTCTATCCTGTGATCATTACTGAAACCAGTTTTAACAGCATGGCAAATGTCCTTCCAATTTATTTTCAAGCATATATGGCAATTGTCAAGGGCCACGACAGCTGTCAAAACTGTGGTTTGGACTCCCGTGCACTTGAAAACAAATAGGGAGGACCTCATCCATTTTAACTAGAAGGAAAAATTTGGTTCTGGGTTTGTCTGAGCATGAAGGCCTACTCTCTTGTATTTTCTTTGTGCATAAGTATAGTATATCCCAGGATCAATACTAGACATTTTAAATCTATCAGGCTTTACCATAAACCCAAACTTCCAAGATTTCCCAAACTAAGAACTAGAAGAAACTGAATACCTTGTTTCAATTTTCTCTACTTCCAATTGCTTCTCAAATAAGTTTGGATGAGACAGATGCTATATTTCTGAACACATTGCCAAAGTAAAATGAAGAACAGAAGGAGGGAGAAAGCTGAAATATGGGTAAAGTGGAAATCCAGGGCATTAATAGAAATAATTCTCCAAAAGAATCCTAAAGAGGAGCATCCCTGGTCCAGGGGTTTCTTTTTTATGGCATAAAGCAGTTTAAATATATTCATAGCCATTATAACTAGGAAGCAGACTCCTACTTCTCCCCTAGTTTTTGGCTGAAATTGACTTAAGCTTGATGTTTATTTACTTCCATAATCATATCAACATTATGAAAACAACAGGTTTTAACCTCAATGTCAAATACATCTCAACACAATTGAAACCCAAACATCTACCAGCTAAATGTAGTAACATAATGCTGTGCTGATGAAATGGGCACATGGAACTTAAAAAGTATATCCGCCTAAGAAGATTGGGAATCAACTCAATTGCATTATTCGTTTGTTAGTGAATACCCTTTTGGGGAGACATTTAATTTAGAATTTGTGGTGATGAGCCATGGGGAGTACTTGAATAATTTATGTATGCTTTAGTATCCCTTAATTATGCTTTGAAAATAGTATATATTATGAAACTACTCTGTTGATATCTGATTTCAACCACTACTGGCAAATGCTGAAGAGAACATTTAATCAAAATCAAAATAGATTTGTCACTTCTCTTCCTTCAGTCATAATGTTTCCAAAAAATGCTTCCATAATGAGACTAGTAAAATGCTAGTAAATTTCTGTACACATATTTAGGAAAAAAATAATGTACATTTGCCCTAACTTTTATTCATAAAGAAAAATTTGAAGCATCTTTAGAAATTTCTGTAGCAAAGTTTGAGATTTGGGGTTTCTATGACAACTCAAGTATCCACATTCATTATGAAGAAAATTGAAAAGCAAATAAGGTTTCAGTCAAACGAATGCAGTACCTGACAATGTCTACCTGCTTGTAATTTCATTTTATCATGAGCATGGGGAGTATCATAAAACACCAAGGAGAACAGAAAGAAGTAAAGCCAGAACAGCCTTTCACATAAAGGAGGGATGGATCCAGGACACACTTGAACAAAGGAAAGCTAGAGAAAAGGCTTTTGACCATCTAGGAGCTAACATTTGCAGCTGGTGGATATTATTTAGGGCTATTTGTTAACTGAATTTTTTTTTTTTTTTTGAGACAGGGTCTCACTATGTAGTTGAGACTGACCTGGAACTCACTATGTAGGCCAGGCTGGTCTCGAATTCACAGCGATCCTCCTGCCTGAGCCTCCAAAGTGCTGGGATTACAGGAGCGTGCCACCACGCCCAGCTTGTTAACTGATTTAACAGTATATACACTTAGTCAACATATCTATATATCGCATAGCAGATAAAATTCTGGCTTCTGATTATATAGTTACATGAAAATAAAGACCTTTAAACTGTAAACTCTTTTTCTGTGTTTCTCTGGGTAGAACCAGTGGAGCATGAATAAAAAGAAGTCTTTAGGGAAGAGTAGGAGAATGGGTTGTGTGCCTTCAGCCCACAGCCTCAAAGTTTCCGCCCACCTCATTGGAAGCACTGGGCTACATTGACCCAGTTTTCTATCCCTCTGAGTAATTTCCTCTTTGTTTATGTTCCATCCTTATAAAATTCACTTTCTGTTGTTTCCCAGTTCAGAATCTGTAATATGCGACACAAATGTAATGATGGTGTAAGCTTGAATAGTGTATGTTCTACTAGGCTTGGGTTTTCTAGTGTGCATCTAAATTTTAAATGTGAGTAAATGCCACTCTCTTTGCAGAAAAGTACTTTTTAAGGTTCTGTAATTATTTCTGAGCTCACTACACAGCTTTTGAAGTTAGACTGATTGGCTTTTGATAGAGAGATCTATGTATACACAAGTTCAAACATGATTCAGGTATTAGTTGAATACTGAACGATAGTGTCATGTTTGTTCTTATTCACTATAACTAAAGAAAAGAGCACACTAGAATAAAACTTATGCTATTTGAAAACATATTTAACACTTCTAAAGCTTGGAAATAAGTCCTCTCAAATGGTAGCACATGGAGGGCAAAATCCTTAATATATAATTTCTGATGGATGTGGGAACTAATGTCTCAACAAATCCCACGATCTAATCCCTGGAACCTCTGGGTATGTTACCTCACATGGCAAAAGCTTTGTAGAAGTGATTGAATTTAGGATATTGATATGGGAGAGCATCATAAATTATTTGGGTGAGGCCATTGTAAACACAGATTCATTAAGTGTGGAGAACCTTCCCTGGCACTAATCATATACAATATGAAAGTACAATCAGAGAGGTCTCCTATGTAAGGGCTCCATCCTGCCATGCTGATTTTGAAGATGTGGAAAGGGACAAGTTAAGGAATACAAGTCACCTCTATAAATTGGTGAAGACAAGGAAAGAGACTGTTCCAGAAAGGAATGAGGCCCTGTTAATTCTTAGGTGTGTGTGTTGAGGACCAGTCCCTTTAAGGATTAACCTAGGTCCTAGAAGGCCAAAGGGCAAGGAAGGTGGAAACCATTAACTGACTTGGGTAGTGCCTCCACAGCAGGAGAAAATGTCAGACAGAAACGATATTTCTCAAATTTATTTTTCAAACAAGATTTCTGTGTATAAAAGATATGTGCATTGTTTTATTTGTTCTATTTTCCATTGATAAGAGTGGAGATTCAGTTAAAGTTGTTCACATATTTCAAACTTGTGTCAAATGATAGAATAGTGTGAGATCTCCACCAATATCAAAATTAAGGTTACCAGTGGTCTTCACCCCTTCTTATTGAACATTATAGTTATAATTCATACTGATATAATTTATTGATGCTGTTTTGGTGGTTCAACAGAATTTACTTGTGTATTTTCCATTTTCTATACTATTTGAAAGCTTAAGATATCTTGTATTTGCTTTCTACAATACTGTGTTTTAAATTTATCCAGTAAATGAAGATGCAGTACAACTTATACAACTTCAGGAGATTAAAAATAATCTCCATAAGAGAAAGCAACTCAGAATGCTCTAGTGTTAAAACACTTTCTCAGAATAAACATATGTAATTGCATTGAAAGGTAGTTTTCAAATATTTAAATTACACCAAGTTTCCTTCCAAATGTCTGCCTTACTCAAATCAATGCAACCAATTCTTTGCTAATACTGGGTATCAATTTTTGGTAAATGTTCATGGTTTTACCTTCTTTGTTCACCACATGTTCAAATGCTACCAAGCAGCAGAAGAAGTTGCATCAGTTCTCTGCTCATGCAAGAGGTCTCAGTGTGAAACTGCAAAAGTACAACTAAACAGTAACACACAGACTAACTGTCAATAAGTGGCCTCAGCACAGAGCTGGACGGGACCAAACCAGTTATATCTATAACTACTCAATTGAAACTAATATAATTACATTCAAAATAAAGTTGGAGATTATAATCGGTATTCAGAATCAAGTCTGAAGACTTTCTTGATAAAATAGAAACACGTTCTTCTGAAGCTGAAACTGAAACAATCAATTGATGGAGAGCTAGAGACTTGCTAACCCCTTCTAACAGACAGGAAATAAGTGACAAAGTCTCTTGCACTGAAGTTATGTATTTTAACAGCTTTACATGTAATATTCATATATAAAAAACTTTTAAATGCTTTTCTCCAATTTAAAAATCTAAAGAATTCAAAAATAAGGCATTCAATATTTGGAAAACACCACAGATTTACAAAATGTGTATATTCTGTTATGAAAACTCCACACCAACTTTAGACACTTGGAAAAAAATACAAACAGGATATATTACAAATTTATGCAGCAATACCTTAGTTCATACAATGTAATAAAAAGTACATTAATCAAGATACACAAGCTTTTCGTTTTGTAATAGCTAAAACTTGGAAACAGTAAAATTGCCCATCACATGGAGGCTGGATAAAGAAGATGTAGTTTTTCTATTAAGTGGAGCAGTACTCAGCAATAAAGAATGAGAAACTAGAACATTTATAGCTAAAATGGATGCACATTGAGGCCATATTCTTAAGTGAAATAAGTAGAACATACATGTGTAAATACCAAATAGTTTCTGTGGTGTGAAAAACTAAAAGTGCAAATAAGGTTCGAATTGTATAAGTGACAATGTGAAGTAAGAAGAAAAGGGCTAAGGAGTAGGGGAAGTGGGAAGGGTAGGGGAAAGGAAAGAAGGGAAAAGAAAACATATGAGAAAAGGAAAAAAATGGAAACAAAGTCTTTGTAAATAGGGAAGGGAGGAGGAGGTGAAGGGATGACAGGGGTATGGGGAAAAACTAAGAACCAAGAAATATCATGTAAAGGTACAAGATCCCAATGATGAATGTAGTACCAATAAACTTAATGAAGAAAAAAAAAGATACACAAGCTTTTGTAGATTTTAAATGAAGGGATTTTCTTTTTCTTTTGCAGAATTCCTAAAATTGTGGCATTTAAACTTGGTTAGCCTTTCCACTGGGAGATAAACTATACACAACTATGAAGAGACAGATGAACAGACCAGTTGTCTATTATGAACCATTCCAGCTTTGTTCTGTGATGGCTGAAACTCTCCTCATATTTTCGCTTGTTTTCCTGATACAGCTGTGCTGCCTGGCTATTGGCTGGACTGTTTGGATTGGGTTCATCCAACAGAGACTGAAGCGATGTTAAGATAGATGATACATCCCAAGTTGGACTCCATCGATTTTGAAGGATATCTAAACATATGCTACCATCAGCATACACATTTGGATGAAACGTTTTGGATAAAAACCTAACTGTTGATGGTTTGTTTGCATATTCTTCAGAGACTTCTATTACTAGCTTGGATGTACAATCTTCAAATGGTGTCCCTTCCAAATATAACTGCATTCCACTGCATGATGTTTTCAGATGGTGCACCACTAACCCCCACAGGGGGTTCCTCCTGCAGTTGCTTGAAATCCCTCATTTGTCTCCTCCATGCCCAGGTGGATATGCTCCCCACCTGGCCCCACGGTCAGTCTGAAAGAAAAGCTATTGATGCTTTTTGGAACAGTAGGAAATATACAATAAAATGGAAACTCAAAGTTATAGTTACAAAGTTAAATAATAATAAAGTGTCCCTACTATGCTGATCAGCCTGGGAATATAAACTGTTTTGACTACAAGACCCTCAAAGAATCTAAGAAAATGAAATCTGTTCTTCTTATTGAATGACACTTGCAAACACTCACAAACACTTGCAAAAACATCCACTTTTGTTATTGTAAAAGTTTGCGCCAATACTTGCAGATGCTTGCAAGATTATTGAATAACACTTGCAAACTTTCAAAAAAAAATCTTTAACATAGCTTTAAAAAGGACACACAGAGGGCCACTAAATTTTACAGTGTCCTTGTCATCTCCAGAGGCTCGGGCAGGAATCCTCCTCCCTAGTCCCGATTCCTAGCCCAGACAGCTGTGCACTGACTGTTGAACCACACAATATCTGCCAGCATCTGCCTATCTCCAAGTCCTCCCTCCCCTCTGGCTCCCAGGACTTCTCCATTCCTAATCTTTTGCAAAGAGAAATGTCTTCTTTTAGATAGTACTGTTTCTTCCTAAGAAAACCTGGTTCTTGAATTTTATTGTGCATAGAGATCACCCTATGAAGAATATTCCCTGTTCATCTAAGAAAAAGGAAGGGAGACGGAAGGCAAGAGGGGAAGTTATGTTACTTACGTTTGTTTTTTGGTCAAAAAACCAAGCCACATAGCATTTTTCCTTCTCTCTCATGTTACCTATTCTCATACATTCCTGATGATATTTTACTTCAGTTCTACAAACTGTACACTTTTATGACTCTGATTTTCTTATTCTTCTTAAATGTACCTTATAAAGGTACATTTTTTCAAAAAAATCAGATCATTTTCCAGCTTGTAGACATGTTGAGTATATTCAAAGCCAACTATTGTTAACTCAGCCCAAGCAGCAATTAAAGGTTTGAGTAAAATCTGCTTTAATAGGGCCACTGCAGGAAAGGTCTGTTTCTCACGTTCCTGTCTTCCAAAACTTAGTTCTAAGTTTCCACTCCAAGATCTGGATCACATTCCTAACCAGATTTTCTGGCCACAAGATGATTAATAATGCTGCATTTCAAGTTATTGATTTCAAATGGAAGAGAGATTGATATTATCCTGACCTAATAATCGGAGCCAATTATCGAGCAGGTTAGCTCTTCCCTGATGATTTGAGAAAGTAACTTTTACTAGGTAATGCTTCTTATTGAGCTAAGGTTTACAACTCACAAGGTGAGATGTTCCTAAGATGCATCTCTCAAACTTTAGTATCTCTCATAATTGATTTTTCTCCATTTTAGAGATAATTATATATAAGCCTTTGGGAGTAGCGATTTCGAAGCAGAGCACATCTCCTCTGACACAGGCCATTTTCCTCTCCTCACACTGCCTTTTTTATATTCCTTTATCAGTTAGTAACATTTCCCTCCTTACAACATTATCTCAGGAACAGGTTCGAGTTTCCAAGATTATATTTTATCTTCTTTCTTTTCCACAGTCTGTGGCTTCCTGGCTTATTCATTTAATCAGTGAACTAGCACATAAGTAAGATTTAGGATGAGTAATTTTGAAGCAGGATCCTAAAAATAATTAAATTTACCTGTAATTTGTTGGCTCTGGTCCCTTTTACTGAAAGTATAACTTATTTTCTCAATTTTTATGTAGTGAAATCAGCCTCTCTCTATGATTTAACCAATTACTGTTTTGGGGTCATTCCAACAAAGTGCAAAAATGTCCAAGTTCACGAGTATGAGTGCACACCATAAAAGAACCATTTATTTTTCTACCAGTCTAGGGAATTTAGCATTAACAGCTGATATAAGAAAATGCAATCTTTTTGCTATAGTGTTAGAAAATTATATCTTTAGAAATGAAATCATCTTTGCAGTTCTGTATTATTTGAATAAAAAATCAATACTGTTTCCTTGAAAAATTTCTACATCACATTGTCTTCCACCTAGAACATTTCCCCTGGTTTAAAAACATCATCAAAATTTTATTAGAAAAAAATATAAAAAACACAAGAAATGAAACAAAATAAAATCAAGTATGGATGTCTTCTATACTATATCAGGAAAAAATAAGTGTGTTATACATTGTTTCTTAAGTTGCATAATTTTAAGAGTAAAGAGAAGATCAAAGGTTTTACAATTAGAATTATGTTGCCTTCCAATAAAAGCTTCTGTCTGCACTGGGTAGATTTGGGAGGAACACTATCTCTTTGATCCTAAGCCTCTGCATCTAGTGGACGCGCTTGTTTTCATATATTATTCAGGGATTATAGATGATATATGTAAAATAGTGAAATGACTCCCACGTCTTTGGGGCTCTAGAGTTTTTGTTGGAATAATTTCTAAGATGTTATGGTTATTTACTGAGTAATATTGCTCATTACTATAGAGAATCTGGCTCTGAAGAACCTTGCTCTGAAAAGTTATGGACATGTAGACGCTTATTACAAGCTTAAAGTAAGGTAATAATTGCGTGCTTTGGGAAAAAATAACTGAAAGCTAACAAACAATTGTGTGAAATCTCGCTGGCTAATGACAGAGACTGAAATGTGCAAATAATGATAATATATTTGCATCATTTTTCTAACTTTTCAATATTTTTCAGGTCATTTGAACAAAGGATAAATTTAGTCAGTAAGAATTAAACTTCTATTTCACATCCAGCAAACTAATAGACAAGGTAAAAAGATGTATATGGGGTAATTCTTGCCGGTAAATCATCTGCAGCTGCATTAGGAGATAATGGAGACATTTTAAGTCAATTCTAAAGGGAAAATGTAACAAACAACTAAAATAAGTGGGTCTTAGAAAAGAGAGTGATGGGCCCTGAGGACGGGGCAGCAATGGCAACGTGGTGAAGAAAGAAAGTCTATGAGTAAGACAAATGCAGCAAGGGGCCTGGAGGGCTAGAGAGGGTGAAGAGACTGACAGACGGGGAGATGCTGGACTAACTAAAGAAGCGTTTATTGTCACGGTGGGGCTGCTGGTGGGATATATCAGTGTTAAAATCACATGTATGACTTGAATCTGATAAGAAGTTACAAGTAACTATTTGAAATCAGATCTGAATTCAGAATCTTGTTCTGACATTTCCTGGGTTTGGAGTGCAGGCTTATTTTCTCTGACTTCCTGTTTCATCTCTAATATGGGGGAAAGAGTTATGAATCCAGAGGTTGTTGCTATACGGTGTTGGATAGTTCTCAGAAGGTTGTGTTGCACAAAAAACAGTTCTTACAAGGGAGTTAATGATCAAAACTTTCTGGTGTGACTTAAAAGAAGACATGAAAAATCAAGAAAGTACATAAACACCTAGGAAGAAAACCCTTAGCGCCGATATTATCATTGGCTCCCTTGATTCTGTGTACTTTGTCCCTTCAACTAAATCACATTAATGTTTCAAGGTGTACAAGATCTCAAATATACATGGAGAAACTTAGAAGTCACTGCTATGGTAGGAAAGCATATAAAATAATTAAAAATTGTATTATATATTATTTTATATATATGATTATTTTATTTATTAATAGCATATAAAATCAGAAACAAAAATATTTGAGCAGGCAAAATATAAAATACTCTGCCTACAACACTGTATAAATGATACAGTAATACATTAATAATATACTTAAAAAGGATGAGGCAATATATGTAAGATAATTAGATATTTCAAAAAGAATTTTCAAGTCATTTAAGCTGTAATAACATTTTAAGGTTAAGGGTTATATTTATCATGTTAGAAGTGTGGCAAAGTGTGAAGGAGCTGAAGAACTCATTCGCTTCACAAGGACAAATTCTAGGACCTTAAATGTTATTTTTAATATGTTGAGACATTATTTACAGAAAAAAATTAGTCGTCTTTCAGAAGTTGAAGGCTTTTCATGTATGGATGAGTCTCAAATTTTAAAAATCAAACTGTAGGTTCACCAGCAGCCACGGAATGATCATTACATGCAAAGATCTGTACTAGGAGATGTGGAAAATAAATAAATACAAAACAATATAACATCCAGCCAGAGTAACTTACACACTGTGGAAGACAGAAGTTTGAAACAAAATAGCTATGGTATAAGCTAGAATATAAAATGTCATAAAAAGAATAACTAATGAATGGCTATGTAAGAGAGAAAAACATTTAGGGTCCTATAAAAAGTCAGTGGATCAAGAAAGGATTATTACTATGAGTAGATGTTGATGCTTGCATAGGAAGACAAAGACATATTATTAGAAGGAGTATGAGAAGTTCTCGTCAAGCAGTAGAGTCAACATGAGAAAGCTGCAGTGGATACGGGCACTGAGAACCGTTCTGACCGTCCTGAAGACTTGGGACAGTCCTGAGCGTCATGAAGACAGAGCTGGATAGAGGAGTGGAGCGGAAGATGCCAGGCATTGCTGGTGCGATAAGAGAAGCACAGTGGGTCCGTGCTCCAACAGGACAGTGGAAAACTAAACCGGGATGGTAAGTGGTCTCCTTCCGCCTGACCTGAATCGTACCTGCTCTGCAGCGAGAAAACAAATTCCAAGCAAGTTCTCTGTCTCATGTAGGGCTAGGGCTGAGCCAGACACAGAACCCTAATCCATGCTTTGTGGGTTTTGTGAACTTCATTCTTTCTCATATATTACTCTGGATGTGAAATTAGAGATTTCTGTTGTATCTTCAAATCATCTTTCAATTTGGTCCTAATTGTTTTGTGTGAGGCACTCATTATGCAGGATATTTGTATGAAATTGCAGTTGTTCACTCATTTCAATAGAGAAAAAGTTTCACATCCATTTTTTATTCATTTTGTTTAGTTTAGTTATTATTTTATGTATTTGCATAAATACTTTTAAATTCTAGTTAGAGGTCAGGTTGGAATCGGAGAGTAAATAAACATACACCAATCCTCCACCTGACCTGGAAGTTATATTATTTTCTTCTGTGATTAAACTCCATAGGAAACTGAGAAACATGATCAGGAAGCCTACAGCTGAAATTTAATTCCATTATCTTCAAAGTATAAAAGAAACTACCTTCTCATTTTGTTACTAGTTAGAGAAGAGAGCATACTGACAAGTTTCTAAATTTAATCAGGTCAAATCTTCCTTTCTCTATATATGTCAGGTTAAAGTTTCGTAGTAGATTGCCTAAACAGTTCAGAAAGGAATTATCCTAATAGTTACAAAGATCAATAACCTTAACCTTTCCAGTTCTTATCACAATAAAATTGACAATATCTTAATTTCCATGGGGGAGTACAAGCCTTAACACATTGTCCCACTTTAAGATAAAACTTTTTCTTCCAAAGAAAAAGAAGTTAAACTATCATTATTTGCTGATGATATGATACTCTACTTTGAAGATCCAAAAAACTCCACCAAAAAACTTCTAGACTTAATTGACAGATTCAGTAAAGTATCTGGATACAAGGTGAATACCCAAAAATCAATAGCCTTTCTATACACAAATAACAGACAGACAGAAAGAGAAATAAGGGAAAAAATTCCTTTTACAATAGCACCCAAAAAAATGAAGTATCTAGGAATCAATCTAACAAAAGAAACAAAAGATCTCTACACTGAAAACTACAGCACTCTGAAAAAAGAAATCGAAGAGGATATAAAAAAATGGAAAGATATCCCCTGCTCCTGGGTAGTAAAAGAAAAAAATGTGAGAGAATGAAAAGATGAAAATAAAGTGTTTGTAGATGGGGAGGGGAGGAGGGGGTGAAGGGAGGGCAGAGGTAAGGGGGAAAAAAATGAGACTCAAGACTTACCATGTAAAGGTACATGATCCCAACAATGAATGTAACTGTACTGTATCCCTAAATGTACCAATAAACTCAATAAAAAAAAAAGGAAAAAGAAGTTCTAGTTCATTAGATGTGGTAGCAATTTCTATGATTTCCCTAGTGTAGAACAACGTTTAGCAGCTCAATAAAGACAAAGTTTTATGACTAATGCAGAATTCTTAAAGTAAATGTATCATTAGAGAGGTCTTCTAGCACTGTTACTAATGGAACTGTATGAGAACTCTTTCAAGAGTACAGCTAGAAGTAACCTAAAGAAAACCAACATGGTCAGAGATCCCTGGGAAAGGTTTTAATCTCTTGCTCAGTTCTATGGTGCATGACAAGAAGAAAGATGGAAAGACAGAATTAAAAAGAGAAGTGAAGAGCTGGGATGACAGTTATCATGCAAGCAAAGGCTTAAATAAGACCCTGAACACCCAGAGCCATCAACAGTTATTGGTAACATCACAGTTAGATTGTGGTAAAGGGGCTACATAGAGTTGCTATGGATACATTGCTAATGCAGGCAAGGCTTATAAAAGAAGAGACAAAGCATTCTTGAATGAGAAACAGAACAGACAAAATATAGGTTGTGGTTAGCAAATAATCTTCTCCTAGTTAAGAAAGTTTTTCTTTTGGGAACATAATTTGGATGTGAATCACTCTGACCTCATCTGTGTGCTATATTAAGCCCCACAGCTTCACAGGTGATTTTTCCCATCTCTGCTATGTCCATTAGTGGTGGGGTGCTTATATTGGACAGTCTGCCATCTGCAATACCCCTATGAGTCACATAAACTTTAGACTCACTTCTTACAACATGCCAATTGTGGGGTTAACTCTTCGCAGCCTGCTGTGTTTACAGCCTATTGTGGACATAATCAATGGGATGGTCCCCCACAATCCAGCTTAACTGATTTTTAAAAAATTGTGTAGCTTAAATATGAGAAATCAAATAAACCTGACAAAGAAAAGTTTTGAAGAAACTAAACCCAAGCTTCTGGGTTTATTTTAACTTCATCATCCACAGGTCATGAGAGTAAAAGAATGTTCTGCACCTAGCACTGAACATCTTCAAATCCAAAGAAAGATTACATGTCCAGTTTTTAAAAGACAAATTTAAATCAGACATGGTGGTATATGACCATAATCCCAGATCTCTGGGACCCTGAGGCCTGAGGAATGCAAGTTTGAACTATCCAAGGCAATTTAGCAAGAATCTGTCTCAAAATAAAACATAAAAAGGGGATAGGGATGGAGTTCGGTATGAACGCCCTAGATTCTCACCCCAGTTCCTCAAACAAGCAAATTAAGAAACAAACAAACAATCCAGGCATGGTGGTTCATGCCTTTAATCCCAGCATTTGGGAGGCTGAGGCAGAAAGATCACTGAGAGTTTGAGACCAGCCTGCGCTACATAGTGATGTTGCAGGTCAGCCTCAAGTACATAGTGAGACCCTGTCTCAAAAAACCAAACCAAACAAACAAACAAGTAAATACCAAATGTTTTCCAATGTTTCCAATGTCTCTAAGAACTAATGTTAAACTGGTAATAGCAGTTGCCCCTAGAGAGCGGAATTAGGAAAGGCGGAGGAATATTTATTATTGTTATATAATCATATCACAGCACTTGCATTTTATATTATATAGCCAACATTCTTAAAGTAATTCTTCAGACATAAATATGAACGATGCTTCGCACATAAATGGAGAAGAAGAAAGGGCACAATAATGTATACATATATTACCAAACACACCGTCTGTGTCAGTCTGCGCAGCGGCACAGGGAGATTTGTGTGTGTTATGGAGTACAAGAGATGAGGATACTGAGCTGAAATTCTTTCTTTTTTCCCTTAATTAATTGTGGGATCATTTTCCGAGGGAAACTCAAAAAAGAAGGTAACCCATGACCCATTTGTCAATGTGTTAACTGAACTTCTGAGTAAATAAACTTCAACTACATAATATTTGTCAAGAGTAGAATGTTTATCGAGGGAGTGTTGTTGTTTTTTTTTTAACAAGAGGTTTTAGGTGAAGTGTAGCATGTAGTAAATACAGAGGCACATTGTATGGAAAATGTCATATAAGCAGAAATATAAAAATAAAAATGCGCTGTGTGTAGTGAACACACAATACCTTACTCTGCAACCTTGTATTAGAGGTTGGAGAGTTTGCGTCCAATACAGGAAGTAAGGGGAACTGATCTTGGTATTTCAGAACTCCCCTTGCCTTCACTTGGTTCTGTATTCTTCCAAGCCTATTCTTGCTTTAAGACTTCTCACAGTAAACTAACTGCTATGCCTCTCTTATGATGACTGCCAAGTAAAAGTGTTGTTAGGTAGCACAATCTGTAATGGGTACATCTCTCATTATTTGTTAAGGAAAGAGATTGCAGCAGAATGTGACAAGAAATGACTAAAAGAAGCTATATATTCAATAAGCTCCTAGTAAAACCTGACCATTCCAATCATCAAAGGTACTATTTGATCATCAAAAATACAAAAAGTGTAAGAATTATCAGTGCATGACTTAGGAAATCCAAAGCTTAAATTAAGAGAGATATATCATCATCCTAACCACTCAGATTATTCAATTCTTGCTTGAGAGACCATAGAGCACAAGTTATGAGATTAGCCTTTAGAATCAGAATGACCAGACGTCTGAATATCTGCTTGATAACTTATTCACCACAAACTTGATCAGGCTGTTTTCCTGTGCCTTATTTTTCTTGTCTGAAAAGAAGAAACAATATCAACAGTAGTTCATAGAACTATAGTGAGGGCAAATGAGACAATATATACAGAAGATGCAGGTATGCTTGGTACATAGTGCTTCATAGATATTAACCATTGCTATTGTTTTCAGTGTTAACTTCTGACATGCAAAAAGACAAGCATTTTGCAAGAATTTCTCCAGAGTCAGAATTCCAGCTCTGCTTTTTTCCAAAACAGTATGCTACAGGAAAGTACATTTTAATTTGAAAGGCTTTATAAATATTTTTAAATTAAAACTATGCTCTACTCTCTGGTCTCAGAGAGTGCACTTTATGCAAGTATCTATTTTATCACCTCACAGAATATATTGTGGTTTTGCTTTGTTCTGTTTTGCAGTCTTCTCTATCAAGCGGTGATTTCAGAGCAGAATTATTTTGCATTCCTCTTTGTATTACCAGTGCTTATCATAGTGAACACTAAGTAGGGGTTTCTAAAATATTTGCTAAACAAGCACTAAATGTAGCAAATAATTTTAAAACACTACTAAGTCTGAAATTATTTAAACCATTCAAGTCATATTATTTGAATTTTTGCATTTTATACTATATGGTCACACTCATTCCTTGGTAAAATGTTACCCTCAATTTTAATGTTATTTAATGGCAAATGAAGTGAAATTGTTTTTTATTATACTTGGTCACAGTCATTCTTTGATTGAATCTTGCCCCAAATTTTAATAATTCCAAATGGCAAATAAAAAGAGACATTTCTCAAGCTGTACTTTCTTCAATCCAACCATAACATTCCACTTAGCAAATATCACTTATGACTCCCAGGATATATAATCAGATTTATTATTTGATCAAGATATGCTTAGTGCCCAATAAGCACATCTTCCCAGCAATTGAGATTTTGAATGCCTCAGCTATGGAACAAGTTTGTGACACCTGACAAAAACCAAAACAAAGACCAAGAGATTAAAATAGACATGCAGATTTCTTTCTTATGGAAAATGTTCTCAAAGAAAAAGTAGAAAATCAGTAAATTGGGGCTATTAGAATTACTCAAATCCTGTATTCTCAAATTTATTCTTGTCAATGCTCTGTTTTGTAGGCATATAAGACTGATCTTCACTATTATAGATTTTCCAAATAATAAAAATAGAGCAGTACTAACTCTCCCTCCTGGATTTAGGAAACTTAGAGGAATGATAGCAATGATATCAGTAAGTACATGCTAATATAAAATGTTTCAGGAGTACATTTCAGGATTCCTATTGCTATTGCAGAGCATTTCACTTTGCAAGTCACTTGCCACATCCACAAATCCAACAAAATTCTGAGCACTTTGACAAACAAAATCTACTCTTCATGTATCCCCTATGCCTGTGAATCTGTTCTTTTGGTTAAGCTATTGCACTTAGCAAAAAAAAAAATCCCATTAACACTAATATTCCCATTAAATTAGTTACACATGTTTTCTGGTTGATGGGAAAGCTGGAAAAGCCAAGGAAGTGAATATTCCCTGGAGGCTTCAGAAAGAGTGTAACACCTTGATTTTGATTTTCTCAGTCATATTTTGTCTTCTGACTTCAAGAACTATAACATAGCAAATTTATGTTGTCTTAAATCACTAAGTTTGTGGCACATTGTTACAGCTATAGTAGGAAAGTGATAATACACTCAACACCTAGAACATCTGAGACATGGCTGCCAACTTTAATACCTCTGCTAACACCAATTCTCCTATGGTGTAGGTGAAGCAATCTAATATTTTCATACAGGAACATGGTCTTGTTGAAATGGACCATTACTAAGAACAAATGCTTTGTCTTCCTGGAAACATTTCAGTACAAAACATTTTTAAGGTTTTAGCACATTTATTTTGGCCTCATACCAAAAATAAAAGAGTAAATGTGCTTTCTGTTATTTGGTAAAATAATCACTTTTCAAATCTCCAACTGAATATATCTAATACCTGGCATTTTCCACAAATGACATTCTTTACTTAGAGGTGATTTTTATAGAAAGTAATTTTAAGGCCCTGTTAATCATTTGAATATAATTACAGCGATTTTTTTCAGATGGGAAAATTTTACAGTGTTTTGATCTTTAGCCATGTTCACACAAAATTGGAATAACTTACTAAAAGCAAGGACCATGACCAGAACTATCCTTGTTACTCTTGAGGGAACATTTACCAATACACACGAAGCTGTATAATTAACACAAACCTATATACACCACCTTTGAATAGCATATTACTTGTCCTAATCATACTGATGTCCACCTCATAAAAGTATTGTAGTTGATAAAATTGACTTATTGCTAACAATAGCATTTGCCTCTTTATATGACTGTGCATTAAAATATACTGTTGTTTTATGTATCTATTGGTATAAAATAATCTCATCTGTCTCTTATAAAAGCAGCTTGAGGAAATGGCATAATTTTGATAATGGAAAGGTTTTTATTTGTAGGCTGGTGTAGCTCTTTGTGAAAACAGTTCAAAAATAATTCAGTCATTTGTAAACATCATCTTCATAATCCTAGAGCTATTGTTACTATTTAACTCATTGGAAATTACACTATTCTGATATCTGGTTCCTAGCACCTGAGGCTGTTTTTTTTTCAGCTTTAATTGAGTTTATTGGTACATTTTAGGGATACAGTACAGTTACATTCATTGTTAGGATCTTGTACCTCTACATGACAAGTCTTGATTCTCATTTTTTCCCCTTACCTCTGCCCCCCGTTCTGTTTTTTAAATAAAAGATGTAGAAAGAGAATTACTCTTTAATGACACAGGATAACTGTATGTGCATAAGCTCCGACATCATTTCAATAAGTCATAGGTCCTATTTGCCCCTATTTGCACTCAAAGTAATTTAAGAGGCCCCTAAGATTGCTGCACAAAATTTTAAGTTGATGAATTATAAAAGGTTGATAAATTATATGTCTATTTGTTTTTGAAAGGTTTTGCAACCTTGGGAAATGTTCATGGAGTTATAACCAGATATCTGAGTTATCCCTTAAAACTGGAGCAAAATCTTTATCATCACTGATAGCATTGTTCTTCTGAACCTAGGAAATGTGCTTTGTACAAATTATGAAAACTTATCCAGCAAAGCCAAGTGTGACACATAGCAGTTTCAATCATGGAGTAATGATGACAAAAGTGAAGTTTGAAATAAACAACTAGCTTCACTTTTGTTGAGTAGGAAATTTAAATGCACAGAAGTTAAAGCTAAATAAGCCTTTATCAAAAATGCGCCCCTTTAAACCCAGTGCAAGCGCACGTGCGCACACACACACACACACACACACACACACACACACAGGTACATACGCACGCGCATGCGCATGCATAGCACAGATGTTATACGATAGCTACAAATAAAAATAACTGGCATTGGCAAAGTCAGAAAGTTGTTTTTTAATATTGCCTGGTGACCCTCTTTTCATTTTACCAGATAATTAGTTTATCTTTAAATCAGTTCAATCCAATTTATTTCATTCGGTATCATCAAATATCATTCTATATTAAGCATTGTGTGGAATGATATAGAATAAAAGGGTAAGCAGAAATATGCAAATAAATCAGAAATAGTTTCTCTTAACTTAAGATCAGTGCCATAAAGAAAGTAGTGTGGGCCCCGAGCAGCGTGTACCAGTGAGGACCAACACAGCTGCACCCCCACAGCCCCAGGTCTCCAAGGAGCAAAGACTGGTGAGGATCAACAGAGCCTGACGGGCACCCCCACAGCACCACCCCAGCTGGCGGCCTGGTTGTTTGGTTACGTGGATCCACACTGCAGAGGCACAGTAGGTCATAAAGCCCATCGTACAGAGCTCCAGAAGACAGAGCAGAAGTGAACAACAGAAAGAAGGCCTCTCGCAGGCTCTTTGATGAAAATTGAAACCCATTGGAAAAGTGAAGAGAATCTCTGCAATAAAGACACACCAGACCAACGTGGTTGGTAAATTGGAGGGATTACTAACTCCCATCTGAATGTGGACTACCCTCGGGGGAAGGGCAGCTGGGACCTGCAGTAGAACCTTGCAGAGTTCAACCCTGAAGGAGGTCAGGGAGCTTAACCTGGGTCTTGTAACTAGAAATCAGCTTGAATTTCAGGCTTCTGCTGCTGGCTTGCTGAGAGTAATTGACTTAGATCTGCACACTGCTATCCATGTTGTCTATTGTGACAGAAGAGACATACCATGAAGGCAGCTCTTGATTTTTGTTTGTAAAATTATCCTTTTTCTTTTCCTCTTATTTTGAATTTTTATTTTTTCCTATTCTTTTCAAAAATTTTTTTCTTCTTTTTCCTTTTTTTCCCTTTCTCTCACTTGCTCTCTCACTCTTCCACATTGTTCATCTCCCATTTTGTTCCAGTTCCTTCCCTAATTTAGATTTCTTCTTTCTTTTTTTTATTCTCTCTTTTTCTTTCTCAATTGTCATTAGTTTCAAAGGAAAGGGAGTATAGTTTCTAGCTTCCCTATTGCTGTTATTGTTCTATTCTTGTCTGTGTTCTTTCATTCTGTCTTTTTTCCTCTTGTCTTCAACAGTTTCCTAGACCTTGTGTGATCTTCCTATGTCCTCTGGCCTCACATCTAACCTTCCCCTACCCTTCTACCTATCTACCTTCTCTCCCCAACTCCTTCTATGCTCCCATCTTGAAGGGTAAAGTTGCTACATTGAAGCATTTATTCACTATAAACATATGTTGGGCTGGTCCTTGATTTTTATTTCATTACATAGTTAAAAGTGATAGATTAAAAACTACCACAAATTGTCATTTTCTAAACTGTGCTTGATCCTATGGTGTTGCTGATTGTGTCACTTGCACTAAGGTGTTGTGATTGATCTAGTCAGTTGTCCTTCCTGGTATTATGAAAATGAGTGTGTCTCAAAGAGATTACAGACTGAAAACCTAAAGACCAGCAGCTATAGCTGGAAGATGAAGTATTAACCCAGGAATTAAACTAAAAACAGTACCAACAATAAAAATAGAAATGAGAAGACACATAAGCAAGGCACAAATACAGACTTCCAGCTCACCAAAGGCAAATTCTGAGGAAAATGAGGTGGAATACTGACAATTGATCACTTGGACATCCTGAAATGATACCACAGGAAGTAACAAAACAGATTAATGAGGCTCTAGAAAAATTCAAAACAGAAATAATTTCCCAGATAACTACAGAAATGGTGAACAAAATGAAAGACATGAATAGAGACTCTAGAACAGAAACACATTAAAAAATACATGAGCTCAGGACCATGATAGAAGCTATTAATCTCCAGCACAGGAAAGAAATGGAAACCATGAATACCCAACATTGGAAAGAAATGGAATCCATGAAACAGATCCAGATTTTTTTAAAAAATCTATTGAAAATATACATAACAAACTGAGCCAATCTTTAAAACAGAATATCAGATAAAGAAGACAGGATGATGGTCAATGACAATGAAAAGAGAGATTTCTTAAAAGTAGTAAGAGACAATGAGAAATCAATCCAACAGCTCCTAGATGACACAAAGAGCAATAATATAATACTGATAGTCCATGAAAAAGCAGGAGAAAGTACAAATGACATTAAAAAATACTGTTCACAGATTTAATGGCAGAAAACTTCCCAAGCAGAGCAAAAAAATTGACATTCAGATAAGTGGGGAATACAGGACTCCAAACATGATTTTAAAAAAATCTACACCTATACATATAATAATCAAGATGCTAGAAACCCAACAAAGAACAAAATAGTACAAGCAGTTAGAGAAAAGAAACAAGTCACATGCAAAGGAAAGCCTATCAGAATCACAACACAAATTTTTCAAGTTTTCAACACAAACCCTCAAGTCAAGGAGAGCCTGGAGTGAAGTATTTCAAGCCCTAAAAGAAAACAACCTTCAACCTAGACTGATGTGTCCTGCAAAACTATCTTTAAAAATTAATGGGTAGATAAGATACTTCGATGACAAAGAACACCTGACAAACTCCATGATTACCAAACCAACACCCCATACATTTCTAAACAATATCTTAGAAAAAGGCAATGAAGGTCACAACTCTGTGAGGCCTAACAGAGCAAATCCATTAGGCAAGACAAGAAGTTAAAGGGAGAGGGGGGAAAAATTGAAAAGAGCCAACAGCAGGACAATATCATGACAATGATAAGTCAATACATATCAGTTGTAACCATCAATATTAATGGCCTCAATTGACTACTCAAAAGAAATAGACTGGCACAATGGATTAAGAAACAAAATCCAACAATATGTTGTGTACAAAAAACAAACCTAGTTCAAAAAGAAACTCATTAAGTAAATACAAAGGAATTGAAGTTATCCCATTTATATTATCAGACCATAATGCAATTAAACTGGAGCTCAGTAGCATAAGAAATTTCACAAACACGTGGAAATTGAACAACACTTTCCTGAAAAACTAATGGGTCACAGAGGAAATTAAAGAAGAAATTCGACCATTTTTACAAATAAGTGACAATGCCAATACAACATACAAGAATCTATGGGACACAATGAAAGCAGTTCTAAGAGGGAAATTTATAACAGTGAATACTCATATTAGGAAAACAGAGCAAGCTCAAATAAACAACCTGATGCTGAATCTTAAGCTCCTAGAAAAAGAAGAGCAAGACAAATTCAAAGCTCATAAAAGGGAAGAAATTGGACAGAGAACAACAGAAATCAGTGTAATGAAGACTAAGAGAATGATAAAAAAAAATCAGCAAATCAAAGAGTTGTGTTTTTTTGAAAGAATAAATAAAATTGATAAACCCTTAGCAAACCTTATCAAAAAAGGAAGCAAAAGGCTTAAATCCATGCAATTAGGAATGAAAAAGGCGAAGTCACAGCAGATCCAGCAGAAATCCAGAGGACCATCAATACCTACTTCAAGAATCTGTACTCTAATAACATAGAAAACACAGAAGAAATGGACAGAGCTCTAGATACATATGAATTACCAAAGTTGAATGAAGAAGATAAAAAATTCTAAACGCCCCAATTACATTCAGTGAAATTGAAAACATAATTAAAAATTTACCAACAAAGAAAATCCCAAGTCCTGATGGCTTCCCTGCTGAAATTTACAAAACATTTAGAGAAGAACTATTACCACTACTCTTTAAACTTTAAAATGAAATTGAAAGGAAAGCAATACTTCCAAATTCATTCCTGGAAGCAAGTATAACTTTGATTCCAAAATCAGAAAGAGCCAACCAAAAAGGACAACTACAGGCCAATGTCCCTAATGAACATAGATGAAAAAATCCTCAATGAGATACTGGCAAACAGAATACAGAGGATCGTCAAAAGGATCATACACCCTGACCAAGTTGATTATTCTACG
>NW_022900930.1:39153428-39156743 GCF_012274545.1 Fukomys damarensis | reverse complement strand
TGCACAAAAAGCATTTGACAAAATTCAACCCCCATTCATGATAAAAAAAAAATTCTGCAGAGAATTGGAATAGATGATCTTTATCTCAACTTGATAAAGTCTATCTATGAAAAACCAATAGTCATCATCATATGAAGTGGTCAAAAACTGAAAACCTTCATGCTAAAATCAGGAACAAGACAAGGATGTCACCACTTCTGTTCAATATAGTTCTGGAAACATTAGCCACAGCAATTAGACAAGAGAAAGAAATAAAAGGAATAAAGATAGGAAAGAAGTAATTAAACTGTCACTATTTGCTGAAGATAAGATAATCTGTATAGAAGACCCAAAAACTCTGCTAAAAGACTTCTAGACTTAATTGACAGATTCAGTAGAGTAGCGGAATACAAGGTCAACACTCAAACATCAGTAGCCTCTTGTATACAAATAACAGATTCACTGAAAGAGAACTTAGGGAAAAAATTACTTTCACATGCTCTTGACTTCATTAAGTCCTTCACAGAGTGGTCTTGTCTGATGTAGCTATTTTATGAAATTGTTTAAGGCAGAAACCCCACAGCCTTGATGTGAGCTTCCAGCTAACAGGTATCAGGACTGCTCCTGTCCTTTCTCAGTAGGCATCCTTGTAGATTTCTGCTCCCTTAATTGGAATACTTTAATATTTCATCACTATATATGATGTTCACTATACTTTTTCATGGGCACTTTTAAAGTTAAGGAACTTTGGTTTTGAAGAATTTTTAACACCAAAGGATATTAAGCTAAGCCATAATTGATCTCTGGTTGATTAATAAGTAGATACATGAAACTGGAAAAAAAAAGCTAGATATCCACAGTAGTAGCCCAGTGTCTGTAATGGATGTGTCCCAAGACTCCCACCCCAGTAAGGAAGCCCGAAACCACAAATAGTACCAAAACCCTGTATATACTATGTTTTTCTCTCCTACATTCACGTCTATGATAAACTTACACCATTTCACTTAGAAGTATTTTACAGCTTGCCTTTGGCATATCTGAATCTTTAGCATCACTACTCTTGCACTTTGGGACTCCGTCAGGTAAAATAAGGTTTGCTTGTGTAAATAGTGTGAGTCTTTGACAGTCAATGTGATCATTGAGAAGGACATCAAGTAACTAAAGGGCAAGTAGTATATGCAGCATGGGATATGTTCAACAAAGGGATAATTCACATTCCAGGCTAGAAAAAGTACACCAAGATTTCATCATGCTAGTCAGAATGGCATGCAATTTATAACTTAGAAAATATGCAATTTTCCATTTAATATTTTCAGACTACAGTTGACCACAGATTACTGAAACCACAGGAAGGCAACAATGGATACAGGGAGACTACTGTATCTCTAATTTTTCCTGTTTCCCAGCCCTTCCTAGCTTCAGACTCTTCATTCTTTAACTTATCCTTCACATTAACAGAATAGACATTATGCTACTTCAAAGCATATTTCACAATCATCCATAAAACATAATAAAGTCCAAAATCTTCTGCATAAAACTGCCTTCCAAACTTGCATACTTCTCAAAGGGACGAAAGGGATTTTGAGATTATATTGTAATTTGTACCACAGTCCATTAAGTCCGGATAGAGGTCACCAGGTGGGTGACCAGAGCATTTATCCCATGCCAAAAGTGACTTTAGTTCTTCATGTATACCCTTGCTACTCGACCCCTTTCCTATTGCATCAATATTAGATAAGCAGCTATATTTGTAATCTTGTTAGTTGATTATAATTTCACCAATGCTCGTACTCACCTCATGATCTTGTACCCACCTTGTAACTTTGCTCTATAAAACATTTCTGGAGAAATGACTTCTGTGTCAATCCACTTTTGAGTCCTCTCCTATCTCTCAGGAGCTAACTTTCATGGTAAATCTTTCCTACTCTTAACCTCCATTGTTCCTTAAAATTCATTCTTCGAACTCAGCCCATCTGACATATCGCTGGTTGGGAGTTATGTTTTCTTCTATATCAACTTCACTGAACTTTCCTGGGTGGAAGTGTGGTTTCAACACATTGCAATGTTTCTTCATTAATGAAGTACATGCTTCTGTACCTTGCAGTCTTTACAGAAAATCCATATACCTACCTTTTGGAAAAAAACATATGTCACATGTACTGAAAGACTTAAACAAATTTCCGATGCTGAATGTCATTACATTGTATACCTTACATGTACCAATAAAATATATTAATTTTAAAAAGAAATTAAGTTCATAATTAAAAGCCTTTCTATACAGAAAACTTCAGGCTCATTTAATTACTGAAGGACATTTAACATTTTGGTAATAAATATTATTCTTACACAAACCATTTTAATAAGAGTAAGAGAGAGTATTTTCAAACTTAACTTATTTCATGAGGAATAACCATGATATAAAAATCTGACAAATAGGGCTGGGGATTTAGCTCAGTGGTGCCGCTGCCTGCCTCAAAGGAACAAGGTCCCGAGTTTGGGCTCCGGTACAAAAAAAAAATGTGACAAATTATTACAAAAGATTAGATATCAATATCTCTAATCAAGACAAATATGAAATGTCTTTAAATGGAGAACTACTGTGCCATAAAGATGAACTTGCGGCATTAATAGGAAAATGGATATACCTTGAGACTGTAATATTAAGTGAAATAAATCAGATACAAAAGCTAAAATATTTATGGTTTCTCTTATATGTGACACCTCAAAAACAGAAAGAGTAAAATACAAGACAGAAAACAGGAAGGAAGGCAATCTTTTACAAAAAGCAGAGGGAACAAGAGATGGGGGGTGAAAAGAGTTAATACAAGACAGAAAACAGGAAGGAAGGCAATCTTTTACAAAAAGCAGAGGGAACAAGAGATGGAGGGGGATGAAAAGAGCGGAAAGGGAACGGAAAAAGGAATTGAAGCAAAAATAGAACTTTTGCAAGTGGGAAGAGGACCAAGAGAAGGATCAGGGAGAGATGGGGGTGGAAAAAGATTCAAGATGTGTTATCCACAAGTATGTATTGCCCACAGTCAATGCGATCATTACATATTGCAAACATGTATTAATTTTAAAAGTACTAGCAGGGCTGGGGATTTGGCTCCGTGGTTCTGCTGCCTGCCTCACAAGCACAAGGTCCTGAGTTCAAACCCCAGTACCAAAGGGGAAAGAAAAAGAAAAGAAAATTTTAGCATATGGGATCCAACAATAAATAAAAAGTGTAGCACATCATACCACATTGGGTTTATCTCAAAAATGCAAGGCTGGGCCAAGGATTTAGCTCAGTGGTTATACCCCCTGCCTCTCAAGTGCAAGGTCCTGAGTTCAAGC
>NW_022900930.1:39109451-39152300 GCF_012274545.1 Fukomys damarensis | reverse complement strand
TTTGGTACCAGGGATCAAACAGAGGACCTTGAGCCTGTGCAGCAGGTGCAGAACCAGGGAGCTAACCCACAAAATTTATTTTGACATGGATCACATACTTAGGCATTAAGCAGAGAACCACAAATATTTCAGAAGAAAATAGGAAATCACATGAGAACTTGCTATTATTATTATTATTTTGGTACCAGGGATCAAACTCAGGACCTTGAGCCTGTGCAGCAGGTGCAGAACCAGGGAGCTAACCCACAAAATTTATTTTGACATGGATCACATACTTAGGCATTAAGCACAGAACCACAAATATTTCAGAAGAAAATAGGAAATCACATTTGAGAACTTGCATCAGAAAATATCCTAGATAAGACACAAACACTACTTATAAAAATCTTGAAAATTAAATTGCATAATATTTTAAAATTTCTCCTCCTAAAAAGCACCATGAATAAAATAAATATAGAAACCACAGACTAAGGAAAAGATATTTGTAATACATATGATAAAGAACTTACATTCATAATACATAAAGAACACTAACAAATTAACTTTTAAAAAGATGAGTCAAAGACTGAACTTTTTTTTTCTCATTGCATTTACTGGTACATTTTAGGTATACAGTACTGTTACATTCATTATTGGGATCTTGTACCTTCCTTTACATGATAGGTCTTGGTTCTCATTTTTTCCCCTTGTCCCTGCCCTCCCTTCACACTCTCCTCCTTTCCCTATTTACAAATACTTCATTTCCATTTTTTCATTTTCTCATTTTTTTCTTTTCCCTTATTTCCTTTCCCCTACCTTTCCCACTTCCCCTACACCTTTAGCCCTTTTCTTCCTATTTCACATTGTCAATTATTTTATTAGGATCTTATGTACCATTATACTGTTTCATACCAGAGAAACTATTCAGTATTTACACGTGCGTGACTTATTTATTTCACTTAGGAATATATCCTTAATATGTATCCATTTTCCTATGAATGACTCTAATTTCTCATTCTTTATGACTGAGTAGCATTCCATTTTATAGAAAAACCATGTCTTCTTTATCCAATCTCCAACTGATGGGCAAATGGGCTGTTTCCATTTTTTACCTATTACAAACTGTGCCGCTATAAACATAGGTGAGCATATATCACTGTGATATGATTATTTTAATTCTTTTAGAAAGATATCCAGCAGAGGAATGGCTGGGTCAAATGGAACCTCTAATCCCAGCTCTTTGAGATATCTCCATATTGATTTTCATAGTGGCTGCACCAGTCTGCACTCCCACCAACAATAGAGAAGGATTCCTTTCTCCCCACAACCCTGCCAACCTTTGTTATTGGTTGATTTCTTGATAGCAGCCATTCTTTTGGGGGGTAAGGTGGAATCTCAGTGTTGTTTTCATCTGAACCTCTTGAATGACCAGTGATGTGGAACATTTTTTCATATATTTACTTGATGCTTTTCCTTCTTTTTACTTGATGCTTTTACTTCTTTAAGACTGAACTTTTTAAATAGTCAAAGACTGAACACTATGTCAAGGAAGACAAACCAACACTCAATAACCAAAGGAAAGCTTAAATATCCAATGTCAAGGTGTCATATTTTGGGAAGGACTTCCTGAAGTCCATCAGGTAGATAATAGCTGTAGTTATGAGGGCTCTTCTAATTAAAGCCTATTTCACATCCACTAGATAGGCTGAACTCCAAAGGACTAACTTCATGGCCCACTAGTTAAGGGCATGACAACTTCAGTTTCCTCAGAAAACTATTCTCCTGCATTCTCTGGCCATGTGAATCAGGTAGAATGAAATTTATCTGGGACTGGATCTAGTAGTACATGAGCTTGCTCTAACCATGTAATTGCCAATTTAAAAGGAATATATTCCTCCTTTCTTCAAGTCCAGGGTATTTTATTTCTATTTGTTACCAAAAATAAATCTAAAATAAAACAGACTTATACTAGAGGTTGTTTTTTCTTTACAAGTTATAAAAACAGGAACCAGTATAGAACATACGTTGAACTCACCTAAGTACTATATTTTTTTGAAGCAAGAGTTGAGAACTACTTTATAGGGCTGGAGATTTAGCTCAGTGTTGCCATGCCTACCTCACAAACGTAAGGTCCTGAGTTCAATCCCTGGTACCACAAAAACAAACAAACAAAAACTACTTTATTAATTAAATATTTCAAAAAAACTTCATTTTTTTAAAAAAAATGAGATAAACTACCATGATATTTCAATTTTAAGCTGAGACTTCACTTCTGGGCAGTAATTGCAAGTTCTACTAAGTGTGTGCCTACTTGATTAAACCATAAAGGCTCCAGTACGGCCACAAGGAATGAAAATCCAGTCTCTAAAGTGGTTAAGATGGGGCATGAGCATTGACATGGTGTTACATGTAACTTTTTGTTTTCAGACACAAAAATCAAAGAACAAATTACTCTTTCATTGCTCAAATTTAAAATATCTGAATTTAGAAATATCCAGTTCTACAAAAGTCTGATAATCTTTTCAGACAGCTAACTGATACAGGACCTACTCAGAAAGTTAAGGTGAAACAATCTTCAAGAAAATATTTACTTAAAATCACTTAATGACTGCATCTACTGTATATTATCAAGTTATTTTCAATATCAGAATTTCATGTGATGTTCAGCATATCAAATGGAAGTGATCTAAAATCCACTATTTTCTATAACTAAACTATAGCAAATATAATCAATGTTGTCATTTTGGAAATGAATTTAAAAAAATAAATTACATTGAATTTTATTATTAAACCATAATAATAGTCTTCAGTTCATTATGTACCATCTTGTAATAATCTGGATTTCTTTTGTTTGTGTTTAAATAAGGCATACTGGTCCATTTTACAGAACAGAAAATATTTTTATATATTTAATTTTAATAATAATAGTTGTTGAATACTTACATCTATTAAGCACCATGCTATGATTTTTAAATGCTATGATTTTTAAACTCTTGTAATAATCTTGTTATATAATTAATTAAGACCATTATAAAAATAAAGAAACTAAGAACTTTTCTTCCTATTTGATATTGTCAATTATCTCATTAGGATCTTATGTACTATTATATTTGTTCACACCAGAGAAACTATTCAGTATTTACATATGTGTGACTTATGCATTTCACTTAGGAGTATATCCTCAATATGTATCCATTTTCCTATGAATGAATCTAATTTCTCATTCTTTATGGCTGAGTAGTGTAGGGAAAGTGGGAAGGGTAGGAGAAAGGTAATAAGGGAAAGAAAAAAATAGGAGAAAATGAAAAAATACAAATAAAATGTTTGTAAAGGGGGAGGGGAGGAGGGGGTGAAGGGAGGGCAGGGAGAAGGGGAAAAAATGAGAACCAAGACCTGCAGTGTAAAGGTACAAGATCCCAATGGTGAATGAAACTGTACTGTATGCCTAAAATGTAACAATAAACTCAATGAGGAAATAAATAAGTAAATACAGAATTAATATGAGAAAATGAAAAATAATGGAAACAAAGTCTTTGTAGACAGGGAGGGAGGGGTTGAAGGGAGGGTAGGGGAGTGGGGAAAAACAAGAACCAAGATGACTGTGTAAAGGCACAAATTTCCAACAATGAATGACATTATATTGTATACATTAAATGTACCAATAAGATTGATTTAAAAATAAGTACATATAGAAATAGATAATTAAAAAAAGAAACTAAGAACTATAAAAGTAAAAAAAAATATTTTGTAGGCAGAATATCTAGGATTTTTGCCTGTCTGACTTTAGATCTTGGGACCCTCATCATTATTCCCTATGCAAATAAAGTAGTAGAAAACAAATTTTAAATAAATATAAGCCCTAAGAATGAAGTAAAGTATCCCTCAGTTGAAGAACTACAGGAATAAATATATTCTTGATTAAAGAAAGCCTAGTGCTCAATTTCTATAACTAGCTTTAATTCAGTTTTATAGATATCCTAGGGAATATTAATTTGCATACATAAAGTGTTTGAAGATGTCAAATGCTTATATGCTTGGTAAGTCATAAGAAGAAATGAAATTCAACTTCAACTCTCACTTTAAACAATACTTTAAAGTCTAAGTTAAGGCTGGACATAAAGATAAATTCTCAAGTTATTGGAAACAATTCTGTAGAATATTTGTACACCCTTAGATTTAGCAAAACATGGGAAAAGATAGACTGCCTTAAACAAAGCAGGATTCCCAAAAGACCCAGAGGCCAAAACAGACAACTGTGGTTCATTATTACATTCAACATGCATTATTTCTAGGTGCCCAGTATATTTAATGCTTGTACCATCATATGCACTGTAAACATTTTTCAATTCCATTTGTCTTTTAAATGTTTCAATATTTGCAATTTATAAAAAGCATATCAGTTAATACTAAATAGACAAATAACTATAGAAAATAAAAAGCAAATGATTCACAAAGTGCTAAAACAGATGACTCACAAAAGATAATAACTCAAACTTGGGCCAATATGCTCAATGTTTCTAATAAGAAAAATACAAAATAAAAACCACAATGACAAGACAATTTAACTCATCAGATAGGAAAAAGTTAAAAGACTGAAAACATCTCTTTCTGGTAATTTTTCATAGAAATAAACATGGGAGAATTTTGATAAGATCATTTCAGAAAATAATTTGTCAATAACTGAATATTACAACACATAAACCTTTTGCTGTAGCAGCCCAATTTATTTATAAACTCATCAATACAACTACAAAGCACCTTTGCATAAAAATGTATATAAATGTTATATGTCATAGCATAGAAGCAATTGAAGGTCTACCAATTGGGGAATGCTGAAGAAATAATATAATTTGTTTAATATAATATAACATAATTGTAGCATAAAGTAATACTGTATAACATTCATTCTTTGAAATATCTTTTTTTTTTGTACTGCAGATTGAACTTGGGCCTCTATGCTTGTGAAGCACGCGGTAGCACCACTGAGCTAAATCCCCAGCCCACTTTGGAATATCCTGACACTACAAAAAGCATGTGTCTATATCAACTGACCTAAAGAAATGTATTAACTACTAATAAAAAATGTTTGAGTGTAACAGGTAAAAAAATTGTTTCATTTGAGCTAAAACAAAGCTGGAAGAATACCTTGGGAAATGCTCCCTTAAGTATGGAAAAAGGACCCAAAGGAGGAAAGTATAGACAGTAGGCAACAGCTGTTAACAGGGAAAAGCTGAGAGATAGGGTGGGAAATGAGAGATTATTCCTTTATTATGAAAAAAATCTACATTATTTTTCTTATTAAAAGATGGATGTGTTATCTTTGTCATTTTAAAGTAGCTTTGAAAATTGAAGCTATAATAATGATAAGTCCAATTTTTATGTTAAAGAATACCAACCCTGTATGAAACTACCACATGGTAATTAAATGCATGTGAGCACAGAATAAGTCATACAAATAGCTCCAGAGACCTTGCAGATTTTGCAGTGGAGGGGGCCCTGTGGCCACTTCAAAGCACTCAGGTTAGAAGATTGTGGAAAATTGTGTCAGCTCACCTCCAGCTAAGTTCACTCTGGAGACTTCTCAGTAAGGAACAGTTTTGATAGCTTCAAGGACAGAGAGTGCACTGGGAAGACAGAAGATTAATGAAGCAAAGTGATGGAAGGTAGGTCAGATGCTGATTAGCATCAGGCCAGGCAGTCCCTTGGGGGAGAGCTCTGGAAAGGGGCACAAATGGTTCTTCCCCAGAGCAAGCTGACAAGACGAGGGCTCTTCCATCTTTACCCTCCAATAATAACTCACACTCAGTGCTTCCTTTTTGACAGCTGCTGTTCTAAGAGTACAAGTAACTCATTTAACCCACCACCAACCACATGAAGTTGGTCCTATCATTATGCTCATTTTACAGATGAAGCAACTGAGGGTCGAAGAAGTTAATGGCCTTAGCTTCTTAGAGCTAATAGTATAGGCTGAATTATAGTCTTAATAGTCTTATAATTGAACCTGACTGTATAGCTACTGTAGAGTTCTCAACAGCAATATGCTTCTTGTAGCTTCCAGAATGTTAGGTTAATTTATACAGTCAAGTTTTAAAAGCTTTCCCTTTGTATGGAATATACTCTTTTCAACCCAAATCATCATTCTGTTCCCAGTCTTTCTACTGCCTATCACCCAACCTCTGGTTTTTCTTTTTTCATAATATGTGAGTCAACACTTCTAAAATACCACATCAACATGTTACAGTGTTGGGCTAAATTGTGAAACTACTAATAATTTACCATTTTGACCTAAAAATAGCAATTTCATAGGTCTTAATTTAATACTTACATTTTGTGGACATACAGTTCCAATCAAGGGGAAACCATGAACAGTGGCGGATTTTTTTTCAAAAAAAAATCTATAACTCTAAAGCATAACAGGGTATCTTGCACATAGCATTTATCAGCTGACTACAGAACATATAAACAAATGAAGCTAGAGAAATTCTGAAGTACAGAGGCAGATGTGGTGATTAAAAGGAGAGGCTAAAGCAAAACATTGAGGATATAGTGGTCAGTGTATGATTTAGCTAAATTATAATGAGTGGGCATCAGTATTGCTCATGAAATGTATCTTCCTATTGCTCTCTTAGCATTGAAAGCACCCCCAGTCTGTTGATTAATTGATAAGTGAAGTATTTCCCATTTTGATTTTACAATATATAGTCATGTTGAAGGACACAAATTCAGACGAAGCATCAATTCTAAACGGCTGGGAAATATGTGGTCATACAACCTGATTCAAGTCACTCTTTCAAAATGGAAAATGATGTCAGTCTTACTGTTATGAGTGCTTGGAAAGTGCACTTAACATCAAAGAAAGACGGCAGTGAAAGGAAAGCTCTCAGCAGAAGTCTTTTGGGATGAAGCAGAGCTACACAATGTCCTAATCTGCCACTGAATTCATGGAAGTTGGAGAATAGCCTTTAGAAATAGTGCAGATGGCTGATCTAGGAAGAACTTTAAAGTTAGATACACACCAGCACCAACAGCTATGTTCCATTTGCTTCGTGAGGGAATAAACGAATTTTAGAGATATAAGTGTAAAACTGGAGTGGAGATGACTGAGGTCATTAGCACAGGTGACGTTGTAAGTTCTCAGTTTAGTAATTTGTGAACTCTGTAGTCTGTGTACAAATCTGTGCACAGAATTTTGGTGGATAACTGAGGAATTAAAACAATAATAAAAATGACCAAAAAATTGTGGTTGTTTCTGTGATGTATGAAACAAAGATAACAATATTCTTCAGAAACAAATGTAGATAAAACTTCTCTAAAGTACATGATCAAGATTGTTTTCAAACAAACCAGTGAATATTGCATCTACTTTATCAAATATATTAATATAATTGTATTAAGAAAAAAGTCCCAAGATATATGATATAGTGGGTGTGAAATGTAATCTTTTATATCAACAATTTTAAAGTAAGTACTACATAGTAAGCCTATAGTAAGACCTAGACCTCAATATTTTTTAAATAAAAAAATTTAATAAAACTGCAAGGATAAGTGATATACATCTCCAATTGAGAATTACTGGCAGTAGATGCTAGGTTTGAATTAAATAAGAGCTATAGCAGCCAAGTGATAATAACTGAAATAATGACCGAATACTATACTGTCGTTGTCTAATTTTATCAGGCAAAGCACAGCCAGAAAACTGTAAAACACATGCAGAGAGGCAAAAATATTTCATAGAGTTTGGGTATCATGTCTCCTGAGGTTAACACATTATAGATAGTGAAGATATTGATGAACCTCTGAAAATATCCATAAAGCATGTGTTCCTTTAAATACTGAAATTAATAACATTGTATCTATGCTACTTTAGGATAAACAAGTCTGATAATCTGTTCTGATTGGACAGCTATTCCCATGTAACTCTCACCTAGTGATATATCAAGCAAACTGAATTACTTCTAAAATTTCATTTTATGAGATGAAAAAAATATATATTTTCCAAATCCCTCTAGTATACCTCAAAATATTTTAGTTGTGAAAGATAACCTGAGAAAGTCATACACCTTTATATATTTAGGAACTGATTTGATGAAAATAAAAAGTAAATACATTACAAGTAGAAATTTTGATTCTTGGGATCTGATAAATAATACTTGGTCACATATTTAATCATTGTGATAATAAATATTTCTTTTGTAAAAAACTCCACAAGTAAAAGAATATGCTCTATTGTAACTGAGAAAATGTTCATACTTTGAGCAGAAATATGAGTCTCTGTGTTAGCCAGCCTTCCAATATTTTTTAACAAAATATCAGAGGTGATAAATTCATAATTTTGCCTCACAGTTTTGAAGGTTTCAGACCACAACTGACCCTTCTTTGGGGCCTTTGGTAAGGTAACATATAATGGTGAGGACATGGTAGTAAGCAAGATGCTGACCTCATGGTAGTCAGGAAACAAGGAAAAGGGGACAGGAAGAGATTGGAGTCACTATCCCCTTCATGGGTGCATCCCCAACAGCATTAACCCTCCCGCTAGCCCCCACTGCTTAGAAGTTTCCACCACAACAGCACCAAGCTGTGAACCTGGCCGTTAACACATGAGCCTTTGGGGGACTTTCCAGTTCCAAACACAGCAACCTATAAACCAGGAAAGCAAGATTATCATATTCAGTAATTTTCACTGAGCTTTAAATACTTTTCATCTATATTTTTAATTTCAAGTATATAAATCAAGGCAAATAAAATTTACTTTTTATTCTTTGTTTTTTGTTAGGCTTTGTAACCAAAGTCATCCTACTTAGAAATTACCTAGCTATCCAGTGATTAACTATTACTTAGCTCAGTTTCTAATCAGTCCAAGGTTTTAAGTTGCCTAAAGATCTTAGAAGTTATCATAAGCTGACCTGTCACAGATCATGATTAGTCTTAAAACAATGTTTGAGGCCTGGGATTTAGCTCAGTGGTGCTGCTACCTGCCTCACAAGCGAAAGGTCCTGAGTTCAATCCCCAGTACCAACAAAACAAGCAAAAACAATGTTTGAAAGAATAATAATTCAATTAAATATTTAATTTTTTAACAATTAGAAACTATGTTTGTTAGCTTATTTAATCAGTAAGCCTATCTAAATTTAGGAAAAACAAATAGAATGAAATATAAACTTGTTTTATATTTAGTATTGATGAATTAGAGTACAGCTTTTTCATGAAATCAAAATTATTAAGCTAATCCTGTTTTGGTACAGATTTATCTTAATTATGTCAACTTGTAATTTCAAAAATTTTTGAGTTAGGTTTTTGTAAGAAAATAAAGTTTTTGATCTAGGATATTGTTTAAAATCCTAAGTGAGTTTTTAAAATATCAGAAATATTTTATTTACATATACACACTAGTTTATTTCTATAAGATCATAAAAATAAAATTTCTTTTAATTTAAATGACATGAATACCCTTCTAGATATATTATTTTAATGTATTCAGTGAGAAATAAGGGCTTTTCTAAATAGCACACAGGCAGACCTGCTGAATGGAGGGCATTTTATATCTTCAGTTGCATAATTTCAGCTGCAACTCAAGAGACAAGAGGGACAGAAAAACAAAGAAGTTCATTGGTGCAGATATCAAACAGCTGCTCTTTTTCAGGTGGGCCTGAGATTCTTAGCTGATCTGAGATCAAACTATGCATACAGATAATGCACAAAAAACTAGCAAACCAGACTCCTTGCAGACTCTGACACAGCAGAAAGTATGTCTCTGTGTTCGCTTCTCCGTTTATAGCTCTTGCCGAGTGGAAAGATCCATGACCGGCTTCATCTTCTCATAGCCTGTGCAGCAGTCCAGACCTTTACCCTTGGTTTCACCCTCGTGAGGTTAGTCCTCATTCTGCATTTTTATTTTGCATTGATTTCTTCAAGTGAGGTAGTCAGTCCTCCCTCACTCTTTTTCTTTGTTAAAATGTCTTGGCAATGTTCAGACGTTTATCCTATTATATTACCTTTAGAATTGACCTTTTTTACCCTTACCTTAACAACAGCACTTTTCCCACTTTCCACACACCCATTTGGTATTCTACCTTGCTCACTCTATTTTCACTTAAGAAGAACTGACATCTTTACAATTTTGAACCTTTCCCTCCTAGGACATAGTAGTTTTCTAACATCTGTTTAGGTCTTGCTTATATGTGTCTGTAAAATGTTATACTTACTGACAAATTGGGCTGGTTTCTTTTCTATGATTAGGAAGAGCTATACTCCTCACTGTCATGGTGTCCTTAGAAGTGGATGCTTGAATAAAAAATTAAAATGCTTCTGAAGTCTGGCATAAAACATTTGAAGACAAAACTTGGGCCATGACAGGATGAACTTCATGGACTTCATCACCACTCAAACCAGCAGTTTATCATCTCTACTAAGCCCAAATAACTCTTAATTAACTAAATGAATGGTCTTTAAATTTTTTCCTCATATACTCATAGAAAATTCAAGGTAACATCTGTTTTGTATTATTATTTTAAGAATGTAGCTTCTGTCATATTGTTAATTTGCTTTTAAAATTATTATATCACAATTTTAATTTTTTCAATAGAATTAGGAAATACCATATCTGAAAGGGATAAATTGATTTTGACTAAAAGAAGCAGGTCTCTAAAGTTCAGGGCAATGTGCCCTACACTGGTCTAGATTGCAATAGGAGTACATTTTGACCTGCAACTGCACTTAAGACTTCTGCTAGTAAGAGAGCAGTTTTTATCTAATTTGAGGAAATTACCACCAAAACTAAGGAAGATATTGGGCCACAAGTAAATATAAGGTTTATGGTGGGCATAGTTCTAGTTGTCTCTTAAATGTGCTAGTTACATAGTAGAATCTGCAATAAGCTGAAGTTAGGCTCATTTAAATCTCATAAATACATCTGAGAAACATCAGAATGTGTACCACTAGAGATAAGTAAGAATGTCAATGACAAACAGAGAGTTGTCTCTCTGATGGGTGTGCATTACACAGGGATCAGATCAGATGTCAAGAAAAACACCTCAGAAGTGAATCTAAACAAATAGTGGGGAAGAAATCTATTGGTCTGTTAGAAGAAAAAAAAGAAATTTAACTTCTACCTTGATATCAGGCAAAGTAGAATTTCGTACTACAGGGGAAAATGAGTAAGTCTTTACAGTTTCTTTCCTAATGAGAAGACTGAAAGTATGTTCCTAAAGTCTTGAATGTTCCATTGTAAAAATTCATACAGAACTTGCCGACCAGATGTATAAGTTGCTGCCATCTTCAGTCTTTGTTTCACTGTCCTGAGACTCTCCAAAACACTACTTTGACAATAGTTGAGGAATAAGGAAAAAATTTAAGTGAAAACTATTATTATGACTAGAATTCAAACTACAATGTATCTTGAATTCAGAACATATTTGTGTGAGGGCCGGGAATTTAGCTCAGCGGAGCCAGCACCTGCCTTGCAAGCACAAGGTCTGGAAAGTAAACACAGAACATACTTGTAAGTGTTAAAGTAACTTTCTAATTGCAGGGTTTACCTCTACCGAGATTAAAAGTAAGACAAGGAAAAAAATAACAATTTACTTCTGATTCATAGTGACTTCCTCAGGGATTTTGCCAGAGCCAGTACTTGGAAATGTTCCCTTGCTAGGCACTGTGATGGTTCATAACTGGCAATGCGTGGTAACTTCATGGATGGATGAGAAATATGCATTTTTAAAGTAGAAGAGGAGAGAAAGGAGAATGGGATAAAATAAAATTTATTAAAAATATAAAGTAGAAGAGGAGCATTTACAAAAGAGGATATTGGGAGGATCTGTTATGATTTAGACTGAGAATGCCCCACTAAAATCTCATGTGTTCAGAGGAAGGTGATTGAGTCACAGTGGTAGTAGGGCTGACTTGCTCTTACGAGGAAGGGCCCACGTGGAAATGGGTCATGGAGGTGCGGCCTGGAAGAGTACGTCTCCCTCCCTGCTGATCCCTTCCCTCTCTGCTCTGTCCGCCATGGTGTGAGCAGCTCTCTTCCCCGCTGGGCCCTTCCACCATGAAGGCAGTGGATCAAGGGATGTAACTGTGAGGCAAAATAAATCTTTCTTCCTGTAAGTTGTGGGTGTTGGGTATTTTGTCCCGGCAACAGAAAAAGTGTCTAAGGTGAGATCACAGTGGCATTCCCAGGCAGATCAACTTTAGGAATAAAAGCATGAATTTTTGAAATTCATTTAAAATCTTTCAAGTCTTCACACCTCCAGGAAAACTTTTTAGGTCTCCACAGAAACTCCTACCTTAGTATGAATGTGTACCTTACTTGCTAAAATCGCTTTTATAAGATCCTTTTAGTTTAGCTGCCTAAATGGTTTTTACTAATATGATATCCTTAAAAGGGAAATTAAAAAGAAATGTGATCCTGATCTAAATTTATAAAGTTGCAAATGTGTTGTTGTAAAAATTGTCATTCTACTTTTAAAATTATGTGGAAGTTAAAGGACCAAGAATTGTGAAAGGAATATTGAAAAATGAGAGCAGGAATTGCAGGAAATGAAGGACTTAAACTAATGGACATTAAAATTTATTATAAAGTGATGATAATTAAGAGATCATGGACTGGGGATGTAATATGTGTGAAGATCTAGGTTTAATTCTAGAAAAGAATTTAAGTACAAGAATATAAATAGATTGACAAAGCAAACACACATTGACATATGTATAATCACCTGATTTATAAGTACCATAACACTGTGGTAAAGTGAAGGCAAAGTTTGCATTTTTTCAGAATGTTTCTGTCCAGTTTTGTTAAGAGGAAATGATAATATGGTGACCCCAGCATTATATCACATACAATAATCAAGTCCAGATGAATTGTAGATCTGTATGTGAAAGATCAAAAATACAACATTTACAGAGAAAGCGTTTACATAAGCAAACTTGGGGAAGGCAAAGATGTTTTAAACGTAGCACCAAAAAGTACTAACTAGAGAGGGGAAAATGGCCAATAGCTGTACATTCTTCACCAAAAGAAATTCTTCAGGGAGTGAAACAGCAGTATAGACAGTAAGAAAACATAATTGAAATATCAATATTCCAACAAAGAGAACTAATCAAAAATATTGTGCTGGAAATATAGCCTGGTGGTTGGGTACTTGTCTAACATGCATGAGTTCCTGCATTCAATCCTGTGCCCCACAAACACCACCACCACAACAAAAAATATCAAATACAGTAAGTACTAAAAAAACCCCAACACTATAAAGGCAAATAATCTATAATCAAAAGACTTGGACCAACATTTTCATAAGATCAATAAACATTAAGATGCCCAACTTCATCAGTCACCCAGGAGATGCAAATCAAAATCTCAAAATAATCCCACTCAAAAAATATATACCAAGAAGACTAAAATTTACAACACAGAAAAAAAAATCAAGTGTCCATGGTAATGTAAACCTAATCTCTCATATTTTGATGTGAGGATATAAATTGGTTCAACCATTATGGAGAACATTGGAAGTACAGATACAGACTATCTATTTATGTAAAAATACTTGGCAATACCACTAAAGATGAATATAGATTTAGACAGTGACAGCTTAATTCCCCCTGATTTATACAACCAATACAAATGAATTCATGTGTATTTGTACATGAATGTTCATAGCAGCACTATTTATAGTAATCCTCAAATAAAGATACCTATATATTCATCAACAGTTTAAACCATATTTTTATTATCTGAAATAGAATGCAAAAGAGATGTGTGATGAACATCAATGGGAAAATTTTTTTAAATATACAAATGTTGAGCAAATAAACCCAAGCATAAAGTAGCATAAACTGTATTATTCCATTATATAAAATTCACAAACAGGAGAGTTTGTCAATGGAGATCGAACAGAAAATAGTGGTTAATTCTGCAGATGAAAGAGACAATAATCCATAGAAGGTGGCAAGAATGTAGTTGTGTTTTGCAATATTCATGCAGTTAGATGAGTTAGATGAATATGTCCATTTGGTGAAAATCCATTGAGATGTGTATTAATGATTTATGCCTTCTTTATTTGAATGCTAAAAATCCAATCAGTTTATTAGTTTTTTCAACTCAAAATATGCAAGGTTTACAATATCACTACTATGAATGTGGGTTGGTGTAAATAGTTAAAATTATTGTAATATCCTAGCATTGTCCAAGAAGAGGATAAAAGTATGGCTGCTTGAATTTTTTTCCCCCACATAGGGGATCAAACTCAGCACCTTGTGCTTGCGAGGCAGGTGAAGTGCCACTGAGCTAAATCCCCGGCTCCCTGGCTGTTGAATTTTAACTTAACATTTTTAGTAAATTTAACATTTATGACATATTTAATATCAATCTTTTTACACAGGGAGTACATGTTATCACAGTAGTTCAGAAGTACTTAGCATGGCTGAAAGATGAAATAAAATTGTACTTGCTAGGGTTAAAGAGGAGATGACTATATATCTCAGTAACTTTCAAAAGACAGCAACTTGCTCCAAGGGTGATTTTTCTCTATCTATGGTTACTCCTTGTGTACACAAATTGAGCTCCCATGCTCCGGTGGTGTTGCAGAAATACCACAGCCAGAAGTGGCTGGATCAGTGGTGATGGAAGCATGGGAGGAGAAAGAGGTGCAGGTTGTTGAGTGGTTGAAAAAAATATTTGGAGATCATCCGATTCCACATGATCCACATGAGGTGAACCCACGGACCACAGAGATTTTCTATCACCTTGAAGAACGCAACAGGGTCCAGGACAGGGACGCTGCCTAGTAACAGAGGACTTGAAACAAAAAGCAACAAATATGAATCAGAAGCCAAGCATCTTCAAGCCCTCATAGAGGGTGAACTTTTCCCCTGCAAATCTGTCTAGCACTGGTTTCAGGTATCTGAATGCTTTGGTTGACAGTTCAACGGCTCTTGAAACAGGATACCTCACTAGCAAATTTTATTCCTGCAGTGAATGATTTGACTGCTGATCTTTTTTGTACCAAATCCAAAAATGAAGAACTCCAGCTCCACTGGGAAAACTTGAAAAAAAATCTGGCTACAAGCTTAGTGTTAGAAAAATGCCAGTGAGAAGATTTTAAGAAGGCAGAGCTCTGTCTGTCTGCTGAAAAGGCCAAAGTGGACCAACGTCTTCAGAACACGGACTTTCTGAAAGCAAAGGCAGAGGAATTTGGATTCGGAATCAGAGCTGAAGAGGAGCAGCCTTGAGCTAGAGGCATGGATGCATCTCTGTCACGTCAATCACTAGCAGCTCTGTCAAAGCGGCTGGCAGAGCTGAAACGACAGCCTGGAGTCCTACGTAGATTTAATGCCAGATCCATCTCTTGCGCAACTGAAAATTGAAGAAGCAAAGAGAGAATGAAAGGCAGACATGACAGGACCGTGACCAGAGACAAACAAACATCTTTTTCCTTAGCAAAATAAGTTGAATAGAACTTTACAGGGTTTTTTATCTGCTTGGCATACCTTAATGAAGTTTCTGTTCTGAGTTGAGATAATAATGTCCTTGTTGACAGAATAATGGTCCTGAGTTATGCATTACATTTTTGTGCCCAGATACAGTTTGGATATTAAAGAGCATTTTCTCAATAAAGAAGAAGGAGGAGGAGGAGGAGAAATATCACAGCCAAACTGATTATATGGAGTCAAATGCTGATTAGACCAAGAGACAAACATCAAATCTAGGGCAGCTCCTTAGGAGCATCTAGGTGCCCTCATTTCTTAGATGTGCAGCTAACCTGATGTCTTAGTCTATTATTTTATGCTGCTATAACAGAATATGCGAAACAGAATAATTCATGATGAACTGAAATTTATTTTTTACAGTCCTGGAGGCTATGAATTCCAAGATCTGCCTTCTTTCTATGTCATGCTTTGGAGGACGAGACAGCACGAGAGGAATTGGAGGCAAAATTCATTTTTAGAACAAACCCATTCTCATGGTAATGATATTAATCCATTCATAATGCCTCTGTCCTCATAATCTCACTTATTCAAGGTTCTCCTTGTGGACACTTGTTTTGGGATTGTTTCCAACGTAAGAACTTTGGGGAAACTTTCAAACTCCATCCAGCCTCCTGAACAGATAAGGGGATACTGAGTATGCATGTTGTTTTAAACCATGCACAGATATTTTACTTACATAAAACAAAAAAGTCTTAATTTTAATGAAGACCGAGCATTTCCGGTTTATGTCGGTATGTTTGCAATATGCAATTATACATTCATCTTAGGGAGTAGGTGCGTGTACTTCACACAGGATAATACTTCCCTTCCCCTTCCTCTTCCGTCCATTTCCGGATCTCACTCCCCCGTGTTCATTGCTCTTTTGCTCCATGTTTGTGATACATAATGATCACGTTCCTTTGGGGGTAGGTGGTTCATGTCCACAACACATTCCATTCCGTTCACATCCCTCTCTCCTCTGTCCCACCCCCACCCTACAGCTCCTCGTAGTTTGTCACAGATGGCTTTTATCATTTTGAGGTATAGTCCTTCCATACCTACATTCCTCAAAGGTTTTTTTGTTTGTTTGTTTGTTGTTTGGGTTTTTGTTTTGTTTTTGTTTTTGTTTTTGTTTTTTGGTCCTGGGAAGCGAACTCAGGCCCTAGTGTTTGTGAGGCAGGTGCTGGAACCACTGAGCTAAATCCCCGGCCCACATCAGGGTGTTTTTTTAATCATGAATGAATTTTGTCAGAAGCTTTTTCTTTTTTCATCTATTGACACAATTATGTGATTTTGGTCCTTGCTTCTTTTTAAGTGATTTCTTTTTAATCCACTTATTGATTTGTGTATGTTGAATCATCCTTGCATCTCTAGAATGAAACCCAATTGGTCATGCTGTATGATCATTTTTATGGTTTGTTGTAGTTTACTTGCCCATATCTTATTGAGCACTTTTGCATCCCATTCATTAAGGAGATTGGCCTGTAGTTTTCTCTTTTAGTTGAATCTTTGTCTGATTTGGGGTTCTGAATAATGCTGGCTTCCTGGAATGAGTTTGAAGTACTCTTCCCCTTTTAATTTCATTAAACCTTTTGAGAAGTATTGATTTTAAACTGTCCTTGAAGATCTTGCAGAATTCTGTAGTGAATTCATCATATTCTAAGCTTTTTCCTTGCAGTGCTTTTTTGTTTTTGTTTTTGTTTTTGTACCAGGGATTGAACTCTGGACCTTGTTCTTGCAAGGCAGGAGCAGTGCCACTGAGCTAAATCCCCAGCTCCTTGGGAGCTTTAAATTACTGCTTCAGTTTCATTGGATGTAACTGCATTGTTCAGAATTTTTATGTCTTCTTGACTCAGTTTTGGTGATTAATATGTGTCTTGGAATCTGTTCATTTCTTCATGATTTTCCAGTTTTTGGCAGGATAATTTTTTTATACTATCACTAATCATCTTCTAGATTTTAGTGTATCTATTGTGATTTCCTCTCTTTCATTCCTAATTTCATTGATGTGATTGTTTTTTCTCCTTCTTTTCATAAGTTTGGCTGTTTATATCTTTTTTGTTTATTTTTTTCAAAGAACCAGATCTTTGATTCTTTGTATTTTTTGGTCTCTGTTTCCTTAATTTCATCTCTGACATTTATGATTTTCCTTCTTAAAGTAAATTTGGGTTTGGACTGCTGTTGGTTTTCAAGTATTTTGAGATTTAACACTCAGTTATTTATTTGAGCTCACTCTGTTTTATAATATAATCATTGGCTGCAATAAATTTCCCTCTTAGGACTGCTTTCATTGCATCCGATAGGTGCTTATGTGTTCTACTGACTTTGCCATTTGATTCCAGAAATTGTTTAATTTCTTCCATGATTTCTTTTATGATCCATTCAGTGTACAGGAGTGTGCAATTAAATTTCTGTGTGCTTGCAAATTTTGTGTTGTTTCTTTTGTGAATGATTTCTACTTTCAGTGCACAATGGTCTGATAGTATACATATGTTTTTTTATTATTTTGTATTATTTATTTATTTTATTTTGGGGGGAGTACCGGGGATCGAACTCAGGCCCTTGTGCTTGTAGGGCAAGCGGTGAAACCCCTGAGCTAAATCCCCGGCTATTTTGTACTTATATAAGCAGATTCTGTGGACTAGTATGTGATCTGTTTTGGAAAAAGTTGCATGTGCTGCTGAGAAAAGTGTATATTCTGCTGTAGTAGGATAGAATACTTTTGGATACCTATTACATCCCTTTGTTGGGGGTGTGGCTCAGCTCTAACTTTATTTATTGATTTGTTTAGCTGACCCGTCCATTTTTGAAAGCCAGTTATAAAGTCACTCACTATGACTATGCTGGTATTTATTTGATCTTTTATGTCCAGCAATATTGTTTCATGAAGTCAGGGGCTGCATTATACAGCACATGTATATTCACAATTTTTATCTCTTCCTGTTCATTATTCTCTTAACTAATACATATAGTGACCTTCTTTGTCTTTTTTAATCAGTTTAAGCTAGAAGTTTACTTTAGGAATAAGATTGCTACCTCTGGAGTCCTGGGGCAGGGAGTATTTTTTTTCTATCCTTTGATTTTTTTAGTTTATGAATTTATTTTTGGATGCAACAAAATGTTGGATTCTGGTTTTTGCTTTGTTGTTTTGTTTTTTTGGTACCAGGGATCAAACTTGGGTCCTTATGCTTGTGAGGCAGGTGGTAGAACCACTGAGCTAAATCCCTAGCCCCTGGATCCTGATTTGTATCCAATCTACCAATATATGTCCTTTACTTGGTTAGCTGAGACCATTTACATGGACAGCTATTACCAAAAGGTGCTGATTTGTTCCTGCCATTTCACTCACTTTCTGTAGATGACTTCTTTATATTTTCTTTTGTGTTTAACAACTTGCCTTGATTCATATACTCATTCCTTTTTTTTTTTGTTTTTTGGCTTTGTTGTCTCTGTCTAGGATATTCTTGAGTACCCCCCCACCAGAATGCTGATATTGTGTGCATGTATCTCCTAAGATGTTCTTTATCATGGAGCACCCTTATTTCCCTACCAATTTTGAAAGACTCTTTTGCAGGATATATTAGTCTGGGTTGGAAGTTGTTTGCTATCAGGTCTTGAAACACTTTACTCAAACATCTACTTGCTTTTAAATTTTGTGTTAGAAGCCTGCTGTAATCTTGATGGGTTAAACTTCATATGTGATTTTCCCTTCTGTGAATTCAGAAATGCTGTCTTCACAATTCTTATTTCTGCAATTTATAAATTCTATATAACTTTTTAAGCCCCAATATTTCTTTCTGACAACTTTTCATATAGTCTATATCTTTGGTAAATTTGTATTCATGTTTTGAACCATTTTGGTCAGCTTCTCCAAATTTTTATTTGTTTCTCCCATCTCTACATTGCTCATTTTGTATGTTAGTTCCATTATTTTGGGAGCTGTGTACTCTTTGTACTCACCAAATTTCTCTACCTCTTCCTTAATCAGTTTGTACAGTGTTACTCTATTTTCCTCTCCACAGGTACCCCTTGAATCTGCTTTAGGAGAATTGGGAAATCCTGGGTGTCTTATTTACCTTGCTTTCCATTGTTCACATATATTTCCTTGGTTCTGAGAATTGCAGGCAAACTTGAGCGTGGAGAGCTTGTCATTGATATGAAGATCACTTTAGTTAGAAGATCGCTTTAGTTCTACTGACACTGTCATTTGATTCCATTGTCATTTGGTTCTCTGGTGATGTGTTCATGGCTTTACTTGTTTAGGGACATTTTTCAGCCCTTCAAGCTTTTCAGTTTAATTGGGTTGGACCCTGTCATTTAGCATAGTTGTCATAGCCATAACCCAGTTCTTCCTCACAGCTTTCTTTTCACCGTATGGTTTCAATTAGCCATGCAGTTTCCCCTTGCGCAGACAATTGCCAATCTGGAGATTTGGGAGCTGCTGTTCTCTTTCATGCGTCCTGGTTTCAACTTCCAGATGTGTCCACTGCAGACTTTTGTGGATGCTACTGTCTTGAGCAGTTTCGAAAGTAAATATCTCACACTTCTCTGTGTCTTCCCTTCACAGATTTCTTGGGGTTTTTGGTTTGTTTTGTTTGTTTTTAAACCTTTTACTTTGCCTAAAAGCCGCTATTCCCAGGTTCTGTTATGTTTCAGCTTCGGCCACAGAAACCACAAGAGGGTGCTATTTTCTCTTCTGGCTACCAGGAGAAAATTCTTTTCTGATTTTGTGGCAGAACTGATGCTCACTTCTGCCCTTCTCCGTGGGTGACCTCTTCTGACAATTATCACTGGAGCCCTGAATGTTCCATGTTTTGCACTCCCATTGTACATGGAATAAATAGGTGATTTATTATTGTTACAGTATTATTTTTTTCTTAAATTGTGTGTGTTGGGGAAAGTTTCTCCCGGTGTTTTTGCTGTCCACTATCTTTGCTGTCCACTGGCTCTGGGAGTGGAAATGCTGGTGCATGGTTATGAAATTTTACCCTGTTCTGTCTTCAGTTTCTTTGAGTCCTTGAGTTGGAGTTGTCTGACTTTGTCATACCCAGTGGCGAGGATAGCTTTGCTGTGGGTTTATTTAATAATCCAGAGGGGCTGCCTTCCTCCCTCCCTCAGCCTCACCCTTTCCAGGTTGGCTTGAGTGCCAGGTTTGCAGTGTGGGAGAAGGGTACAATGTTCCAGGCATGAACTTGTTTCCCCTCTCCCACCCTCTGAACTATGGATTTTAGTCTGGCTGTGTTATCTTATTATTGTTATTGCTTTATTATTATAATCGTCTGTGTTGGGGGAAATCTCTCTCCTGGTGTCTTGCTACCCACCAGATCTGGGGACAATGAGCACAGAATGGTTGCTAGGAAGTTTTTTATTCCATTGTTTTTGTCTTCTTTGAGTCCCTGGTTTGGAGTTGTCTAATTGTGACACGTCACTGAGGAAGATTGCTTGACTTTGTGTTTATAGCATGGCTGAGGGGCGAACTTGCTCCCTCCCCCAGGCTTTTCTCAAGATCCATGCGTAGGAGAGGGAGTGTAGGGGAGGGGGTTGAGGTACCCTGTTCCCTGAATGGACCTGTTTCCCTTCACCCACCCTCTAATTTCTGGATTTTAGCCCACCTGGGTTGTCTTGCTGCTTATTATCCTGTATCAGATTTTGTCTTTTGCCCCTGCCTCAGAATACCAGCTTTTCTTCAGCACCAAGTCAGAAAGGTACTCATGGTGGCCAGCGTTCCCTGACACCATACAGTCTTCTACCATGTAATTGCTTCCATCTGAAGCATTTCTTAGTAAAAGCTGAACACATTTTAATCACTGAGTCAAATTTAAGTATCAGCCTAAAGGTGAATGACAGGGCCATAGGACTTGTCCAGCTTTCCATTTGGAGCCTTAGGAACTTGAAATTTTTCCCCTCACCTGGTACTGTCCCACTCCTTTCTCCTCAGTACTCTGCCTCTGAGTTTACCAACTTGTAATCCAAAACCCACATAGTAAATATCATTGACTTTGTGGACTATATGGTGTCTGACATGACAGTTCAGCTTTACCGTTGTGGTTCTGAAGCAGCTATAGTCAGTATGCAATCAGATGAGGGCTGTATCCCCCTCAAAATGTTCATGGACACTGAAATCTAAATTTCATATGGTTTTCATGCCATAAAATAGTACTGTGAACTTTTCCCAAATGTTAGACAAAGTAGAACCATCCTTAGTTTGCAGCTGTACAAAAACAAGTGGAGGAAGATGCTCCTGCTGCTTGTGTTTGTCATCCTGCGCTAATCCACTCTCATAGATCTACAGTCAGAAAAGTAAGCTCATACCCACCACATCCAACCTGGTGGTTCCATGCACGCCCTTTCTCCTCGCATTTAACCCCAAACTTTGGAGGCAATTTCCTAGGGAGCACCTCCTCCACTAACGCTAATGAAAGAAATTAGCTCGTGCATCCTCTTCTCTCCTATGGAAAATTTAAGGTGATGGTTTCTCTCTAAGAACAGTACACTCTTCCCTCCTACTCCAGTTAGTCCCAGGACTTCTGTTACATACTATGATAGTAAAGGTTGCCATACAGATTATTACTTTCAACCTTCAAACCAGACTTGCTAAGGTTCAGTCCCATAGAATTTAGCAATTTATTTCTTTTCTTTTCTTTCCAGTACCAGGAATCAACTCAGGACCTTGCACTTGTGAGGCAGGTGTGGCGCCTATGAGCTAAATCCCCAGCCCTTTATTTAACAATTTCTGTACAGTTTAATAAACTTCAGGAGTACATCCCATTATGGCTTAATAATTTTAAATTTCAAAATACAGAGACTATTTTTGGTTTCTTTTCAAACAAGACCTTCAAATGCACTTTAACTTAAATAACTTATTGATAAACTTAAAGTAAAATAAAAGTTTACCACACTTATTCCTTCTTTTAAGACCTCTAAGATCCATAAAAACCAGGAAAGGAGCCATTTACCATTTGAATGATCAGCATCCTTCTCAGACGCTCCCTGCCAACCTTTATTACTGCAAACATAAGCAAGGTAACCACATCAGGCTTTCTTGATAGTCTAAGAGAACTTCCAGGCAAAAAAGTGAAAACCGGAGTTAGACCAGGGATCGTGTCATTCATCAAAAGTAAACCTTTACAAACTTTAGCAGTCAAGGGTTAGCATCAGTCAGGATGATTCTTTTCTACAATTTTCATAAATGATTGTAGAATAGATTCAAGGTTAGAGAACATTCATTGCAATGAAATCGGACATGATTCTATCTTAAGAAATGCAGACAACACAAATCTCTCCTCCCAACTCATTCTTACAGCTGATAGCCACTGGTTAAGACTGTGGCAAAAGAATGTTTACAATACACTTAAGCACCCCCCCACACACACAGGCATGCGCACGCACACACGCACACACACACACACACACACACACACACTGGTGGTCTCCGAGGTTCCATTCTGTATGTACATACATGCACATATATATGTACATACAAAGTCCATCTTCTGTTACTACTACAAGTGTGCTCATGAATGTTCAGTTGAACCAGATGGTTATTTACCCCCACATTCATGTTGCCGTGTAATAAAAGTGGAAGTCTTCCCTCAATTTTGACAAAAAAAGGTATTTGTTAATATTTTGCCAAGTTTAATGTGTATCAGAATCAATGTTATATCTTTCCAAGGTATGGAAAAAATCTAAGAATCAAAGATTTGTCATTGACACCCTACTCAGAGATAAATGTAGTACCTATCTGATGTTACTAGATTTAAATGATCCAAGTGGAAGATTCAGTCACAGATCACGTGCTGGCAAATGCAGTTTGTGTGGAATTCTGAAACTCAGGTAAATTTTTACATATACGTATGTTGTAAATTTCTACAATGCTCCCATATCAACTGATTTTATCTTCTTACACTTTTTAAATCTCATAAAAAAAGAGCAATTATTATGTTCATTCTACAAAGCAGGAAATCACCGGGTGTGGTAGCACACACCTATAATCTCAGCATTCGGAAGGGTAGGACAGGAGGATTGTCACAAGCTCAAGGCCAACCTGGACTGTACAATGAGATCCTGTCTCAATAATAAAAATAATAAAATAATAATAATAATAATAATAATAATGGGACAGTGAGTTTTTCTAGTTCCCAGGTATTTTTTGATACCCATCTCACCTAGAACAATTGCTGAGAAAAACCCGAATATGCCTCCAAAAAAATTTAAATGAAGATACTTAAAGAAACAGAGCCAGGGATTTAGCTCAGTGGTGCTGCCACCTGCCTCACAAGAGCAAGGTCCTAAATTCAATCCCCAGTACCCCCCCAAAAAAAAGAGAGAAAAAGAAACAAACAAATAAAGGGGTGAAGAGAGGGCAGGGATAAGGGGGAAAAATGAGAGCAAAGACCTGTCATGTAAAGGTACAAGATCCCAATGATGAATGTAACTGTACTGTATACCTAAATGTACCAATAAACTCAATGAGAAAAAACAAACACACACAAATAAGAAATTACTTGACAAAGACACACTCAAAATCATTTTAGAAATTAGGGTTCATTTTTAATTATGTTACTTCTTTTTTACATTTCAAGTATGTGATATATATACTTGTGACCAAAAGCAGTCTACCTGAGGGATACATAGCTCTTTTCAGGCTATCCATTACTCTCTAGTGATTTATCTCGAGCTCTGATATTTTTTTCAAATTTGCTGTTGGTGATATACCATTTTTCTACTTTTAGCTTAGCCACAAGTTTCTTCTTCATTTATGGTTTATCAGACATGAAATAAAGTAGGTTTTAAAAAATATTTTGTTGCATCAGCTCTAGTACCCTTTGTAGATGAATACAACCTATTTAGCAATTTGTTCACCAAAAAAAGTCTATTTTAAATTATCATATAACTATACATAGTATGTAGACTAGAACTTGCTACATTTTCTTTTTCTTTATGAAATGATCTCCACAGGCAGCATGGTACATATCATTGCTGCTCTACACCCCATAAACCTTAGAGGAGGGATGAATTTTGAGGAAACTCCCAGGCAACATTAGTAAAACATCATCTGGGAAGCTATAAGTATACGATGGTGATAGCATATATGAAAGCTCAAACTTGCTTCAAAATGTGGACTACTGAAGTATTACAATTAAATTCACATTTTCTTAACTCACAAAGAAATCATATAATCTAAGAAACAGTTACTTCTACACAAATCTCCAATCCAGTCAGTAATTTTTAGTCTTAGCAGAAAACTTTGTATTAGATGGTTGTTTTAGTTCCTACTCTGCCACTCCAAATTTTAAGTTCTTTCTAATGCTTCAAACTAAGAATCATGACTGTATTTGTTCACACTTTAACAGAAAAGTTACCTGAATTTTAAAACTAGAAATAGTGTTACGTAGTTTTGCTTTAAAAAAAAAAACAATGCATGACTGTATGGATAAGTGATGGCTTTCTAACAAGTAAATTTAACAAAGATTTCAGTGCTTTAAGATCAAAATGAACATTTGATCTGTTAAGAAATTAGCTATTTTTGTTTCATTAAAATATACTTCACAGCTTCTATGATGTGTTTGGCACTGATTCCAAACATATCCAGCAATTCACTGGCTTTTCCACTCTGGGGTACTCCTGTGACTGCCAACTGATGAACAAGGATGTCGGGCTCCCTGGAGATAGCTGCACACACAGCTTCTCCAATGCCACCTTCTTTGTAGTGATCTTCCACTGTGATGATCCAGCCACCTGTGGCTCTTGCACTGGAAATAATGGTGGCAGCATCCAGAGGTTTAATAGTAAATGGGTCAATGACTCGAATAGAAATACCTTGTTGAGAAAGATCATCAGCAGCTGCTAAGGCCTCATGCAGAGTAATTCCAGCTCCTAGAACTGTGATCTTGTCATCGATGCTGGAGCGAACTATTTTGGCCTGTCCGATCTCAAATTTTTCCTGTGGGGTATAAATAACTGCAGTTTCTGGCCGGCTGATACGAATGAAGCATACTCCCTTGGTACTGGCAGCCAGATAAACAGCATGCTCTGTTGAGACTGCATCACTTGGATAGAAAATAGTGCAACTGGGAATGCTTCGGAACATGGCTAGATCCTCCAGGGCCATCTGAGATGGTCCATCTTCACCAACAGATACCCCACAGTGAGAACCGACAAGGTTGATACTGGTTTGAGAGATGGCTCCCGTTCGGATCTGATCAAATGCCCGGGACAAAAAGGCAGCAAATGCACTAACAAAAACAATGGTTCGATCACGTGAGGCACAGCCCAATGCCACACTTACCATGTTTTGCTCAGCAATAAAACACTCTATGAAACGATCAGGGTGATCTTTCTTAAATATGTCAGAAAAGGTAGAGTTCTTTGTGTCACCATCTAGAGCAATAACTCTGTCACATTCATGGCCCAATTTAGCCAGAGCCATACCGTATGCTTTCCTAGTAGCTACCTTCTCACCAACTTTGTAAGCAGGCAGAGATGTCATTTTTATATCAGAGATGTTGATCTGAGGTGAATCTTCAATAGGAAGTTTGGGTGTGAGATTTCGGTTGGTCTGTATCTGACTCTCAATTAGTTTAATAATTGCCTCTGCTCTCTCTTTAGGCATTGGCTTTCCATGACAACTTTCTGCATCCTCAATGTTGGGAATACCACGACCCTTGAAAGTCTTGGCAATGACAGCAGTAGGTCTGTTCTTCACTTGAGTTGCTTGCCAAAATGCTTGGCACAATGCCTGCACGTCGTGACCATCCACTATGTAAGTATTCCACCCGAAGGCTTCACAGCGATTCTGATAGATATCTGTACGGTGCTCCAGGGGAGCGGTGCCACTCTGACCCAAGCGGTTCACGTCGAAGACAGCCACGAGATTGTCCAAATTGAAGTGGGAGGCAAAAGCCAAAGCCTCCCAGACAGAGCCTTCTGCGGATTCACCATCTCCCATGAGGCAGAACACTCGATAGCTGGCCTTGTCGAAGTACCTTCCTGTGTAAGCCATTCCGCACGCAGCACCTAATCCTTGCCCAAGGGACCCTGCTGCCACATCCACAAACGACAGTCGAGGGGTGGGATGCCCTTCCAAGTTGCAGTGAAGCTTCCTCAGGCTCAGTAAGTCACATTCGCAGATATCGCCCACCTCGGCCCAAATGGCATAGAGGACTGGCGCTGCATGGCCCTTGGAGAGAACGAACCTATCGTTGTCGGGGTGCTCTGGGTCTGTCTGTTTGTATCTCATCGTGTGGAAGAAGAGGACGGCCATGATCTCGGCCGCACTACAGCAAGACATAGGGTAGCCGGAGCCGCAGGTACTTGTGGCCTTGATGGAATGGATTCGCAGGCGATTGGCCATGTCCCGCAACATCTGCAGAGTCTCCCCATCAGGCTGAAAGTCGTTGGCCTCGGCCATGGCTGTTCTTTGGTCGGTTGCGGGGGAGCACAGACAAGCCCACGCGACCTCGTCACGTGACAGCGGCGCGCGCCCCTCCTGGGGTGGGGGATGAACTCAGGGGGTGCTCGTGAGCCTCGTGTGTGTGTGTGTGTGTGTGTGTGTGTGTGTGTGTGCCAACGGCCTGACGCCCACGCTTCTCTGCCCTAGGCAGCTATGCGTGGCCCCTCCGCCCTCTGCAAGACTGAACCCAATTTTCAGTGTTACCTTATGTCTTGCAGGCTCAGCATTATTCGAAATAATTAATTTCTTTGTACATTTCTTCATAGTACAAATTCAAAAGGGGACATAAATTTTATATTCAAAGCTTTCTTCTTTCTTGATTTTTTCTTCCCTCCCTCCCTCCCGCCCTCTCTCCCTTCCTACTTTCCTTTCTCCTTTCCTTCCTTTCTTCCTTCCATCATGTGCTAGCGTGTCACTAGGTATTCCAGATGATCTTTGAACTCGCCATGCTCCTGCCTCAGACTCCCTGGTGCCTGGTTTGCAGGCATGCACCCCCGTGCCCAGTTCATCTACTTTCTTTATGTGAAAGCAATATGCAAAGAATATCCAAAGTCAATTTTTTAAAATGTAATTCATTGGTACATTCTAGGTAGACAGTACAGTCACATTAGTTACTGGGATCTTGTACCTTTACATGCCAGGTCTTGGTTCTCAATTTTTTCCCCTTGTCCCCGCCCTCCCTTCATCCCCTCCTCCCTTCCCCCTCTTCAAACGCTTAATTCCATTTTTACATTTTCTCATATTTTTTCCTTTTCCCTTATTCCCCATTCCCTATCCTTCTCACTGTCCCTACACCTTTCGTCCTTTTCTTCCTATTTATTTGCTAATTGTCCCGTTAGGATCTTGAGTACTATTTTAGTTTTTCACACTAGAGAAACTTTTTGGTATTTGCATATGTGTGACTTATTTATTTCATTTGGAAGTATATCCTCAACATGTACCCATTTACCCATGAATGAATCTACTTTCTCATTCTTTATGTCCAAAGTCAATTTTTATCGAACCAACACCGCAACACTTCCTTCAAAAGAGACAGCCCCAAAGTAGCTACAAATTATAAATCTTATAGGAAAATATAGTGACTAATTTGACCAAAATTTACAGAAGAATGAATCTAAAACCACTCCTTATCAGAATATATAGATCTACAGTTTTCTCAGTGAATCCTGATGCCTTAGTATTGTGTTAAAATAATTAATGAGGAGACCATTAGGTGGAGGCAGCTCTAGCTCTCTGGATCCTACCTAAATAAACTGAAATCCAGCTCAGTGTAACCAGTAAGATGAAGTTTGTTTTACCCCTCAGAAACTGACAACTAACCTCTGACTAGTGGCTTTCTATTCCAGTGACTCAGTGAAGGGTACAGCTCTACTTTCACAGATCGAGTTTGTCTTCTTTTCTCTGCTTTGACATTACACAGTGACATAGAGTGTATTCCCCCATGCTACAATGTTAAAGATTTTGGCTTTTAATCTTGATTTCATATTAAAATCACAACAGTTTTCTTTAAATGCCTAGCTAGATTCCACTCCAGGCAATTCGAATTTGAATTTCTGGAACTAGAGTTAGGGAAGCTAAATTTTTTTTAAAGCACTCTCTAATCAAGATTAAGATTAGTACAGGTAATCTGGTTAAATCAAGGTTAGGAACAGATAATCTGAAGATAGACCAGTGGTTTTCTACATTGATTGCACTTCAACATCATCTGGGGAGCTTTTCAAAAACTCCTATGTCCAGGCTACACTCCAAACCAATTAAACTGGAATTTCTGGACCCAAGCATCAGTAATTTTAAAAGCTCCTCAGATAATGTTAATCATTAGTCAGGGTTGTAAACAACGTACTCAGTGGGTCTTGCTATGCTATTTATTACCTCTTCCCTTATAAATGAAAAACCTTTTATTTATTTATATATTTCTTGGGGGAGGGGTACTGGGGATCAAACTCAGGACCTCGTTCTTGTGAGGCAGGCGGTGGACCCACTGAGCTAAAACCCCTGGCCAAAAAAAAAAAAAAAAAAAAAAAAACAATTTTAGATATTTACCGTTTCATCTAGATCTATCATTTTACTTTCAAGGACACATATGAGAATAAACAATAATTGGTGTGACACTAAGGATTTTAAGGCCTGTTGAGGGAATGTTGGAGTTGGACAAATCCTTAAGAGATAGATCATCTTGTATTCATGGCTCCCTATGCTCTCCTTACAAGTTAATTTCTGCTTATCTTTTTAAGAAAATAAAGAGAGAAAATACATGCAGACTAAATTGGATCTGGGAGTAAAGGAGAGAGACAGTAGAGGGGAAATATAATCATAGCACCATAATGGCAAACTATGAGTGGCTGACAGGATAGCTCACTGTTATTTTAGCTGATGTAACCTCTAATCCACGCAGTTGGTAAACATGGTGGCATAAAATGATCTATGAGGCAGTGTTCACATGAAAAAAAGATGGGAGAAATAATAACTACTTAACATTTCTTTCCAACTTCCCAAATTCTTTCATTCATTTAAAGTATTATACAACCGGTTCCTAAAGTAGTAAGTAGAAAGTTTTTAACAGTAATGGAGAGGTCAGTTTTGTTAAGAAAAGAATGTGGTCTTAGAGATTTAATACTCTAGATTAGGAGTATTGGTTTCTCACTGTCATTGTGTGAGACTGTCTGGAACACACACACACACACACACACACACGCACATACGCACACTACAATATTTTATAAAATATTTATGAACTATTAACTGTGCTGATATTTTAAAAAAGCAAGTATGAATATAACATACATGTATATTCATATATATGATTTATCAATGAAGTATTTATATCTTTACAAATACATTTCAAATTAAACAATTGACAAGTATAAAAAATGTACAATTTGATAACTGCAAAATTATCCAATGTGGGAGCGACTCCCGAGGAGGCATGGCGATGGTGCCCGCGGGCCCTGAGAGCTGGAGGGCCAGGCTGCAAGGCCGCGCCCAGGGACAGGGTCGCACTATGTAGTTCAGACTGGCCTCTAGGCTGACCTCCAACTGGCTATAATCCTCCTTCCTCCTGCCTCAGCCTCCCGAGTCCTGGGATTTCAAGTGTGCGCCACCACGCCCAGCCTAAAGCTCAGTCTGTTCCATCCTCTGCCCGGTTTTTATCACCGCAGTTGTTGGGAGTAAGTGGGATAATACTTGATAAGGACCGTGGTGGCGCATCTGTGGCAGGGGTGTCACAGCGGGCTGTTTGTATCATCGAAAGCTCTAAAAGGTTCGCCATCTTAGAGCTCGGATATGAGGAACTACACCTAGCAAACAGGCAAAATTAACACAAAGAGAATGAAAGAATACGATAATCTTGGAAATATAAAAGAAGACTGAGCCTGTGAAACAGGACCTGACAATTACCCGCTTAATGCTAATCCACAAGAGGACTGTGAATATTTTGTTGACAGCCTTTTTGAGGAAGCTCAGAAGACCGGAGCCAAATGGTCATCCTCCACTGAACAGAAGAAACAGGTAGGTGTAAGTATAAAATTATGGAGAAATGGATTCACAGTCAACGATGGATTTAGAAGTTATTCTGATGGTGCAAGTCAGCAGCTTCTGAACTCCATCCAGAAGGAGGAACTGCCTTCAGAATTACAAGGAATTTTTGATAAAGAGGAAGCGGGTGTTAAAATTGAAGATAAAAATGAAGTATGTAGGTCCACAAGTCTGCGTTCCAACCCTCCCCGGGGCAGGGGCTCAGACTGGGAAGTGCCTCACCAAAAATTGTTTCTAAAACAAAGACTGTTGAAGTTGAAAGTAAAAATAATTTATCGGCTGCTTCACTGAGTAACTTGGAATCCATGAGTAATATACAGATATGGCTGGCCAATGGGAAAGGATTATCCAGAAATTTAACATTTCTCCTAAGGTTAAGTCTCCACATCAGAGACTCCATTGACAAACACTAAGGCTCTCCGAGCAGCCCGCCCTTCTCCCTGGCGACCCTGTTTCCTCTCCTCAGGTCGCTGGATGATAAACGAAACGCCTTGAGGATTCAGATTCAGGAGCACCGCCCAGCCCGTTAGAGAGCGCCCCTAGGGAACACAAGCCCACTTAAAACCACTGCCAGCTGAAAATCTTGTAAACTTTTCGATGGACAAAAAAAAAAATAATAATAACTTCAGTCTGCCTATGTTGACTCCTGATTTAAAGTCAGTTTAAGAAAACAATAAAGATATTTAAGTCAGCTTCCCTCACTGGGAAGTAAGAAGGTTTATTTTAGCTTATGGTTTTAGAGATTCAGTTCTTTGGTCTGCTGACTCCATTATTTTTCACCTGTGGTGAAGCCAAAGATCGTGGCAGTGGAAACAGCAGCAAAGAAAGAACCAGAAAGGAACCAAGGCCAAAATACACTCCTCAAAATCGCACGCGCAGGGATCTGGGATCCGCTTAGTTTGTGTAATTGTCTCTGCGATTTACACAACACTATGGGATGAGCTTCTATACCTACAACTGGAAGCATCTTAACAAGTACAAAAATGCATCACTTGAGCTTGTATAACACCATTAATCAAGAAAAATGCAACAGCAATAAAGAGGTTCAACTCTGAGAAGAAGGGGCACAAGGGAGTTTGTTCAATATTTTTATTCTGAATGGTATAAGTTTTACCTTTTCCGTTCTATTAACATTGCTGTTATTGTTACATTGACCATATTTTGGAAAAATAAAATTTTTAGGTTTGGTATGTGGGCTCAAATATTTTATCATATTCACCTGCTACCCAGCACAGTTGGCTGAGTGTGATGCAAATATATACACAATTTCACTGCATGTACTTTCATTTAGACCAATGACATTTTGAGAAGAAAATCCCCATCTCTCAGCCAAGGTAATAATCTTGAAATAGAACACTACAAACATCTCTTACGCTTGCAAAATAAAAAATAATGAAAAGTAGCAACTATTAATTTTTAAAAACCTAATCGTAAATATTAGATCAACTTCAAATATATGAGTAGGACATTTTAATTCCTTCTAAAATCATTTTAGGCTAGATGCTACTATTGTCTGTGTTTAAACATTGTATACATACTTGTGGTGTGCCTTATGTAACCTTCCCAACTTCAGACCAAATTCAGTCTTCAACAGATGTTTTATTTTGGCTGAAACAATTTCATCAGGTTTATTGAGTTACAATTTACAGAGAGTAGTATTCACAACATTAACACGTTTATGCAACAAAATAATGAATTTTGAGACATATTTGTATCTATTTAATGGCTACCATAATCACAATACATTTTTGATGTCCTGTCCTCCCAGAACATTTCTTTTGTTTTTTGCAATTAGTTGCTCTCCACCTTAGGCTCCTCTGGCTGCTTTCTGTCGCTGAGGCTTTGTTTCTCCTTTTCTCTTCCCTAGTCTAGAGGTTCAGTTTGGGTAGTTTCTATTTATGTGGCTGCAAGTTCACCAATGTATTCTTCCACGGGGTCTAAACTATTGTGAATCCTACACATCTGATTTTTTTCATTTTGAATTTTATATCTTCAGTCTCTACAAGTTTTAAACAAATCTTCTTTATATCCTTCTGTACTTATAACATTTTAAGCGCCTAGTATATTTCAAAAGCTTTTTTAAAAGTCATTTCTGGGTTGGGGATTTAGCTCAGTGGTTCCACTGCCTGCTTCGCAAGTGTAAGACCCCGAGTTTGATCGCTGGTACAAAAAAAAAAGTCATTTGTGCTAAATGTATTATTTCTGCATCAATCTTTTCCTATTGACATATTTTCCTTCTACTAATGACTATTTTGTAAGACTTAAGTCTCACTTTTACTCCTGGAGCGAGAACAGCCAAGAGGCTTCCACGATGCTGAGCTCAGAAGCTCAGCGAGGCTCCAGGAGCTTGTCGGACAGCGAGAGTCACCCAGGAAGGAACACACCAGGCAAGTTGGCAAATAGACCTTTATTAGTCTGGCCAGACGGCACTCCCCAAGCCAAGTAGCTCAGAAACAGAGGCCATTTTATATAGGGCTAAGGGGGGGGTACACTTAAAACTTACAGGAAGAGGACAAAGGCAAAGAATCAGTTGATCTGAGCTAGTGGTCATCAAGCATATACTTGACCGTCACGTACTAATGATCAGCAGAGCGATTATCCATTATTCCATTTACAACTTAGATTATAATGTTCAGAACATTCAACTACAGGCAAGTAAGGAGTGGAGTGATTTGTGTTGGGTCTCTGTGTTCACTACAGTTTCCACTTAGTTTCCCAGCTACTTCAAAGCAGTTACCTAACAATTCACAATTAATCATTAGTTATCCTATAAGGGATGGGGGGGAGCGACAGTCTCTAGGTCATTTGCTGGTCAACATGGAGTCTCTCTGGGTCAGTCAAGCTCTTACAATTTGGCTTTTTAAAATATGTTTTTATATGCTTGACATTATTTTGAAATACTAAATTTTATTTTATTGTATTAAGGAAATTTGAAGCTTCTTTTGCCAGGTATCTTGGTCCTTTTAAGAATATTAAGTCTTGGGCCAGGGATTTAGTGCCAGCCTCCCAAGTGCAAGGTCCTGAGTTCAATCCCCAGTACCATAAAAAAAAAAGAATATTACAACTTTAAAGGCAAACCTGGAGTATACTTTTCTCTGATGTTAATTAGCTCTCAATACAAAAGAATATCTTCAGGGAATGTCTCAAGAGTGCAACAAAGACCTTTCACACTGGCTGGTCAAACCTTCAATATATCTCTGCCCTGTGTGAGTATTATTGCTCCAAATTTGTAATTTTCCTGACATGGTAGAGATTTGATTCACACAGAAGCATCTCTTCAATGGTTTCTGGTGATCTGTGTCCAAAAACCTCCTGGTAATCATTGATTCTAGCCAGCTCTGCTTCTAGAGCTCTAGCCTCTGCCTTCATATCTCAGTAAAATTGCTGGTGATGCTGTCACACCCTACCCTGTAGCACTGTCTGAAAAGTGCCCTTAAGTGAAAAGCCAGAAAGGTGACCTGTTTTTCCTCAATGATTCTTCCTCTCTCTAGATCACAGCTCTGTGCTGCCTCTTCTCCAGTGTATGAACACTGTTGACTTGGGTAGTATGCCTAGATTGCTAGTTATTTATGGCTAAAGAGTAAGTCTCACTCCTGTCAACCTATCCTAAACAGCTTCAGGACAAGCTCAAAATACTTTGGATGTTAATACTCTATGGCAGACAACCATAGCCCGACCTGTACTACTCTGTACTGTCTAGCACTCTCCTGATTCATACTTTTGCCTTAGCTCTCAGACCTCTGAAGACTTTGGAGTTTTGGTTTGAGTGACACCGATTATTGCTAACATTTCTGAAGACATTTTAAAAAAGATGTTCCCCTAGCAAATCTAATTGTTAAGAAGTATAAAAAATTACCTTGTTATGCTTAGTTTTCTGTGGAGATGTAATACTGCCTTGTTAAACACAAAACCCTGTTGCAGTTGAATGATTTTAACTTAGACACTCTAAAACATACTAAATAACTGCTTTTCTCCTCATAAAGGTTACAGAGAGCATTAACTTTTTCTTTGATGACTAATAGTCACCACAATAAAAACTGGATATTATGTGCTCTTGAAGTTTAATGAAATATGTCAAAATAACTACTGAGAATACTGCCTGAGGAAAGTTTGTTCAGAATAAATGTTGGTGTTTTGTTACTGAAAAGGAGTATATTTTTCAGAACATATGTCTGTGGTAACAAAATAATAAGATAAGAAAAGAGAAAGTGGCTCAAGAAGGATTTACATTTATTTCCCACGTTAACGCTCAGGGGATGGTGAGAGGGCTTGGCTTCTCAGAACCCTCTTCTCAGAGAATAGTACAAGGCCCCAGCCTCTTTCTGTCTTGTTGCCTAGTGATTGGACTACTGATTTGCCTTTATCTGTGAAGGTGAAGCCAAAGACCATCTTGTCCAGTTGACCCACCACAAAAAGAAACAACTTTAAGGTACTGCAAGAGGGGAACCCATGTCTCGTCAAATAATAATCCAGAAATTGCATGCTTCTCATTTTACCTTGGTGAGAACTTTCTTGGCTCACTGCATCCAACATTAAGAGAGATTGGGCAATGTAGCAATCTGGCATTATCTCTTAATGCTTAGGATAAGCCGATCTAAGCAATGTCATAAAATATGTGGATGTAAATTAAAAAGTTACAGTAAAGGACACTTTGTCCTTAAGCTACCTCAGAATCCCCCAACACATTTATCTCACTGTTTTTGCTACTTTCTGAAGCAGTTCTGGACGTCCTCTTTTGTGTCTTTGGTTGTACTCTCACAGCCGATTCAATGTCCTGAATCAGTTAAAAACTATTACCTTGAATGGTCATTTTGACTTGGGGAAAGACTGAGAAACTGCATGGTGCTGGATCTAGTGACTAAGGTGGATGAGGACATACCACAATGCTCTGTTTGAGGGAAACTGAGCAAATATATTTTATTTACTTTTCTCCGTATTTTTTATTAATGCATGTTTGGTTAAACAGATTAATGGGCTTCATTTTTGTGGATTTGCACATGTATCTAATATTATTCCATCACCCCCTCACCTCACCCTCTCTTTTAGTTTTACATATTTTGGGAGGAGGCACTTAAATTATATAATGTCATTTTGAATTGATTCAAGACATCAAGGCAGAGCCGGGGATTTAGCTCAGTGGTTCGGTGGCCTGCCTTGCAAGCGCAAGGACCAGAGTTCAACCCTCAGTACCAAAAAAAAAAAAAAAAAAAAAAAAAAAAAAAAGACATCAAGGCAGCCAAAACGTTGCAGCTAAAAGACGCTCATGAAAGAAGTCTTCCAAAACTGCTCCAAAAAGTGTTCAAAGCAACAGGGCCAATCAATGACAGTGCATTATTTACTATACTACATTTTAAAAATTTAAAGTCACCATAATTTATGAGGATACCTCACATAATACAAACAAAAAGGAAGAAAAAAACAATTCCTTTGAACAATTTACAAATTCCACTGCATGTTATTTTAATATGGAACTTTTGGCTGTGTTGCGCACATGTATAACCTTGTGATTTTTAAATTTATTTTGAAAATCCAAAACAGTTTCTCTAAAGCCATGTTTGGAATGCATTAGAACAAAGCATTTTTTATTAAATAGTAAACATTTCTTTATTTTATTGCATATTTGATAGACAACAACTTTATGAAAGCTATACAGAGTCAAGTGAGGATTGCCTTCACCTTCAAGATCCTGGACTTCAATGGGGAAGAGGAACTTGGCATATACACATGATTACAGCAAGTACTAAGGGCATCCAACGTGAGCAAAGGAAGCCAGTGACCAGGAAGGCGGCACTGAAGAAGGACTCTTCAAACTATGCTTTGTGGAACAGACAGAATTTGGGTTATGGTACATTTAAGAGGAAGCCAGTGAGCGTTACAAGTGAGAGAAGAGAACCGCCGATCTGAAAGGAAGGAAAGACCACAGAACATGTGCAATAAGGCAGGAAGACAGATTTTGAAAAGGCCTTGGAATGCAGCCAAGAGGATTGTTTTGGTATTTTGTTTTGCTCTCTTGCTTTTGGCTTGAGGGCAAAGTACAAGGGCAAAACCTTTGTTACCTGAGTGTCTTGATCATTGTAGTGTTTTGTGGAAATTACTTTGGTAATGTTAGGAAAAACAGGTGGAGTTGGACGGCAAGTAAAGGGAGGAAAGATTAGGCCAGTGGAATCTGCATAAATTAGATAAGAAAGGACTCACCTAGAAAGTTCTTTGTCTTGTTAGCTTCATAAACCTTTCTTGCAAAGAATAGTACATTATTTGACAAGGTTGAAGACAAGAGCCAAACAAAGCTGTAGATCTGCTTTGGTGAGTGTACAGGGGCCAGTCAAGCCAGCTTTACACAAGTACCACAAGCTGAACTACTTCAACAATGGAATTTTAGGGTCTCATGGAGACTAGACATCAAAAATCAATGCATCAGCAGTATGGCTTCCTTCTGAGGGCTGTGAGGGAAGGATTTATGCCAGTGTCTCTCCATGGTTTGTAGATTGTTGTCTTCTCCCTGTGTCGTCAGAGGGTCTTCCCTCTGTGCACATCCCTGTACCTACATTTTCCTTTTCTATGAGGACACTGGTCATATTGGATTAGGATCCCTCATGGCCTCATTTTCACTTAATTACCTCTGTAAAACACTATAAATATCCTGTAAGGCTTCCAAGGGAGGTCACACTGTAAGGAACTACAGATTAGGTTTCTGACATAAACAGCTCCCCGCTAGTGCAACTCGTCATCTCAGACTTTTCCCTATGTATAAATCTGACTCCAAATTCTTTCTTTTTATGAGAACATTAGCTATATTGGATTAGAGGCACATCCTGCATCTTAACTATTTACAAGTACAATGATCCCATTTCCAGTTAAGATGACACTCTGAAGTACTGAAGTTTTGAACTTCAACACACAAATTTTGTAATAACACATTTAGCCAATAGCAGTGAGATTCACCTAATGTATGTGTTACTCTCAAAAGTGCAATGCATTTTAGAAAAAAGATTGCTTTACTTTTTCTTATTTATTTATTTATTTTTCTGGTACTGGGGATCCAATTCGGAACCTTCTGCTTAGGAGACAGATAGCAGAACCGCTGAGCTAAATCCCCAACTTGCTTTGCTTTTTCTTATTGCTTCTTTCTGCTGCTGTGTATTTGCATGGCTAGGATGAACTATCGTAAAGCACAATTTAATAATAGATTCTTATGATTAACAAAAACTTCCTTCGTTTTACTTTTTTTGACCACTTTCTAAAAAGAGACATGAACGCTCTATCTCATTCACCAGCCTGTCTTTGGTTTTCTTCGATCTATCTCTGATCTAATACAATCTCTGTCCTTTTTACTGATTACACTCAGCTGTTCTCTGTTTTATCACTGGAATAAAAGTTATAAAATGCATTATTTTAAAAAATTCAAACACTGGAATGGAGTCAAAAGTTTCTTGGGTTCTCTTTACCTCAATATTAATCTTGAAAACTGTAAACAGTTTACTGTGATTCCTCTTAGCTATTTTCTGCTCAGATGTGAGCATTTATTCACAGATCCTCTTCACATTTTATTTTAAATAGGATTTTTATGCACATTGTTTTATAGCTCAACTTTTCTACTTAAGTCTAAAGGGTTTTCCTACATACCTACAGATCTTTTTTAAAAACAGGAGCAAATATATATTTTTTTTTTATATCTCCACAAGATGGCACTAGTACATCATTTATTTTGGAGAAGCTTTGCTAGATTGGTGTGTGTTGGAGATGTCTCTCACCCAAACCTTCCATAGGTTTAAATGATGCCACTCAGTAGTGTAGCAGGGAGTCTGGCAGAAAATGCTGCGGAGCTACAGGGCTTGAAGTCCTTTGTAGCCTCAGGGTTTGTCTCAGCCTTTGGTAACATTGGCTAGTAGATTTGGATACAATCTCTCAAGGTACACAAATTTTTATACAGTATTTACAATCATTCAATGTATAAAATTTTGAGTCTGACCTTGGCAGTCATAGTTATTTACATAGTATATACACTGTGTTAGGCATTGTAAATAATCTAGATTTTATTTTAAGTAGAAAGGAGGGTGGTTTCTCTCAGTGGTTCCGACACCTCCCTTGCAAGGGCTCAAGTTTGATCCCTGGTACAAAGAAAAAAAAAAAAAAAAGTAGAAAGGAGGATGCAAATAGGTAATATGCAAATATGCCATTTTACATAAAGGGCTGGAGTTTCCACAGATTTTGGTATCCACGCACAAGCATAAATGTGTGTATAATATAAATGTGGAGTATAAACAATAATTATAAAGCAAACCCCAAAGTATCCACCACACAGGATAAGAAATATTCCTGGTACCTATGATGGTATCTGGAAAAAATGTAGAGTTATTCATTTTGCCTAATTTTGAACTTTATATAAAAGGAATTATAGCATTCATATTTTTCTGCATCATTTCTCTTACACTATGATTTAGAATTCACCCACGTTCTTTAATATGGGCTGTTGTTTGTTCATTTTGTTGCTGTATAAAATTTACCAAAATTCATTTTTCAAGTGTTTTGTTAATGATCAACTAGTTTCCTTCCATTTTGGGCTATTATGGCTAACATTGTTATGAATACTGTGTAAATGTGAACAACTCTACTGTACTTGTCTGTATAATATGAGAGGTGTGTGCTGGAGTTTTTCTAGGGTCTCTATATATACACAATGTGTGTGTGTGTGTGTGTGTGTGTGTGTATCACTACTGTTGGCTTAATGAATATACACATTTCAACTTTTTAAATAATACCAAACTGTTTTCCAATATGATTAAATGAAAGTTTATTCTTTGAGGACAGGAATAAAAGAATGATAGCACTACTACTATTTCTAATTGATAATTTTATCATACTAAGTATGTTCTATTCTATTCTTATTTATAAAAATCTTTAGAAGTTTAGCTTTTAATTGAGATGGGATAATATTTCACAAACCATTTTTTAAAATGATGATGGGACTATTCAAGTGTTCTATTCCTCTGTGTCTGTTTTGACATATTTTTCTAAATTTTTTTCATTTTATCTAAATTTCAAAATTTAATAGCAAACATGGCTGTATTCTCTTATACTTGCATAATCTGAACTGATTTCAATTGTTTCAACTCTTGCATCTTGGTTAACTGAGTCATTCTGTCGTGCTCTCTCCTTTTGGTGATCCTGTTGGGATTTATAAATTTCAATAACTTGGTTTTTCTGTTTTCCCGTATTATATATAAATTTTTCATATTTCAGTAATTTCTACTGTTTGCTCTCATATCCCTTTTCTGAATTTATTTTCTTGCATGTGAAAACTTAGTTTATGGAAACTTGCTTTTCAGCTTTTCTTTTTTCCCAATATTTAGGTTAAGTGACCTAATTATTATTTCAGATGCATCCCACAAAATTGGATATTTAGCATTTTTCAGATGAAATTATTTTCTAATTTCCATTCTTCATTAGCTCTTGATTGATTTAGATATATACTTCTTAATTTTTCAATGTATCAGAATTTTCTCTTTCTAGTTTACTTACATTGTGATCAGAGAACACATTTAACAGGATTTCAGTCCTTCCATATTTGTTTGCTTAGTGCATCCATTTCTATATTTTTCCAGTACTTGATATCAAATATATATGCAATATATTTTTCCCAGTACTGGAAACTGCTATATATGGAATATACTTTATTCAAGCACTGGGAATTGAACCCAAGGCCTTCACACTGAGTTACATGCTCAGTCCTTATTTATTTATTTATTTATTTTATTTATTATTTTTTGGAGACAGGGTCTCACTGTGTGCTAAAACTGACCTGGAACTCACTATGTAGCCCAGGCTGGTCTCGAGCTCACAGCGATCCTCCTGCCTCAGCCTCCCGGGTGCTGGGATTACAGGCGTGCACCACCACACCTGGCTAGTCCCTTTTTAAATTTTTTATTTTTTATATTTTGAGAGTCTTGCTAAATTGCTGAAATTCTTTTTTTAAACCAGGGATTGATTTGCCTCAGCCTTCAAAAGTGCTGGGATTACAAGAACATGTCACTATCAACAGCTACATATATATATATATTTATTATGTTAATTTGGGGACATTGAATCCATAATTACTATTTTATGGATTTTGAAGTGGTATATTTTGCTTTTTTATTTGCTCTTTTGTTATATGTTTCATTTTTTTTCTCCTTTACTTTCTAGAATTATCTAAGTATTTTTCATTCTATTTATTTTATTTTCTCTATGTGTAGGCTGCATAAAATATTAAATACCATTTCTATTCCTTTAGTGGTTTTCTAAAATTGTGCACATACTATTATGTTAATATCTAACATTAATCGGTACTCAACCCTTACACAGATTCTGCACACACACATACACATATATAGTATGTTTAACATACAGGAAAATATCTCTAAATATTTTTTCTCTTTCAGAATAGGTAGGAGTAGGTAGAAATTTTGTGATCAAGATAAAGTAGGATAGAAAAAAAGATATGTAGAAAGGAAACAGGGAAATTGGAGCTTTAAAATTTTACTTTAAAAATAAATGCAAAATTACAATGCCTATTTTATGCTTATGTTTGTTTTTCTCTTCTAAGTTATTCACTCCTGAACTCCTACAGTCTTAAAAGACACAGTAGGTCTGTAAATTAGATCCATTCCTTTTCCCATAAAGTGGACTGTGGTTTTTTCCTGACTCACAAACTCCACTGACTTCTACCTACAAGGAAACAGCACTGTTAATTGGGTGTCATATCTCTGAACTTCAAAGGCGTGCAAATCTCTTCCTAACCAAGCCCAGCAGTGGGTAACCTGACAGACTCTAGAAGTACATGTCTCCTTAGATCCTCAGCCCTGAGGACATCCCCAAGACCACAGAAATATCTCCAAGTCCAGGCCTCATTCCCTTCATCCTTGGGCACCTGCACTCCCTTCTGAGCATCCTCTTTTGATTTATTAAAAAATGTGCCTGCCCTTTCAGTGATGTGTTCCGAAATGCTTTTGTGTGGTCACATCAGAGGGACCTACTTTATAGGGGTACTGAGTTGAGGTCCCCATTCTTCCTTGGCGGGGACTTCCTCAGGGTGCATTTGGTGACAAAATCATTACCAACAGCCAAATCAGCCAGGAGGATTTAACGTTCCACAGATTTGCAGCCCCTTGGAGCTCAGGAGGCTGACTCTGGGTCAGACTTTGGTAATGAGTCAGGGTACATTAAAGTCACAAGAAGTGGTTACCGTGTAGAGTGTAAACATTCTGGTTCACAGAATGTACTGCAAGGACAACCTTCATTGTGTAGATTCACACTTGCACATTCACCCACTTTAAAAACGATGTAAAAATGCCTTGCTCCTAAACTTGAGAATCTACTGGCCATACATTCTTATTTACAACTTGAATGATTTTAAGTGGCTGTATTTATTAAACTCACATACCTGCACACATGTCTAGGCATAACCGACTTCACCCTGATTAGTGCTTCCTCCATGCCTAGTTTTATTTATAAATCTGCTATCATTTCTCAAAAATTTGAGGCCACCACGTGTAAAACAGTTTTCCCGCCTACCTCACACCCCTTATTTTCTTGGGTCCTTATACTAGTTGAAATATTTGTTGATTTTTGTTTTTGCATGCTCCCCTGGATAATGAGCTGAGTAACAGGTTGAATATTGCCAGGGTACCCTCACTGTCAGGCACTTAACAGACACTCAGTAAATACTTACTGGACTAAGTTACTGTCTTTGGAATTGTAACATGCTGTGAAAAAAAACCAGGAAAAAAAAAAAAGGTTGGAAGGGACCTTTTTTGTATAAAGACACTAACACTTGTTGCAGGAAAGCCTTGCCCAAGGTAACCAGTACAGAGAAAGCAGACTGCAGGACCACCTGCAGTCCAGGGCATCTCCTAGTCATCTCCTCTCTGCGATGCGACAGTACCAGAGATGGAACCTACAGTCTGAGGAGGTTGATGGCCACTGAATACTTGTCTGGGGGTAGATGCCCAAGACCTACGCGTGGGGCCTAACTGCGATTGGTCGAGAGCAGGGGAGTCGCGGAGCGGAGTTAAAGTCTCCCTCGCAATGCTCTAAGAGGACCCGGTACCGCCTACCATCGGCTTCAAAGTTTAGCTCGGAAGAAAAAGACGAGGTCTCTGTTTCCGGGGACGTTCTCAGCGGAGCACCCGCCCCTCCCTTTCCGGTCGGGTCCGCCCCGCGTCTGTGTCCCCACGTGTGCTCGGGCTGAAGAGCGGGTGTGAGAGTCGGCGCTCCGGGCTGTGAGCCTGTGGAGTCTGGAGTGCGGAAGTCCTCCGTGGCCCCTAGGACTTCACCATGGTAGGCACCTTCCCGCTCCCCTGACGCCGGTTGGCCCTCGAGGGGTTGCGGCGGGCAGCAGGGAGGAAGGTCTGGGGGACCCGGCGCGGGGCGGACGCGGTGACGCTGCG
>NW_022900930.1:39080565-39109342 GCF_012274545.1 Fukomys damarensis | reverse complement strand
CTGGGCCCCCTGACGGTTGGGTCTGCCCAGACCTCCGTCGCCTCCGCCTCCACCCGCCCCTCGCGACCCGTGCCCTCCTCAGTCGCTGCCTCTGCGCCCCTCGTGCCCGCCAAGGCATCGGAGTGGAGTAGATAGAAAAGTGTTCCTAAAACAAATTGACGTGTAGAGACTCGTAGTATAAGAAACATGATGTGGTTTAGCAAGTAAAACGTGATACAGCCTTTGAAAGCCTTGAACCTGTAGCCTTCAAGAGCCCTTCAGGGTTAAGCGGGATCTAAACTTCGTATTTATAATCCCTTTTTCTTTACAGTGTGTACTTACATTTGCATCACAAGACTGTATTTTATTTTTCCTTGCTTTTTCCACTTACTGTGTTCTTAGGAATCATTCCCGAATAGGAATACGTTGTGTATCCTTTAAGGAATAATGAATACACACTACCCATTGTTTTTAATAAAACATTACAATAACAATTTATAATCCGGTAAAAAGTTATGATATTCCTGCCACAAAATTTTTTGTTCTTTCTCTTATGTCTTTTCCCTTTTTGTTGTATGTATGCCATCATTTTTGTGTTTCTTGTTTACAGTCCTGATTTAAATTGCATGTATTTGTGTAAGTTGTTTTGTTTGTCACCTTGCTTGTGTGATTTCTAGCCCTTTGTAATCTAATTTTCTTTTCCTTTTCAGAGTGAAGTTACTAAAGTGTAGGTGGGGTACTGACTGGCATGTGACTGTAGTTGTCCTTGAGTGTTAAGAGCTTCACTTTTGCCTGGCTTTATAGTAGAAATAATGTTGCATTACATACTGACATATAGAGGAATTTTCACTGCACGTTTCTGGCCCTGGGTTATTTGTTGTTTTGTTTTGGTACGATGGTGCCCGTAGTTCTGCTGCAACCTCTTTGATCGTATTTCAGAGTATGGCTTCAGTTAGTTTGTTACCTGTGATCTTGGTAAAATGACTTACCCTCTGATCTGTTTAACTAATAGCTATGTAGAATATTGTGAAAATTCAATATAAAGTACTCAGCCCAGTGTCCAAACACTTGTAAATGTTAGTATTGTTATTACCGTTATCAGTAGAAGTAACTAGTAGTAGGGCACAGCTTCTAATTGCTCACTTCTGTTACCATGTTCATTTATGTTCTCATGTTGTGAATCTTTCCTGGAGCTCAGCACATTCATGTCTTTTTCTGATACTAATACTTAATTCAGCTTCATGAAAAGAATCTTTTCATATTAGTTTATCCCAGTCAACATTTTCTGGTTGCACATTAAAAAATTCTAATGAAACGTGCTTTTAAGTTTGGTATGTGCTATGCTTCTACTAGGTGTTCATGGATGTACATGTACTCCTTTTTATGTTGGCCCGTTACAAGATTTTTAATGTTCTTTTTTCCTCCCTCACTGCTAGATGATAAGCCATTAAAAATGTGCCATTATCATCTCTTAATTTGTCGAGTTTATACACAGTACTTGTGATTAACCTTGTACAGATTGCATAATAGAACTGTTGTAACAGCAAAATTTAAAAACTTTAAAATTTCAGTTGAGTTACCTGCTAGTGAAAACTTGCTTCTAAAAGTTAGCAAAAGTAAAAAAATAAAATTATTCTTGCAACTCTACCTTGTATGCTCTTTTTGGAACAGTATTACATGTATGTGATTAAAAACAAAAATGGTCATCTGTGAGAAATGTACTAATTTTGTCTTAGTGCTTTATATATTAGTTTGAATTTAGTGGTTTAAAACTGCACAGGTTCACTTTTTTTTTTCTTCACATTTCTAGAGGTCTAAGATCCAAAAGAAGAGTCCTACTGAGATAAGGTGTTTGCAGAGCTGTCTTCCCTTAGAGGGCTATAATGAAGGATCTGTTTTCCATGCCCCCCCCCCAGTTTCTAGAGGTCATCTCCATTCCTGGGCTCTTTCAGTAGCATCGTATCCTCACATCATCCTCCAGAGAAGGTCACGTCTCCTTCTCTGATGGTGGGCCTGCCCCCTTGTAAGGACTCTTAAGGATCTCTGTGGGCACACATGTGTGATCCAGAATGATCTCTCTATTTCGAGACCTTTGCTTCAATCTATGAAGTCCTTTTTGCCATGAATGGTAACATACTCACACATTCCAAGGAATGGGATGGGACAGTGCATTATTTTGCCTAAAGCAAAAAGTAAGGCTTCCTCTCTTGCCTGATGCCTCAGTTCGCTGAAAACTAACCATTGATATCAGATCTTAGTACCTGTTCAAATAGTTCATATGCATGTAGATGTACTAACCCTTCTTATAAGTTAAGAGTATAGTGAATACATTCCTATATCCCTTGCTGTTTCTGTCCTACCTGGTTTTAAGATATCAATCCACATAAGTGTATACATGTACCTCTTTGCTAGGGTGTGAGTGTGTCCCCAAAGTTTCATATTTTGGGTCCTTTATTGCTCAATGAAGCAGTGTTTGGAAGTGGGGCCTAGAAGAAGGTGTTTGGGTCTTGGGGGTTGAGTCCTCGTATAAATTCATGCCTTTCCCTCAAGAATGGATTGGCTGTGAGGATTCAGTACCCTTTTCTAAGGCAATGATGATGAACCTTTTAGAGATCACGTGCCCAAACTACAACCTAAATAAAAATTTATTGCAAAGTGCCAACACTTCAATTAAACCTGAATTCTGAGATTTTAGTTTAGCGAAAACAACTGTTATCCCGTGCATGGTTGCTAGGGCAGCTTGACTCACATGCTGACAAAGAAGGCTCTGTGCCCACTGAGCTGACGTTTGCCACCACTGCTCTGAGGCATGCCTTTTAAATGTGTGTCTTTGGTCCCTCTTTCTGACTCCTACATTAGGAAGCAGCATAGGGCCCTATGGGAAGCATCATAGCCCACCATGAGGTATCTGACCTTGAACTTCCGAGCCTTCAAAACAGCCTAAATACTCATTCTCGGGTATTGTTATAGAAATTGGACTGAGACAAAACTTTACTTTTTTAGTTAAGCACTGATGATTAAAACCCAGGCCTTTGCACCAAGCTACACCTCAGTTATTTCTAACTTTTTAGAATTTTGAGAAAAGGTCTTCAGTTGCCTGGGCTAGTCTTGAATTTGGGTCCTTCTGCCTTAGTCTCAGAGTGCTGAGATTAGGCACATGATATCATGCCTGGCAACACTTAATTAAAAAAAGTTACTATTCTACTTGGTTTTACTGAAATTTCTTTGTTTTCAGGACCTTGCACTTATGAGGCAGGTTGGGTACCACTGAGCTAAATCCCTGGCGCTGATACACTACATTTTTAAGAGATTCATATGCTTTTTATTTTATTTACATTTTTGAGTCATTGAAGTATTTAATACTAATAAAAAATCTGAACACAGAAGATTTACTCCTCCCCCACAAAAAACCAAAAGTAAGTTTTTGTGATCTAAAGGGCGAATTATCAAATGCTTATTTTCCCTACCTAGTAGGCACTTTTAAAGTTTTATTAGTAACATCTCTGCATTCAGTACTCTGACCTTGGCTTGAGAAGTAATGATTTTTCTCTGTGGTGAGATACTTTTGGAGTTACATAAGCTGACTTACAAATAAAACAGTCTAGTATCTAAGAAATTTGGGACTTTTCCTTTTTTAATCCATTGTTAACCTGTATGTGTGATGGTATAGTCTTAGTTCTCAGAGAGTTGCTTTAAACAGGACTGCCTTCTTGTTATGTAACTTGTGCACCTGCGCATTTTCAGTGCAGGGCCAGCATGAAAGAAAACTAGTTTTCTTTAGGAGCAGTTAATTTAAATAGAAATAAGCTCATTTTGTCAAGTGAATTTGAGATACAGTTTTGCCACTTAGCAGATTAACATTCGTTTTACTTCACTTTCTACCTGTTGAAGCATTTTTTTAAAATTTTCATGTGTTGTACTGAAAAATCATGAAAATGTGTTGAAGTATAGTAAATCTTAACTGCATATTTCTGTGTTTTATTATATATTAATATCCTGCCTTTGGGCAACCTTTTCATAAATAAATAATAAATTTTCATAAATAAATTATAAGCGCCAGTTGAGTCAGAATATAAGTTCAGTTTCTTTGTACTAAGTCTTGAAAGTTCTTTAACTGAAATCTTCTGAAGCTGTGAGGACCATTTCACACTCAAAGCACATCAAACTTTTTCTAGTGCAAGTTTTTCAGTTGTTAAAGGGATTTTTTGTAGACTAAATATATTGCTGAAACCTTGTACCTATGTAGCCTCAGTTGTTAAGTTTTAGCATCTTCCTGTAATTTTAACTTTTTCCTTAGGATTTTGTGACCTGTTTTCATTGTTTTGAAGCGTTTTATTTGTTATGATGTGTAGAATCAAGATAACTTGTCAAAGAGTGCACCTTTGCTTTGTTTTCTTGGTCTTGCATTAGTGATTTACGCATCCTATGTAACAAGTTATCTTACAATCAAGTTCCTTAAAGCAGTAGCATTGGTTATCTCAGTTTCTGAGTCCAGAGCCAAGCATGGCTTAACCTGTCCTCTCTATCATAGTTTCTCAGTCCAGCTGTCACTGTGGTTATAAGTGCACATGGGGAGTTCCGGTTTCCTAGCTCATTCACAAGATTCTTGGTAGGATTTAGCTCTTCCTGGACTGTTGGACTGAGAACCTCAGTTCTTTATTGAGTGTTAGCTGGAAACTGTCTCTCATATATTTGTCACATGGGCTTCTCCAGAAGGCAGCTTACTACACAGCACCTGGTTTGCATCAGAGGAACCGAGTTAGAGAACAAGAGAGTGAAGGAGATGGAAGTCAGGCCTCATAGCCTAATTGTGGAATTGATGTTACAGAGTCTTGTTCATTAAGAGTAAATGAGTAGTTTTATCCTACACTGAAAGGAAGGCGATTATACAACAGTATGACTGTCTAGTGTTCAGCTTTCTGGGGTGCCGTCTTTGTGACAGTCTAACTTTTACCACTTGTTGCAAAAGTTTTTATTTGATTTCTGTTCTCTAGGTAAACTACATTCAAAGAATTCTTAGCTCACGTCCTGTCTGTCCCTCTGTCCCCACCCCTCGGTGCAGAGAGAGACAGAAGAATACATCTGTATTTTTAGTATGATTTTACTTTATTTCCTTTGTCTTCAGCCAACTTGTAGTTATACCTTGGTCTTCAAACTTAGACATTGCTTCTTGGGTCAGATTTATCAAGAAGTGAGCACAGTGTTCAGTAAGTATTTTTTAAAGGAATGCATATATAAATGAGAAATTGGTGGCCATTTTAATTCTGCCTAGAGAGCTTTAAAAAGGAACTGATTTTGAGCTGCATCATATCAAAGGACAACAGAGGGAAAGGATTTGGCAGGCAAAAGTACCCAAAAATGCAGTCTCAAGTTAAAAGCCAGATGTGGGGACCCATGCTAATAATCTCTGTACTCAGGAAGGTGAGGCAGGAGGATAACTTCGAGTTTGAGGCCAGCCTGGGTTACATAGTGAGTTTAAGGCAAGCTTGAATTACATAGTGTAATGTAACAAAATGTAACTTGAATTACATAGTGTGACTATGTCTCAAAAAAAAAAAAATCAGAACACAAGTTAGGAATGGCATGCTGTGTTCTGAATTTCAGCAAAATGAGATGAAGGATCTTTTGTGGAGCAGCATATGAAGTAATTCTAGAAAAGAAAGTTGGAGGTACATTGCTTTTCTATGCTAAATAATTCACAGCAATCAGAGAGCTCTTTAAGAAGAGAGGAATTTTACTGGATTAGTGTTAAAGAAAGAGTCACTCCGATTCTTTGGAAGAAAGACTAGCAGGAGGAACCAGAACCCAGTGGACACCCTAATTATGAGGACTGAGGTAGTAAATGACAGTAATTTTTTTTTTCCCTGGTACCGGGAATCAAACTTAGGTCCTTGGCTAGTGAGGCAGGCAGCAGAACCACTGAACTAAATCCCCAGCCTGACAGTAATATTGAAGAGAAAATTTTATTGACACCTGGCCTTCTTGAGGACTAGGTGTGTTAGAGGCTTTCACCTATCCCCTAATGCATTCTTTTTTTTTTTTTCCATAGTAATGAATTTGCTTTTTTAGAGACTAAATACTATATTTTTTCATCTCTTTATAAACACTGTGACTAAGTTTTGCTTAGTGGAATGTGAGCAAAAGAATCTACAACTTCCCAGATCATGTTAAGCCAAGGAGATTGCTTTCTGAAGTTTTCTTTTCTACTTCTCACTGGCTGGAGAGTAGACCTGGTATTGGGCCATCTTGCACTGAGTTGAAGGCTGTAGCCCACCAAGATAGAAGGAATCTAGACCCATAAGGGCTTTGGTGAACAGAGCCTCCAGCTCCTACTTTAAACTGGAGAGAACTAAACTATTTAGTCTAAGTTGTTACTACTTGAGATTTCCATTACAGAGAGCTGTACCTGATTCTTAAATGAAATAGGTAGGATAAGACAGATGATTGTGAAGAAATTTTAAAAAATGATGGAGATAATCTAGTTTGAAGACTAAATGAATTGTGACCTAGTTAACTGCTTTAAAGCTTGAGTGGGAAAATATTTTGTTCTCATTTGGATATGCTGATTTTGAGATGGTTCTACTCTTTCTTTTGTCCCTGAATTCCACAGACCATAAGCCCAGCTCTGACCCTCCTTGATTGACTGCCCACTGTCCTCCGTGTGCAACCTCTATAGGTCAGATTCCCAGCCCTAGCTTAGGTTTCTCTACCCGCTTAATCTTCTTAACTGTAATGTACATTTCCAACCGAGAGTCTTTTCTGTACTTGGAAGATTGACCAGTTGAAGAGTTGAATTTATTGACTCTGTCCATGTCTTTATTGTGTTAGTATTTCTGGATCACTGTATTTCTATTATACTTTTGCTCTTGAAGGTTATTTCAAAAGAAAATTTTGTGACTAAAGTCATGTAATGTATCTGATAACATATGACATGTTTTCCTACATTTTAGCCTAAAGCACCAAAGGGAAAAAGTGCGGAACGAGAAGAAAAAATCATCCACCCATATAGTAGAAAAGCTGCTCAAATTACAAGAGAGGCCCATAAACAAGAAAGAAAGGAAAAGTAAGTATCTTTTTTGCCACTTGCATTATACATCGATGAAAAGCCTTTATATCCGTTTATCCTTCAAACATGTACTTTTAACTTTCTCTTCCTTTGGCGAATATTAGTTGAGTATGTTCTGTGTAATAAGGAAAAACTGCACAAGGACTCTACTTTTATAGAGCTTACCTAAAACATAAATAAAGTTAAAAGCATTGTGATGAGTACAGTGAAGAAACATTAATAAGAATTATGGGATGGGGAGGTGGGAGAGGTTCTGTTAGGATCGTCATGGGCTTTTCAAGAAGTTACAGAGCACGAGACATGAGGGGGAGGGAGCGATGCTGACATATGTAGGCCACATAGAGGGCCTGTTTTCCATAGACGAGAGATAGAAAATCAACAGTAGGTGTGTCGGGTCCCACATTTAGAGGCTAGGTTAAGTATGTCAAAAATTAGGAAGATGTCAGCATCCTGTGGGATTTCAGGCCATGAGACTTGATAAGATCACCTGGTGAGTAACGTAGGAAAGGGAAGACAGCCAAGGAGTCCAGAAGGCCTCTACCGTGCAGAGGTCAGAAAGGAAGATCCCACAAGTTAGGCTGCTTTGGTTCATGGTGATTACTGATGGTGTTGAGCGTAGAATGTTTGTATGTTGTCAGATGTATTCCGGGTTTTATATGCTAATTTATAGAATCAATTTTATAGAAGAATTATGGAAGAAAAACAACATACTAATCCTCATAGATTGCGCCCTTTGGAGGTTCTGTTATTTATCAAAGCTCCTACTTTAATAGGAGGGAGTTGAAAGGCATCAGTTTTTCTGGGGCACTGTTCTAAACCTGTAAGGATTTCCCTTTTTTTTTCTCATCTATTTTTTAAAAAATCACCATTTTAACAAAAGTCATGGTATCAGAACCAAATACAGTTTTTGTTGCATCTAACCTGTTTTAAGGCTACGAAAGTATAGGTTTAGTCCTGCCACAGAAGTCTGTTTTTTGAGTAGCAACATCTGTGACCATAAATTATACTTAACTTTAAATGGAATCATGGTCACAAATAGCATCTTAAAATGCTGTTGACTCCCTGTTGTAGAGCAGCACTTCTAACAGGACAGAAATACTGATAGTATTTTCAAAAGTCAGTTGTTGACAGCTGTACATATGACACAAAAGGTACTAGTAGGACTTCACTTGACTTCAGATACTGGTGGCTTCTTAGAAGTAAATAACACCTGACAGATACTGTTGATTCGTAAGAAATTATGCTGATTTGTTAGCTTAGACAAAAACAGTTTCTGGCTCTGAAATGCCAGTGGCACTTAACTGGGTGCTTCAAGTTCAGGATCTCACCGGGCTGTGTTCAGGATATTTTCAGAGACTTCATTCACTGCTGAACTTGACAGACAGGCTTCGCTCTCTCTCGGCTGTTGGCCGACCTTAGGTTTGGATGTTAGACTTTGTAGGAAAAGAGACGGTGGAGTTTTGTCCGTTGCTGTGTTCCCAGGGCCTAGTATAGTCTGGTGAGGGTATCCAGTGATCTCTTGAATTAACAAGTATGTAGAATATCAACAACAAGAGGGATGTTACCTACACTGTTTCTGAGACTAAATGAGGTTCTTTTCTTTGTTATATTTCTTTTTAAATTCATGAAAAGTAGTCATAATTTGCATTGTTTTAAAGTTCAAAAGATGACGGTAGTTCATTTTAGTCTTAGTGGCAGCACTGTTTTCCAGAGTATTCATTACTTTACATAAATATTCTGTGTATTACAGAACACATCTGCATATTCACAATCTAATCAAGATGTCATTTGAATTTTCAAAACTGGTTCTGTAAGCTTCCTTCACCATTGAAGCACTAAAAAAGTGTTTCTAATAACATTTTGTTCTAGTGATTGGAAAGAAAAGCATAGTATTCTATGCTTTTGTGTTTTTACAATTTTATAAGTGTAAAAGAATGATGTTTGAATTTAAATTCTTTGGGCAGTTTTTCCTTTTGTTGTTTTTGACAGATTTCTAAAACTTGCTTTGGAAATTTCCTAACATATATACAAATTTTCTTCTAAGATTGAAGAATGAAAAGGCCTTACGTCTCAGCCTTATTGGTGAGTTTGCTTATTTGAAATTCTGGCTAGAGTATAGTGAATTTTTGCCTTATCCAAATTTTTTATTAATTCTCCTAGTGAAATAGTCTTTCGTTGAGGTTATATTTTTATCAGATTTGATTAAAACAACAAAATGAATCAAATCATTCAACTTTGAGACTAGTGTTAGTGATTCCTACTTCAATTTTCCAGAAATTAGTTTATACGAATTGGTCTGCTTGTCTGCATGCATATTTATATTGATCTGAAGTTTAATTCTGGCTTCTTAACCATTAAGATTATGAAGAATTAAAAAAAAGGTTATGAAGAATTATATCTTTGTTAGTTTTCCATTACTGTAATAAATACCTGGGATAATCAGTTTATAAAAAAGGGGAAGTTTATTTTGGCTCACAGTTTTAGATGTTTAAGTTAGTGGTTAGTTGTCTGTGTTGCCCATGACCTGTAGCAGTGCAGCACATCATGGCAGGCAGTGCTTGCTTTAGCAGATCTGCTTGTCTCATAGCAGCCAGGAAACAAATAGACAGGAGAGGACCAGAGTTCTTATGTTGCCTGTCAAGGGCCTCATGATTGACCTACAACCTCCTAGTTGGCCTCTCCCCTTCAAGGTTTCATCACCTCTCAAGTCTTTAACACAGTCTTGTGAGTATTGTAGTTCCAGGCTGTAGCATTGACCTAAGTATTACAAAAAGAATAATTCATGTTTAATAATGTAGATACATTAAGTCTCAGTATCACAAGTGTCTATTTTTTTGGTCAGATTTATTGTTAGTATACTTATTGACAAGGCTGAAATTTTAAAAATAGTGATTACTAGGTCTTAATATTAAAGTTAAAGGTATTAGGGCCAGGGATTTAGCTCAGTGGTTCTACCACCTGCCTCATAAGCATAAGGACCCAAGTTTGATTCCCACTACCAATAAAGAAAGAAAAAGAAAGAAAGAAAGGAAAAGAAAGAGAAAGAAAGAAAGGTAAAGAGGTATTTGAAGCTTCATCTCAAATCTTTCATTAGGTACTAATACAGTATTTCTAAGCAGGGGTTGTTCATGCTGGGTAGGGCCATTTTAATATTAAGAAATTTAACTGAAAATTACCCCTAGTGGTCAGCTTTGCTCATAAGGACTCATTGTTCTTGCTACTAATGATCTCTTTTTTGCACATTATCTGCTATCAGTTTTATGCTTGATGTATTTAACTTTGCGGCCCTGGACAGATTACTTTGAGATCATACAAAGTTCTGTATTTAACATGGAAGTAAATTTTGGTTCTGTTTTAAGTACGCTGATGTTGATATAATGAGTACCTCTTTGATTAATGGATGACTTTCGGTTCTAAACTGTCTTGATACTTGTTTATAGGTGAAAAACTGCAGTGGTTTCAAAATGAACTGGATCCCAAAAAAATGAGATATTCAAAGAAAGATGCTTGTGAATTAATTGAAAGGTAAATAATAGGCATATTATTAGCAAAGGGTCAGAAAAGGGAATTTTTCAGCCTAGTTCTTGGAAGATATTTAAAGCTCTGCTCTGTATTTGTAGAGGAGCAAATGTGTTTTCTTAACAGAAAGACTTTGGATTCATATCCTGGCTTGGTCCCTGTAATGGGTTTGTAATCTTTCTTGGCCTGGGAGAGAGGTACTTAATTCAGATTTTTGGGATCAGGAAAGGCATTCTGGAGAAGTGTCATTTATAGTAGCACTCACAGTTAAGGGTGAACAGATCCAGGTCAGGTAATTTGAAGAGTCACTGGCATGAGAGAACAGTGTCTAAAAGGCTCAGAAAGGTGAGCATGTAATGACCTGTCAAACATTTAACATGTCTGACAGCAAATTCAAGGAGGGTGGTGTGGCAGGTAAAATAAGTGACAGCTGACTTAGGGAAGATCTTCGGTGTCAGTTTAAGAGTTTTGATCTTAGGGACATTGGGAGCCATGACAGACTTGAGTAGCAGGAAGCTAAGATGAGCATATTTAAACTTTAGGAAGGTCACAGTTTTGAGAGTGAGGAAAATGCACGAGAAGGAGCTGTGGCCCTGGCCTGGGAACTGTTACAGGCTCCTATAGTAGTCCAGGCATAAGAAGTTAGGACTATTATGAAGAGAAATAATGATGCCAGAGATTAGGAAGGTAGAAGTCTCAGTCTTTCTTAAAAACTTAAATGTAGAGTAAACGGAAGAGAGGAATCAGGAAGGGATGCCTGTATACCTCACTTGTCAGCTGGATGAATGGTCATTTTATTTCCTGAGGCAGGCAGCCCAAGAAGTGGAAGAGGTTGGTGAAGCCACTAGGGGACATCTAAATGGAGAAGTCCAGTAGGTGACTGGATATGAGGGTCCTCAGGTCATCAAATCGCTGGCCATGTGGGCACCGGGATTAAAGAAATAGGTGATTCGGGGGAGGTGGTAAATCTGAGGACCTCTGGGATTAACTTTTAAGTGAACTAATGATTTGTAATTCAAATCATTTTCACCCATTTCAGGTATTTAAATCGATTCAGCAGTGAGCTGGAGCAGATTGAGTTACACAACAGCATCAAGGACAGGCAGGGAAGGCGACACCACGCCCGGGAGATGGTCATCAAGCAGACAGTGGAGCGTGAGCGACAGCAGTATGCAGGCTACGGCCTTGGTGTGTTCTCTGTGGTGCTTGTTTCTTTCTTAAATACACAGTGGTATCACATTAGTAATTCCTATCAAAGGTTTAATTTTATTCTATTGATTTCACTTGATTCTCTTCTTTTGATTTCCTTTCCAAGTTGGATTCATTTTTCCCTCTACATTCCCAACAAAACTACTTTGAGGCAGTGACACTTTTCTCATGTGATGTAATGTTTTACATTTCAGCATGTACCTATTGGCTTTATTGTGCAGTTATTCTTATCAGTTTTTAACCACATCTCGGTTTCTTTATAGTAGGTACTATGTCCTTTTCACTTTTGTGATTCTTGCTCTATTTTGTCACATTTATAGTCATTCTGGGAAAGCTAGAAATCAAAATTATTTTCTTGGCATTTTAGTGTCTTGAATTAATTCTAAAAAGAAGTATGTTATTGGTTTGGCAATATCATCTGAAGAAAACCTTAGTAGGAAAGGATACTAAGACTTAGCCACATGGGACGGGGATTTAGCTCAGTGGTACTGCTGTCTTCCTTACAAGCGCAGGGACCCGAGTTTGATCCCCGGTAACAAAACAAACAAAAAGACTTAGCCACATACTAGTAGCTACCCAAACCTATGTGGTCTGCAGTTAGCATTTGATTAGCTTACTAATTGTCATTAAGAAGAAAGCAACCCGATGATTTTAACTGAAAACTACAGATTTGTAATGCCCCTTGAACAATCAGATGATCTGGCAATATAATCTCCTGTACCATAAAGTTTTTCACCGTCCTGCTTCAATCATATACCTTGCCTGGTCCTCGTGGGCATTTGTGTTATGGAGATTTACTTGGAAAATATACTAAAGGAAATATTTAGTGGCAAATTAAATATTTTCCAGTTTTAATAAAAGCAATACAAAAGTATAGCACCTAAGAAAATATTCTGTGGGTGTACTGGAAACGGAAATGGATGGCAGTTGCCATTCCTAAGAAGTGAGTTTCTTAACTAAAAGCAACAGAGAATGGTGCTAGAACTAGATGGAGCTGTGCTTTTATCCTTGCAGCTTCCTGTGTAACTGAGGGCAAGTTCTATAACAAGATCTAAGGCCCGCTTTCTTCCACATAAAATAAAATAGAGTATACCCACTTCCCAGGTTGTTCAAAAGTTAAATGATATTTAACCTATGAAAGTGCCTGACATAGTATGTAACACAAGAGGGAGCAAAAAGCTTCAACCAGTCCTGTCCTTATTCATCCAAATTATTACCTTCTAAGCATATACATTTATGCTATGATCTTCATTTCCTTGTGTTTGTTTTATTTGGAAACCATTTAGTTAAACTTTGTCTTTACCACCCAACCAAAACTACCTGTCACTGATGACCTTCAAGTTGCTAAGACAAGGAGTTGCTCTGCTGCACTGGGCATGAGCTCTCAGGCCCTTTGCAAATAACAATTCATTTTCTCTCTGCAGTTTAATTTGGTGTGGAAGACCCTGGCCTCTCTGAGCTTTCTTCTAGTTCACTGGCTGTGAATGGCTTTACAGTTTTGTAAGCTGAATCCTTCTCTGCCTTAGTCACTTTCCTGTTGACTGAGACACAGTACCTGGCACCCACAATTTAAAGGACAGGTTTATTTCACTTCTTAGCTTTCAGAGGTTTCAGTCCATTCAGAGTGTGCCAGCTCCAAGGCCAGAAGGGCCTGTCACAGGGGAAAGCTGTTTAGTTCATGACAGCTGGGAAGCAAAGAGCAATGGGCGGAGCCAGGGAGAGCCTTCCAGCTCAGGCCTCTTCCTCCTAACAACCCTCTCAGCTGCATGCCTAACAGACCCTCCACCGAGTCACCTTCCAAACACATGAGATTTGGGGGCCATTTAGATCTAAACCATAGCATAAACTAATACTGGCCTACATCCCTGTCCTTGAATTTTTTTATATTTATACCCACCCTTAATCTTATTTAATCCCTTAGGTTTAAATACCATCTAAATGCTGACAGTGACCAAAGTCAAATTGTCAGTCTTGTCCCCTGAGTTCCAGCCTTGGAATATCAAATTTGAGTTTCTTAAATTCTCTGTGAGAAAGCAAAATTTTTCTTTTCTCCTAAAACTCCTACCTCTTACCAGGTAGCACTTTCATTCAGTGGTATCAGCTCTTGCACTTTTGCTCAGATCAGAAATCCTAGAGTCACTTTCATAGTCCACATCCAGCCCATCAGCAAAATACATTTAGAATTTGATGGCTTTCTCTTCTACCACCGTCTGTCCAGTTCAAGCTACCTTGTCTCAACTGTACCATTAGAACAGCTCACAGCCTTTCCCTTTCTGTCTTTCAGTATGTAGCAGCTGGATTAATTTTAGCAATAATTAACAGCATATTCAAATAAAATGATTATTTGTGACAGATCTTTTTCTACACCTCATATCGGCCTTCCTCCAGTTCTGCCACAGTGTTTCTTCCAGAATCAAGGAATGTGTCTGGTGAAAGATTTGTGATCCCTCCTTCGCAAGTGTATAGAAACATGGGCAAATCATTACCAATTCTGTTTGATAAGATTTTAAGGAGTCTGGGGCTTTGGATTTAGCTCAGTGTTTCTGCTGCCTGCCTCACAAGCACAAAGTTCCCAGTTTGATCCCCAGGGCCAAAAAAAAAAAAAAAGATTTTAAGGAGACTAAGTATGAACCTCCTCCCCCACGGTGTAACTATTTTTGACTCATTTTATTAGCTTTCCTTTTGCAAAAAAACCTTTGTGCTCAATTGATACCTTTTTAATATCTAGCCTCTCATACTGCTATTTTCTGAAACTATCGACAAAGTCAGTATGCAGTTGTATCATGTATTTCTCATATTGAGCAGATCTGTGCTTCAACAGTATGATCATGCACATTAGTTTATGATAAACTTTCCAATCATGGTAAGGGACACCTATTTTTAAAATTTTTTTTTCACATTTTGAATAATATACTTTAAAAATATTAAATCTTTGCGCTCTTCAGATAAACTTTATCATGACAGGGTAAGGTGTTATGGCTTTAAAAAGTTGTACATTTTACTAAGAAAGAATATAAAGCACCCTGACATGTTGTTTTAATTGATTCATTTGTTTCACAAGTTTTATACTAGTATTTATTTTTAATAGCATTCTTGTCACCTTACTTGCCAAACTTTATGCTAAGTAAACAGTTGCTTCACAGTTCTCTTTTCCTTTGGATATTCTTAGTGTCAGTTATTATTTGTTGTATCTGAGATAATAAAGAAACTATAAAATGATAGAATATAGAAAAAATTGCCAATGGCTATAATTCTTTTCCCCCAGAGATTCCAGATATTTTACATTCAAGTAGTCTGAAAACCTTTAGGTGAGTGACTCTCTTAATGTTTCCTGTAAGTTGTATATGAAATACATGAGGCATAAGCTTCTTTTTCACGTAGATGTTAGAGGTGAAAGAAAATCAGAGGTTTCTTTTAACCTTTTCTCTTATTAGTGTAAAAATTTTCCACAGTTGTATTTATTTGAAACACCTTCTATTCTGAAACTGATGATAAAGTGTACCCTTTGTTTTTTCAAAATTGTTTAAAATATTTTAGTATTTAAAAAGTGTTATTCCTTCTTGGTTATTTTGTTTTTTTGAGATAAAAGCTGCAGACCCTGGTGATGGCTGTGCCTGACCTCCCCAGAGTGTTTTGCAGCGCCCTCTTTTGGAGGAGATGGTTAACAGGAAGTTAGCCAGGGAGAATTAAGTCATAAGAACTCCTTGGTCTGATGGTCTCTAGTTGTGCCCTGTAACCAGAGACCACAGTAGTTAGGGTTCTAGTTTTTTTAGTTTTCAAACAAATTCTCTTGTCTTTAAAGAAGGCTTTTTATTAATTATTTTGGTCTTAGACAGTGTTAATGAGTCTGATACTTTTTCTTAATTGAAATTAAATCAGTTTAAATCCATACGTAATCAGCTGTAAAATGTACTCCTTATCTCTGAAACAAAGAGTATTCTGCCTCTTCTAAAGAAAATCAGAAGAGATAAGCATTGTCTTTTAGTATTGGCTGGTTACTTTGGTTCTCAAAGGTCTTCATGTTGCTTCTAAAGTACTTGAGCATAAATTGTCAGGGAAAATACTAAAGTTAAAAACTGAACGCAGTCTATTATAAAATAACAATTATTTGATTAATGAAACTCAACTGCAGTGTATCATTGCATGTAAAAAAAAAGACAATGGCTGTGCCTTTTGGAGATTTTTGTGAGGATGGGACAGTTCCTACTTTTGAGAGTCTTGAGAACTCCATATAGCATAGTAGACATATTCAAGTCAGGAATAGTAAAGAAAGGAAGGGAACAGAGTCTTCTTGTCACTTCTGCCCAGTAATATCCTGTTTGCTTTTGAAGTTTCAAAGTAGTGGTATTCTCTGTGTAGATACTGCTGTGTAGATTGAGAGAAAAGGAGTAGGTATAGAAAAGGCAAGCCTGACTTCTTGGGAGGTTGGGTTTTTTCCTAGTTCATTTGTATTAGTTATTTCTAGTGCATTTACTATCTGTTGTAAATTTGTAAACTTGCTTTTGCTACTTTCAGTTTTGCATATTGACTCCTACTTTTTCACTTCAATTCCTGCCAACACTACTCTTTCTTTTGTCTAGGGAATGGGATTTGGATCTGAAGAAATTGCCAAACATTAAAATGAGAAAACTTTGTGCTAATGATGCAGTTGCTAAGAAGCACAAGAAGAAAACTCAGAATTTAACTATAGACAAAGATTTAGGGCAACTGGAACTAAAAGGGGAATCAGGTGACTCCGATGAAGAAATGACTCCTGTGGCCTAATTGTCCTTACTTGAGTTGAAAATAAGTAAGATGAGAACTTCAAGTCACACTCATTACTCATGAGAAATAATTATCTAGTATTTGCTGTTTAACTCATTCTCTATCATAATGTGAATCACATTTGCAGTTTCAAAGATGTTATTGTAATTTTTATTTAAAAATGAAAACTGTTTCATTTATATCAGTTTGCTAAAATAGAAGATAGTAGGGTAGGGACAGGGATTTAGCTCAGTGGTTCCACTGCCTGCCTTGCAAACACAAGGTCCCAAGTTTGATCCCGAGTACCAAAAAAAAAAAAAGATATATTCTCTTTTTCGTAACTGTAACAAAATACGGGAGGCTGGGTAACTTATAAAGAAAAGGAGTTTATTTAGTTCATGGTTTTGGAGGCAGAATGTCTAGACAGCACAGTGCTGTCTCTGGCAAGGCCTCCTCTTGCTGCTACACGTCATGGTGTGGTTGTCACAGTGGTGGGAGGGAAAGATCACATGGCAAGATAGGAAGCCAGAAAATGGAAGGGTCCAGTAGTGACATCCCACCAGGCCCTGAGAGAATTAAATGATTTCAGGTTAGCTTCATTTGATTATATATTATTTTCTGCTTTCTCATTGTAAAAAGTGATAGGTTTTATTTAGACCTAAAGGTTAGAGAACTAATGATTATAATTGTTACTTCTAAGAGATACATTACTTACTTAAATTAATGTATTAAACAGTATTTCAAGTGTCATGACAGACATGGATACTCTAGAATTTTGTTCTTCAAATAACACGAAATGCTCATCTGTTAATCTGTCTTTTAAAGGATGCAAGTATAAGTTTTCAAGGAAAATGCTGTGTGAGATTAGGTATCAACTAAATTATTAACAATTTATGTAAAGTTTAACAACTTTTATACTTCTGAAGATTAAAAAATTTCTATAACTATTTCTTAAAGTTCCAATTATTTAGTTTTCAATAACTGTGCTTCAGTAATATTTGTAAAAGTGTGGTCTTATTATTAAACTGATATATCTTTAATTATTGGCAGGCTTCTTCTCTTCCTGTTTGTATGTTCATATAACGTCTCAAAATATCTGAAAATTTAGTCATTTGGTACTGCAGTAAAGACAGTAAGAATTACCTTATCTAGTCTGATATTTAAAAGCCTAAACTGTTAGTTGAATAACTTGTCAAAATAGCAGTCTATCCTCTCCCTCAAATATTTGTTGTTTTCCCTAAGGTTGTGAGTGCAAGAAATGTACCTGACCAGCTATACTGCTAGGCATTAGACCAGATATTTGCTAAGGGAATTAATTTACCAGGTATTTAGGACATAGTAATCATATCACTCTTGGCAGGGCCAAAGCCTAAGAGACAGCTTATCCTTAGTGATGTTTTTAATCCTTGCTTGTAGAATATGTTCTTTAGGTATGACTTTTACAGTCTTCATCTAGACTCTATAGGTCAGTAACATATCTGTTCTACAGGCCACAGCCATGAAACCAAGTAAAGGTAACTTTGTGTGTGTGTGTGTGTGTGTGTGTGTGTGTGTGTGTCCAGCCTTTTAAAATATAAAAGGCATTCTTAGTTACAAAGGAAGCCACAGATTAGATTGATTTTGCATTTTAGTGTGCTGACCCCTTGTTTAAATCAGTGAACTTGATTGACCTCCTTGGATGTGTGTTAATAATACATTTCTAAATTCAGACTAGCTGACTTGACAGCTGTGTTCTCTGCTTCTAATATCTGAATCAATTTCTTGTTTAATGGACATAAATTTCCCTTTTCGGTTGTGTTTGCCTCAAATAGGAGCTTTTTCTATTCTTCTTTTGCTTTTTTCTTTTTAAATTGATACATGTTTGCAATGTGTGATAGTTACATTCTTTTTGGGGAATTTATATATATAAATATGACTTTGATCATTTTGATCCCCTTTCTCCCCTACCCTTTCCCACCTTCCTTTGATACTTTTTCCCATCTCGAAAAAAAATTCACCTCTCTATTTCCTACCAGCTCTCCTTTATTTTACTCTTCAATTTATTTATATTTTGGGTTCCTCATATAAACTATCTGATCTATTTTACTCAGCATTATGATGTCAAGGTCCATTTTCCTACAAACAACTCAAAAACTAACCCGTCTTTATGACTGAATTGTATTCCATTTTGTATATATACCACATTTTCTTTATCCATTTGTCTGTTGCTGGACATCAAGTCTGTTTCCATAGTTTAGGTGTTGTGAATTGCATTATTATAAACATGACTGTTTATATATCTCTGTAGCATGATGTCTTTAACTCTTTTGAAAAAATACCCAAGAGCGTATAGCTGGGTCAAATGGAATTTCTAGTTTTATTTTTTTGATGAATCTCCACACTGATTTGCATGGTGGTTGTACTAGTTTACATTCCTACTACCATTGTACTAGAGAACCGTTGCTTTTCTTCTGCATCCTTGCCAGCATTTGTTGTGGGTTTTTTGATAGTGATTCTTTCTGGAGTAAGATGGAATCTCAGAGTTGTTTTGATGTGTGTTTGTGTAATGGTTAAAGAACATTTTTTTTCATGTAATAACTGGCCATTTGTGCTCCTTTTGAGAAGTATGTATTCATTTCATTTATATATTTTTTTGTTTGTGTTTTTTGTTTGGGGGGAGTCTTATTGTTTTAAGTTCTTTATATAGCTTAGATATTAGTTCTCTATTTGAAGAGTTCTTGACAAAATATTTTCCCATTCTATAGGTTATGTTTTCGCTATGTTGATTGTTTCCCTTTTTATATAGAAGCTTTTTAAATTTAATGTAATCCCATTGATGTTTGCTATTATTTCTTGTGCTACCGGAGTTCTGTCCGGGAATACCTTGCCTACATCTATGTTTTCAAGTGTTTTCCTTATTTTATCTTCCAGCAACTCAGAGTTTCTGTTGTAATACCTAAGTCTTTGATTGATTTTGATTTTAGTATAGAGTGAGAGATGTGGTTCTATTTTCTTCCTAAATGTGTGTAACTAGTTTTTCCAGCACCATTTGTTACAGTGACTGTCGTTTCCCAGCCTCTTTTTCTGTTCTTAGTGTTTCAAGAACGGGAGATGGGTTAAACCCCTCTTGTATACCAGCCTCAAAACATTTCTCAATTATTTCTTTGAAATTCTCATTACCCATCTCTTTCCTATCTCCAGATGATTGCTTGTCCCGGGAAGATTCACATAAATAGTGGCCTCCTCGAATATGTCCTCATAACTTTGTCCGTGACTCTGCATAAACCAAAACAAGTAACAATTCAGTGTTTGTTTTTCAAAAACTGAAGTAACTTTTAGTTATCTCTTTACTTTCTCTAGCAACAAATCGTTGCTGAAGGTCAGAAGACTGCTTTCACGGCCTGCTTGTCTCAACTGGCTCACTGCTGTGTGATCTTACTGTTTCTTATTATCTTAGTCTGAGATAATTACTTTATTTTTGTTTTTTCTAACCACTTGAATTCTAGTCTCAACATTCAACTCTTGATTTTTTTTATAAATCTTTGATAAAAATAAAAATAATAAACTATTGTTTTCTTCTCTCAGTGTAATAAATATAGTATCTTTTCTCCTTTCAAGGGCAAACACTCCTGCTTTGTGTCCTGGATCCCACTTCCTGTTGTCTTCTCTGAAGCCTTGATTTTTCACCTAAATTTTTCATGGAATTTCTCCAGCCAGAAATCGTAAATCTTCTTTGATTCTTCCCTTTCTCCTATGCCCTCCTCTGCCATAATTTAATAAGCAAATATTACTGATTCCGTGGAAGTCAAGTCAGTGCATGTCAAACTCTCTCTGCTCCTCACTCATACCTTAAGGGGCCACCATGTCTTGCTTGTCCTGCATGCGGTAGCTTTCTGACTGGTCTTCCTGCCACTGTTTGTATTCCCTTTCCATATGCCCTGATGATTATTTGTGTATACCTAGTCCACTTAGACAAAACTCTGTCATAGCTCACCTCAACCTTGGAGTGATGTCCAAGTATGACTTTTACTCTCAAGTTCTTTCAGGCTACGGCTGGCTGCGGGTTAGCTACTTACTGCGTGGAGTCAGTGTCTCAGCACCAGGGTGCCTTCCCTTCATGTTGCATTTTCCTGTCAGCTGGCTGCTTTCTGTTTTGTCTTCCTGTGGGGCCAGACACATTGAAAGGTGTCACCTTTGTCCATCTTCCACTGTCAGTGTAAGTAAACTTTCTAATAAGGGCTTATTTTCTTTACTGCCCAAATCTATCATCCTTGCTTAACATTTCCCACTCCTGACTTGTTCCCTCTGCCTGAGTTCCTGTGAGTGTTTGGCATGGCTGACAGTTTTCTTCCTCTCCAGGTCTGATCCTGAAAGTTAACACCCACCAGCCATGTACAGCCTGTGACCCACTTTGTATTCACTCTTTTTTTTAATGTTAGAATAATGAATAAAAGAGATTTTGTTACTTATTTTGTATGTGACCCAAGACAATTCTTTTTCACTCAAAAAGCGGCAGCAGCAGAGAAGAAGGCAGGCCGCAGATTGGGCCTGGCTGGAAGCCTCTGTGCTCTCGCCCTCACTCTCCTGGGAAGTCCTGTCCCTTCACATCACTCAGTTTAGGATCATTAGCTGAAATATAGTGAGGAGGAGTTCTGCTGTGATCTGGGATAGTGGGGGAAGGCTCTGAGTAGATGCCCAACTCTGGCAAATTCTGAGCTCTTAGAATAACCAGTGCAGTAGCAAGGTTTCTGGGCGCACTGTTTGCCGTGATTGCAGGTTTATAAATTGGAGCCCTGGAAAAGGACGTTTTCTTTCCTATTTCCTAACTTCTTACAGGAGCATTAGTTTCCAATATCTTAATGTTTTATCCATGAAATTACCTGTATCCATGCATTTATTATCTCTGAGTAGAAAAATTGTTACATTCTTTTATCTCAAGTTGAAAAAATTCTATTAACTTTTTAAACAATCTTATGGAAAATCCTGTAGATTACATCATGATGCTACTTAAACTTTTTATTTCCATTGGTTAATGAATCTGTCTATTCTTTTCTACGATGTCCACACCTAGTCAGCATATATTTGCCTTCAAAGTTTAAGAATGTGTTCAGACCCCGCTTAAAAACTCAGAACATACAAATCTGTAGAAATCCCAAAAAGTATAGAAACTACAGCCACGATTTGGATCACTCGTTTAATATACAAAGTCTTTCACAGATAATTGTTTTCTTTTCCTTAGTTTGTCTTAGCACACATTATTCACAAACAGTAAATTGTTAATGAAAGAGAGGTAAAACTGAAAAAAGTACAAATGCCCAATCTCAAAAATTGCACACTATTAAAATAATTTTTTCTTTGTTTCAATGCAATATCCAATTTCAAAATGGGCTTCTTTAGACATGGAGGAAACACTGCAGCCCAACATAACAGTACTTCCTTTCATCTGTATTGGTATGTAAAATAGCACCATTGGGCTGATTTAAGTAAGGAAAAAAGGTTTTCATCTTTCTTAAGGTATGATTTTTTACAGAATTATTATGTAACAATTACAATAATAATTATGTTTAAAGATCTGTACTTTGTTCCAAAATATTCATTGGCTAGGCAAGGAAAGGTAAATTGTATCTGGCAGTTTGAATGCCCTTCCCACCTCACCCCGACTATAATTTTTCTCAATGATGTCCTTAGAATGATAAATAATTTTCCAGCCAAAGAATAGATGTTTTAAGGGTACTGAGGACCTTGTGCAAAACAAGAAACAATGTAACTATGAGACCATCTTGGGGATTATCATCAATGTTAACAGTAGCTCTGAATGAGATTTAATGCTGGGACATTGTGAGAAAGACTCCAAATTCTGCATTGCTGTATCCTCGGTTGGGATCACTTAAAAATTTTCCATTTTTATTTTGTTTTCATACATAAGCTAGTTGCCTTTTTGTCTTCACTTTTAAAAATGTGAAATTTCATTCCCTTGCAATGTAATCTTTAGCCTTCTACAAATAAGTGACAGTTACTTAGTTAAAAAAGGGATAGGATCAGTGCCTGTAATTTATGGTATGAAAGCACATTTTCTTGTTACAATTTCGAATAGCCAAGATTTTTAAGTGCATTTTCCCATTTCAGTCCTGTTTCAATTCCATTTTATTTCTTACAGGAGCAGGTAAGCAAGCATACCTCAAAAACAATTTAAAAAATTATATACAGCAGTTTTTCTGAGAGGTAAATCAGTCCACCAAAAAGCACTGCCATGAAGGCAAATATTTTTATTTTTTGAAAGGACAAATGTACCATTGCTGCATGGAATTAAAAAAAAAAAAACATTAGGTTTTAAATGAATATGATTATTTCAGATTGTTCAAATCATAAATATTCATTGCAGGAAAGCTTTTTTAATGAAAATTCTGCAAAATAAAATTCAGTTTAGGGTTTTGAAAAGTCAGAAGAATAGAATTAAATGTTGACTTTTAATCCTGTTCGGGAGCTATATTCGCATTTCAATAAAATCAAAGCCTATAAAGGTAATTTTTTTAGAATTTTGGTAGTTTAAAAACACCATTATCTTTTACCTTTAAGATAGCAAAGCTTAATTTTGCTTTTCATTGTAGAAATGTTTCCTTAGGTTTAAGTGCACCCTTTGATAAGTGAGGTTTCCTTTTAGCCAATCATCTCCCACTGTGAAATAAGACATGCACTCACCTGTCTTGCTTTAAAAGTAATTTTCCATGGTAATTAAGGGTAAATAGTCCTTTTTCTTCCAAAGCAGACCAGAGTAATAGATATTTCTTTGTTTGCTGGTGACTTCTTTTTCCTCAGGAATATTTATAGACAATACATCGCCATTGCTAAACCACAGGAAAAATGGCTTAGAAAAAGTAAACTGGAAAGTTGAAGGAATTTTAATCCTTTAGGTATGGTATGATGGATAAATCACCCAAAGCTTTGTTACTCACACTTGTATTTATCTTAAATCTTTAAAAGGGAAGTCTTAGAAGTTAATACAAAGTTTATTCTTTTTAAAAGACTCTTTAAAGTCCTTAATTGTGTTGAATTTTTGGTCTAGTTTAGTTACCTTCACTTTGTTTTCCTGTCCCTTTACTCTGTGCCCCTACCACAGGTTTTAAGAAAGATGAATTTTAAATTCTTTGTTTCCTGATTGAACAACTTAACATTTTTTTCTTGCATATATGCATGAATACATCACACACGCACGCACACACACACACGTACTTGACATTGTTTACCTTTGCTTTATTTCTAGGAATGGGACTATTGGGACCCAATGTTAACAACTACTAATATGCACACTCTCATTAAAATGTTATTTTTTTTCCTTTGATAATCTGTGAAGAACAAACACATTGAAAATTACAAAGTGCACTAATGTGATAACCCAGATTTGTGCAATGTGATAACCCATGCTTTGGTTCTTACAGCCATCCTTGCCTTTTCACAATAATAAATATGACAGTTAACAAAAATCACCTTTTTAAAAAAATGTAGGACATTGTTCTTCGGCAGGCCCCTGCCAAATTATCTACATATTATGCCCCTGTACTATCTACAATTATGAATGTAGTTCATTGCAGTATCAGTCACACTTGAGTTTTATATGAATATGTAAAGAATGCAGTAACTGTCCAACCTAAATAACTCAAATTATTACCTACAGAATCTTGAATATTTTTGCTTCTTAACTGAGCAAGGTAACTACTGTCAGTTTTTAAAAATAGGATCTACATTCTTGGTTGTAATTATTCAACTGGCATGGATTAAAAACTACAGTTGTAATAACAAAAATATTTAATTTTACTTACGTATCAGAAATGCTTCATAGTAGCAAGCAGCTTGCTACTGGCAGATTACTTTCTGTATTTTGGGTTTTTTTTCCCTTTGGAGAAATGGTAACTTCATGTTACTCTTCAAACCAGGATACTTAAGTTGATTACTTTAGTGCTTTGTAAAATCGTGCCCTTTAAGTGAAAGTTTGAAATAAGGGAATGAATTAAGCTGCTGCTTCAGAATATTCAGCTGTTACATGAAGCAGAGGCTTACTCATTTTAGAGCTATGCTATCTAATTAATTGAGATTGAGGTGTTTTATGAAGTACATACTGTATTTTGAAGTCTTGGTTCAAAAACACAATTTCTATAATTTTTTACGTCGGTGGCGTGTTGAAACAACTTGTATTTATAGTGTTAAAATGTTCAAAATGAATATTTGCCTATTTTTATGTTTTCTGACAGGGTTATTTGGAAATTTTAAATTTAAATTTGTGGCCCACATTCATAGCCAGTGTCCTATTTCTGTTGGCAAACATTGTGTTAGAGGAACCAGATAAAATATAGGACCTGATAAGTGATTTCAATTTCTGAGTACTTAACAGAGCTAATTAAACCCAAACATTCTCTTAAGATTTTTTTGTTCATGACTTAAATGTAATTCCGGGTATTACTATCTTCAAATGTGTGTTGCATCCATTTTTAAAACATGCATCTGTCAAAACAACCAGACTCCACTATAGCCATAAAAATCTGTATATCAAAATACGCATCCTCCAACTTTGCTTCCACTGTGACTTAAGGATATTGCAGACAATTTCAGGCTTAAAACAAAATACATTTGTTATTTCCACATGAAATACCCAACATTACAAGGCCCGAAGAAATACACATTGCAATTCAAGTCTGTATTCTTGAACTTTTCCCCTGCTACTGTAAAGAAAATCGTGTCCATTTAATCTTTCCTCATTGTCTAAAAGCATTCCTTGTACCAGTGGTTTTTTATTGTCTTAGAAATCATTCTTGAGCAAGCTTCATGTTTCCATATCATCCTTTAGGCTCTTTCATGAGATCCTAGTCATTTGATTTTCTTTTCCTCCTTTCCTTTTTGAGCAAAATATGGAAAAATGAGTCAGTAGGGGAAAGCAAGAGATAAAAGGAGTGAATAATGCAGGATCATGTCTGTCATTTGTAGTGGCTGAAGGCTACAAAGATGTTCTTAGGTGAAGAAACTCCCATCTAGTTCCGTCAAACTGGTATTACTTCTGGAGGCCCAACCTCTGCAGGTGGTAGTGAATTTGTACCTGTTTGTGATACAGGCACGACCACTGTATCTTTGATGTCTGTATTTACGTTACATGAGAAGTTCTTCTCCAGTTTATTGGCAGTATCTGGACAATTCTGCACGAAGATCACTCGGTTGTAGGCCTTCAGCCTGCGCCACAACTGAACATAGACTTTACACTGTACGTACATGAAGACAAGACCTCCTGTGAAGCCAATGGCCACCACAACCAGTTTTGTCCAAAATGGCCATTCAAGGACACCTTTGAAATAAAAAAGAATGTTATCACCAAGTTGTCATTAATGGGTTTGGTATTTTCTAAATTCTCTGCAAAAGAACATAATGCCAGTTAAATTATGTTAATAAAATATAGTTAACTAGTAAGATTTACAACTAAGCCTCTTAATTGCTTTAAAATACTCTAAATGTATTGTTAAAACTATGAGAAAGTTTTCTCATCTGTGACTCCACTGATTTCTCCTAGCATCAGTTACCCGCTATAATTATCAGATACAGACTTTGAATACTCCGGCACTTACCCTTATAGCTAAATTTTTATGGAAGGGTCGTGAACATGCTGGCTGAAAAGATCAGAATTTAAAATCCACTTAAGAAGAGGGAAATAATGGCTTAAACGTGAGGTCAGGAAAGAGTGGTACTAGGCACTCAAGGGCACCAGCCTGAGTAGACTGAAACCATCCCTGGAGTGCATAGGAAGGCTGCTCTCTCGCTGTCAGGACCAGCAAAAGTATGATCACATTGTTTCATTTTTGCATCAAAGTCTGTATAGGCCTCTGAACTTGAGAGCCTTGGCAGCATCCTTTGTGGGAGCCTCTCTTGGCTGGCAAAAGTTTTTTTGTTGTTGTTCTTTCTAATAAATTACACCTAGTCTGTTCCCGCTTGCTGGGACTTCATTCTTTGTCATCTTCACAACCCCAAGAAAGGAGAAAAGTGGTGACATCTACATGGGCTTGTGTAGACAGATTTCCCAACCCCTTTTCATTTGAGAGAAAAGAGAGAAGGAAAACTGCCATATTTTGTTACCAAATAATTCCTGAGTACAAACAAGCAAAAAGATTTGAGTATTTTAAGCATTCATTTCTTAAATCTTAACATTTTTTCTCTTGTGAACCATCACTTTCCTAGACATTAGTAATTTTCTCTCTCCTTTTTTTTTTTTTTTTTTTTGTTTCGGGATTGAATTGATGAGTTGTTTGATCAATTATGAAAATGAGAATGTCTATAAGTGATTAGAGAATCAAAGGCTGGGACCCAATTTTTTTTTTTTTTTTTTTTTGGTACCGGGGATTGAACTCAGGTCCTTGTGCTTCCAAGGCAGGGCCACTGAATCGCTGGGCTAAATCCCCAGCAATATTTTCTCTTGATTTCTATCACTATTATTAGCAAAAAGTTTTGTTTTGCAAAGAAGCCGTTTTATACATTATTTCACAGGAGTTTCTGTAATTATAAAGAGCCACTCATAGTAAATGTAAAATATAGGATCACCTAAGTCCACTTTGGCCAACACCCAAGTATTTTGGGGGACATAATTGCTTCATGTGAAAAGTTATCAAAGAATATGACAGTACGGTGTACTAGGAAGGGCTAAGAAATTGGTAAACACCACAGGAAGTGAGAATCTAAGATACCACGTTGAATTCTCATTATAACAGTGAATAGTTATACAAGTAAATTACATATATTTTGTAATAGAGACATTTCCTTTATTCTTTGTGTGTGTGTGTGTGTGTGTGTGTGCGTGTGTTACTGGGAATCAAACAAGGGACACTACCACTGAGCTATGTCCTCTTATTCTGAGAGAAGCTGTTAGGTTACCCATGTTGGATTTGAACTTTGGATCCTCCAGCCTCAGAATCCCCAAATGGAATTACAAGCATGCACCAAACTCCTGCTTTATCTTCTGAAAGCAAAGCAGACATGTTTCCATCATGACAAAGTACTCTGTACTCTAAGATGAATGAGAAGAAACAGTGTGCCATATAAATTTCTGATCTCACAATGAAACGTTGAGTATTTATTGGCAAGAAAAATATAGAAGTTTTGATTTTAGAAAATTTAAGAGTCCACAAATGGACTGTGTTGGACATTCGGCAGTATTTTGTTAGTAATATGCTAGTGTTGCCATGGTTCCTTTCTCCTACGCATATCTTTGATTCTGAAGATAGTGGTTTTAACAATGGAAGTGTGTTACCCAGGTTTGATTTCTTTGTATGGATAATTTGCAACCAGCATGAATTCAGTGACAGCACCATTTTATGCAGTGACGATTAGTGTATTGTCCAGTATTCCAGTACCCTGCAAAAATATCTTCATTTAAGGACAGAAAAACATAATTACAGAAATTATGGCACAAAAATGTTTTGTATTTATTCACATATTTTCCAAGTTATTTTAATATAGAAAGTAAAAAGCAATGCCTTAAAATAATGATTTTTTTGTTTGTTTTGTTTTGTTTTGTTTTTTTCAGCTTTAATTGAGTTTCTTGATACATTTTAGGGATACAGTACAGTTACATTCATTGTTGGGATCTTGTACCTCTACATGACAAGTCTTGATTCTCATTTTTTCCCCTTACCTCTGCCTTCCCTTCACCCCCTCCTCCCCTCCCCATCTACAAACACTTTATTTTCATCTTTTCATTCTCTCACATTTTTTCTTTCCCCTTTTTACTCTTCCCCTACCCATCCCACCTTCCCTACACCTTTAGCTCCTTTCTTCCCATTTCTAAATGTCAGTAATCTTATTAGGATCTTATGCATTGTTGCAGATTATTCACACCAGGGAAACTATTCGGTATTTACACATGTGTGACTTATTTATTTCACTTAGGAGTATATCTTCAATATGTATCCATTTTCCTATGAATGAATGTATTTTCTCATTCTTTATGGCTGAGTAATATTCCATTTTATAGAAAAACCACATCTTCTTTATCCAGTTTCCAACGGATGGGCAAATAGGTTGTTTCCAAGATTTAGCTATTACAAACTGTGCCGCTATAAACATAGGTGCACATACTTCTCTGTGATATGATTCTTTTAGTTCTCTTGGAAAGATACCCAGCAGAGGGATGGCTGGGTCAAATGGAACCTCCAGTCCCAGCTCTTTGAGGTATCTCCATATTGATTTCCATAGTGGTTGCACCAGTGTGCACTCCCACCAGCAATGGAGAAGGGTTCCTTTCTCTCCATAATT
>NW_022900930.1:39038314-39079409 GCF_012274545.1 Fukomys damarensis | reverse complement strand
TAGCAAAAGCCATTTTAGGCAACAGACACTTGGCACCAGGTGTAACAATTCCCAATTTGAAACTATACTACAAAGCCACTGTGATAAAAACAGCATGGTACTGGCAAAGAAATAGGCCTGAGGATCAGTGGAACAGACTGGAAGACACAAAAACAAATGCAGATGTACTCAGCTACCTCATCTTTGACAAAGGAGCTGACCATCCTCAGTGGAGGAAAGACAGCCTCTTTAATAAATGGTGTTGGAAAAACTGGATGTCAACCTGCCACAGATTAAAATAATAATGATTTTTAAAATAAAATTTTTTTAAATTTTTAGACTGGAGATAAAACTCAGGTAAACTGCTTGCCTAGCATGTGTGAGAGCTGAGGTTCAATTCCCAGCAATGCAAAAACAAGCAAAATTTATCCTACTTCCACTGCACCAGTTCCTATTCTAAGGATTTTACTGCAGTTTTTATAATGGATCATATAATATATACTGGAAATATAATCCATGTTCCTACATATATTTATTTATTCTGGAAACAATTTATATTTTTCCAAAAAATCAGTTTCTGTGAAAAACCTCATAAAATCTTTTAAAAATATTTTAAATAGGTGGATACAATAAACACTGCTCAATTCTTAATTTTTCCTGATGTTTCAGTGAAGCAAATAAAAAATTCAGAGCTCAAAGACCTTTAAAGATCTTCTATTTCAAGTCCGTCTCCTTGTTTCTCTCTTTTAAATTAATTTCATTGGTACATTTTAGGTATACAATATGCTAACATTCATCACTAGAAATTTGTACCTTTACATAATATATATCTTGGTTTTTATTTTTCCCCATTCCCCTGACCTCCCTTCAACCTCTCCACCCTTCCCTATTTACAAAGACTTAGTTTTCTTTTTTTCTTGTATGAATTCCACTTCCTTCTTTCCTTGTTTGTCTTTTGCTACCAATATTTAATGCCTAAACTGAGAGCATTACCTAGTAATTTTTGATAGTATTGGAATTTGTGTTTTGCTTAGAAAGAAATTTACCTACTATCTATTTATTTTAAAATACTTTAAATCAGTCTTTGTGAGTGATTTTTATGAGGAATTTTGAAGACTAGTCAGGAACGTGTAATGATTTTAGTATTCACAGAGAAGTGACAGCACATATTTATAAAAGGCTAAATAATATAGCCGTCCTCACTGGATGCAGAGTAACATAATGGCAAAAGATTAAATTTCTATGCAGAATCCTCACATTTGGAATGCAAAGAGGCTTTTTTAGTTGCTACTTTAGTTCTCTTCTTTGTGCAGGGGGAAGAAATGATTGGCAAACTGACTTTTTAAAAATTATAAACTTTATTGGTACATTTTAGATGTACAATAGTTACATTCATCATTGGGAGCGTCTACCTTTACCTAATGTATCTTGGTTCTTATTTCCCCATTCCCCTGCCCTTCCTTCCCCCCTCCACCCTTCCCTATTTACAAAGACTGTTTCCACTTTTTTCGCTTTTCTCTTATTTTTTCTCTTCCCTTTTTACCTTTCCTGTACCCCTCCCATTTGCCCAATACCTTTAGACCTTTTCTTCTTATTACAAAGTATCAATTACACATTTAGACCCTTGTTTACACTTTTAGTTTGTCACACCAGAGAAGCTATACAGTATTTACACATGTGGCACAGTGAGTCTTTGTGGGCCACAGGTTCTGAACTATGGATGATTTTGTTCCTTTTTTTGGTACTGGAGATTGAACTCAGGACCTTGTGCTTGTGAGGTGGGTAGTGGCACCACTGAGCTAAATCCCTGGCCCTGATTTTGTACTTTAAGGGTCATTTGCCGTTGTCTGGAGAGATTGTTAATTGTCAGACATAGAGTTAGGTGGGCTGCTGTTGACCATTAGCAATAGAGGCCAGGCATACTGCTGGACATTATCCTATAATGTGTAGAACTACTCTCTTCTAACAAAGGATTAGTCAAAATGTCAGTAGTGCTGAGAGTGAGAATCCCTGTATTAGAAGACACTCAAGATTTTTTTAATGAGGAAATTACTAGGGAAGGTCTGGTGTGCAAATGCAAGACACTATGGAGTTCTCCAAACTTAGAAGGTTTTAGTTTTTTTGTTTGTTTTTTGTAGTAGTTTCTGTGTGTTTGAAAAACTTAACCACAGACAAGTTGGAGATGAAATGCGCTTCATCTCCCATTTTTAGAAAAATCCCCGTCGCTCACATCCACCTTTCTATTTGCTGAATCAAACTACCAGCTGTTCCTCATAAATGCCTAGAAATTTGCCACTTCTGAACTTTTATTCATGATTCTTCTTTTCTGGATTTTGCCTCCCTGTTTCTGCCAACCTGTCCCCAAAAAATCCAACTGAGAAGTAATTTCTTGCTGGAAATACATTTTCTCAGTATTTCAGTTTCATACCATTTCTTTCCTTGTGGTGTGAATTCACTTTCTAAGGTAGGTATTTCATCTTTGACAGGCACAATCCCTGGATAGTCTGTTTTCTGTGGTGCCTTGTTCAGTAGATATTTTAGGGATGAATGAAAGCTTTTTAGTTGCTCAGTGAAACTCTGCTTTTATTGATTGACAATCTGAAAAAAGTTCTACTCGTTCTTTTTCTGTGTCCTGTCTAAAGAGAATCAGTTTGATCCTTCCACTTTCCTCCATAAGGAACTGTGAATTGATTTTTCTGCCCAGCGCATCTTTCTTCAATATATTTTTGGGAAGTCAAAACTCCCACTGAGCCCTGGACTGAGTTTAGAGAGTTAAGCATCCCCTAATCTCACAAACAGAAGCCGTTTGTATCCAAACTCTTTGTCCAAATGTGCATCTTCAAGAGACAGCCTATTGTTTCTCGTTCTTTGGATGAAATGGGCAGGATTATTTTTTCTATGAAAGAGATTGAATGGTTGTACAACTTTTACCTTGGAAAATAACTATAGGCATATCTTTAGAGAAGATTCTAAATGGAGTTTTCAATGGTAAGATCTACTTGCCTCCTTTTTTGAGGCTTAGCAAATTGTCTTCACACTCAATTTTGTTGCACTACTCAGTTTATTTGCTGTCTTTTGCTAACAGGAGGGAATGTGTACAATAAGGACATGTAGGGAGGGAAGAAAACAAACCTTATTTGCTATTGATGCATTGTATAATCCAAGGAATCCTTTGTCCTAACTAATACTTATTTGAAGCTACAGATTGTACTTGGAAATGCCCTAAACACAAAATTCTTTACCTGCCAGTGTGGAAGAAGAGTTTGGAAAATACAACTGCAGGTAATTCAGTCATTCACTTATATCTCTGAAATACAAGGACGCACCATTACTGGTGCTCTTATTCTTGGACTCCTGCTGTAGGATTAGGAATAAACTCTCTGTCCATCTGTCCTTCCAGAACATTTCTTAGAAAGTTTTGAACAGGAATTGGAGGAAAAAAATTCTGCCTCCCATTATTATCTGCAGAAATGTGGATCTTATTTTTCCTAGTACATTTAATTGTTTTGTTTGCATTCTCTAACATCATGGTGATTCCATATTAAAAAGCAATGAGCAGGCTGGGGATTTAGCTCAGTAGCACAGAGTCTGCCTGGCAAGAGCAGGGTCCTGAGTTTGATCCCCAGGACCAAAAAAAAAAAAAAAAAAAAAAAAAAAGCAATGAGTTCTCAGTCTTAATATGTAATTGCTAAATAAATTCATCCAGGCCTTCTTTTTATAACGGCATTTATGTGATGTGGTACTTGAGGGCAGCAACATTTTAACACACCATCCCCAAATAATCAGCGCGCTTTCCAGGAAAGGCTTAAGGTAGTCTAGATTTTTGTTCTTCGGTGTGAAGTTAAAAAGTTTGCAAATTAGAAGAATCAAAATGCTACATTACTTCTGCTTGAGATTATTCTACTTCTGGAACCACAATTTATAAGGAAATGTTTAAAGAGCAAGCGAAAGCACTGTGGGCAAAGAAAAATAAATGAATATCACAGCTTGTTCTACACGCTTAGGGCTCTGGCTGGGTGGGATGATTCTAGAAAGCCACTGAAAGAAACTAGGTGTCCAGGTGAAAGTAACTGTATGTAAAAAAGTTGAAGAGAAATATAAAAATGAATGAAAAGCAATATTCAAAACTATTTTTAATTTAGGAAATCCCTATGTTTTCTTCATCTCTTTTCTCTATCGGATTTGAGCCAGGAAGCAAGGATTAGGGATATTTAAGGGAATGTCCCTGTTTGGAATCAGACTAGAACCTTATCTGTAAACAGCACCATTGCAATCAAGCAGCATTATCTCCTTTACAGTTACTATTTTGCCCTCCTGACACCCAGACACCCCTTCCTTTTTGGCTAAGAGATTCCATGATCCCAAAATAATTCAGACTTTTATAAAATTTTTTTTTTTTTTTTTTTTGGCAACCAAAGCCAACAGGATTTCCATTAGTGGCTTCTCTGGTGGTTTTTGTGTACACAACCCATATTTATTCCTGGTTCATTCTACAGCAAAGACTCACTGATACATCACTGAAAAAGGGAGTTGAAAATAGCATCTGATAGGTTTCTCAGGGAATTAATTAATATCACCTGGCATATAGAACATGCTATATAAATGTAAGTTGTCACCGTACTATGCTCTGGATGTTACACTTCTTTAATGGACTGGGCTGTAGATTAAGAGCAGAGCTTTCACTGGTGCTTAATACCCAAATGTTTTTAACTTCACGAGATGTGGCTCTTTGACTTCAGGTAATGAAACGTCAGGGTCCAGGAGGTGGAAGTCCAAGTAGCTGTTGGGCAGGGCTCCAGAACTTAGGCAGCACTGTGCATTCTTAGCATTACTTGCAGTTGCCAAACACTTCATCAGGAGAAAACCTCAGAAATCCACCAAAAATAAACTAAAAGTTCCTCGAATGCTTAAGGAGCAAATTCGTATGCTGTATTTGACAGGAAACATCTATGCCAAGCTTTCCAAATGATGATGGCTTGTGAGCTGATGCATATTCACAGGCCCCTTTTACTTTCACAGGACTCATTTACTTTCCAGCAATGTTCTCAGATGTATTTCCCTTGCTGTACAGTCAGGGCCTCTCCCTTCTCAGCTGGAGGTACACAGACGAGTTATCTAGAATATTTCACTTTTTCATTTTCCTCTAAGTTAGATTGGGTGAATCAGGTGAACCAGGTGTGTTTTGTTGTATAGCTGGAGATCAGGCAAAGTACTTATTTTTTCATTTTTTTGTTTTTGTTTTTGTTTTTTTGATACTGGGAATCAAACTCGGGACCTTGTGCTTGTGAGGCAGGCAGTAGAACCGCTTAGCTAAATCACCAGCAAAGGTAACAAGAGAGTTTTTTTTCTTTCTGTCTTTCTTTTTCATACCGGGGATCCAACTCTGGTCCTTGAGCTTGCAAGGCAGGCAGCAGAACCACTGAGCTAAATCTTCAGCCCTCTTTAAAACAATGATTTCTAAGGTCTTTGCCAACTTACAAACTTGATTTGTCAGAGTTTCCTGCATATTTTATGTTGCACATTATGTGACTGAAGACTCCTGATGTCTAGAAGTATTTTAAAACGAGAAGAGAACCTGCAAAGGCAAGGTATGTTTAGAAAAAGCACCTCACTGTTAAGTTGGAATATTTTGGGCTAAGATTATGCAATTATAAAATATGCCTGTAGAAGAAACCATATGGATGAGTTGATTTTCTCTTGGTTGCTTCTCTGCAGTTGGATAAAGTATTAGTCAATAACAGCAAAACTTGCAAGTCTCTTTTCCTTAATTTGTTTAAATCATATTTTTCACTGTGATTAAACATGTATGATACATGTGTGTTGTTTATATAAACACACACACATATTCTGATGCAACTTCACGTTCATGATGTCTGAAAAGTGAATCCTACAAAGAATCGTTAGAAGACTCAAAGTCCAACTTTCTTATTTTGACAAGTGAGGAAATCGAGCTTCAGAGAGATGAATTATTTCACGCAGCACAACCAGCCAGTGACCAAGGAGGAACTAGAACGCTGGCCTTCTATCAGTTAACCCAAGCCAGTGTTTAATATATTTGGGTTGTTCTTTTCTGGGGGGTGGGTTCTCATCTTCTGCAGTCAGCCACAGTTAGCGCCCACCCTCTACTGTCACCGGGGACTCTGAATAATGAGGCATGGTGCCTGCCCCGAGGAGCTGGAACTTCACAAGTGAGTCAGTCATGAAAGCAAAATCGATTTGTTACCGAGTCCCCTGTGGTGCATATATTTAAAGAATTCTGAAACGATTTTGGTATCTACACCTACATTTTCTTTGCTATAAAGCTGAGCATCCCTAATCTGAAACCCAAACTAAAAAATGCTTCAAAGTCTGAGTGCTGACATAACATCATACTGGAAAGTTCTAGCTGATGTGATGGATCAAAGTCAAAACTTAGCCTAAAATTACCTGCAAACTACGACTATAAGGTATAAGAAAGAAACATGAGTGAATTTCATGATTTCACTTGGGGCTTATTCCCAAGACATCTCATCACGTACACGCAAATATTCCAAAATAAAAAACCTGAAATCCTTGCCTAAGGAATATAGAACTTATAAATTGTTGATGTTTTTTTAGTCTGTATTTTTGAGTTTGGGATTTAATACAAATAGTGCACTGAATCACTCTTCTAGAATCACTAAAGATAAGGCAGGAAGAAAAATTGTGCAAATTCAAGTTATCGACAAGGGTAATTTAGAGTTTAACATTTCAAATACCAAATATTTCATTTCATTTATCTTATTTTATCATCACCAGGAAAGAGCACGGGGTAAAAGAGCTCTCTGGGTATCATGCATATTTAATCTAAAAGAGTAGCCATTTTAGAACACAGGAAGATTGCTTTTCTTCCAGCACTATCATTGCAGTTCAAAAAGTTTCACTGTTTCATATTCAACCTCAGTTCTGGTTGAAAGGACAATTTTTTCCTCTTCAAATATCTCTGAAGGTTTTAAAGATACATTTGAAATATGCAGCATTTAAATTATGGAGTTTTCCTTACCATCTTAAAAGTAAATGAAGGATCAATATTCACCATCCCAATACCAGGGGAAGATTAAAATAATGACTCATACAGTTTCCCCCTTTAGAGCACGTACTGGGAAGCAAGATCTCAAGCACAGACTGGGCATCAATATAGATGAAACTGTTTATAAAAGCCACTGTGGCTTCTGCGTATGTTTTAGGAACTACTCCACAGGGGCATAGCCCTGTAAGAACAGTGGACACTGCTTGTTTCTTAATTCAAAAGCTCTGAACAGCAGTGATAAAATGATGTTCTTTTCAGTTGCCTTTAAGAAACTGAAAATAATTTATAACAGAAAAGCTAGCCTTTGAATGTTAGTTAAGATTTTATTAGGAAATCTGGTTGCCCTGAAGGACAGCCTATTGGGAGACTGGGTCTGAAATTTTGTCCCCACCCCGAACTGAGAAAGAAACAAATTTTTCAAATAACAGGTGGAAAATCTTGGGTACAAGAGGCACGCACGTTTCACACTTCTTCTACATGATTGACTAAGTCACTGGGCAACTCCCAAACCCGGGCAGTACCAGGACAGGGTGGTGATCTGGACACACGTGGCCCAACCTGCTGTAAGCAAGTGAGGGGAGACAGGATTCAGTGAGCAACGTCGGTGTGGTAAGTCTCACGACAGGGCTGAGATTCCCAGTGTGACTTCTGACAGGCATCAATCCCATAGGGATAATTAAGTCTGAAAGTCTGGGGCTTTGTAGTGTTATAGAAACCCTGCAGGCAACACTAATATGAAAGCAAAGTGGAGAGACCCCATACAGGATGCTCTGGAAACACATGGTAAGGCAGGGGCTGTCAAAGCTTGGCAGGCATCAAGTCACCTCTAGACTTCTCAAGCACAAAATGCTGTTCTGCACAGCAGGGGTTCCTGATACCTAGGTCTAGGGGAGTGGGAGGTTAGAAGGTACGTTTCTAACCGATGCCTAGCGGATGTTAATGTTACTGGTTGTGGGATGACGTGATGAGAAACACTGTGATAGCAACGATTGTCCTAACTTGTGGAGCTGAAGTAGGATTCCCAGAGTGGGCTGCCAAGGCTGACTCGGAGTTAGGGAGGTATGCGAGGAAAGCTGAGTATTTGTGTATGTGGTGGTTGTGGACAAGACAAGACTGGAGGAAGTGTTTCACGTAAAAGAAAAGCTGACCATAGGTCTGGGAGTAGATGTGAGAGGAGCACAATGGAGTTCAGCCTAACCGCCGACAGCCAAGGTCTAGGGGCTATAAATTAATGGAAATAGAATGTGATTGCATGCATGGTTTTGTAAATTTGGTGTGATTGCATTACTGTTGGACATCACTGGAAAAAGTTTAAGAAGCTTTTGCAGTTTTCAAGCAAAAAACCAAAATAATAGTTTGCAAATGGCTAGGTGGAGCTGGGAAGAAGATGTATAGACAGACTCCAGGAGCAAATAAAGAGAACAAACAGGGCCTGCTGATTGAATTCAGGGAGAGGAGGATGACCAGGAACGAAGGCCGGGCGTGGACCTGGCTGCTGGGTGTTACTGGTAACTTCCCAGTGTCAGGAGCTGGAGATAGGCCACCTGTGAGTCTGGACGGCGTGGAGGCTGGGACCTTCAAACAGGCACTGAAGGGGCGGCAGCTGTGTGGGCTGGCGCGGGACATCTGCAAGTCCGTCCTGAGCTCTTCTTTCTCAGCCCTCCTGGAAACTCCATTAACCTTTACCACGCCATTCTCATTACTCGGCCAGCCCTGTCCTGCTTCTGAGAGGCTAGAAGGAGGCCCACAGAGGGGTGTGCTGCTGTCGCCAGGAGGGTCAGCCCAAGTGGACCAGCCTCCTTTCAGCAGTTGAATCCATACAAACACAGATACAATAAAACTTCTTTCAAAATTGTCTTTTTTCTTTCACTTTACCCCATGTTTTTCTGCTTTTAATTTTCTTTCTTTTTTTGGGGGGGAGGGAGTGTGGGTGATACAAATGCTTTTTATGACACTTCAAATTTATAAAGTTACCATTTGAAACTGTTCTCCTTTCAAATTCCCCAGTTTCTAGGGTGTGTGGAAACACTCCTCACTGTTCTACCACCTTTGAGTTAGGCTCCAGGCTGCAGCTCATAGAGCCTGACAGGAAACAGAAGCGAGTATCAGCAACATTTTGTAGCCACTGTGCTTCCTATTTTTGCTTATGTTTTAAATGATCTCTCCATTTTAAATGTAAGAATGTAATTGGATACATCTTTCTTTGCAGACTTGACATCATCCTTTACGAGCACACTGGTCATGGCTAAAATTTTAAACTATGGTGCAGACCCTTTCTATCAAATTACGTGGAACTAAGAAGCTATAGCACATTCTCTACTAGAATATCATCTTCATGCATCAAAAGAGCAACAAATAGGGTGAATGTAATAAAATTTTAAAACATTCCATTTGAACAAATGTTTGCCTTTTTATATCACTCGGAACCTGGTCCTTACTTAGCTCCTGAAAAGCCCGAGGTGGTGGTGGAGGCCTTCTCTGTGTTTCTCCCTGTGAAGTTTTACACGAACTTGACACATCTTACACCTTGGCAGGGAGCCCTGTGGTAGTCAGAGTTAAGAGCACACCTGAGGAAGAATCAACTGCAAGCACTAGCTTTTGTTCAGGCATCACATATATGAACCAGAACTGGCTGCTGCCATTACGGCCCCAGACAGAAGGAGAAGAAAGACATTCTTACCATTGTCATTGCCTTGCTTGATTTCCTCTGCTGTCCGATCTATCAACACATACAAGGACCAAACCACACAGGTAATGGCGATGACATGGAATGTGACAGAGCAGAATATTTTCCTTCTTTCACTCGTGGTCATCTGTAGCTTTTCCCACTGTAATCAGAAATGAGTCATACAAGACTGGATTAGTAACTAGAAATATTTACTTGGATTTTACTTCCCAGACACAGCTTACAAATGGAAGGAGAGCATTGTGGTTTTGTAACTTTGGATGGGGCTATAATGTTCAAATACATTTTTATGGTTGAAACGGTATGAAGTCATAACCTGCACATCTTAAGACAAAAATAATTTCCTATTTTCCAAAAAGAATGAAACCAAGCCATTTCTGTCTTGCTAGTCTTTGTCTCCTTCTGTAACATTGGTGATGTAGTTTTAATGTGTTGCAACTTTTAGAAAATGTTTCCTTTTCCAGTTTCTGCCTATCATTTCTTTGTGTTACCAGTGGTAATGGGTAACAGGTGCTTCCCGGATTATCACATAACAGTGACATAGTGTTGTGAGTTTAGCAAGCGTTTCAATTGCTTGATTGATCTCTGCAAGGGAAAGTCAACATTTTCTCAAAGCCTCCTTTTCATCCGCCTTTGTTGCTGCAAAGAGAGTCGCAAATGCTCGAACAAGCTTTATCTCTTTACTGCACCCCTCAGAAAATTGAGGTCTGCGTTCTCAGTGTGGGAGAGAAGGAAGGCTGCAGGTTCGTAGAGGTGAGGGGAACAATTTCCATGCTTCAGACGAACAGACCTCAAACTAAATTTCGATGTCTTTGCAGCCATAGTGTCACTTCATTTCCATGTCAGGAATTATGACAGGAATTTATTTTTCTTTGGCTCGATGTATTTCCACAGAAAAATCAAATCACATGATTTTATCAGAGATGAGCAGATCTATGAACTTTTAATGGCCCATAATTCTTTACATTATTGTACTCTTTCTAAAGTAAAATCTTAAGAACTTGGTAAGCCTCTCTTTCCTGTCTTAGCAGCACACACATAGAATTTAGTACACAACTCAACTAAAAGCAGGAGGGTAGAAACCATGGTGCATCACGTCCTTGATCCCCCTCCAGTTTGACATGTGACTGGCCGGGCTTCCTCTCTCTGGGCTCAACTGCCTCCTCTTCAGGAGAAGCAGATTATGGCAGAGGCCAGAGAACCATTTTCTGCTTCCTTTGTTAACAAGCTACTTCTGTTAGGGTTGCCTAACTAAAAGCTGCCTTTAGCCAACTTTCTCAGCGGAGGTGAAGGAACACTGATTACTTCCCACCGATGAGATGTTAGCAGATATGCACGGGGGACATCAAAGAATTGCCCCTTTTCTTTTCCTTTGTTCTTTCTTCTTTGCTATCAGGAAGTCATAACAAACAGATCAAGTATCAACAGTCATCCTGGGACCTCAGAGGAAAAGATCTGTCAATTGGAGGAACATCAGGCCAGTTAGCCACAAGTAGTCTTTGGCCTTCCCTGTTGAATGTGAAGAAAATAAGGTTTTTCTCATCAAGCCGTGATTTCCCAGGTCTTTACTGCTTGATGACAAATGCAGTTCCTGGTTAAAAAAAAGAAAAAGATACTTCCTGGCCTCCCTCCCTGCCTGAAGGTTAAGATCCTATAATTTAATGTGTAGAACACAGCACTTATAGTCTGAGCTTGATGATCCAGAGAGCTTTTCAAACTTTTCAGAATACAAAGTTTTATTTATAAACATTACCCTTCCTTGACTCTTACTGGCAAACCATCATGTAACCTGCCTTATAAAGATCTATTTCAGCTAATTAACAATTTATGCTTTTGCCTCTACTGTTCATTTTTTCTCATTAAATAAAGTCATATATCATATTCCAAGTATAATAATGGAGAAATTTTAATAGTGTGGCTGGGGAATACATGAATATTACACTCTAGGCTTTATTTTGAATTAATCAACATTGAATTGAAAATATTGTAATGTTACTCTGACATTTATCAGAAGTTTACATTCCATCTGTGAAAGATTGATTTTTAAAATCTTAATTTGGCACTGATTTACTGGAATATTCTTCTGAATAACCTGTATAATTACAGAATATAATTTGGAAATATCATTTTGGGATATAATAAATACCCCTAGAATCGCTTCAATATTTAGTTTGCCCAAAGAAAAAGTGCAAAATGGTACGGAAAAGCAGTTTTACATGTTCCGATTCCTAAAATGCGCCAGTGCATGAGTACCTTCAGTGACACAAATAGTCTTACCAAATGACTCTCATTTTTAAAACTGGCTTTAAAATCTCCTTAAAAATTTGAGACTTGTTTTATTTAAGGAGCAATTTGATGAAATGACTGCGATCATAATTAAAACTTAATGAGCCTTAAGTAGAAAAATATCAGTGGGGCTGACAGGGATGGACAAAATAATTTGCAAATATTCCCTCTAGTTCCAGACGATAGAGGTTCCAAGCTATCACTTCTAACTGACATTACAAGTGATATTTTAAGGGGGAAATGAAGTGTAAGGGTATCATCAACCTTTTAAATTTATAAAGCCTTACAGGAACCCTTGAGAAATTCACTAGACAGCTGGTAAGTAAATGTGGTGCCACAGCGCCCTCTTCCTGGGAATCATGTTAGTACATCTAACATTCAGTTGGCACCAGGGAAATCAAAGTACACATAAGCTCTGTTCATACTGTTTGTTCAGGCGATATGCAGTTTCAATACATTTTGCAAACACTTTGCAAAGTCTCACTACATTTTCACAGTGAAAAAGATATGGAGAAGGAAAGGCTAAAGTCCTTATTTTAACAACATTGCCATGAAAGTGCTGTAATTTAATATTTGTGATGCTAAAACTCAGTTTGAAAAAGCTGTGATGGAATAATCCTTGGAAATTCACACAGCATTTGATTTCCTTGCCCTGCCTGATAAAACAATGTGTGAATCGTGCCGGGAATACCAGGTGTCCGATGTCATCATCGTTACACCTTTCCGGGGGCTGCCAGAATAACCTCTTGGGGTTCTCAAAATCTGTTCCCCTAATCTGCAGTCGCATCACGGAGCATTTGTTAGAGATGCAGATTCTCGATCTCCACTTCTGAGATGACTGTTAGCTTTTCCCACGGGGCACTCAGAGAATACAAACTGTCATCTCTTCATCGAAGAAGCAGGGCCACTGCCAGTGGGAACAGCTCACCTCTGCTCTGCCTCTAGTGGAGGACCAAGCAGAGGCACCTGCTTTTCCTCTTTAGGTCTACACCAAATATTGGTCTCAAGCCTCTTACTTTTGAGACACATCTCCAAGTGGCCACAGCAGGTTGGTGGAAATGTTCAGAAAGTGGCTTCTTTTCCCTTCCTCAAGGGTCAAGTTAGAGAGTGGACAGCAGCACGCCACCCCATCCAACTTTTTACAGTTCTGGACCCTGTCAACTGTCCGATCTGTCCTTCACCGATCTTCAAGTTCTCTGTCGTACTTTGAAAATGGGACATCACCTAAGGTTGGAGAAACCAATTTCACAAAATCTTAGCACCCTCCCCCGCCCCCATAAAGGGCCTTGAAACTTGCTTTAGCCCCTGGATTTGGGCACTGGTTGTATTCTTGGCCCTTTGTCTTCACAAATACCTCTAATATAGTAATAGCAAAACTTTGAGTTCGAATATCAAACTGCAACCCAAAACTTAGTTACTGCAAAGTTTCAACATTACAATCAAACACGAATACTGAGGTTTTAGTTTAGAAAACAATTCTCTACATTAACATTTTTGTCTTAAAAGACAAACACAGTAACATTTGTGCTGTAGGTTTTCCACCACTAAAGAACCAAAAGAATTGAGCAGAAGTACTTTATTATTTATTAAGAGATATACTACTAGATTTTCTGAACAGATTTCTGAGTTATAGTACAAACTGATGCAAATATTGTTTCTGCAAAATTTTCCATTTTCTCTAACCAAACCAAAGTTTGCTTTACAGTGTCAGGTTTTAAAATTTAAATTACTTGCATTTGCATTCTGCCTTAAAATATAAATTAAAAAAACACTGTCTATTGAAAACGTTTTAAAAATATTTGCGGAACGAAGGCAGTTTATTTGCACAATACCAAAGTACATGAGAGGCAAAGGTACTACTTTTTTTTTTTCCTTAACACTGTTCCGCTACATTTGCTAGCTTTCCAGCAGTGTCAGGGAATGTACAATGACAGAGCAAATATCTACCACTTGGTGGCGCCAGATCCCAACAGTAGCTGGTTCTAAATTTTTCACACACAGCCAGGACCAGGAGTTCCAGGCCAGCCAGCAATACAGGTTCTGCCTGGTATTTCATCATCCAGCATAACTGTAAGGCTACGTTTAATGATTTAAATATTTCTGACACAGCTTTTCATATTGTGGGACTTTGCCACATTTGAGTAGAAAACACCTACAACAGCAGTCTAAAATGTATTACCATATCTATACACTTTTTGAAGACAATGTTATGCTAGAAGATAGTAAATACATTCTTCAAAAGTTCTGGAAATTGCCACATTAGAAAAGTTGCTAAAGGATAGGTAGCAGTAGCTCTCAAAAAGCGTTTCCCAGCGTCAGCCTGGGGACTTGTTAGAAATTCCAATATTTTTGTCCCCAGACATGAGTGCTCTGAAGCCCCAAGGAAAACCAGTGTTCTGTGTCAGATAAAGAAATACCTACTCGACAAACTATGCAGGCATTTAGGACTGGCCAAAGCTGCAAAACCAGGATGCAGGATGGAATAAGACAAAACTGATCTCAGAAACAGAGGATGTCACACTGATTTCACATTCCAGCATTCCCGTCCCAGTGCCATCTTGGTCTAATGTGCTCTGACTCAGGCAGAACCAGCCCATACAAGGAGAAAAAGAAGGTGGAATCTACTTCCAAGAAATACCCACCCACACCTAAGAGAGAAATAATCCTCTCTTTTTTATTTAATACCTCCCTCCCACAGAACAAATCCTCAGCCTTTGTTCTGTTTGTGAACCTGAGTTTGGTTGGGCCTCCCTCTTCTTCTCATCTTTGACCAAGAAAAACATTTTGATGGCTGCTCTATTAGTGCTAGATTTTGTCCTAGGGCTCGCAATTCTAGATGGAAAAATTTTCTTAGAGAAAACTCAGTAATATTCGGGCATCATCACATTTACTGAGTGGGAAAATCTGGTGGTAGGGCCCCTGTAATCTGCATTTTAACAAAGCCCCTGGGTTATTCTTCTGCATGCTAAAGCTTGAGAACCATTTGGCTTTAAAAAAATCACAAAATCAATGAATTTGTTCAAAATTAAACCATTATAGTGTGAAAAACTATAATAGTACATAAGATCCTAAGGAGATAATTGACAATATGAAATGGGGGGAAAAAAGGACTAAATGTGTAGGGAAAAGGAAGGGCAAGGGAACGCTAATAAGGGAAAAGAAAAAATATGAGAAAATGAAAAAATGGAAATAAAGTGTTCGTAAATGGGGAGGGGAGGGGGGTGAAGCAAGGGTAGGGACAAGGGGAAAAATGAGAACCAAGACCTGCCATGTAGAGGCACAAGATCCCAATGATGAATGTAACTGTACTGTACACCTAAAATGTACCAATACACTCAATGTGAAAAAAAAAAAGAGTTAAGATAGTCAGGAGAACATCCCTGGGCTGTTTCAGTACCGGTGAGTCTGATACTGTGTTCGGCTTCTCAAGGAGGACATAACTGCAACACTCCCCACACGAACGCTACCAGTTTATTCAGTTTTTAATCTTTCTAAAATCTTTCACCCAGAGCAGTATTTCTTTGGGAACATGAATCTTAACATTTTGAATTATGGAAAAAAGAATAAGAAATTCCTGTGGCATTTATTATAACTCACAATATATTTTTCTTTCCTAACAGAAAAAGGAGCCATTCTTGCGCAGTGTTTTTGATTATTCTACCTAGTATATGCAAAGTAATGCACCCACTTACCCTTCTTATCTTTACTCCTAGCGTTAACAAAAATAGAACATATCATCCTGCTGTGAGAGTCACTATTCACAAAAACTCTATTTTTCATTTTAAAATGCATGAGATGGGGGAAGGGAATATTGGCTGACTTAATTCTGCATGAACAAATCCTGTTTCCATGCCTCAGAGATGTTACAAACACGCTGCAGCACACTAAAAGGTAAGGACAACCAAAAGCTAGTTGGATGTGAAGCATTTAATTGCCTAAGCTTTACCCTAAAGCATAGGTGCTGTTTTTATCCGCACTTACACATAAGGAAATGGAGGGTAGAGATTTAAAATGTAATGTCCCTTCTATTAGAGCACGTACAAAAAATGCCTAATAATCATCATCGCTGGGTCCAAAGTGGAGCAGAACTGGGGTGGGATATTCCAGGAAGTTACGTAACACTCACCCATTGTTCATTCTTGGATGGAACTTACTGAGGTTTTGACCTTCAGTAAGAAACAGGGAATCCAGATCCACAGATATGTGTGACTCTGTTAGAGACAAGTTTGTTTCACGTTTACTTCCTCTTTAATAGCAAGTATCTTAACTAATCAGTAAATTAAACCAACTGCCCAGTGTCTGCCTCTCACAAGTTTTTAGCCATTTCACTAAAGATCTATTCTGGGTCATATGTTCTTCTTTGTTTTAAATACGTTTGTAGGCAGGAAATTATTTACTCTGGGCATATCTATGAATTTAGCAATTTATTAACATCTCAAGATGTTCTTATAAACAGTCAGGGCTGTTTATATGCAGCCTGCTTTATTCATTTATATCATCTGCTCAGTGCTGTTGGACGCGAGTGCATGAACCTTGACATTGTTAGCTGCCGTAAGCAAAGTTTTTCAGAGAGGTATAAGCCGTAAAGTGGAAAACAAGCCCCCCAAAACGTTCTGATGTTGAAAAGAGCTGTGGGTCTCAGGAGCCAACAAGAAGAAGTGTACGGGGGACGGGCACCTGGAGCTGGCAACTACTCGGTCGGGAGCCTTCAGGCCAGACCAACACGCTGGGTCAATGTGCTGATTATTAGAAAAACGGAGTGAAAATAACCATCTTACAGGTGTAAATATTCTAATGCATTATGATCAATACATTCAAAGTTACTGGATTATTTTTATAAAACATATCAGCTACACAGTTGTTCCTTGATAGCTGAGATATTGGCCCCAGGACCCACTTACATCAAAGTTCACAGACGCTCAAGTCCTTAGATAAACAGCACGACATTTGCGTACAACGTGCGCGCACTCTGTGCGCCCTTTGAGTAGCTCTGCAAGGGTTCTAATATCTGTGTAGCAACTGCAGGGCTACATTGTTTAAGGAATGATAACCAGAAAAAAGTCTGTGTGCGTTCAGCACAGATGCTTTCCTTGTGTACACTGTAGATTCAAAGTTGGGTGAATCTCCTGAGGTAGAACACAAGGATATGGAGCGTTAACTGCTTTAGGTCAACATTATTAAAATTAAGAATTCTCAACAAATATGTGTATGTTACATGTTCTGTACATGTAAAACACAGAGTTTGGTATTAGATTACTAAATACTTTTTCTTGTAATGTTTTTCTTCATTTCTCATTGTTTTATGTCAAAGCTTTTATCACGGATAGGCTTTCCTACAAGTTTGGAACAAGATATTTGTAACATGTTAAAAAAAAAAAAAAGTAAAATCATCCACTAGAGGGTGCAGTGATATCACACATGAAGATGATCAGCAAGGAAAAAGGAGGAATGGAAAAATGTTTGTTCTTGTGTATCTGTCTTGAGGGACCACATGCTATGTAGTACTTAGGGAGTCCATATCGTTGGCATAACAGTTAAAATGGAAAATTCCTAGGCGCTGTCTTAGATTCATACCTCCCAACCCCCTTCATACTAAGGATTGCATTCAGGGAGTGATGAGCTATATCCCCAGCCCTTTGAAATATTTTTTTATAGATAGTCTAGCTAAGTTGTCCAAGCTGGCTTCAAACTTGTAATCCTCCTGCCTCAGCCTCCCCAACACCTGGGATCACCATGCCTGGGAGAAATTCCCATTCTTTAAAACTGCTAAAAGTGAACTGTATGTGTGTTAAAATTTGAGAATTACTTCCCTAACAAAGGAACAGTTTATGGAACCATTTTATGGAGGCACTGGGATATACAACTTTTTCACAAGAATCTACATATTTCTATCTCTGTTCCCATGTCCCCTAAAAACCCAACTAAATCTGAGTTGATTGCTTTTATCATTTAAGAACACAGATTTGTTAAATATTTAATTAGCATATATTTAAACAAAGTTTCTTTAGAAATATTTAACCAGTACTTGGTTCGTTCTTTTCTCTTGAAGGTTCTGGTAACAAATACCATGAATTCTCCGGAAGAAAAGTCAGTGTGCTTGTACTTCAGGTGAAGCAGCAGAAAATCTATGGCATTGGGTATGAGGATGTGTAGTTATGGACTGGAGAAAACAAAATGAATAATTGGATTATGCTTCATAAGATGGCAAAGTCCCTCTTTCCCACAGAGTTAAGTCCTTGGGATGAACATTTCCGTCTACCATGTTTTTCCTTGGCTTCCTATCTCTCACCCACATTTCTGTGGCAGGTTCCTCCTTTCCATTTTCTTCAGTGACTCTTCACAGCACATGGTAACATAGCCTGACAGTTTAATTTCCACATGATAAGCAGAATCGTGAATCTTGGGAATGTTAGAAGAATTTTTTTTTTTTTTTTTTTTTGGTACCGGGGATCAAACTCAGGACCTTGCACTTGCGAGGCAGGCAGGCAGTAGGACCACTGAGCTAAATCCCTGGCCCAGAAGAAAGACTTTTTAAAAGACCCAGTTTTACAGCCAGGCATGGTGGCACACTTCTGTAATCCCAGCACTCAGGAGGCTGAGGCAGCGGGACTGCTGTATGTTTGAAACCACCGTGGGCTACATAGTGAGTTCCAGGTCAGTCTCAACTACATAGTGAGACCCTGTCTCAAAAAACAAACATCAAAAAAAAGAAAAACATGGAAACAAAGTCTTTGTAAATAGGTAGGGTGGAGAAGGTGAAGAGAGGGCAGGGGAATGGGGAAAATTAAGAACTAAGATACATTATATAAAGGTACAAGAGTCTAATAATTAATGTAACTATTGTAGACCTAAATTGCACCAATAAACAATAAAAAAAGCAAAACATCAACTATCGAGATAGAAGAAGAGTAAATACTTAATTATTACTCTTTATATACCAGTTATCAGAATAGTGAGTTTGCTCCCTATAACCCTCTGAAGGCATCCAATAAAATCTTTGTTGTTGAATTATTTTGTGGTAAGCATTTTCATAAGTAAAAGGAAATAAAAAACTAAGTATATGCTTAGTAAAATAAACATCTAAAGAATTTGGGAGTTGTGGAAAAGCAATAATAAAAGAGAAATTTAAGGTAACAAACAAACAAACAAAAAGACCCAATTTTATCCCTCATTTTCTGGCTAAATAAACCAAGGCCCAGAATGCTGAACTGATTTGCTCAAGGTAATACAGCAAGTTATTAGTAGATTATTTTCTTTTTTTGGTACCGGGGATCAAACTTGGGTCCTTGTGCTTGTGAAGCAGGTGGCAGCACCACTGAGCTAAATCCCCAGCCCTAGATTATTTTCATCTAGCGACTCTTTCCTGAAGCGTCACCAGTGTTCCAGGTGGTGGGAAGCAAACTCGCCAAGATTCTTGCTTCCGCAAAATTTATTTTAGGGTCACAATTATAGAGTTTTGCATATTTGCTAGAATAGGGGACTCTATAATTGCTCACCAATAAGAGATAACAGGCTATAATTTAATAAGTGCTTCTATGGCCTTCCCAGTTGCCTTGTAGTACACGTGTGCATGAGGAAATACTTTCCCAGAAGATTCCCGCAGGTGGCAGCCAAGTAAAAGAGACGTTTCTCCTTGAAACTCCCTCTCGTGTGTCCCCACAGCAAGTGGGAGTCTACTGACAACACCTCATCTGTGCTTATTTTCATGGACCGAAACAATTCTTGCACCATTTTCCACTGTGCTTTAACAATCTGAATACTACGCGCAATCTGAATTACTATTATTATTATTTTAACTCAGTCATTTAGCCACATAGAAATTTGAAATAAATCCCATAAGTGTACATACTGCTCCAGTTTAAATGGCAGCCAACAAAACTTTAGTCTTTCTAAATATTGTTTCTTGTTTAGGATGCAATAACCTTTTACAACATAGTGTTTTAGTGGATTTATCTAAATCAGGGTTATTGGTACTTTGAAAAGCACGATTTAGTGGTTCAATATATTATATTCAAATTTGCTTTTGACATTTACAGACTCAGCCGTTGTTAAGAATTTTTTCCAAAACAGAAGATGCGTTTTTCTTTTCCTCATTTTTAAAGATTAAATTCCTTTAGGGTTTCTAGTAGTCTGTAAATTCCTCAAATTGTATGCAGAACATTGTACGCGTTTACTTTTTTTTCTGGGGAAAGGCCATACTTTTCACTGAATTCTCACAGAGATCTGAGATATTTTCCAGAATAAACAATGTTGCTTTAAACTTCTCCCTCTTGGATTGGCATAATGGTGATAGATCAAACTCACAAATACAGGAGCTCTGGGCCCGGGCACGGCTGCGGTTCTACATAATCTTCACCAGCTGGAAAGGAAACTTGTGGTTCGGACAGTCAACATGTTTGGACTCCAGAGGATGGCTTTGCAACCACAAGTAGTGAGATTTCCTCACTGACAGTATGCAGGGTGGATTCTGCATCCCAAAACCTGATTCCCAGCCAGTGGGAGTGGGTGGGAGGGTATGTGAAATATTCTCTCTCTCTCGCTTACAAGGGACTATGCAACTTTGTTCCAGTATTTAGCTGTGTAAGAAGAGTGACTGTTTCTACCATCCACAAGTCAAACGCTGGAAGTTGGTTTGGACAAAAATAAAAAAAAAAAAAAAAAAAAAAAAAAAAAAAAATCCAGGAACTGGAGTGGTGGTCAGGGTCTCTCTGAAGTTCTGAGGACACCAGTACAATTTATGTGGACTTTTGACTTCATGTCTTCCAAAAGTCTGCACGCTCTCTGTGTGGAATTCTTTCAGACATTCTGATTTTCTTCCTACAGGTTGAGAGTGAAGAGAAACTCGCATTCCAGTATTCATATTTAATGATCTGTTGTTTTGCTTTTCTCCCCTTTGGAAGTCTAATAAAAATGGAATGGCTTAGTCTCTTTCCCTCTTTGATTTCTAGTTACTTATTATCAGAATTATTATTTATTCGTTTTGATAATGAGCACCACTGCAAGTTTAGGTGTCAGTTTTTCTCACTGTATGTAAATTAAATGCTAAGCCAATCTAATAGTATTCTAATAATTTGTTCTTCTAAAAAGATGCAGAGGTGAAGTCGAGTTATCCACATTGGAAACGGAGCACGACTCTTTCATGTTCCCACTGGATTATCCCCTTTCTATTTAAGATCATAAAACTTTCTAAACCTGGAGCCACCGGGGAAGAGGTGATGGGACCTTGGCTTGTGTGAAGACACACGGAGTTGTGTGTAGGGGAGATGGGCTGGGGGTCTGACAGGACTGAGAGTGTGAACTGGGGGTGGAAGGCAACAGGGTGAGGGCAAACAGTGGCCAGAGCCCAACAATGAAGGTTGTCAGGTTGTCAGCTGAACAGGAAGACGATGGGCTCTGGATTGCCAGGGAGGGGCTGACATGCAGGGAGGAGTAGAAAATGTTTCTTCGCGGGATTCCTTTATGAAATTTGTTCCAAAGAAGTTTCTTTATGACCACTTGGGGTAGACAGCAAGACCGGAAGGGTCATGAATATAAGCTGACCTCTTTTGAATGAGTTCAGGGAAGTGTGAGTCATTCTGAGAAAAAAGGCGATGGAGGAGTTGAGAGAGTCGGGCAGGAACCGGGGAGAAGGAGGAAGGCTACGGCTTCCATGTGGGATTTCCTTCTGCTACTGAACTCGGCAGATGCTGGGGGAGTGGATCGGGTCAAGAAGTCTCCAAAGTGACTAATCTTTGACTCAGATTTGCATGACCAGATGAAGGACAGCCGTATAAATGCACTGTGTAGAAATACAGAAAACAAGCGGCAGGGATTGCAGAGGGCAGATGATGGAAGTGGAAATCCCAGACCATGGCTCTGAAATGCGGTTAGGCTGAGCCCATCTCTTCGCGGTCGGGTAAAAAGGCTTTTGTGTTACGAACACTTTAGAAAGGTCATTCTTAACGTCTGCTGGGAAGATGAACGAGAGAGAGGTTGACCAGCTCACTGCCTCAAGTCTAGGGGAGGAAGTGAACCGATGTCTTAACAGCACATCTAATGTACTACATAGGACTCCTACTTTGGAGGACAGTGATACTCTCACGGGTAAACTCCCTTAACTTCCTGTCCTCAGATGAACCGTATTTATAGCTGCAACACGCCCTTCTCACTTCCTTTCTCATTTAAGAGGACAAAATGTCCGCTTCCCTTCCAAATGAAGAATTCCCAGTGATCTTCAGCCCTTTAAATCTCTTTCCATATATTTTAAATTTCCCTCTCTGTACCCCTTTTCCCTCCAATATGAAAACTTCTTTCTGTGTTTCTCCTACCTGTTATTTTATAGGACATTATCTTTATTAGCTGCTTGTTCATTGCTGGAAAATGATAAAATATGGAAAAGTAAAATAGTAAAAATATGGAAAAGTAAAATCTTCCATAATCTTTTTCGCAAGTAAGTCTTCAATTTCTTTTTTCTTTTCTTTTTTTGGGGGGTGGTTTGAGACAGGGTCTCACTATGTAGTTGAGACTGACCTGGAACTTATAGCCCAGGCTGGTCTCGAACTCACAGAGATCCTCCTGCCTCAGCCTCCCGAGTGCTGGGATTACAGGCATGTGCCACCATGCCCGGCTTCAATTTTTTTCTTTGTATGTACAATATGATATTTTGGAAGGCAAACATTCAGACCACTTTAAAATGGGATACTAATTATTTTGTATTTTTATTTCTTTGGAGCCCTTGCAGAATGGAAATAGAGATATATGGGAGTGGTCAGTGATTACTGAAGTAGAAAGGCAGGAAACCAGAAGAGGAAAGAGGAGGAAAGGAAAACACAAAACAAACAAAAAACAAATGTACACAAGGTGGGAGCCTGGATAAGCATGATGACAAGCTATCCTAGCAGATTACTTCACTTTCTCAGGAAGAACTTGGAAAACAGATCTAACAAAAGGCCGTTTTGAGAGGCACCGCTTGAGAGACAAGAGCCAGAGTAAAACCAGGACCCACACAGGGACTGGGTCACCTCTCAAAGGCCATCTGTACTTTCTTAGGACCATCCAGTCATCTGCATTTGTGTCCTCTGCCTACCATTCCTCCCGTCAGTGGAGCCCAGGAGGACTTGAATTTATCTCTATCTGCTGATTTATCTAACTGGAAGGGAGTATTGTCCTCTGCCTACCATTCCTCCCGTCAGTGGAGCCCAGGAGGACTTGAATTTATCTCTATCTGTTGATTTATCTAACTGGGAGTGTCCCCTTCCATGTCCTTTTCATGTCCCAGACATCTGTACAAACACAAAGTTGTCCAACTCGGTATATCAAGGGCAATGATTTCTAATGGAAAAAAACAAAACAAAAAAAACCTTCTATTCTATAGTAGAGTAGAAGCAAGAAGGCAGAACTGGAAAATTGTGAGCCAACTAACTCCCATTTTCTATGTGTACAGTTGCCAAAACAACTTCATCGAGACATAATTGTCATATTTGCTGCATATATCACCATACTGCACACATTGGAAGGATAGAAGTGTGTGTGTCAGTTTTGGCATATTTTCTACAGCTGAGGACCATCCACCTCCACAGTGACACCTTTTCCAGTCTTTTCCATTTAGTCTTTCCCATCCATCGCTAGATGCTATGCTTTCTGTCGCTGTAGATTGGAATGCATTTTACAGAGTTTTTATAGAAATGAAATTAAATAGTATATGTTCTTTTTCCTGGATGTTTTCCCTCGGCAAAATTATCTTGAGGCTTGCTTGTCTATGTTGTACTACATATCCACGTATACTTTTATTGCTAAAAATTTAAATAGTATTCCATTGTATGACTGTGCCACAACTTGTTAATTAATTCATCTGTTGATAAATGTATGTTTTCTTCCTTCGATTGGACATACTGAAAATACAGCTTCTATGAGCTTTCACGTACAACTCTTAATAAGAACATATGTTTCATTCTTGTCGGTTAAATATCTATGAGTAGAAGGTTATGTTTTAATTCTTGTCGGTTAAATATCTATGAGTAGAAGGCTGGGTTATATACAAAGTATATGTTTAACACTTTGAAGGACTGTCAAATTGTTTTCCAGAGCAGCTGTACCACTTCATATTTCCATCAGTAATACGCAGAAGTTCCAGCTCCAGGTCCTCCCCAGCTCTTGATATGAGCAATCTTTTTAGTGTCAGCCATACTACCTCACTGGCCATTCCACTTTGATGTGAAGTAGTATATCACTGTGGCTTAATTGGCTTTTCTCTAATGACTAATTATGTTGACATCTTTCTATGTGATTACTTACCAGCTGTATATCTTCCTTAGTGACATGTCTACTTAAAAGTTTCTTCCTGATATTTATTTATTGCTTGTTTGTTTTCTTCTCATTGAACTTTCAGATTTCTTTATGTGGGATACAAGTCCTTTATCAGCTACAGTGTCTTGCTTATTTATTGTTTGTTTGTCCTGTTAATACGTACTTATTAGTTGTTCTGTTGAAGTTTCTTGTCAATACTTTATTGGTTGTTCATTTTCTTATGTTGAAATTTCAGACTTTATTCTTTATGTGGGATACAAGTACTCTTATCAGTTATATAATTTGGAAATATTACTTTCCAATATATATGGCCTGCCATTTCATTATCTTAATATTTGGAGAGGAGGTGTTTTTAATTTTGACAAAGTCCAGTATATGAATCTTTGTTTTATTGTTTTTGTTGTCACATCTAGTAATTGTTGCATGGCCCAAAGTTATAGAGGATTTTCTTTGTGTGTTCTTGTGAAAGTAGTATCATTTTAGCTTTTATATTTATAGGCTATATTTGGAATTAATTTTTGTATGTTCAGTGAAGTAGGGAACATATATATTATTACATTTATTGAAAAAAATTCTTTCCCTATTGAATTACTTTTATACCTTTGTCAAAAATAAATTGACTATATATGATTATTTATTAGTCTTGATAATTATACTATCTACTTTGCTTCTTGTATCTTTATATCTTTCAATTGGGAATTATTATTCCCTCAATTTTGTTATTTTCAAAGTTCATTTGGATATTCTAGTTCTTTTACATTTCATTTGAATTTTATAATTGGCTCAACAATTTATTTAAAAGCACCTGTTGGGAGTTTTGTTAGTATTGCATTGAATCTGTAGGTGAAGTTAGGGGAAAATTTGACCTCTTCCTGATACTGACTCATCCAACCCATAAATGTAGTATAGCCCTTCGTTTACGTAGGCCTTTGTTTCCTCTCAGTAACATTTTGGTAGTTTCAATGTAAAAGTCCTATGTAACTCTTGCCATATTCGTCCCTAAGTATTTAATAACTTGAGTGCCACTGAAAACGGTATTTTAAAATTCTACTTTATAATAGTTTCATTCTTCTATAGAAATATATTTCACTTTATATGTTGAGGCTGTATCTGGCACTTTTGCTAAATTTATTTATTAGTCTTGGCAACTTTTTGGTTAGAATTGATCAAATTTTCTCCACAATCATGTAATCTGAAAATAAATACCATTTTACTTAATCCTTTCCAATCTGAATTTTTGTTTTATTTTCTTCTTGCTTTATTGCACTATGTAGAACTTTTAGTGCAATGTTGAATTACAGGTTACGGGTTTTTTTTAATTAAAAAAGATGCTGCACCAATACACTTCTATTTTAATAACTTTTTAAAAACTAAGCAATGTATCATGAATATTGTTGTATTTCATTTTTTGCAGTACTGATGATCAAACTTTAGGGTGCTTTACCATTGGGCTGTATTCCCAGCCATTTATTTATTTTTTATTTTTATGTTTATTGTTTATTTATGAGAGGGTCTTGCTAACTTATCCAGGCTGGATTTGAACTTATGATCCTCCTGCCTCTGTTTTCCAAAGAGCTGACATCAAGGGTGTCCGCTACTACACTCGATGCTGTATTCCATTTTTAACAGTTGCATTGACACTACCACATGGCTCAACCAAAGTCGATCTTACCAGACGTTATTTCAACTATTGCTTGTTTTCTGTGTCATATCTAAGTATTTCTTGCTTATCTCAAAATCCTACAGGTTTTCTCTCGTTTTCCTTTAGAGATGTTACTGCATTTCTCTCACCTGAGCTTCAGCCCTAGCAGTGGCTCAGAGACCCACCTCTGCACTTTGCTTTTCTCCATGTCCCCTCGGCTACCATCTTACTGAAGTTTGCCCTAGTTTTGATTTTTGTGCCTGGCTCACTCACCTGGGTAATCCACTGACCATATACTGCTGTGCACAATGGTGCTCACAGCAATCACCTCGAATGTAACACTGAACTTTAGCTCGAGTCCAGCTCCGTCACGTCAAAACCAAGAAAATCTTAGACAAGTGTTTTCCTAACCTTTGTAGGCTTCAGTTTTCTCATTTGATTTCATGATAAAGATATCTATTTCATGATTCTTGGGCTGATTAAGTGGTATTAGGTACATGACACAGTACAGTGCATGGCACGAGTAAGCAATCAATAACTTCTGGCTGATTACTGTGGCCATTAACACAATGCATCTTGATATACAAGTTGTTCCTGTAAGAAGTCCGTGCCTCCACCAAATTTACTTAATGCTACCCCAGGAGCATCATTTCCTTAAGATCTAATGACTCAATATCCTGGGTATTTTTAAAAAACATTTCCATTAATATACTAGAAATCATTTAATTGATCGAGCTTCCCTCTTTGATTTGCTAAAAGTTTTAGAAGCAAACTAACTCTTCCTAACTATGTACAGGAACGAGGGTACCTATTTTAGTTATGTTTGCTTTTAAAATTTATTTCATTATTTTTCTTTTACCCCAACTACCTTAATGTTAACTTTTTAAATCTTTTTAACTTTAATCTTAACTTTTTTTTTTTTTTTTTTTTGTAAACAGGCTTAAATCTTTTGCGCATTGTGATGGCAAGCTAATAACTTTTGAAGGGTACAACAGGAGAAGGCTGAGAAAGCTTTTTTAGACTGTCTGACATTTAAATGCCTGATCTGTCAAACTCCAATAATGGAAATGAAATAATGCCAATTCCTCAAAAGCGAATATGATAATTTGTACTATTTTATATGGATAAAAATTTTTGGTTTATTGAAATAAGAATGGCAGCTCAAAGGAGCTCCGGTACATTTTTATCTAATAAATGTGTAATAAGAAAATGCTCTGAAACCTTAAGTCTCATTCAGAAACTTCATTTCCAGCCACATATTTATGTTCTGAAACCTTTGGGAATTGTGAAATGAAACATGACTAACTTTTATGCATTCAAATTCCCAGCAAAAATGTAAGGGGAAAGAAGACTTTTAAATATTTGAAAAATTAACTGGAAATTCAAACCAACAGCACTAGGTGATTGACTAGGAATTATTTGAAATTACTATGTAAGGTAAGTGTGACCTGTGCGGTATTCTGTCCAGATTAAGTTCTAAAAAGAAATCACTAGATTGTCAAACTTCAATGAGAATCTTAACAAAACGCAGATTTTTCTGTTAATAGTGACTCAGAAAAAGTCTCAATACAGTTCTTATTACCCTTTCATTAGAATTTTTCATTAAAACAATGGTTGCAGCCCAGACTTTTGGGGAAACACTTTCTTCCCATGACACTGGCCACTGAATTCAAAGTGGGGGTATCGTAGCATCTCAGATTTGTAAAGTAACCCCACTTACATGGGAAGAACTCTCAAAACTGGGCCTGGCCTCTTAAAAAGGGAAAAAATATGCAACAATTGGGTGATTTTAATCCCAGAAAATACTATGTCTTTTCAGAGATTTAATTTTACAATGAGAAAGCTGTTGACTGAAATTAATTTACATGGAAATTAGTCAAAATATGCCAACATTGTTCCTGCAGCTTCAAAAAAATGTAACTGCCTCTAGTAAACATCCTGGCATCTCTTAGGAATACATCTCTTAGGAATATATCCTGTATATTTATATACAGGATATAAATACTATGGGATTATTTTACCTTTAATGCTTTAATGTACACATTATCCCTCAAGTGAAATTCTTCTACTGTAAAACATGATATCTATCTCATAAAAAAGTAACAGCTTTGTGCATATAAGGGATGTGCTTGACCCTGAGTATTATAGCCAATGATTGTGATTTCAGGTCGGCAACATTGAAAATGGTTTTTTAGAGGGGAGAAAACAGTAAAGTTGGTTGCCTTGACAACATGTGACAGTTGCATCAAAAAGATCCATGGCAATGCTGGACCTTCTAGTATGTTAAGATTGCAAGCCATTTACCAAATTAGGTTACAAGAAAACTAAGAACAAAGTGAGACAGTGTTACCCGGCCTGAAATATTAGTTCTTACTTTTTATCATGAACTTCGTTAGAAAAGAGGTGGAAAAATCTAGATGGGCAAAGGTGGTGGGAAGAGCAGGGGGAGATGGGTTTTACTTGAGCCTGCGCACCTCTCCTCTAACCCTGCATATGCCCAAAGGGAATCCAGGAGCTCCTGTCTACTCTGAGTGCTTATCCTGCTAAGAAAAATGCACTTTGCCCTCATTCTGTAGATTTTCTTAGCAACCTCTCACAGGCCTTCTCCCTGAGGAATCTTACCAATGTCTATTGCATCTGCTTAAATAAAGAGGCCAAATAAGGATTATCACAACAAAGCTAGTTATTAGTCACATAGAAAACAAAACGTGCTACCACAGGAGCCCTCCAGTGCAGTTATCCTGGCAGGACAGAGGACAGATTTATTCAGAAAGTTATCAAGCCTCAGAGACACAGCCTGTTATTGAAAACACATTATTGAATAAGTTTGCTTCCTTCCCCCAGCTGGCACCCCTCCATGATACTCTGCAACATTTACAATTTGATGTTCTGCTTCTAAAAATCACCTTAAAGCAGTTTTGAATGGGAGTTTGGATTTTCCTTTCATAAAATGATATTTTTTAAAGAAGGTAAATAGAGCTATGTTTTTCTGTGGCTTAAACTGCGTATGAGTTTTGTTTTCAACGTAGAATCACACTGTGATTCATCAGAGATGAACCCTGTGTGAAGGAGACACACTGTGTGGCTGGGCTGCCCTTTGGTTTTTTTTCCTGGCTTTAAGATTGTGGAGATGAATGAGAACCAGAGGGACACATTTCAGGAGCAAAGGAACTGCCTCTGTAATAACAAAGCTGAGAGGCACTACTAGGGCAAGCCTCTGTGAGTTCAGATAACATAAATCTGCAGACAGTGACAGCTCTAGTACAGGCAGCCCACAGTAACCCAGCTCCTGGGCCATTGTTTGTGAGAGCTCAGAACAAACGAAGCTTTTGTTCCAATTGGCATTTCTATTCTGTCTTCTGGTTCATTAATGCCTAAAGGATGGACCCACCAGCTCCACTAAAGAGCAGAGTTTCTTATTGGGTTTATGTCTGGCAAACGCACAAACCATTCTTTGACGCATATGAATGCAAAGGATGTCAGTGGGTCATTGGGAACATGCCTGGAGGTGCTTTAGAAGGGACACGGAGCGAACACATATAGCGCGGAAGTTACAGGAGAGTGTTGACTGGCTTTAGAATCCATCCTGGAGATTGGTGAAGTACACTTCTGGTATGTCTCAGTGAATCTCGGAATCTTGGCCTCGGGAGTCTATCTGGTCCCTACCTGCTTCCTCTGGCTCTCGCTCCCTCTCTTCTTCTTCTTGGTCGCCATGAACCAGCAGCTTTGGCTCACCACACCCTTTTGCCATGGGGTTTCTGCCTTGAAACCAGCTGACCATGGACTGAATCCTCTTAAAATGTGAGCCAAATTAAATGTCTTTTGAGTTGTGTGCATCAGTTATTGTATCCAGTGATGGGAAAGCTAACACATACAGCATCAGCAATGACTTGCAAACTATATGACAGGCAGAAGAACAGGCATTTATTCGGGAAGCATGCCTAAGAAATAATCATGAACAATTTCTGATTTAATCCCAAAGAACAGCATTTCTTACTTAATCAGGATAATACTCTAGAACATAAAGCTATAATCTGTACTAAATCCTTTGACTTATAGATGGACACTCTCAACAATACACCAACCTTCCATGGAAACACCCTTCACGCTCCCAGGAAACAGGCAATTTATAAGTCAGAATGCATCTGTGTGCCAGCGACTTCATCTCTGAGGGCAAGTTGGCTTTCTGGCCCATGGTCTACTTTGTGTCACCACATATGGGCCAATTGCACTTTGGAGCTATTTGGGTGAAATCACTGAGTCTATGTTTTGTATTCACATTGAAGAATCTGTCTATTTCAGAGAATAAAGATGGCATTATCTAAATAAAATGTGCATCTAGTCAAACGCAATAAATCAAACTCAAAATGAAACACACAAATTCTGGGTCTGTGTGCAAATTTGAACAAGGTAGTGAATAATATTTGAGCATTAGATCCCCTTGATACTTATAAAATAAAAAGACTTAGTAATTGCTAACCTTTTTTCTTTATAGCTCAAGGGCTTTTGGCGTTTCAGAGGCTAAGAGGACTTGATGGGAACAGAAAGATTAAGTCTCTGAGTCAGCCTTTACTTGGCCCCTCATTACTCTTGTCAGAGCATGTGACATTTACCTCTTCTCCCTTGATTCTATTCTTTAACATTTTAATCTTGTTTTGGTAGTCTTGGGGATCAAGCCCAGGGCATCGTGCATGCTTAATCACTGGGCTCCATTCAACATTTTTGAAATAAACTTTTAATTTTAAATAATTTTATGTTTATAGAACATTTCCAAAGAAAATAGAGGTCACTCTAATGTAAAATTTTATACTATCACAACACAGTTGTCAAAACTAAGAAAACAACATTACTAAATTAAGAGATCAATACTAAACTTGATTTGGTAAGAATAGAAAAGTGAACTTGTCATAGCATTGATAGCCAAGGGCTGGGAGGGTCAATGTTATTACAGTATCGTAAAATTTCTCAGTTTCTAAAGTGGTTTTAGTTCCATCATTTTATTCTCCAGTACAACCTGAAAAGCTGGCAGAGCGGAGAGTAGCGCCATCTTTCCACCTCCTTCCTCATTACTGATAAGAGAGAACTGTCTCTCTCAGGCCATAGGATTCACCTTAAGCCACAGAGAAACCACACAAAGGGTTCAAATTCAAGTCTTCCCACAGCATTATATTGTATTCCATCAGGCAAATACTAGCGGAGATACATGGCCACTTCCACCCTACAGAAGTTATATCCTCCTGTCTTGAGGGCTGCATCTTACCTTCAGACAGTTTTGTTTTTTGCCCAAATTCTTTTTATATTTGAACAGATTTTTTTCCCCTTTGGTACCGGGGATCAAACTTGGGACCTTGTGCTGGCGAGGCAGGTGGCAGAACCACTGAGCTACACCCCCAGAATAGATTGTTAATATTTTAAAAATTGAAAGAGACTAAATTAAATCTAAAATTTGGGCCTCTTTTGAAAAAAGTCATCCATTTGGCCACAACCTTCTAAATCTGAGTTCTTTCTTCCCATTAGACTAGTGGGCATATCTATGTCAGAATGCCTTAGTCCTCACCACACCTCGCCATTATGTTACTGGCTATTTATCATCATGAAACTAGACGGCTGTATTCATTTATATTGCTTATCTAGTTCCTACAGTAAATTTCCTATGGGACTGAGCAGCTCTCCATAGACACAGCAATTTTTCTAAGTCAATTTGAGCAAGTTATTTTGTGCATCTTCCTAGCCCGGATTCCCTACACTCATTCAACAACCTTTTCATCTTAATTTTCTTTACTAAAATATTCCCCTAGTGGAACAGAGAGGCAGCTGTGCAAAAGATTTCTTCACCTAAGAATTCCTCCAACTTTGCCTTGAATTGTAATTTAATAGTTAGAATTATGTTAGCCCTGCCTGGAGTTATTAGAATTATTCTCCATACCACTTTCAAGATATGACAACCAACTCATGTTCAAACTCTCTACCTCCTTCCATACCTGGCCAGAATATAAATTCTCTGACGTCAGAGGATTTTTGTTTTATTTGCTACTCCATTGTTAGTGCCTGGGACGGTAACTGATACACAGAAGACACTCATTAGTAGATGTTCCATTAAGGGAAGAATTAGTAAGTATTTGTTGACTGAGAGAGAGGGAGGAGGGGAATCATAACAGCGTTTCTTGGACCTCTTGATGTGGCCTTTCAGACAGAGCTGGCTGTTTGTGTTGTCTTATGTGTGAATAGAAACCAGCAGCAGCTCATCAGTATCTCACTAATAAGCCATTATTCTAATGCAGAAAAGCTTCTGACTCCATATCTTCTTAGTTTTTTTAATTAATAAAAATACTTCATTAAAATATCAACTTGTGTATCAAACCAGTTCTACATTTATAGAAACCCTGGCCATAAAAACAAATTTTTAGAACATATGTTTGAACTCAGCTAATCGAACTTGCTTAGACTTTAAATCTGCTATGTGCCAAGTAGAAACTGGCTTTCAGCCCATCTTTTTTTAGGGTCAGAAGTCTATCATGTATGCCTCGGGGCTGCAGAACAGCTTTGCTGTCAAGAAACACTTGAATTTGCTTTACCTAAGCCTTTAACCACTAGCTTACAACTTAGAAGAAAAAGAAAGCCATGTAGGCTGTGTACCTGTCCTGGATTCTTGTCACCTTTCTGGACGCCTCCTTCCAAATACCTGTTCTCAGGCACTCTCCTTTCTTGTCTTTCTTTTCCCCTCTTTCCATTCCTTCTTCCTCTTTGCTCTTTTTCTCCATACTCTTAATTCTTTTAGTCCTGATTCTTCATTTTCCTTTCTTTGTTAAACATAAAGAAGGTACTTGTTTTTCTCTGGAGAGTAATGAGAAAGGGTTTTGCATTTTTTGAGATAGGGTCTTGCTTTGTAGTGCAGGCTGGCCTTGAACTCATTATGTAGCCCAGGCTGGCCTCAAATGTATCATGGTGCTCCTCCTGCCTCGGCTTCCTGTACTGGGATGACAGGCATGTACCATCATGCCTGGCAGTGATGAGAAACTTCAAGAATGTCTCTTTAGTGCTCGGCTCCCTGCTTGACTTGGCATACTGCCCCGTACTGCAGACATGAAGAATTCCTTCTACACTCTGTTTTCTTCTGAACATCTAAAATATATTTGAAAATTAGTTTCTTTCTTTCTTTTTTTTTTGATAAGTGAATTTCTCACTTTTCTTTTTCATAAAATCAGTTTTAAGTTAGAAGAGACTTTATCAATAAACTTATCCAGTCTCCTCCTTTTACAATGAAGAAACTGAGGCAAGGCTTAGAGAGGTTCACAGTAAGAACCAGAATTAAAAACCTGGCCTTCAGAAGCTGACACAAGTACTCTTTCCTTTGTGACTCAAATGATTATATCCTCTTAGTATTTAGCTATGTTCCTTATAGTTCAGATAAAATGTGACAAAATATTTCTGGTACCCTGAGTCTAGGGCTGTCTGTGATATTAGGAGTACAGAGTCCCCTGGAGGGACCCTTATAATACAGGCATTGACTTGTTCCAAGCAAATCTCTTTTTTCTTCTCTTCATGCTCCCATGAGGAGGGAGCTCCATCAGAGGGAAATCAGAGTCTCTCCCCGCTGTTCCCCAGTGAGAGGGAGAAGGAACTGCGCATTGCTCAGCACCGCTCCACCTCCTGTCCGTTTCCCCACATCTTTCACAATCTAACATTCAGACATTTCACAAAGGCAAGTTCTGCTCTCTCTGTGGCAGCTCGAGGAGGCTGACTTGGTCTAAATATTTCCGTACAAGGTAACAGCCACCTTTGGTGTGGTGATGGGAAGAGTGGTACCGCGTATCCACAAGGGACCCAAGAGAAAAGTAGCCATTGGTGGTACCATCTAGAAAGAAATAGGAAACTGGAATGAAGCTGACTTGTGAGAGATTAATTCTCTTTTGGAGTAATATCTTTCAGTCATTTACCTTTTTTATTATGTTAATAATATTATGCTAGCTTATTGATGCAGGTACAAAGAGGCTAATGACAATAAGTTTAGATAGATCATTTGAAAGTGTTTTTCATTTCTCGCTTGCTTGTCAATTCTGTAGAAAAGGGATTTGATTATATCTAAAACATTTGCTTTTAAAAAGTCATGTTGATTTCCAATGTCTTACTTAAAAAAAAAACAATCAGAAATTTAAAATGCCTTCCTACATTTGATGCTAAGACTTCAGAAATTGAAATGGTAAATTAAGAAAAATATCCCTACAACTGAAAGAGAGGAATATTTAACTGGAAAGAAATTCAGGTATGGAAAGTAATTTAAAACTCAATCATAAGATGATGCTTTGGTGAAATCTTTATGTGTACCTGTAAGTATGTGCTTCTGCACATCCTAATTGGATGCTTTTATGCTTTTCCTAGGGATCATTGGAATATTGATTCCATTACTTCAACTGAGTTCATGTTTCAAAAAATCAGAATATACAATATATAAAAGCATTTCATTCTGTATGTCCCTGTCCTTGCTAAAATAAAAATGGATTTTCTCAAGGGTGGATCATTATCTGGTTATGGACTTCGATAGCAAGGCTAATGCAAGTTAAGTGTTGCTTTTTTTTTTTTCCAAATCTAGAATAGTAACACAAGGTCACATTCTTACTGGCAAGTGAGGTTATATTATTCAAGTATGACTTTTCAAAGAGAGAAACAGAGCTAAAGTAGTATATAATTAAATTTGGTAATAAAGAAGTACTGAAGAGAAACGTTCCACTCAGTCAGTTGCAGCCAACAATAATCACTTAGGGGGTTCTTTATTTTAAATGAGTTTGTGACAGCCTCTGTCAAGTCCTGTTCCACATTCCCAGCCATCTTCTGAATATCCAGCTCCTAAGTAATGTCTTCTAAGTTAGTGCGGGGGAACAAAAGAGAAAGAATCATCATTTTCCTACGTGCTTATAGATACTTTTGGTTTCACTTTTTTTGTTTACATATCTTTAGTTAGGGTTGATCTTACAAAGTTAAAGAATCTTGGTGTCCAGTGCATGTTTGGGATTCCTTATACCATTCTCTCTGGAGTTGTAATATATTCTTGTATCCTTTTCCATCCTTATGCAGTGCAGTATACCCTCTTGGAAGGCAGGAATTTTGTTTTATTTTGGTCATTACTAAAGGTTACTAGCATGTGGTTGATATTTGTTATCGTAAGTCGAGTCAATGAATAAGCCAGGTATCACTGAAGTCCTACTAGGACAATTGTTAAGAATATAATTTGTTGGTGATATGAAATTGTGTCTGCCTGGAAGGCTACTATGTTTATGAGTGGAAGCCTCAGAAAAGAAGAAGCTCTTTGGTTTCTCAGAAAATTATATATTTCTATTTTGAGCAAATAGTTCTATAACAGTGATTCTAGATGAATAAATATGCCTTTGAAATAGCAATTGACTTACTAGTATTTCATTTAAAGACAAAGATAATATCCATGTGAAAAATCTCAAGTATCTATGAGGAAAAAACATCAGACACCAATAAATTCCATCTCATAATTGTTTGACACAGACATGCTGCAAAATTATTTAAATTGCTGTATGAATTTTAGTTCTGAGAGTACCAATGTATTAAGGCACTAAAATTTAAAAAAATCCAATAATTTTTAGTGGAAAGTTTAATGTCTTATTAAACAGGTCGATACACTTTTTTGGACAAATGATCTTCTTTTTGTTATTCCATAGTTTACCCACGTGTTCCCCTTTCCGATGGAATCAGCCAAGTAACTTATCGGAAGCCTTCTCAGTGAATGAAGCACAGAGAAGGTGAGGGAAGCAGTGTGTAAGTGTAGATAATGCCAGGTGCACAGTGAAAAATCATTGCAAAAAACGTATCCTGCTCTTCTGGAGCGTGTGAGTGGGAGACAAAATAATTTCCTAAGAATGTTCTAAATTGTGTATACTTCCTGTAGGGCTAATATAATAATAGACCCAAAACCTAGCACAAGAAAACAAGAGAATGTGCATGCATTGTAAATTATATATATATATATTTTTTTTTTCACGAAGTTTAAAGAAAGTTTTGTTTGGATTATGTGAAGGTTTTCTTTGCCTGCAGGCTTGTATACAGGATTTATGAAGAAATGGAACAACAGAACTGAGTTCCACTGATAGAGGAATAGCCTGGAGATTTCAAAATTTTATATGTTGAGGGTTTCTTATCATATAACCTCAAGTTCCTTGAGTAAAATTGAGAATTAAGGAGAATGCAAAAAGGAACTCTAAAATGATGTCAGTGTCCACGCCTACTAAAACTTTTGCCCGTTATCGAAATAGAGTCTTGCAGAAGTGCCTGTAGAATTGCCTGCAGTCTTCTGTATTCCCAATTCTATAAGTTCTGATTTTATTGTTTAAAGTAGAGAAGGAATAGCTATGTGAATTACTGAATGAGGATATTGGAGGAGGAGCAGTGTGTCCCTCACACTCCAAAAATAGGGAAGGAGAAGCCACAAAATGCAGACACACAGAAAGGCTTTCAAAATGCAGAAGTCTGGGGAAACCAGAATGAAGACAAAAGTTTTATATGCACTTTAAACAACTAAAGTTAGTGATTTTTCAGTTTGCAAAATATATGATGTATATATAGTATTATGACTGTTATTAGGAGATGATATTGGGTAAAATATCCATGTTTAAGAAGGAAGATGCAGAAGTGTTTTAGAACAATTTCTTTCAAAACATTTCCACCAGAAGTGGTTTAAGTAATAACTAATGCTTCTGTGCTTAAGCAAAGCCTGTCATTTAGCAACAGCAAGGCACAAAATGCAATAAGCGTGAGATCAGAATCAAGGCTCTCTTGTGTGTGTGGCACTGGGAAAGTTTGTGATTCTGTCTCATTTTTCTCAACAAATGGGCTTGATGTATACCTACATAAAATGAGATTTAACGAGGACTAAATTAGTTAACAGAGACAAAAACTAAAAAGATGCATGGGATTGAAGATTTTATATTATGAATTTACCAAATCATTTCTGTATGGAAAATTATTTAAAGAAATATTTTAGGAAAGGATATAAAGTTGTCATTAGCACTTGCTGTTCTATAAATTTGTCTTCATACCGATGCCTGTTTTCTTTCATTCCAGAGTGACTGAAATAGGAACCCATGAAATTCTTCAGCTTCAGAGTAAGAAATTAATTCATGTTTCTAATCAATATTGTGTACTTTTCCAAATTTCACTGCATAATCACTGTGCTTTCTTTATTTGTGATTTTCTGACTTTTCTGAGCTCTGAGAATTACTTCTGACCCTGGGTAACTCAGCAAATTAATGGGACTTTCATTGAATGTTGTAAAAATAGCTGAGCTACTGACTTAAAGATGATGAAAGTTACTTTTCCCTGAATAAGCCCTTGATTTTATTTTGACTTTAAAGATTTTCTTCTGGAAACATTAGGATACCTTGATGAATTTGCTAACTATGGAATTTGGAGAAGTAATAGTAATTAATGGAGTAAGTCTTTATTGGTATCTTTAAAGACTATTAAGCTCCAGGCTTCATCAGACTCTGCAGATCTGTACCTTTCTTCTTCCAAAATCCTTTCACTTAAACAGAAATCTTGACTCCATTGGCTAAAGGTAGAAATTCAGAATCATTAGCTAAATTAATTGTTTCATGGGCTTGGTCTTTAGAATGTTACAAACTGTAATGGAATTACTGAGTTGAGAGCAATTAATTGGATGTACTTCAAATATATTCTAACCTAATGCTACACCTGGCACTCTTTATGGCCACTTAAAAACTACCAAAAGAAAACTGTTGATGAATCCCAGTGCCATCAAAACAAACCATCTAGAACAGCTTAAATTTGCCTCAGATCTGTGTAGTTTATATCACCTCACAATCTGAAAAGGCATTTCAGATATCACCTCTTAAGTATTATTTCAGTTCCCTGTACTTTAAAAGAGGAAATGAGAATTTGAAATAGTTTTTGTAGATTTTCAAAGCCCATACATCCTACAAGGAGGAAGAGAATGTATGTGCTGCACACGTAGGAGCCAAATTCAGATTCCTTCAACAGGCTGTAGATGAGTGAAGATGGATTGATATCTTAGGAAAAAGAGTAGGGAATGAAAAATGGGAGGGACTGGAATACTAATTGTATTTTAACTGGCCAGTTACCACTGAGCCCCATGGGTGATTGTCAAATGGGAAAGTGGTCCCAGGAAAACCATGCACTAAGATTTCTGAACAAATTTAGATGTGCAGAATTTTAAATGAAATCCTCATGCATTTTAATGTTGGTAACAGATATTTAAGTTATAATCCCATGGGTCAAATAAAACATGTCAATGGGCTGCCAGGAAGCTACATCTGGATTGGCTTGTGTGTATGTGTGCGTGTGTGTGTGTGTATTGAAAATGAAGGATGTTGAAATACAATTTTATTGTTCATCAATTCTTATGATCAACCAAAGGATTTTTTTTTTTACAAGAAACGAGAGCATTTCATTAATCAGCAGATATTGGCTCCCATAAGATTACAGCAACATATTTATTACCATGAATAATGAATATTTTAAAAGGAAGCTGTATTTGCTTCTTTTCTGTTTATAAACAGGTTGATTGAGAAAAGAAAAAGATATCCTATAGGGCTGTAAATTATTATTGGTAATTGATATTAAGAGAGGATCTACGTAGTATTTAAGGGCTGATTCTACAAAAGTTAAGGGTAGAATAAAGACTTTTAAAGTTCCTTTCCAGCATCATGTTTAGATCATTATACCAAAATGGGAGAGGAATGGTAATGGAAGATGCAATGAAGAAGAGACAATATGGATATGCTATTATTCTAGCCCATTGCTATTAAATTGAAATAGTATGTTTGGCAAAGGTGAAATGAAAATTTTGTACACAGAAAGGGTGGGGATTGATGAAGAAATACACAGCTGCAATGACACAATGTGTGGTTCCCCGAGTGATAAGAAGAGAAATTTAGAGAATCCTGGAGTCCAGTGTGTTATTTAGCCACTCCAAACAGTACATCGCATCTGTTTAGTGGATAAAGCAAAGGACAATGAAAATTCCTATTTCTGGTATTGGTTGCTCTGGGACCAGAAAAGGAATAGAATGTCACCTTTTGGCATTCAGGTCACCACTTATGTCAAAAAAAGATGATGCACATCCCAAAGGCACCTTGTACATAGTTTTTGATATCTATAAATCATTTACAGAGTTTTAAAAATTAGAGCTGTCACAAAACCAGGGAATATTATTCTGTCTCCATAATTTACAAAATTAATGAATTATAGTGGCCAGCCACCAATCAGAGGCCACTGGAATAGTCTCGTTTGCTTTTCATCTTTGCTCATTTTGGAACCCATCACGTTTATTTTCAAGTAATGTTCTCTCTGTTCACTTTAGCTCTGCATTTAATTTAAATAAAAAAGCAGCTCTAGGCTGATTCATTATTTAAATTGCAGTCTCCACACTCCCCTTTGGAGACCGAGGCATCCATATACATGTAAAGCTGCAGTTAGGCAAAAAGATGAATAAGTTACATACTAATATCCAGGGGCCCAGCTCTCAAGCATGAATTATATAAAGTTCATTGCCCTTGTTTTCATCCTTTCAAGCAGTCCTTTGGTAGCTTTGAGTGAGATGTTAACTTCATACTTAGCTCATAGTGCTACCTTCATTCCTTAGAAAAAGATAACAAAAATGAAGAATCTGAAGGCCATCTTTACAGATTATATCTCTTACAGCTTGGTGCATGATGTAGAAAGTAATATGTTTTCTATCTACCCTAATTATATATAAGACATCAAACCAATCCTGGAATGAAAGTAAACACACACAACAGTTCGCACCTTACAGAAGAAATTAAAAAAAAATAGATGAGTTCATATTGTTTCATGCAGCCTATCTTCCAGGCTTCTTGGGAATTAACCTCAGTAAGTCCAATGTTCTCCAGTTCTCACCAACGCAATACGTTGAATTTTGTATAGTATACATCCATATCCATTTATGTTTTTCCAAGTATATGCACACACTTAGTTTGAACTGTGGAGAGTGATATGGAGAGCAGAGGTCCCAGAATATAAAATAGAGGGAAAAGGAATGGCTGCCTGCAAAGACTTGCCTCCTTTTTGAACAATAAGCTGCATACCGGACATGCGTCAGTCATGGACATTTGCGTGCTGTAAGGATCTTAACTGGGGAAGGAAATGGATTTTTAAAAGCAGTGTATTGTGCAAGCTCTGTCTCTCCAACCAGACTGTGCTGATACTTTACCTTCCGGAGGGGCTTGAGCTTGGTCTCCATGATGAAGTCGTACTTGCAGAGTTCGCAGCAGCGCGTGTCTGAGCTCTTGATCCACTGGTGGAGACAAGACTGATGGACAAAGCGCAGGGTCCCCGTGCAGCGACACGGTGTGATGAGGGGGCTCTCCTCATCCCCCTCACAATGACAAATCCTGGGGAAGGACAAAGCAGCCTGTGTGAGTTCTCCCAGAGAGCATATCTCACCATTAGAGTTCCACACTTGCCTGTAACAGAAACTGCCATCCAAGAGTTAGAACACAAAGACATTTCACTCCAGCTTGGATGCTAGAACTGAACCTATAATCAATATTACTTATTTTAACTTGTCTGGTCACTGCTAGACTCAAGTCATGTTATTTTAAGGTGTTAGTCACCAGCACATCAAAAATACTGTACACTGGGCTGGGGATTTGGCTCAGTGGTTCCGCCACCTTCCTTGCAAGTGCAAGGGCTTGAGTTTGATTGCCGGTACCACTCTCCCCCCAGCAAAAAATTACTGTACACCGTCATTTCATTACTGAAGCCAGTTTTTTTTTTCTTTTTTTTGGTGGTACCTGGGATTGAACTCAGGTCCTTGCGCTTGCAAGGCAGGCAGCAGAACCACTGAGCTAAATCCCCGGCCCAAAGAAAGAGGACAGAGGACAGAAGGGCACAAAAGCCTACGGCACCTGGTATTCCCAGGCAGTCTCCCATCCAAGTTCTAGCCAGCCCCAACCCTGCTTAGCTTCCGAGATCAGAGAAGATCAGGCCTGGTCAGAGTGGTATGACCATAGACCTGAGGCCAGTTTTAAGAGCATAAGTATTGAGCTATGTCCCCTGTTTAATCTGTTGAATAGGTTAGTCTCTATGTGTTTTCATATATATATTTGTGTATGTGTGTGTGTGTGTGTGTATACATATACATATA
>NW_022900930.1:38978818-39038189 GCF_012274545.1 Fukomys damarensis | reverse complement strand
ATATATATATATTCTTGATTTTTTTGCTTTTTGCTTTTTGTTTTTTTTTTTGGTACTGGGGATCAAAGTCAACACCTTGCGCTTGCAGGAAGACAATGGCACTACTGAGCTAAATCCCCGGCCCGGGTTTTCATATACAAAAGTTATAACTTGTGAGTACCTGAGGAATGATGTAGTCTGATAACTTCATTGTGCTATTTTGATGACAGTTTTATAGGGCTGTGGTAAATAATTTAGTAAATATGGTATCATACCAATGTGGAAGAATCCTGAATATATTTAACACTGTATGTAGTCATAAAATAAAGTTGATACTGAAAGTTTTAGCCTAAAAATCTTACAAAGATTTTCTTAGGGAGATGCACATCTATTAAGTCACAGTGGATTTCCAAACTATGTAAGAATTATGTAAAATCTTTATTATGTAAAAATCACAAAATATTGCTTGTCACATAAAATTTAAGTTTAGTAAATTCTGTTGTTTGAAAATGCTAATTACTATTTCTGCCAATGAATTGAGAACTCAACTAGTTTTTGAATTATTACAAATTCTAATTTCATATATTTAAAGTCTATGAAATCTTCATTATTCTCATATGTAGATTTTAAAAAATAATTTAGTTTCCCCTTTGGAGGAGATGAACCTTTCATAACTCTAGTTAACGAGCTAAAAAAAGTAGCCCTTCGGAAATCCCAATGATCTAGCCAGCTGCTTGAAGCTGCTACTAAATTTAATTAGAAATACTGCTTTATACCAGTTAGAAATATGAATGTTGAATGTAACATTTAAAAAATTCAAGAATCTACGTAATTACTCTTTTTGAGCTGAAGCATGGCAAAAAGCTGGAAGAATTACTAAATTGCTGCTCCTACTCTTTCCTTGCATTCTTTTCTCCAAAAGCATGAGTTTTAAAGAGTGAATTTTACTCTTAAAATATGCAGTGCCATCTTCCCAAGGAAAAATCAAATGGTTGCTCAGCTTGCTGGTGCAGTAAGATATAGGAATTGAAACCCAGTGCTCCTTCACCCACAAAATAAAGAAGTATGACAACGTGCACTAGAATTGTGTGAAAATAAAGACAGCAAAAAGGAACCAGTGATAACTACGGTCCTGGGGTGGCAACGAGGGGATGACAACAGAGTGAAGTTCAAAGTCAACATCCGCCTTTTCTGAAACAGAGTTAGAAAGTGGAGGCCTAGGGTCCAGCACCACATAGGTAAGGCCAATGTGGCAGAGAAAAGTAAAAGCATATCCGATTGCTTATTCGTTAATATCAAAACTGAAATATCCGCTTTCTCCCCACCAAGGCACCAGAAATGGGGCTGTTGCACTGCGCACCACATTCGGGGCCATAGCTCGTCACAGTGTTCATGCACAGTAGACATTAGCTGGATAGAATGAAAGTTGGCAAACAGAACATGATCTGTTACAAGAGAAGCCAATGAAGGGCATCTGAGCTTCTACAGCACTAAACTTGACTGTGATAATTACTTTTGGAGCCATTGAAATTCAGTGAGTTAGAGAGAAGAAGTATCTCCAAAGCCCTTGACTCCTTATCTCTCTGGCTACACACAAAGGTAAGTCCTTCCAAGCCATGTCCCACTTCTGTCCACTGAATGTTTTTATACATAGTTTTATTGGGGCACAAACTCAGCTTTTGGGTTATAAAGTTTTTAGAGCTATGTTTGTAATACAACAGAGTAGTCCGGTAGTTGCTGCTGAGAAGTATGGCTACAAAGACAAGTACTTGCTATGTGGCTCATCTCAGAAAATGTTTGTAGATCCCTGTCTTAAAGCATACAGAATAATGCTTAGTTAAATATAGTGTTATGAATATTGACAACAATGAAAACAAATTTTACACAATAAATCACCCATGCAAGGAACAACATAATTAAAATATATAAAGAAAGCAATAAAATATTCACAATAAAATGAAAGACTTTCTTGGCCTGCCATTAAAGCTCACTTCTTCTGTGGACAAAATTTCTCATTTGAAAAAGAAAAATTTGCAGTTAATGTCATATGATAATTCATCACTAAAAAGATTGTGTCAAATGCTTACAGCTGCCAAAAAGATTTTGAGTCTCTGACTTTTTACTGACATGAAAAAAATAATTTATTCATAAGCAGCTTTAAACAAAGACCTAGCTGATTAGTGAGCTCAAACTGACCTGACCAGCTTACTGATTATAGTCCAACTTCCTGTGTCATAAAATATCTTATTAAAAATTTTTGTAAAACTCTTATGTGAATCATCACCAGCAATATTATTTTCTCACAAGATTAAAGTTAATTCCCATAGGGAAAGTCAAAAGCTTGATTCATCTTCATTTACTTTTGATTTATTTTTGCAAGTTTTAGCATTTTGAAGTTTTTCTAAATTATCCAGCTCAAGTTTGACCCCAAGAGTCTTTTTAAAAACCACATTTAGATTGTTATAAATGAATTAAGAGCTAAGTGTTAACTTCACATATCTACTAAAAATAAAAAATAACATGATAGCGCCACTAAAGAAAGAATTAAACAATTCCTAAATTGATATACTTCACACAAATCACAATTGCTGAATTATAAATGAAAACACAGCAATGAAAACATAAACATGCTTTTCCCAACAGAATAGCTGTACAGGAAATGATGTTAATGCTATAATAAAATTATATTGTGAAATAGTCATAATTTTGATGCATTTTTACCTGACAGGAAATTGAGGCTTGGGAATTCAGTGCTTCAACTAAATTACTAGCGGCCCATGTTGGTGCCTGACCTCCAGTGACAGGAGCAAGCTGAATTCATAGATTTTATTGGTATTTTGATATCTTAACAGTCCAACAATAAAACCAGCGATTTGTTGAGAGTTTCACATTTAGGGTTGAATGAATTGGTACCTCGACCTAATTTCTACCTTTCTACAGATGGAAGAGCCTACATACAATCAGGTAAATTAAATTTTAGATCTCTTTGTGGTAGGCATGTATAGTTAAAGTTCTCTGCTTTTATATTTGAGTTTAAGGCAAAGCAGCCTTTTTCATTCCAGCCTTATATATCTTAAAATGATCTTTAATAACTCCCCATCCCCACCCCTACCAAGGCTTCCTAGCTCCACTAGAACAGCATTTTTTTGCTTGATTGAAAAAAAATCTGTCACTTTAAAAATAAGTTTTGTGAAGGCCATAGTGTTTAGATACCTTTGAAAAATTTTAAATTCATTTGTTTATTTCAAATACCACATTTTCTTAGTTTTTGCTACATGCAAAGAAAATTAGGCAGCAATAGACTTGGTGTGAAGGGTAAATTAAGGGCTGAAGGTGTAGGGGAAGTGGGAAGGGTAAGGGAAAGGAAATAAGAGAAAAGAAAAAAGTACAAGAAAATGAAAAAATGGAAATAAACATTTGTAAATACAGAAGGGAGGAGGGGGTGAAGGGAGGGCAGGGGTATGGGGAAAAAATGAGAACCAGGAGCTGTCATGTAAAGGTGCAAGATCCCAGTGATGAATGTAACTGTACTGTATGCCTAACATGTACCAATAAACTCAATGAGAAAAAGAAATAAATAAAAACAATCAAGATGGAAAAAAAAAAAAAGAAAAAAAGAAAAAAAAGAAGATGATGAGGAAACAATCCAGAGGCAGGGACCATGTTAGGACAGCTGATGGAATCATCCTGGTAATAAGAACCTAGACCGATGTGGTACCACTGAGGAGACACATGACTTTCAGTCTTCTGTGTCTGCAGAGACGTGTGAGTACTTGTTAGCTTCCATGACTAGCTGTGCTGGCAAAGCACTTTCATAACAGTATTTGGTTGCTAAAGGCCACCGTCCTTGTAATCTTTAGGCAGCACAGCAAGCACAGGCAACCCAACCTTCCTTAGCCATTTCCCATCCCAGTTTTACCCCTTCTTTTTTGCGTAGTGTTCTAAGGCTCTCCCCTCACTTCCCTAATTGCCCTTCTCCAAACTAAATAGTCTTTAAGTACAGTAATATGGATACTACAGTGTTTGTATTGGATTAATTTGGATGTTAATCATTCAAAACTAATCATTTTGCTTCAGAACGTGGCAGTCATTCTTAGAACTCTTTTTACCGAGCCAGAAAGTTATTAGAAATATTTTAGGCAGAAGCTGTATTGAAAGGTATTAAGTAGTAGCAAGAAATTAGTGCTCAAAGAAATGGGTAAAGAGAATCACAGCCAAAGGATAGCAGATTAAAATTTTACTTTTAACTTTCATTTAATTTTGTTTTTAACAGGGAAAATAGGAACTTGTGCATCAGCAGAAGTGAAGGTGCTACAGAGAACTAGACATTTAAAAAACATATCCAAGCAAGAGAATAACCAGCTGTTAAAATGAAGTCCAGAAAGTATAGGGGAAGCAAGTACAGTAGGGGAATATCTTTGGACAACTGGAAAGGGACACAGATACCTTTTCTTGGAACAAGAGGCAGAAGGAAATTGGTAGGTAGACATATCGAGGTGCTGGAAGGAGGGGAAATTACAGTAGCTGGGTGCGAGTGGTCTATCTCCTGTGATATAGGAGACAACGTGTATATCAAGCAGGAGAGAGAAAGGCCCAGGGTTAAGGTCGTATAGTGGCGGTAAGTAATTAGAAAGAGCTACTTGCAGAGTGTGATGGGAAGTTAACCAAGCATGAATATAAGAATTGTGGAGCAGCCTTGAGGTCCCTGTAAGATTAAACAGCACAGATTTATAGTAAATTCTATTATCATTGTGTTGTGTCTCAGCCAATAGGGTCCCGAGATCCCTAGGACACAAATAGGAAGGGCTTAGAGAGAAGGCATCGCTACATCAAAGAATTCAACATGAGGACACTGGCTAGGGGCTTAGCTTCTGAGCAGAAACACAAGAGAAACTGTCGTCTTGTGGTTCACGTGTTATGAGAAAAGGCTGTGCTGGAAACACTGGAAATCACAGTGTTTGTGAAGAACTGATGTTGAAGGTGGAAGTAAATAAAGGTACAGATATAATCTCTAATGTAAACTCTTGCATATTTTTATCTATTATCATAGAAATATCTTATTATCATATAGTTATTTGGTACTTGAGATTAAAAAAAAATCAAATCCTTATTCACACTTTTGCTCTTTGCTCCAGCAAACTCGTGAACTTCTGAGTTTAAGCTTATGTAAAATAAGGTCAAAAATACCTCCCAGGGTATCATGAAGATTAAATGAGATGAAAGAGTACAGCACCTGGCCCCTCATAGAGAATCAAAACTTTGGTCAATTTACTTATTTATTTGAAACATACAGAACTTTGACTTTGAATGATTAATTATTATTTTTTTGTATCGGGGATTGAACTCAAGACCTCGTACTTGTGAGGTAGGCGTGGCGCCACTGAGCTAAATCTCCAGCCCCAGTGATTAATTTTATGACTAGTCATGGAATCATGGAGTACTGGGCACTGGGACTAAATAGTTTTAGCAGCTGGTTTGTTGGTTTGCTCATTTGCTGTTAAGGCCAAGGCCATGAATTCTGACTCCACAGAGGTGGGTTAGCTACTGACGTGTCTGAGTTTTCAGGTCCGTCATGTCACAGACACATCTCAAATGAAAGCTAGACCAAAGAGCACAGTGGTTTTATGTGGGGTACATCTGAGAATGAATTGTTTCATTCTTCCTGATAGATAGCCTCAGACAACCTCAGAGAGTTGGTTTTCTCATCTATCAAATCTTATGTGGCTCTTTTTAAGCTCCAATAAGATATCTGAGAAAATATTTCAATGTATAAAAACTACCCCAAAGTAGGGCATTATCACCAATATGATATATAAACAATAATATCAATAGAAAATGTTGCTAGGTATTACAAAGCCAAGGCATTATCTATTTTTAATTAAAACTACTTAATTTTTCCACGTCTGCATTTCAGTTCATCTGTTTTATCTCAAAGGAGTGTGATGTAGGGAACGGAGACGCTGTCTCCTTCTTCCTTACTACTGAGATTATTTTTCTATTAAGATACCTTCATCCACCTTATAGCCAAGCCTGATGACCTTTTCTCGTTCTAGTATCTTTTGCATTATTGACTAACTCCCTTCTTGAAACATCGTCTGTTTTGCTTATTGACACTGTTCTTATATTACAGCATCTAACAGTGAGGAAATTGGAATCAGGGGACATAGAAAATGATGATAGTAATAGAAATAGTGAGTACACTTAGAGGACAGACCAAAACTGTAAGGATTCTGGAGTTTGAGAGATTGAGAGATGATAGAGCAAAAGCATAGATCTCAGTATATCTAAATTCATGGCTAAGACTCTTCTATCAGAGGCCAGGAGGGGCTGTGATCCAGTAATTTTGGGATAAATTAAAATGCTAATTCCCAAGCTTAACATTTCAGAGGAGAAAAAAGCAGGTAAGAGGAAACTATATAGCAACTGTCTTTGAATTTGCAAAAGTCTATTAGTTGGAGCAGCTCTCTTACCAGTCTCACTACTACACCCAATGAGTGGAAGTTAGAGGAGATGAATGTCCACGAAACATGAAGAAATGAAAAAAATAGAGCTTTCCAGAGGTGGAATCACTGCAGCAGGAGAGAGGGAATTGGCCACTTCTGCACATACATAAGCAAAGGGAGAGTACTTTTTGCCAAACACTAGAAAATCAACCTGAGTGCTAATCTCTTTTCCAGTGTTGTCCTTTCATTGTTTTTCCTTTTCCACAGGCTGATTCTCCCCGACCTCACCATTTAAATTCTTTGTCAGTGTTTCCTCTCTGCTTATTCTGGGTGTTTTGTACTTGATCCTTTGTCAGTCTAGGCTCATGACTTCAAGTAGTAATCCTAGAATTATAGCTCTAAAACATCTGTCTGAAACCTCTACCTCTCTAGCAAAAAGAAACTCTATCCAGCCCTATAGCTCCAAAAAATAGGGTCTTCTCAATGAAACATTTTCTACTTCTTATGTTTCATGTCTTCCAAAATAGCTTTTGTTCTTAAATATCCCATACCATAAGTATCTTACTGTCTCAGGGTAAAGCCTGCCTTTATCTTTGAACCTTTCATGGACTTCAGATCCTATATTAAAATTGCCATCAATATGCCAATATTTGTCTCCCTCAGTTTTTAAAATATCTTTCCTTCTCATCCTCATGGCTATCTCTTTGATAGTTTTGAACTGTCAACAGACACACAAATTATCTTTAAGATTTTACTTCCTCCATTAAGAAGTCATTTTTGAAACATGTAGTTACTCAGAGCCTCATAAAGTACTGCAACTCTTCAAGAACTCTATCACTAATCCAATAAAATCCAAATTGTCTTGCCCGGTTTTCATATGACTGTCCATAATCGGATGGCCTTTATATGCTCTGCCATATATCTCACCAATCCCTAACCTTCACACATATCAGCGTGGCACACAGCTAATAAGCTGTAGGTCTTGCTACAAAGAAGTTACAGTTGTGCCAACATCTTGATTTGTCTCAGCCTCAAAGGCAGGGCTAAAGTCCTGAGTGTATTGGCCGTTGACCTCAATTGACTACAAACGTCATGTTCTGCATCTGCTATGATGTGAAACATGCTGATTAATACTAGTGTGAGCATTGAAAACACCATCAACATTAGATTTAGAGGTCTGCGTACCTATGTATGGTGAATTGCTTAATCTCTGTGTTTCAAGTCCTCAGTGGTGGATAAAGATTAAATTAATTAAGTAATCAATAAAGGTTAGGGTGGATTTTTTCAATTACTAGTCAGATGGTTATTTTCTGTCTGTTGCATTCACTATATTGATGTCTTCCTCTGGGACTGTCCTCAGATATGACCTCAGACCCATAATACCTTTCCTGTCCTAATAACACCTCATCTAAGTGTAAGATCCATCTAAAGACATATTCTTAGTGAAACAGCCTCTACTCTTTCCTTCCCTGCAATGCTCATGCCCTACCTTGAGCTGTCCTTGCTCTTAAGGTCTATATCACCCAGATCCAGTCTTTGCTTTTTATTGTTTTATCTGCACAAGTTCAAATGCTATGAGCCAAAAAAACTCATGGTTATTAATTGTGATGGGCAGGATCTTTTCCTGTATCTTCACTGATATTATTGTTAATGTAAATGATGAGAATGTCAAAAGTCAGGGTAAAGATGGCTGATCAGTAGACCATAAAGGACTGGGAACACTATACTTTAAGATTTTATTTAAGTACATATAGAACACAATCAAAAGAGTTGGTTTAGTGAGATGATTTAGCAGTTCTCAGAAGTAGTTACCAATTACCAGAGTTTACCTTTCGGGAAAATTCACTTATAATCAAAGTGAGAAATATGTAATCCTTTTCATACCACATACACTTTAATTTGCATTTAGGGAACTAAACTGAGGTGTGCCACTTTTATAACCCTATCTGAGCAGCAGAGGAAGTCGAGCAATTTGCAGTGAAAAGGAGAAGTAACTCTTATTTAATAAACAGGGAAGATAATGGGCAATATTTAATATCATTCTTACTAATAGCTGTATCCAGCTCCTCCTCTAACTGACATGAAGCCAGCAGATATTTCTAGAACAAAAATAAGAAGTTCTTATAAAACTAAGTTTCTAAGGTTTTCTTATCAGACATGAAGATAAGTATTCTAAGCTACTATTCAGATTTTAAAACACTTTGAAAACTTAAATTAAAAATACAATTATGGCATAAGTATAAAATATTTTATAAATCACCAGTAACATTTTGTAATCTTAAATTTGGCCATCCTCAGCCTACATTTTTAGAACATCTACAGACGAGTGACAATTCTTCATACTTAAGTGAATTTGAAAAAGTATTTTGTTTTCTCAAGGGACTATTTCAACTCAATAAAGCAGCTACCTAGCCTGATTTCCTGAGTAATTTCATACCTTAATTTGTAACCATTGACCACCTGTACAGATCTGTAGGGAAAGATCAACAGCAGACAATGACATAGTAATGTTCCTGGCTCATAACTCTATTCCTGAAGCCAGTCCAAAGTCTCAAGTAATCAGCTACATTTTCTTCCCACCACCTATCACACTGATGGAAACTAGAGCAGCAATAATGATCACCTTTGCTGTGCCAACAGTGGAGATAGAGGAGGCCAAGTCTCACTTGAATTTGTAGACACTGAGTTCTGAATTCTATTGTTTCCGCTCCTTTTGGGTCCCTCACCAAATCTGAGATAGGTTGATCTCATTAGATTAAATTCTAATTGGGCTTGAGGATTTTCACTGACATTCCTCTATTCTGCTTTTTTTGTTTTTTGTTTTTTGAGTTTAGATTTTTAAAGATTAATTTTATTGGAACATTTAATGTATACAATATGATATTCATTGTTGGGAATTTGAACTTTTACATAATCAACCTTGGTTCTTATTTTTTCCCTATTCCCCTATTCTTATCTATATTCTTATCTAGCCTTGTGCTTCATTTTCATAGCAACTGGGCCCACTTTGAGGACTTTCTTAGAAATCTCCTTAGCTTCATACAGCATTGTTCCCCAAACTCTTGTGCTGGCAAGTATAGCCCCAGGCAGTCCAGTACTGAGTGTACCTCAAAATGTTTGCTAGATTTCTACACCAGACTTGATCTTCTGTATTAATTTCAGGATTATCTGAAACTGTCCAAATCTTTAAGAATTCAAACCTGGATTGTGCCTCTCATTAAGCATCTCTTCTCTGCCCTGTCTATACTCTATTGGTAAACTCAGAATACAACCTACCTCTAGGTAAAGGACCTTTCCAGGTCCTACTCTATAGTTTTGGTGAAATATAGATGAGTAAATTATTAATTAGTATTGAATGAATATCCTAATGTCATGATGTTCTCTACATTTTCAGACATCATAAACATTCATTTTTTAACAGCATTGAGATCTTTTTGGCTAAACAACATTGGAAAGACTGAAAAAATTAAGATAGAAATATTTCTAACTGGATATGCTCAGTGTTATTAGGCAAAATTTTTGCTACTTGGATGCATTGAGGTGAAAAATGAAAAACAAAAGGAAAGATAATACAAACTTATCTTGCTTTACTTTGTAGATATAACCAAATAAATATGTATGGTTATATCTATATATAAGGCTTTTTGAAAATACATAACAGCAAATCTACCAGATTAATTATCCAGACATAACATTTTAGTCTTTTAATTTTTAGTATGTGACAGAATTTCTTAATTCAAATTGATTTGGTGACGGTTTTTTTCTTTGTTATTTTAAGCATTAAAATTCTTAGAAGCTCATTCTCAATCATGACTTCCTTTCAGTTTTATTCATTTATTAATCTTATGTGGCTGGAGTTACATAAAGGTCTCATATTACCATGACCGGTTGATAAAGCACGAACTTTATTTAGATAACCAAGATGCTTGGACTTTGAAATACTCCGTTGCAAATGGATTCTTTGACACAGGCAAATATGTGTCCTGGCAAAATACTGACACTTTAAAGCAGTTTTAGCCACTTTGGGTAAAGAATGCTCAGTCTTATTTACTCATTCGTTTGCTGGTTCATTCATGTGGTCATTCTTTCAATGAATAATTTCTTGCACAGGACTGTTTTGCAAGGCTTTCCAAGGAGTTGTGATAAATAGGAAGATGCATAAATCCTAGTCGTTGTTCTTTGGAGAGCTCTTCTTGTGGTAGTTTACACACTGAGCAGCTGCACAGCTGGCCCGAATACAAGTTAAACTGGAATGTGCCATGATAAGTGCTGCTGTAGGAAGGCAAGAGAAAGATTGCTTTGGTGGGAGGAGAAGGTAGTTGAGGCCTAATGGGAGAAGTTTAATATGAACTGGAGTTGAAGCCTAGGTACGATTTGTATAGACAGAGATGTATGCTGATAGGATAGAGTAGGAATAGAAGATATCTTTAGCGAATACTTAGAAGTGGGATTTATCAGCTAATCAGGGAACAGTATATGGCCGATTCAAAAGTAATGTGTAAGTTTGAATAAGATCATAATAGGATATCATTCTGAACAATAAGATAAGATCCGAGAGGGCCTTGTATTTCTTTCACTCGTTGCCAATACACACATATACACAGACATGAGCTGTACCCATAGTCATTTGTAGTACTTAGGAACTTTACTAAAGAATTTGAGTTAGAAATTAAGATTACATTTTAAAATAAGCTTAAATAGACATTTCTCCAAAGAAGACCTACAAATAGTCAATAGGTGTGTGAGAAGGAGTTCAGTCTCATCGAGGAAATAGATATCGCCTTGCACCTACTTCAGTGACTATTATGAAAAAGAAATGTAAGTAGCCATGAGGATGTGAAGAAATTGGAATCTGTATTAGTCACTTTTCTGTCACCGAGAAAAGCAATACCAGACACTTGTAACTTAGAGAAGAGGTTTGTTTTGACTCAATTTTATGGGTTCTGACCATGGTCATCTGGTTCCAAGGCTGAATAGGCATTGTGGAAGGGCGTGGTCGAGGAAAGCTGCTCATTGTTATGGTGCCATGAGCTCCTGATGGGTTAATCCCCTAATAAGAAGAGCGCTCCCAGGATGCAATCACCTTCCCAAAGTGCCGCTTCTGGACATGAGACTTCTGAGGGACCTTCTAGATCCAAACCCAAGAGAACCCTTTTACACCTTAGTGAATAGAAAATGGTGCAGTTGTTATTAGAAACAGTGATGAAGTTTCTAAAAAAACCTGAAAATAAGATGCTATACGATCCAACACTACTTTTGAGTAATTAGCCAAAAGGATTGAAATCAGAACCTCAAATAGATATTTCGACTCCTATATTCACTGCAGCATTATTCACACTAATCAAGATGTGGAAACAACTTGAATGGCTTTCTGAATAAAGATGTGGAATACACATACAATTAAATATCATTTAACTTAAAAAAGAGGAAAATTCCATCACTTTCAACAGGATTGGGTGTCCTTCGGATGAACGTTGATGAAATTATGCTAAGTGAGGTAAACCAATCACAAAAGGATGAATATTGCGTGATGCCATTTACATGAGGTATATAAAATATTAGAACACACAGAAGAGAATAAAATGGCAGTTGCCAAGGGCTGGCAGGTGGGAAAGATGGGAAATTGCTATTCAGTGGGTATAATTTTCAGTGTTGCCGAATGATCCCATTCTAGAGATACGCTGTACAACATTGTGCCTATAGTTCACAACAAATATAACATTGTACGCTTAAAATTGTAAGAGGATACTTCTCCGGTTAAGTGCTCTTACCTCAGTAAAAAAGTAAATACAGTCTTTGTTTAGTAAAAAGGGGACTATTAGGCAGATTAATCTAGTAGCATCAGTGCAAATAGATTAGAAAGAAAAAGAAGAGAATATTATAGCAGTCAAAGCCAGTGGTAACATGAGGAAAATCTGTATAACAGCATGGGATTGAACAAGAAGATGAGATACCCTAAAAGTAACATCAGTAGCTCTTGGTCATCACTTTGGGTACAGGGGTGGGGTAGAGCTGTGAGAGAACGGGAGTCAAGCTGACTTCACAGTGTTAATTAAAGCTTCTCGGGGCAGCTGCTCAAGGTGAATCTGTGTACAGAGATTCTGAGCCACGTTAGCCACTCAGTTGCTAAGTGACAACCAGGATGCTCCAAATTTGATTTTACCATCGTTACACGGTATGCAGACAGATATACTGAAAAGCAAAGGAAACTACTGAAGATAATTATAAAAATCTTTCCGGTCTGTCTTGTACTCTGAGTAAATACTTAGAGGCTAATTCGAAGTAATGTTATTTGTATCTTAATAGAGCTGCATTTTCAGGTGTTAATAATATGTATAAGAGTTTCTTTTGAAGCCAGAGGAGAGTATTAAGAACAGTCTGCTCCCCTACTTTCCCAGTATTTACCCGTGTCAGGAATAGTGCGTATTATCTGAAGTTTAAGTAGATAAACCTATTTCATGTGAGCCATTGCCTATGTCTATATCTGTGCGAATGTGTACTTTGACATTCAGTTTAGGTATGAGATCTTTCTGTAGCTGTTCAGAGACTAATCCCAACCTACTCTATTATTTTCCATAGCAGTGGGATTCTTCACCTGTATCTTTCCCATTTTCAGCTGCCCAGATTGTGGGTTTGTTTGAACTCTCTCAACCCTTAGCATCGCCTATCGATCCTTACACAATGCCTGGCCTTCCTTTTGCCTCCTAAAATATCATTGTTTTGTCTTTCTCCTTCTGGTCCAGACCTTTCTCTATGAAATAATTTATGGGATAAATTGATATCTTCTTCCCCACACCCAATATCAATGAATTGCATTATTTATATATATTAGATACGATAATTTGGTATATTTTCTGTGCTGACCCTGCCTTCCTATGATGCTTTGGAAGCAAGTATCTTGACTTGAACATAGAAACAATAAAAATTTAAAAAATTTATAGCATGAACATGAACTTTAAAGAAAGGTAGGTTCCCCCCCCACAAAACTACAACAGTGAAAAAAAAGGGTTATAACTACTATTGCATTTTATCTCAAGTATTATGTTTCTCTAAACATGATGCAAAATAAACTGTACATCATTTTTTAAATGTATAGAGAAAATGTAGGTAAAAATATGGGCTCCCTATTTATGACAAAAGCTGACTTTTATGATTACATTATATATTAATTTTTAGACAGCAGTTTCAAACATTTGTTTGTTTATTTGAGACAGGGTCTTGTTATGCATTTCAGGCTCTTCTTAAATGCATCTATTAGCTTTGCACTCACAACAATCTTCCTGCCTCAGCCTCCTCAGTGCTGGGATTACAGGTGTGAGCCCCCATGTGTAGTGACTGAATCTTTCATCTAGATACTAAAATAGTAAGAAAGATTATAAACTGATTGATAATTTGAATTCATACCCACATGTAGCATTGTAAGTCAGTCTAATTATAATAGCTTTAATTATTATAACACAGTGTACGTTACATATATACACATAGGCACTTTATAAACAGAAATGTGTACATTTCCTGTTATAATGAATCTCTGCATTGAATTAAAGAATCACGTTGCTGTCCTACTTGCTGATGTTCCTGTTTGGTTTCCTAATGACATTTGACAAAATGGAAGCGAATGAGTCGGGTGCGGGCGGCACTGAAGAACTGCGTGTATTACTGCAGCAGATCCCTGAGGAAGGTGGAAAATCGTCTATACAGCAACTCAGCGCTGGCGCAGATACAAATGGGGCTAAGGAGTTAAACAAACTGGCAGCCTTGTTCTTGCACAAAATAGAGTTGGCCTCAGATACCTTCCCAGAAATCCCAGAGGACATGACTGCGAGCCTGTCTGGGAAATAAGTCTGACTGCTCTTTGCACAGGGCGGCGTTTGCGGTTTGTACCCTGTCACCCTTCCTCAGAGTGTGGGGAGGCAAATGGGAGGCGGGAGGAGGGAAAGGCACACTTCTTCCCCGCCCTTTTCTTCTTAGGCTTTTCCTAGCAAAACTTAAAAAATAATTTTACCCCAACCCTTTTGCTTCTGCATATATGGTATTGTAGTATATGTAGTATATCATGAATAATCATTGAGATGTGAGTTATGACTTTTTAGGCCGTGTATTGGTATTTCATAAGAAACCAGTAAACTCTTTTAAGAGCACATTTTATTTCAGACTTAAGCGAGAATGAAACCAAACCACACCAAACATGATATAATTTTCAAAGTCATCCTTGCAAGAATATAAGATTCTATATATTATCATGGGGAATTAAGTGATTACACAAGAAGGGACTGACTTTGAAGTATTTACAGATTAAGAAAGAGTGCAGGCTGTCAGTGGATACAAATATTTGCTTACTTGAAATTCTTTTTTTCAAAAATAGTGTGTTAGGAGCCGGGCATGGTGGCACACGCCTGTAATCCCAGCACTTGGGAGGCAGAGGCAGGAGGATCCCTGTAAATTCAAGACCAGCTTGGGCTATATAGTGAGTTCCAGGTCAGTCTCAACTACACAGTGAGACTCTAACTAAAAAAAAAAAAAAAAGTGTGTTGGGATCTTTGGAGTTGGAGTCACTCTTCTACTCGTTTATCTTGGTGTAGGACTACAGTTTCATGGTAAAACGTTGATCCTGTCCTCTACATTCCTTATGGTTAAAACTGGTGGACCCCCTTACAACATGTTCAAGGCTGTCAGTCACTATGAGAAAATTGAAAGACATTTTGTTCAGTCTTTATTACAGTACAGTGGACCTCGAGTTATGACCTGCCTGACATATGAACAACTTGGATTACAACCAGAATTTTAGTTTTAACTTATGAACAAAGTCTTCAGTTATGACCCGAATGTTGGCCACTTATGCTTTCAGATGGTTTCAGATGCAGATTTAATCCTTAAAGAGCTCTGGAAGGAACATTACAACATCCTTTCCTGTATGGTGTTAATTATGAAATCCTGGGCTGCTGTCTCTCTAAGGGTACAGAGCTGCCTGGAAAAAAGTGTCGCCTAAAATTACAAAGGAGAGAGACTTTAAAAACTATGTAGAGAATCTTGAACCTTCAATTTACCTACTTAAGCTACAACCAGCCCTCATGAATGAGTTGAGTTGGTGAGTCAATGGTCCACTGTACTAGGAAAATCTGTGTGTCTTCTGGACCCTAGGTTTACTTTTCTCTTTAGCTATTATGTCTCTAAATTTTAAACTGGTAGACATTTCAAAATAAAAAATTTTGTAAATTTAGTACTTCCATGCTCTAATTTTGATGTGCTCTTATTTTTTCATTTTTTTCTTTCATCTTTCTGATTATGCATGTACTCAAGCATATGCTTAATAATTGAAAAAGGAAATAGCAAATCAGAAAATGTAAATATATGCCACCTTCTTTAGGTTAATGTGTGTTTTGCTGCGCCTCGTGCAAAAACCTGTGTCAATCTCATTTTCGCTATACTCTAAAGCTCCCTATAGTTAGCTCTTCTCAGTACAAACAACTATTACAATTGCCTGGCTTCTCATCTGCAGTCTCTACTTCAGTGGTTTTCAAACTTTAACATACATCAAACTTTTCTAGAGGGCCAGTTAAGACTTAGCTAGTTGGGTCCAATTCCCAGAATTTCTGATTTAATAGCCCAGGTCAAGGTTCAATAATTTGCATGTTTAACAAATTCCCAGTTGATTTTGATATCACTGAAGCAGAGACAATCCTTTGATTTAAGACTTCTTTCTCCCATCGTTTCACTTGAAAGTAAATAAGAATTCTCTATATCAGCTCGATGAGAAATTTGAGGCTTAATGCAAGATGAAAGCTGTTAAAAGTAACTGCATTTTCTATTTCTACCAATAAAGCCGTCCACTTTGTGAACCACTATCCTAAATTTTAGATGATTTCAGGAGCAGAAGGGAAATAATTTGCACCAATTTGTCCCTCACAGGCGCCCATGCCAGTGCCTACATTATACAAGTGCTTCTGAGTGGACCTCCTGCCAAAGATTTCGACACATCCGTATCTATATCAGTGTCTGTATCTGCAATTCTGCTGGGCAGCCATCTGTTCACCTGAGATTATGGTAAAGCCAGGAGTTCTCATTCCTGGGTGCTTAGTAATATCATCCAGGGGATTTCTAAAAAAGTACATATGCTGTGAGACCTCATTTCTAAAGGTTATTTGGAAAATATGTATGTCTGTATGTGCTTAAACTCTCCTGGTAAATCTAACACACCACCTGGGTACCTCTGGGTAAAATTACCTTTCTCCAGCCCTTTCTGGCCCCAAACGGTGGAATTCTAAGACTTTGGGGTGCAAACTGAAGGCAGGACGTGTGGGATATTGAGTGAATGTGACATTTTTGTCAGTATACCTGGCATATTTCATTCTGCTTTTCCTCCTTTTTTTCACTATTGTTAGTCTATTAGGATGTGGCAAACAGTTTATTTTACTTTATTTTATTTTTTGGTACTGGGGATTGAACTCGGGCCCTTGTGCTTGCGAGGCGGCAGAACCACTGAGCGAAATCCCCGGTGTGGCGAACATTTTAATCCGGTTATACACGTGAAGAGTTGTTAACCTAGTTTTGATCAAAGAGTTTCCGGAATAAACACAGCAAGGCCTGGGGGCTGGAGCTCAGTAATAGAACATGAATAGCATCCACAGGGTCCTGAGTTCAATCCCCCGCCACACACACACACAAAAGAAGAAAGAAAGTAAAAAAGAAAGGCAAGAATTTGTTAAGGTGTGTGCAGATAAGGCCAAGGGAGTGAAAATGAGGCAGAACAGAGAGGATTTTGTCATCACTTGTTGGGAAACTTTGAGGGAAAAAACAAAGCTGACAGCGTCATGTCTCAAGTACGATCCATCTCTAAGGGGCCATGGATATAACTCAGTGGTGGAGCGTGGACTTAGCATACGTGAGGTCCTGGATTCAACTCTAAGCACTGAAAAAGGATAATTCATGTTCAGGAGGAAGCAAGTGCTCGGTTTGATGTCTTAAGTAAAATCTGTCTCCAAACACAGGAGCTTCTTTCTCATACTTCAGTCATGGGCACACCTGGAAGTGAAGGAAGGGGAACTAAGACACGCCTGCAGCCCTCCTTGCATCTGACAGGGATGGGAAGGGGAACACGGCGCGGGGCTGTGCTGAACACTGCCAGAGTCGAGTGAACGAAAGATAACGGGCCACGGCTGCTGCAGTCGTTTTAATTTCTGAGCCAAATTAGATCTTAGTGTTTAAATTTACCTATGTCTGAGGATGATTGCAGATTTGAAATGAATAACTACAGTGCAACAGTTAAAAGGAAAATAAAAACCTAAATATAGTGATTATAAATAGAGGAAATGTTAAGGTTATGAATGAAGTCTCAGACATAAATCATGATTTGTAGCAGTAAGCACTGCACCCAATATTCGTCAGTTTATGTACACAGTATTCACCTTCTGTTTGCGTAAATATGTAGGGAACCTAAAGTTAATGCACACAGTAGTTTTAAAATGAACTTGTGTGAGAACGGAGTTTTATTTTTTGAGAGCGAGGATAAATTTTATATTACCAAGCAAATATAAATGCATTAAAGCAACTACATAGTTCAAAATCCCCCTACTTCTGAATAGTGTTCTTATATTGAGAAGTAGACACATTCTAATTAATTTTTTCTTATTAAGTATTTTGAACTTTGATATGGTTATTTTTACCAAAGAAAATATAAATATTGCCCCATATCTCCAGTCATACATAAATACTAGCATATATGTCTAAAAGAACATACTTCTACTTTTGCCTATAATTTTCTGAGATTGTAAAATTTCAGAATGATGTCCAAATGTATTTCAATATGGTTTTTTTTCTGTTGTTGTTGTTTTGTTTTTTGAGACAGGGTCTCACTATGTAGTTGAGACTGACCTGAAACTCACTATCTCACTATTTAGCCCAGGCTGGTCTTGAACTCACAGCAATCTTCCTGCCTCAGCCTCTCGAGGGCTGGGATTATAGGCGTGCACCACCACACCTGGCTCAATATGGTTTCATAAGCAAGGAAATACATATGCTTTGTTCCCTCCTAAAAGCACAACTGAAATAATAGGCCTCAGTGCCCATGATATTTCTAGAAAGTAGAGTGACCTGTTTAGTCAAATTAGAAAGAAATCAATCAGTTCACTTGGTTTTATGCATTATTTTAAATTTACAAGTCAAGATAATCAGTATTATTGATGGTACTATTCTTGGAGAGATTACTACACAAATTGCAAAAAATTAGGGGGAAATGCCTTCTAATAACAAGGCATATATTTAAAATTTATAAATGAAAGATATAAATGCCATTTCTATAATCCTTTCAGGTTATTTTCATGTCTTATATATGCGTGCATCTTCATTGTTTTTGTTCATTCCACATAAAAATTGCTGAAATACATTCTGATTGTCTAAAATCATACTAAGCACTTATAACATTAGAAAGTGATGTTATACGTGTTCTTTTCCTTTGTTAGAGAAATCTTTACTCCATAAAATAAAGAAACAGTGGGTGTCTGAATTTTTACTGAGGACTACAATGAATAAAATTTTTCATTTCAAGAAAGAAATTAGTTCTAAAACATTGTGTCATGCTAGGATTACATTCATTTGCAATGCACATCTCACCTTTTTTTTTTTTCAATTTATGATCATGTAGGTGAAGAGAGGCCCATTTTACCTTTTCCAACTTTAACCACTACAAGTAAGAGAGAATGCAAGAGTGGAAAACAATACCTCTGACTCTGTCTTGAATAATCTCCCCAGGATCTCATCTTTGGCAGGTTACCAACATCCTGTATTTCCTACCAACTCAGCTGTTAGTAAAATGAACAGGAGACCAAGTGCTATTAATTCCTACAAGACTCAGCAAAACAAAGGAAAAAGCCTGAGAAACAGCATAAACTTGTGAACTTTCCAAAGAGTCTATTGCCTGTTAGAAATGAAAGCTTCCCATTAGGACACCTAGGGGAACATTTATCATCTGAATATTGAAGACTGAACAGTTCATCTTTTATCTGTGGAATGATCTTTGACAATAGAATGTCAGTCTCATTTTTGTATCCCCAAAGGAAGACAGAGAAACAATGGAAAAAGTAACAAAAGCTGAACAATCTCTATTACTGAATAAATATACAGCTAGGACCAACGAATGGAAAACAAAGTCAGACTGAAAAAACTGTCACACAGTGAGAAACGCAGAAAGAAACAAAGGTTGCATCAGAAAATAATAAGTCCAAGGAAGTGATAGCTGATAATGTGTGCAGATGTTCCAAGGGTCTCCAATAGATAGAAAGGTGACCAAGACAATGGGTATATCTTTAAATAAACACTGATTATAAATGAAGTTAATGAAGTACTATTTTCTTTTAAAAATCTTACTTATGATGCATAATTTCTTTAGCTTTTAATTAAAGTTTATCTAAGACTGAATACATAAACCCATGGCAAATAGGAAACTAGATGTTTCACAACGCGATTCCTTCAGGCTCCGTTCTGCTAACGCCTTGGGTCTATGCACATTTGAATGTAATTCACTGCAGAGGTAAATTACAGTTCCTGTAGTTTGTGGCCTTCATATTCGTAGGCATGAAACTTAACAGTGTTTATCTTATTATGTTTACCACTGCTAGGCTTAGCAAAAATATGAGGATGCTCAGTAGAATTTGAAGGTCAAAGAAATAATGGATAATATTTGGTGTTGCGTCCCAGTGAAAGTCTTTTGGTTTTGTACCAGAAATTCAAACTTCACTGAGTGTTTGCTCTCACAATTAATATCTTTACTCTGAGTAGATGAACTTACATGGTCACTAAAATAAATTTTTGAAATCTATAAGTCAATATATGTCTATATCAATCATTTACTTTTTTTCTATTGAATGGAAAGACATATCTATTTCCATGGTTATGGCCAGTTCTTCCACTTTGAGTTGTGCCCTTTCCCACCTTCTTTGAGGGAACTTCTTGTTTTTGTGTATCTCTAACTGTTCTCTCTGAGCTCAAGGGTTCTCTAAATTGAATCATAAGCAAAAAATGGCTCCCAAGCTTTTCCAGCTCTCCACCTATTCTCTTATTAAACTTTCTTATTAAGCTCTTCCCAGCTTCATTTCCTTGCTTTGGGCTATTAAATGTTGCTGACTTCTTCAAGTCCTCCTCTCAGTTTATACTTTTTCCATGGGAAAACTTGATAATCACCAGCTATTAACGAAAGACTCCCAATTTTTCACTCAAAGTTGAGATATGTCTTTAGAACTCTAGACTTATATGTACCTGCCTCTTGGATATCTCCCATTGGATATTTGTTTAGTACCTAAAACCTTCATGTTCAAAATTAAACTCTTATTTCTTTCTCTCAAGTGAGTTTTCTCTCAAAAGTAAATGTTACTGTACTATTTTCTAAATCAGAAACTTGAAAGCAGATATGAATATTGTTTATCATCCAGCCTTCCTCGCCTTACTTCTAAAACAGTTTTTACAATCCATTCATCTCCTTTTATTTTCATTTCCATTGTCATTGGCACACAGCCATGCAAGTCTACTTATTCTATTCGTTTTCCTTTGCTTTCAGACTTGCCCCACCTAATTGTTTCCCAACAGCAGACTGAGTGCTGTACGAAAATACAAAATAGACCATGCTATCCTTTTGCTTCACAGCTTGCAGAAACTCTCCCCTGGCCAGACCCTCAACTGTGTTAATAAAGCATTCTGTGCCTGCTACCTCCATCTTTCTTGCTAAGCCACCCCCAATAGATCTGCTCACATTTCTCCATCATTTCTGGATATTTTCACAAACCACATTCTTTTGCTGAAAGAGGTTATCCCTTCTCTTTCTTTCATTTTTTTTTTTTTTTTTTTTTTTTTTTTTTTTTTTTTTGGTATCAGGAATCGAATTTGGGTTCTTGTGCTTGCAAGGCAGGCGGTGGAACCACTGAGCTAAGCCCCGGATCCTCCCTTCTCTTTCTTGACTTATTCCTACTTCTCCTCTGGATTTCTGCCTGGTTATTATTTCCTCAAGAAAATTTACTTCATTCTACTAGGTGCAATGTATTCCTTTAGCTTTGTTCCTGTATTTATTTATTTTTTAACATTTACATGCTTAATCATTTGTCTTACCTATTGGAAAATAAGTTAATAAAATGTTAGGCAGTATGATTTTTCCACTGAATTTCCAGCTTCCACGACACTGTCTGGACACAAAGGAAATTCTCAATAAAAAGTTGTTCAGTCTCTGAGTGGATGAAAAAAAATCAATGCATGAATTTGATGATGGAGTAAGAAGGTTCATTTTACACACAATTCTCTTATGTGCTCAGACTTATTAACCAAAAGCTGTCTAAATCAATCTTACAAATGCCAATATTTTGTCAAATAGCATGATCTTGTTGCTCTCGAAAAGTAATCTACTGTGAACATTCTGAGCTTGAAGAAATTTTTCTTCCCATTTCTCCACACTCAGCTTAAAGTTATTACAACTTGCAAGAGTGAAACAAGTCAAAGTATAGGCTATTTTTACTATTTCCTTATCCAGTCTCACCTCAAAGTCATTTTAGAAATTAGAGTATACGTCACACATGCAAAAGTTATAGCATAATATAAGAAGTATGTGCTCACTCTCATCATGCAACCTAAGACAGAGCTAGAATATTGCATGAATTACCATTTACTGGACTCTACCTGTTTTAAAGAAACTATTGAAAAATTCAATGTCCCTTATTTGTTTACAGTGTACCGGCCGATTCTCATTCTTGTCCCTGTGGCTTGTTCAGGCCTCCTCTCTCAGCACTCACTGATTAGGAAAGTCATTCCAAAAGCTCTGTTTGAGCAATGTAAGAACTGTTGTGCATACTGCAGAGGATGCAAGGCAGGGTGTAAGACGTGATCCTTGGGTGATTATTTTATAGGGAAAAGGGAATGGAGGCAAATGAACTTAGAGAGCAGTTGCATACAAAATATATGATATGCATGATAGACATTATAGTAATTCCAAGAAAGAAAAGATCAACATGAATGACAAAGGCTTGGAAAAGCTTCATAAGGGAGGCTAAAAATAAGATGAGTACTGAAGCACTCTCAGGTATGAGCATTTGAAGAGGAAGGGAAAGACACAGCAGGAGGAGGTGCATTTGGTGGTGGTATAGGTGAGCCTGACTGTTTTCTTTCCCCTTCCTTATAATTCTTTTTCACTTCTGGCACGGAAGCTACCTTTTTGCTGAAGTGTACTTTCTCTAATTTGTAAGATTCCAGAGGATTTGCTGATGGCTGCATTTTAAACAAAACCTCCCTACCCAAGTATTTGGCCTACCCATGGCCTGGGTGAGAGAGAGAGGGGGGCCAACCCAAGGGCGAGTCTGACCTAGGGCAGGCTATTTATATTCCTTCCTCAGAATTTTATGTGTAAGTGCTTGGAGAGAAGTTTCTCATTTCTTTTAGGGCTACTGCTGATCAAATGTAAGCCTGAAGCTGTCTCTGCCCACCTCTATTTCTCCCTCTTTTATGTAGAGAAAGCTTTTCTGCAGTTGGAGAAAATGACAACCACAAAAGAGACAGAGTGAGCGACCCACATCGTTTGAGTTTCTGGAGTCCCCAGGGGCATCTGTATCCCTGGCTTTCCTATTTCTTTAGTAAATCGTCCTTTTCTTGTGTAAGCTCATGTGAGTGGCTTTCTCATAGAGAAGCCCCGACCGAAACAGATAGTAGATTAATGGATAGATGTGGAAAGAGACACAAAGTATCAAGAAGGGCCACGAATGGGAAGCAACCTCTTGAGGATAAAACGACAGGACTTTACTGGAGACAGGCCACATAACTGCAGAAGGAACAAGAACCACCAATAGAACTGGGGGTAGGAAGGAGGAAGTGGGTTTGAGAATAAGCAAGAGCCAAACTCTGACAGCGGGTTCCTAGTACAGATGGTTTTGTGTCAGTACAGATTTAATGACAGGACGAACCCTATCCTGGTATGAAGCACAGGAAAGTAATCTAGTCATGTTATGTGTCAGCGTTCCAGGGAATAGGAAAGAAAACTATGCACATCCATAATTTAGCTTCCAGACTCATCCTTTTGGTTCCTTTTTCTTCCCATCTAAACCATGGAGCAAATTTATAGCACAGAACCATGTTTCCCAAGGCATTGTCCTGCATCAGAGACATCACAGTCACCTGGGAACATGTCAGAAATACTAATTCATGAGTCCAACCACAGTGTAAGAGAAACTGTAGGGTGACCAGTGACCTGTAATTTAACAAGTCCTCCAGCTGATGATGATGTCTAGTAAGGTTTAGAACCATGGCATTGTTAGACTATCGTTACTGGTTGGTTCTACAAGCGGGTGAAGTAATCCAATCTACAGAGCTATGATTTAGCATAGTAAGCATCAGCATATCAGAAAAATATCTTTTTCCTAAAACCCATTCAGTAACTATGGCTTGAGCCCATACAACCTACTAGGTACTATTCCAGTTGTTTCACATATGGCAGTGAACAAATCTGATAGTTAATAGGAAAAAGCAGTTGTATTTTAGCAATTGAACATTGTGCTAGGGCCAAGTTCAGTCCCTGGTACCAAAAAAAAAAAAAAAAAAAAAAGTGCTAAGGAAGAGACTTCTTAAGGGGCCGAGTGTTAGTCAGGGGGTCAAGAAGGTCTCCCAAAAGAAATGGTACTTAAACTGAAAAGGAGCAACTAGGAAGTAGTCTGGGGAGGATCAGAAGGGACAATTTGATGTCAATCTAGGTCATGAAAGGAAGAGACCAGGACACTTTCAGGGAACTGGATGTAGACCAGCATGAACAGGAGGTAGTTGATGAAGGGTGTTGAAGCGAGAGAACCAGATCTGACAGAGAGACCATGCAGGATTTGTAAATCATATTAGAGATTGTGAGCCTTTCACTGAGGGCAACTGAGAGCTTCCTGAAAAATTTCAGGGAAGGGCTAACATGATCTAATTCCAATTTTCTTTTGAAAATATTTTTTCTGTTAAAAAAAGTAGAGACTTTACTGCTACACATAACTGGGGCTACAAGGAGTGGCAACTTAAAGCCCAAGTTATAATTGACTCATACAGACCTGTTTCTGAATAAGGCTGAGATGAGGGTGCGAAAGAGGATATAGTGCTCATGTGGGGACTAAATGCCAGGAACAGAAAAGGAGGAAGGGCTTAAGAGCCTCTTCTGCTTTGTGGTTGTGGCTGAGACTGGCCCTGCCTGTGCACGTCTGCAGCCTTAGGAGTGCAAGTTCACAGGCAACTGCTGCCTCTCTCAGGGTCGTCTTTCTCCCCATATGGGGGACTCTGGTTTCTGCACTGCAGCAATTTAGGTGGCTTTTCTCCCACTTAGGATATCGTGTAGAGACTGAATTTACTTTTCCAGTGTCACCATTACCTCTTTGAGCACGATTAGCAAATCTCTCTGTTCTGCCTGACCTTGAGAGGATTTCCGGTGCTTACCAGCTCTACTCTGTGTGAATGCCTTGTGTTAGCATATAAAACGATACACACTGTGTGTGGTTCACCGAGAATTATACATACTTGGCTCTGAGTGCTCTTGTGCTCGGCTGTGTTAGCATATAAAACGATACACACTGTGTGTGGTTCACCGAGAATTATACATACTTGGCTCTGAGTGCTCTCCTGTGCTCGGCAACATACCACCTGTTGTCTGCTGGACAGCTCACACCAGGACACCAGTGTAATCACAAGCAGCCTGCTTACAGTTACACTCACCACCCCTCCTTCAGTCAGCAGCCCTCTGAAATCTCCCTGTGTCTGTCAGTAGCATCAGCATCCCCTGACTCCCAAGTTTCAAGGTTTGGAATCTGCCTTGACACCTGTGTCTTATGCTTGGAGCAAATCCAGCCAGAGACTGTTCCTATTTTACTTGGTGGGATGCCAATATGCCCTTTGTTCTGTTCTTCCATTACCTGTTATCAGGCATCCTGCTTAATGCATGGGAGGACGCTTCCACCCACAACTCCCAAATTTAGGTTTCTTTCTCAGCAAATCCCCAGGAGCCCTATGACTTCTCTGTATATGACTCTTTGTTAGATTTACTTTATTCAATAAAGGCTTTTAAAATATGTCATCTTCCCCGCCGCCAGGGGAGCCCATTGAGTTCTTAAAGGAATATCATGCAAGACCTTGGTGGATAAGAGAGGCAATCATATATATTCACTGAGTCAAGGTGGGCAGAAAGGAGCACAATCTTTCCGAGTGGCCCTCAGCTTCTATGGCAAACATTTGGAACGCAAGCAGTTCATTGAGACTATATGTCAACACGAATTTAGAGATGAGAGTTGAGCAACTTGGAATGGTATAATGTTTTCTTCCAGATGCCTCAAAAATTAGTTGTTATCAGCAAATGTAAAGCTTCCAAGTTCACTGCACAAATTCACAAACTGTTCTTGCATGCTCAGACAGTCTCTCCTCTGCCTGTCAGAGCTGACAGTGTTCTCCCTGAGTTCAGTGCCTAGAATGCCATCCATCTCTGTGAATTCAGAGGACTTCTTTTCTCAGCCCTCATCTTACATCTTCCCAAGGGGTTCCTGTATCATATTAGATCGGCACCAATTTTCTTGTTTTTTGTGGTCCCTGCTTCATTCCTCTTCTTTCATTCCTATCTTAAACTTTTGTCTTTTCAGTGGTGCATTTAATTTCTCCCACTTAGATAATAGGCCACTGAAAGAAAAAGAAATCAAGAGTTTTCCCAATTTTATGTTTAGCATTTAGTATAATGTGCTTCTGATAGCATCCACTTAGTTGTTATATTTTGATCATAATCCACAGAAGAAAATAAAAGCAATAGGGCCATTGATTCCATTTGCATTCATAGAAATCAAAGTTAAATAGTCAGTCAGTCTTTGGAAATGTTCCTCCTGAGTAGTACTTGTAAGTTAGGAGAACTGTTTGCTATGACTTTCATTATAAGTATCACTGCTCCCCAATTACCATTAAATGTAAAGCTGCACCTTTGGTGGTCTTTTATTAAATAATGTTAGGAGTAGATGGCAAATGACATTACATGGCTACAAGCGGAGAGCTCAAACTAGAAAAAATATCTCATTCATATAACGACACACAAGTCCTGTTCAAAAGATTATAACTGGTTTTCCTGCTTCTTTCCTTGACCATTTTCTGTCATCCTTTGAGCATCAGTCTGCTTGTTACCTCCTCAGAAGACTTCCTCCCTGATTTCCAGAATGTTAGCTTTCTTTGCAGTGCACTCCCGAATTGCACTGCCATGATCATCAACATACATTAATTGTAAAACAATTTTGTGTTTGTGTTCCCCATCAGACTATAAGCTCTCTCATGTCTGAAACTATCCAGATATTATATACTTCAATATTCTCAGTGCCTAGAATGAAGCCTGATGTATAATAGATGCTTGGCAGAAGAAATGGCTAAGAATTTTGTGCATGACTATCGTTTAAAACTTCCAGAGAAATAAACCATTTCAATGCTGTCACACCCAGACCTCAATTCCTCTTCTTGCTCCTGTCTGCAGCGCACAAGGACGCCTTCCTTCTCTAGGTCATGTGATTCACACGAAACTCACAGACTTTTTTCACCAAGTAACTTCAACTTTTATAAAAACAAATCCAAACAATCAAGCATTGCGCAACACAAATATGCACTTGTTCTCAAATAGACTTCAAAAAGCTTAGGTAATTGGGAATAACATGAAAAATTTAAAATACAGTTTGTTTATACCTGCCTCATTTATTTCTATGAGGATAAATGCTCCTACAATACTTTTTAACATCACTTTGAAAATATATAATTTTGTGTAAAAATTTTAAGAAACTGATCTCTTGGTTATGAAATGTCTACATGCTGAAGTTTTTAGCGCATGATGATCAATATAGTTAATGGGTCTCCTTCCCTAAAGGCTGATATAACCATAACCTGTTTTTGTGTCCTTTCAGCCTTGAATGACCCTGCTGTGCCAGACAACTGGAGAATAAATTATAGCCAACTTTAGAGAATTTTGGGGGATACAAAAATCTGACCTTAAAGATCCCGGTCAGCCTTGAACAGCTCTCTGTCAGGATGTTAACCATTCACTAAATTTGCATTAAACAGTCTAAGGTTTCACATACTCTCACTCATGTTTTCTCCACTACTATTTTCTGAAGTAGAATGTGTACAAGACTCAACTGTCTTGTCAGTCCCTTTGCCAGCATAAATCATTATTCATCTCAACAGACAGAGGAAGAAGTCTAATTCTATTCTGCAACAGCCATCAAAGTCATGAACACTCTGCAGTATTTTTCTCATACTCAATCAGAAAAACAGCAGTATGAATACATGTTATGTTTTGAGGGTAGGCCAAACACACACATATAACTCACAGCAGGAAGAAACACGTCTGTCTGACATCAAGCCTTTCTCTGTAGTGACTAACCTGCAGGCTGCTACATGATCAGGCCCATCATCATAGGCAGCAGGAGGCTTTGGAACCGAGCTATGCACCCGGGGCCCAGAATCGTCCAAATACTTGCCACCTTCTGTGACTGCCAGTATGTCCATGTTGAAATTCATCTCTGAAAGTCTTTTCTGTACTGTTTCATTTTGCCTGAGACTGGGCAAGAGCTGAGAGTCTTGGGGGAAAAATCTACCTTTGCTTCCCTCTTGATTGCTTGAGGGTCTCTTCACCTCAAAGGATTTTCTTGGCAGAGAAACAGCACATTCTTGGTACCTTATGACTTTTCCTCTGCGGAAGTTTAAAGAACAACTCTCACATTCCATCAGCTCCTGTTGCTGCTCACCTTTGGATCCCAAATCAATAAGCTCAATTCCTTTTGGAGTGGAAGACTCAGCCAAACTTCCACATGATTTGTTATTGTTTCTCCTTCTTCTCGACAGTCTGAATTTAACCTGAGCTCTTCTTTTGGCCTGAATCCAGTGACCCTCTTCGGTGCAAGATGAATCTGAAGAATCGGTGTAAAGTTCCCTCCCTCTGGGGCTTGATATCTGGAGTGGGAAGTCATTTTTTCTCCCCTTTCTCTGCTCTTCTGCATGCTCATACCTCGTAGAGGCCCTCCTCCTCCTCCTCTTCCTCCTCCTCCTCCTCCTAGGCTTCTGTTTTACTGATTTCTTACCAGAATTCTTAGCAGGGCTCAGCACCATGACAGGAGTACAGTGCTCAAATACATCTTCTGACCTGTCATGCGAGATGGAAGGTCTAGACAAAGCAGCAGGCAAGGATGGGAAATGGGAATGGAGAGGAAAGTCACGGAAAGACAGGGAGAGACAGAATGATGAAAATGATAGCATGGCCAGGAGTTGGTAAACAAAGATCAACGGAAGAAAATGAACTAAAGGGAAACACAACCGAGCCAAGTATAAATTGTCCACAGGAAATGTAAAGCAAAAGCACAAGCCACACATTCTTGGAACATAACTCAAAAATACAAAACACTGGTCTAAGGAATACTGGATAGGATCATTTACTCAGCACTTACCTGCAGATGTCCTGAGTGGATGGACAGACAGACAACCTTGACTGGCTCCTGGGAGCTGTCCCTGTGGTGGGGCTGCTGGCCTGGAGAAACAAGTTAGATAATTTGGCATCTTGGTTAAGGTAATACATGGTCGATATCTTGCTTTTTTTCCACATGTTTAAAAAATTACAGCAAACGTGGCTGCCAGTCATGTTGTTCATAATGCAGCTCACAGAATATAGGAAGTTAAAGGGTGGGTTTTGCAAAAGTAAAACTTATTGAGGAACTTAGAACAGCTGATATGCTGTACCGCTCTGTTGTTGCCTCACTTATGAGAGAGGAAGATGATCATACAAGTTTCTATTCTATTTACTATAATCTTTTAAGTAGAAAAAGCTCAATTTGCCTGGGAAACAATTGGTAGTGGTTGAACATCTTAGGAAATAAAAAAACTAAAATACCATTGTGTGACAAGGATGCTAATAATCTGGGAGGTGTAAGTAATAAAACAGCATTAGATTGCTAGTTAATATCATGAGATAATATCAGGAAATTCTTTGCAATATTAATAAGACTGCAGTTTTAAATATTATTTCGTTATTACAACCAATAAAATACAGTGGACCCTTGGCTTACAAACTCAATTCATTCATGAGGATTGGTGTAACAAGTTGGCCAGTGGAAGGCTCAGGCTCCGTCACACAGCCTTCAAAGCCTCTCTTCTGCACACAGGCAGATCTCAGGGTCCCTACAGAGACACTGGCCCAGGATTTCTCAGTTAACCCCTCAGGAAAGGGTGCTGTCATGCTCCTTCTGGAACACTTTAAGGGTTAAATCTGTATCTGAGACCATTTGGAAGCACGAATGGCCAGCTTTCGGGTTGTAGCTGAAGACTTTGTTGATAAATTAAAATGAAAATTCTGGTTATAATCCAAGCTGATATATGTCAGCCAGGTCATAACTCGAGCGTCCACTGTAAATCCACTGAAACACCGTTGACCTTTTATATACTTTTAACCCTTTGACATAATGAGCTCAAGCATGAGAGCCTGCAAGAACTCAGCTTACCAGCACAAAGTCAGTGCTTTTCACTTGGTTCGTACCTTTGTAACATTTTCTTCACTCTGACTTTTAAAAAATGTATTTAATGCATATTAGAAAGCCAAAGATAGCATTCATCAATAATTTACTGAGTGGTTGTACTATGGTTTTATCTACAATCTCTAATATTTATAATAATTTCACAAGAGAAGATAATAAATTTATAGTTTTGAGTGGTATTACACACCAGATATTAATTTTAGCAATTTCCATATGTTTGATTAATACTGTAAGTGTATGTAGTGAATGCCACAATGCTACAATTCTGGAAACTCCTAACTGGGGCAGCTTCTCACTAATCAGTGGTAGAGCAGAGATTTGGACCAGGAATCTGGCTCTGCCTTCCTCCTCTTACCTACCAGTGACACAAATGGAGTTATGGGTCCAGGTTCAGCACTGTGTGATTGCATAGATAAAATACATAATTTTGCCACCAAGAAAACAATAGTAAGAGTACAAATATTAGCCAAAATTAACAATTACCATTTCAGAGACATGGGACTCATTTTACACTGACCCAGAGAAAGAGAAACTAATTCTAATTTAAGACGAAAAAAAATTAGAAAAGGAGGTGTAGCAGGCTGAAAAATAGTCCTCTAAAGAGGTCCACATTGTAACCTGTGGATCTTGTGGACATTTTTCCTTATGTGACAAAAGGGATTTCACAAAGGTAATTAGGAATTCTAATGGGGAGATTATTCTGGTAGATTCAGTATAATCATGAAGACCTTAATGAGAGGAAGGCAGTAGAGTTAGGGCCAGATAGAGAAATGAAGGGTAGGAGTAGAAATCAGAAAGAAGGGACGATGCCACACTTTGAAAATAAATGGATGTTCTGGGGATTTAGCTCAGTGGCTCCACTGCCTGCTTCACAAGTGCAAGGTCCCGAGTTCGATCCCCGGTACAACAACAACAAAAGAAAGTAAATGGGCAGGGTCCTCAGCTGAGGAATGCAAGCAGCCTCTAGATGTTGGGAAAAGTTGGAAAAGGGATTCCTCCCTAGACCTCGAGGATGTAACCCTGCGGACACCTTGATTTTAGCCCAGTGGGACCCATGTTTGGCTTCTGGCCTCCGAAACTAGAAGATAATACATTTGTGTTGTTTAGAGTTAACAAGTTCGAGGTAATCATTTACACCAGTCGTTGATAAGTAATACAGGAGGAGACACTTTAGCTGATCTTACAAGGAAAATAGGAATTAATAAAGAAGAGATAAAAAAATGTTTCGGGTTAGAGGAAATAGTGTATCGTGATGAAGGCAGGCATTTTCAACATCCTCCATGACACTGATGTATTCTTGCAGACTTTCAGTTCTCAATGTTCTGATCCTTTTCTATCAATTCTTGAATACTGTGTGCTTTTAAGTATTTAAACATAGTTTCTGAACATCAGTCCATTTTCAGTGATCTTGAACATCTGTATCAAAGCCCACTTCTTCCGAGTTTTTTCAGGATAGATTTATGTCTGCATCTTTCGAACAAGTAGAGTAAATTTTTGTAAAACATAATTTTTGTGTCATTTACATGGTAAGTAGTAAATAAGTTTCCGTAGACTGTGCAGCCCTTACTCCACATATGTCTAGAGACCTGGGGGAGTTCTCCACAGAGCAAGCAAGCACTGAATAAAGGTTATATATATGCTGGTACTCATTCTCATAAAAATCCATTCAAATCACCAGTTATATAGTAATGGATATGCAACACAGTATAATGAGCCTCATAATGAATTTCCATGGCTATGAAGCTTCACAGGCAATGGTGTTGAAATAGACATCATCACAGTAGAACAAATTTTACAGCCTCTCATGTCTGAACAAAAGTATGTTGTATAATGAGAAAATCATTTCTTATCGAGAACAGAACACACAAAGCATGCAGCTGCCCTTCGCAGACTGTTTTGGTCCACAATGACACTGAATCAAGGAATAGGTCTGTCAGTGGGTCTTTCGTACATGGAAGGGCCTAGAAAACAGTCCTCATTTCCCATAAGGAATACTCAAATAGCTAATACCCAGTCCTAGTTTGTACACATTCAAGTGGCTGGTGGGCACCTGTAGCAGATGCTGTACCTGTGCCCTTGACCTCCCCTGTGTTCGCCTGTATGCTGACTGTTCCCCACTTTAGGGTCTCCGCCAATCTGCTGCTCCTCCTCACATCCTTTCTGCTTCCGTATGTGTGCTTGGCTTTCTCACAGAGACACAACCTGAAAGTCCGTAACCTTGGATTTGGTGGAGTCTGTGGAAATGCCCTCATTTCTCGACTCTGCAGAGGGAGCAGTTGTGGGCAGTTCTGCAGTAACTTCCAGAATTTCTCAACAAGTCCCCAGCTGGATCAAAGCTCAGCTTCCCTCAGTTCTTTAACACAACCTTTACTGGTGGCTCCGCTTTCTCTATTTTAAATTTTCCATGTACTGCTGTTTTCTGAGGGGTCACCTGCCTGGAAAACTGTGTGCAACCAAGATTGCATCTAAATTAAAGTCAGATTTATTTGGTGAATGGACTCTTGCGGAACCCAGTTGAGACAAGATGTACCCTAGCTCGTTTCATGTTTGATTCATTTTCTCAGAAAACGCTAATTAAAATCCACTATGTTTTAGATACTATGCTGAAGAAAGAGACAGATGGCACCCTAAAGGACTTCTTGTTTAGTGGAGAGGCATGTACATAAACAGGCAATGTTAATATCGTGTTGTATATCCCGACAGATCCCAGGGTGGGTGGAAGGCAGGGTGCCTAGCATAGAGCAGGGGATTAAGGTAAGTGACCCAGAGGGGCTAATAACTAACCCGGGAAAGGTGAGGATAGGCACAGTGGGGAGAGTCATCCAGACAGGGAAAAAAGTGTGCAGGCACACAGAGGAGAAAAATAGCAGACTAAAGATTCCTAACAAAATATGCGGTGACGCATTATTAGAATAGAACTTAGAGCCTAAAATACATCTATCTATTATGTGTCAACAATCTATCTATCTTTCTATCTTCTTTCTTTCTATCCATCCCTTAGCACATGACAATTTCCATTTCAATTCAGCAGGAAGAGATAGGTTATTAAATAAATGGTATTGAAAGAAGCAACTTGTCATTTGGAAAAACAAAGTTAGGTCCCTGTTTTATTGCTTACCCTAAATCTTGGTGTATAAAAGATTTAAATATAATTTAAAAACCCACAAAAGTATGTGAAACATAATCAGGTATATTTATCATACTGTGGGTGGAAATCCCATTCCCATAGTGACATGAAACCAAAAATTAATATAGGAAACAACATAAACATGATGATTTCAAACATAAAAACTTGAAATTTATACAAAAAGACATAAATTTTCATACAACTATAGACAAACATAGACAAAACTCAATATTATAATGCCATAATTCATAACATATGAGAGCCAAGGAGCTAATTGCTCTAGTTTTCAGAAACCTCTTACAAATCAAGAAAGACAATTTGATCTTATAGAACAATGATTAAATTCACAGAAAAAAAAATTACAAGTGGTCAAAAGCCAGGTATAAAAAGATGTTTAATCTCATAGTAAACAAATGCAAATTCCATTAACAACGCTATGCTTTCACTTATGAAATGAACACATTTGAAAAATCATTGCTAACTCCCATCTAATGGGACTGAGGGGAGGAGACCAAATATCGTCCCATATTGGTGAAGTAACTGGAATCTTCTGCAGTTTATTTGGAGGTCAATTTGGTAGACATTATTAAAACAGAAATGTCCATGCAGTTTAAACTAGAAAAATCTACTCATTGAAATTAGCTTTGCTAAAAAACTTGCGCAATTGCCCAAAGGTGCATTTTTACAAGAATGTTCATTTTAGCTCTGTTTGTAATAGCAAGGAATTGGAGACAACTCAAATATTCACTGATTGTTTACAATGAAGTGGACAAGCCACTAAAATGAATCAGAGACAACAGTTCTTTGTTTATGTCTATTTGCATATGCTAATGAAGAATCTGGAGATGTGCACATTTAATTATTGACTGCGATTATCTATGTGAGGTAGGATTATGGGAAATCTCTATTTTTCAGGTTCTATGTTTTTATGGTTTAAAACTCCAATTTTAATAACTGGAAAATAATTGTTAAGTCACGTCAATGATGTTTTAAATCCATGCCAGTAATATTAAGAATCAAGATTTGTGTTGTTTTCCTCCCAGTGTTGAAGTCATGAAATCATTGCTTACTGAACCTCTGAATTTCATTTCCTCATTCAATTGAATATAGTCAATCACAACAGCTATGTAAAAGGTTTAAAGAGTTATATTATTTCATTGATCTGAGAACTGCTTTGTAGAGTGTGGAGTGTCCAAGGGTTGTAATAAAGGTCCAATCTTGAGATATTAGAATTCTTTTTATTCATTTTCAGTAAGTTATGCTTTTTGCCACACATGAGCTCAGTGGTATTTCCTTGAGGGAAAAACACACAACAGATTTAGACTAGCAACTATGAATCATAACTAAAAGTAAGAATTACTGGGAAAATGTTTAAAAACATCTTTACCTGGGCCTGAAAATGGGCACAGGGCTCAGATATCAGTATTCGAAAAAGTGGCTTCAGGATTGTAATGGGCACCCAGGTTAGAACCACTGGAGTTGGTCAAAGAAGATACTGTCATACTTTTAATTTCATAGTAGATGTTTTTCGGAGACAACAGTGTATTAATATTATTGAAAATTTGATTTTTTATTTTGAGAGGAAAAGAAGTGTCTTTTAAATCTCCAAATCTTGCTTTTATCAAGTTAGACACGATCTTGGAATTCAAGGTAGAGTTTTCTCAAGACTGTTGTGTTACAGGAAGTGAAATCACCCTTTGCTTACTCTTCCTTGCTGCTGATGAACCAGACAAGGGAAGAACAAAGAATAAATTCCACTGTCTCTACCTGCCACGTAACCACCCTGGCTCAAATATGGTTTGAGAAGTGGGTGCAGGGAGTTTGTAGAGCCTCACCAGTATATTCCTGGGGGAAACCAAGAGCATGGATCTCCTTCTTCCCTTATGCAGAAACGCTGTGTTGGGGGCCTCTCAAGCTTTGCAGGTTGTATGGGTAGCGCACAGAGTGGTACCTGTGGGCCCAAATGCCTGCCTGAGGCAGAAAGATCTGAGATGCTTATTTCTCCCTTGCCTCAGCTTGATGTAGACTGAGGAAATGCACACAACTTGAGCTTTCTCGGCCATGTGAACAACAGCTGAGATTGCTCACCTGGGCAAGTAACTGGACTACCAGAACTAAGGTGAATGTGACTTTATAACGGGAGGTCACAGAGAGGACCCAGCCAAAAGGCCTGGGATTGCAAGTGAACTCTGAGCTAGCTACAAGTCCCCTGCAAGGAGCACTTTAGCAATAGGTTTTTTTTGTTATTGTTCAGTTGAAAAAAATGAAATATTTCCCATATTTGATTGAAAGCTCAAGAAGAAAATAGATAAATCACTTTTAGAAATTTACCTTTGTTTCCCCCTACATTGTACAAAATTTACCTTACTACATGCTGAAAGTTGTGAAGGCTTCCTAAAAACCTTTGTAGCAATGCCTGCACCATGCTCTGTTCATAAAACTGAGATGTAGAAGAAAGTGATCTTGAAGCAAATTCTATAATACTGTAGAATAGAAATGGTGCATAAAGGAAGAAACAGGTTAGACAATAACAAGTAGAAAAGAGTAGCATCATAGGTTGTCCTAATGCTCCTTTTGGCATGCCAAGATTTGAAAGGAACTGAACATATTAAAAAAAAAAAAAAAACAACCCACTGGCTTTGGCACTTCATACCACTAGAAAAATGGCTAGGAAAAAAAAAAAGATTCTTCCAGTGTGTGAAAAGTAGAATGTACAACTAAATGAGGGATCTAGCTGGTCTTGGGAGGCCCTAAAATGCCAGTGTGTGGAGCTATGGTTGTGTGCACAGAATGAGCTAGGCCAGGACACATTTCCTGTTGAAATACAGACAAAACAGAGAAAGAATCATGATTATTAGAAGAAGGATCTAACAGGAAGTTTCAAGTACCAGCCCATGTATCCTGCCATGTTTCAAACAACTGGCCATTTATTTCAATTAATATTGCTCAGATCCATGGTGTGATTTGTCAGTACTTCAGATTGGGCTACTTGGACTAGAGATGAGAAGGCTAATTATGAGAGGAAGGGTTGTCTTGCTGAATATTGTGTAGGAAACATTATGCAAAGAAGTTTCACTTTAATCATGGAACTGAGGATGCCTAGTAAAATGGGTGCTATTTGCGAGCTAGTTTGAGAAGCAAATTCCAGTGGTTGTCAGATACTTCCATTTTCCCATGCCAGCTGCAGCTCTGGTGCACAGTTCTTGAGAGTGTCAACTGATCTCACAGTGACAATGCTGTACTTCAAATGACTGCCATTCACTTTCTACTTTCTAGTTCTGATTCCATGAGGTGCCACAGTCTGTACACAAGCCTGAATGGGAACAAATTCACACATCCAGGAAACACCTTCAGTGATGGAGACTAGATTGTGAATTTGTGATTTATCTTATGGAAAGAAAGTTTGGAGAGATATTTTGGTTATTTCTCAAGAGACCTATCAAGATTGGGTATCTATAACTAACCTCAAAATGTGCCCTTAATTTAACTACTCCCCAATCTTTGTCTCGTTCTCTTTCTACTCCTTCATTAGGCCACTACTCAAATATTCCACCTGCACCCAAACTTCCAGCTTGTACCCAGGCTGCTATGGTTTATATCTAGATGTCCCCTACGAGCCTCATGATGTTCATAGGCAGGCCTTTTGGAAGGCCAATTAAGTTATATATTAGGCCTTACAGCTGACTTGCTGTTCTGTGGGGTCTGGTCCAAAGAGATGGGTCACTGGGGGCATGGCTTGGAAAATTTATCTCCCTCCTTAGCTTCTCCTTTCTCTCTGTGCTTCCTGTCCAATATCCTATAAGCAGCTCTTGTCCACTGTACTCCTGTGCCACTCTGTCCTGCTTTGGAGCTACCCCAGTATGGACTGAAACACGAGCTAAAATAAACCCTTTCACCTTTAACTTGTAGGTGTCAGGTACTGTGTCCTAGCAACAATAAAGTTACTAAGACGCAAGCACTGCTTTGAGTGAAACCTCACCTGAGACCCAAGGGGCACCAGAAACAGTGCTAGGAAGAAGATCCACAAGAAGATTTTAGCAGCTGGATCACTCTGGGTTAGACATACATACTCTTTGCTGGTAATGACTGCTCTGGCAACGTTGTCTAGTGATCTACAGCACCGCATTGGATTGGATGAGTGCAGGTGAGTGGAGAAATGTACAGTAGCTCTAACATTTGTACAGGAAACTGCTACACTTTAAATTTCAAGGGTCCCCAAAGTCTTATGTATTGAGGGATGGATCCCTGAGGCAACGATGTTTGGAGTGGGGGGCTAGAGGTGATTGTGTCATGAGCCACTAACCTCGTCAATCCAACAACGGCCAGATGCGTTCCTAGTTGAAGAGTCCTTAGGTGGTGGAGCTCAGTTTGAGGAAGACCATTCCCCCTCTCTGTGCTTCCCAGGTGCTATGAGGTGAGCAGTCTTGCTCTCCATGTCCTCTTCCATGCTGTTCTGCCTCAGCACAAGCCAAGGAAATGGACCCAGCCAGCCATGGGCTGAAAGCACTGAAATGATGACCCCTACCCCCCAAAAAAACTTTCCTTCCAGGTATTTTTCTCAGGTATTTTGTCACAGTAACAAAAGCCTGACTAACACAGAGGCACAAATGGAAATTTATTATTATAATTATTATTTTATTATTATTATTTCAAGGCTTTATTAACTGCCTTAAAAACTTCTGTGAAAGAGAAGAGTAAGGTCAGCTGAGCCAACTAATAAACAAGGGAACTCTGTGAAAGCCTGTGTGTGTGTATTACCCAAAATGCAGAGAGATTCCCTAGGCAGAAGCTGGAGGATGAATGCACCAGACCCTGCTCGTTCAAGTGGTCAATTCCTGAAGATAGTCTTTACATTTCTTAGGAGATCCTGCTGAATCAACCAAGTGTTACATCAGTGTCTTACATTACTCCCTTTCATTGGCTTCTCTTTTCCTGTCTTGCTGTTGCTTCTCCCTCACTTCTGCTACTTAGGGGTCATATTCCAAACAAACTCTTTGCACAAGCATTTGTCCTAGGCTCTGCTGTTCAGAGAACATCAACCCAGACAGTGGGAGATTAACTTGTGCTGTAATGGCAGGTAGAAATCTGTGGGTCTCTGGGACAAAGCTTGAGCTGCACATTTAGAGGATAAACTGAGGCTACAGATACCACTGTATATTCTAGTCTGGATTCTCTCCTATGTCCTGTTTTGTATATATTGTCTATCAACTGAATGCCATAGTTCCAGGTCTGTTTTTGATCTACATTCTATTGCAAGCAGACCACCTTCTAGATATGGACCCTCCCTTCAACTTGATGCAACTAAGTATTGAGAAATAGGAAAACACTCTCACAGTTCCACTGCCTTCCATTCTCCTGCTTTTTGACATATTTTCCACAAAGATACAGCCCAAATAATTTACTTTCTTTTCTCAAAAGGGCTTCAGAGATTGCTCATTACCTAGTACACTAAATGCAAAGGAATCCATGGTTTCTGCGTTCTGGAACTCATCTGCTTTTCTGGTATGAATACCCTCAATTTTTCTTTCCTCAGTTTCAGCAATGACCATTTCATTTGCTACTCTCAAACATGCCCTTTGTTTTGTATCTCTACCTTTTTGGAGAAATAGCAAGAAATAGCCTTGGAATTCCCCCAAGACCCAGTTAATTTTCCTATGTTTATGCATACCCATTATTCTGAGCTCCAGGGCCTCCTTTGAACATCTCTTTTGATAATAGTTTTGCTCTAGCATATATTTTATCATCTGTGTCCTTGTCTGAACATTTCCAAACTGCCACAATAGTCTACATCTAATTTTCTTATTTGCTTCAGTAGAAAATAGAGCCAAAAGTCCATGTCTTACATATTTTGGAAATCTACATGGTATCTTAATGTAACAGGTAGCTAATAAAGAGTTGTAGAGCAGAACTGAACTTAGTAATTGTTAAGTCAAGCTGAACTGGACTGGTAATAATTTAACCAAGTTGAACTGACCTTGGCAAATCTTATCCTGAGTACAGAAGAGAAAGAGATGACAATCACGTCACAGTGAACAAAGAAGGGTTCTACTCTTCTCTATTCAAGAGGCAATTTTTCCCTGTAACAAAATAAATGAACTGAAGCCAAAATTTTATTCAAGTCTTGAGGCCATTTTCTCAGAGTTTGGAGTCAATAAGCCTACAGAATGAATGTTCATCTTCTATTTTCTTGTAAAGATAGAGGTTGCTATTTAGGAAATGATATAATTATATTATGCAAAGAAGAACATATCTTTTAACAATTTTGAAGCTGGCAGGGCCTGCTTAAAAAGAAAATGTGTTAATTGAGGATAAAAATGAATTAAAATCTTTTAAATGCATGGCCCCATTCAGTAGCAATGTATTGTTTTAATTTGCTAGTTAGTACATAACAAGAGCTTGGTAATTTGTTCATCCTTTTAATAGGTGCAAGACTGAAATGGGGCTGGGGAGGGAAAAATAACAATTGGCTGCATGAACAGACTAATATGTTCTTTGAAATGAAGCTTTCTTTGCAATGGATGTTTATTTCAGATAATTACATTGTATAGTGCATTCGAAAGGGAAAAACAAACAGGAGGCCAGCTGCACTAATTTTATCAAAGTTATTTATATCAGCAGTATAATTAAAGGCACTAATTTCAAATTAGGTTTTCTGAGAATCCATTTATAGGCAACACCAGGCAAGTTGTCTCTGTGGCATCTAGACCATGATTTTGCTCTGGGGGCAATGTTAACTATTGCCAATTGGCTTTGGCATTTTGAAAATTAATTATTGTTTTAAAAAATTCTAAACTATTGCCTCCTGCTGCCCTGACCAGTTTAGATCCACTCCACTAGGAGAGCCCAGTATATAATTTATGGCTATGACAGGAATAATCACGCATAATCATTTACAAATGGCTTCCCTTATTTAGTAATACATTAATAATAGCCCATGAAGCATGATATGAGAACTGCATATGCGAAATGTTGCAGAAATTTTCTCTTTTTAAAAACCTCCATTAATTTCAGCAGTAGTTCATGAGTAGCATGTTAAAGATTTAAGTAGTAGATGAAATATTACACTGGTTCTAGAGAGCAGAAATTTAGCCCAAAATGATCTAGAAGACATTTCTGGCTGTTTAAAAGATACTAATGATCAATAAACAAATTTGGAGAATGTATCTTTGCATTCATAGAGGTAAAGGAAACCTTGTACAGTGACCATCTGATCTAACCTCCACTATCATCCCATGATGCAATTCTCCATACATGGTTATCTGGTCTCTCCTCAGCCAGGAGTAGGTAATTTACCTACTATCTCCTGAGAATGTTCCTTTCCTTTTTAGAGTGAATTAACTGTAACATCTTAATATTGTCTGTGGTTTCCAGCACTAGCTCTATTTTTATCTTCTAAAGCCATACAGAATTTGTTTAATGTCCAAATCTTTCTCCTGTATATTATAGCTCCTATCTATCTTTCTTTCTATGTATGTATGTATGTATGTATGTATGTATGTATGTATCTGTCTATCTATCTATCTATCATCTATCTACATACTGTTCTTGCATCCTACACTTGGTCTTTTTTTCACTTTATATAAATTTGGAGCAAATATTTGAAATATATAAATGTGTAACATACATTTGGTGCAGTGAGTGAGTATAGAAAGCAGGTGATAAATCTATAAAGGAAAATTTTGGACAAAACTGATCCTTCAATGTTCAGTTAAATATTGTTCTACCTTTTTTGTTACGTAATCAATGAAGGGTTTTGGCACCAGATTCAAACTCAGGTCCTTGTGCTTGCAAGGCAGCACCAGAACCACTGAGCTAAATCCCCAGAAATGAAGGGTTTTGAATAAGAGGTAAGAACAATGATGAATATCCTTTAAAAAGAGTAACCCACTGAAAATAAAATTTTAAAAAATTTAATTTATGATTGTACCTCCTCCATACGATATATATTAATTCATCAGTGGTAAATATTGATAAGCACAGAAATAGAATAATATATGAATAATTATGGCCAATTAATTTTCTACAAAGCTGCCAAGGTAATTTAATGAAGAAAGAAAAATCTTTTTAAAAAATGGTACTAGAACAAGTGTATAGCCATGAGGGAGAAAATAAATCTCAAACCTTACTTTCTCACATTAGAATTAAGTAAAATGATTCAGAGAACTAAACACAAAAGGTAAAACCATAAAATTCCTAGAAGAAAACATGAAAGAAAATTATTGTGACCTTGGAGTAAGGAGTGGTTAGCTAGATGGGATACAAATTACACAAATAGTAAAAAGTTAATAAAGCAGACTTTACAAAAACTTAAAACGTTTGCTCTGAGAAAGATATGTATAAAGAAAGTGGAAATGCAAAGTCCATATCAGTTAAAGTGCTTGTATCTAGAACACATATAAAACTCTTGACCTCTTATAACTCATTAATAAGCAAACAACTTAATAAAATGTTCTAAATATTTGAAGATCTGCCTAAAAAGATATATGAATTTCTAATAAACATCTAAAACATTGCCTCAAATCATTAATCATGAGTGAAATGTAAATTAAATCCACAATGACACACCACGCATACCCAGTGGAGCAGCTACAAATAAAATCCTGATAAAAATCAAACTGAAGAAGTCTTGGTAAATAGGGGAGGGTGGAGGGTGTGAACGGAGGGCAGGGGCATGGGGAAAAAATGAGAGCCAAGACCTGTCATGTGCAGGTACAAGATCCCAATGATGAATGTAACTGTAATGTATAACTAAAATGTTCCAATAAACTCAATGGGAAAAAAAAATCAAACTGAAAAGGATACACAGTAACTGGAACTTCTGTGCAATGCAGGAGAAAAATAAAACAGAATATCTTTTGGGAGCTCCATATAAATTTAAATATACCTATAATGTAACCTATCATTCCTTTCCTTTGTATCTACCCAAGAAATTAAGTCAATACTTGTACAAAAATGTTTATAGATAGCCACTTTACTCACAATAGGCACAAATTATCAAAGAGAATCAAAATCTCCATCTGTAGGGGAATGTTTAAGAAAAATGTGGTATATTCATGAAGTAGAAATATTATTTAGTAATAAAACAAGCAATTTATATATGCAATACCAGAGATAAATTTTAGAATAATTATAAAAGAAGCCAGTTACAAGAACAGATGTAGTGTAGCCCCATTTATAAAATGCAAGCTAATCTATAGTTGCATGAAAATATTAGTGGTTATTGGGGGCAGAGATGGAAGGAGAGCAGAATAAACTCCATGAGTCTCCAAAGAATTTTGGGGCACTGATAGAAATGTTTGTATCTTGACTGTGCTATGCTATTAATAAAAATTCACTGAGTTAAATAGCTCAAAGAGATGAAGCCTACTGTTTTACTAGTTCTAATAGAACAATCTAATTCTTTTCAAAGTAAGTTTGATAAGAACAAGTTGAATGGGGAATAGTGAACAAAATGGATTGTGGTAGGGAAACACAGACTGGAGGCAATAGAGGCAAAGAATTTTTCCATGTTCAAAGTGAGAGATTATTAATGTCTGCTATAGAGTGAGATAAACAGAACATAGCTAAAAGTGGAAAAGAAAAATAAGAAAAAAGAGATAAAAGTAGAATGGAAAAGATAAGGAAGAAGGGCAAAATTGATAATGGAGAAAACATTGGCAATGAAAAGATGAGAGGAGTTCAAAAATGAAATTAAAAAAGAATGGAAATAGAAAGCAGGAAAGGGAGAAAAGAGAAAATATATTTGTGTTCACATTACCATATGTTGTGGAGAGGAGTCTAGGTATCTATGGCTTTGAAAATGTTATGGACCCCCACTGTGATTTCCACAGTTTTGTTGAAAATGCATTTAGTTAAAATCCTGTAAGAAGAGTCTGACAAGTGATTCTGGAGAGGGCTCAGAAGATCAGGAGGATAGAACAAAGTTAGGGTGTTTTAGAGATTGGCTAAGTGGTTGTGACCAGTGGGCTGATAGAAATGTGGACAGTAAAGGCCACAGTAATGAGGTCTCAGATAGGACAGAGAATTCTGTTGTAAATTAGACTAAGGAAAATCTTGTAGCAAAGTATCGGGCTGCATTAAGTTCATGCCTTAAGACTGTGGAAGGGTGAATTTAAGAAGGATGGACTAGTTTATCTGGCAGAGAAGCTTTCAAAATAGCAAAGCATCAAGCTGTGGCTTGACCAATATTGACTGCTTTTATTCTCTTTTACAATGAGAATCTAGAGCAAAAATAAGCAGAAATATCTGGAAAATTTATAACCTGGCCAGGGAAGAATAAAAAAATCCATTACGGGCCATGAAAGTGTGGTAAAAAGTGACGGAGATGAATTATTAGTTGCGAAAGAGATTAGTGTGGGTAAAATCAAGTCTGTGCAGAAGTATTGGGTAAAGCCCTTGAGGGTGCCTCAGAAATTTTCAGGGCCACTCCTCTATGAAAGGCCCAGAGACAGAAGTAGACACTTTTGTTTTAGGGCCGGGGATTTAGCTCAGTGGTGCTGCCATCTGCTTTGCAAGTGCAAGGTCCTGAATTTGATCCCCAGTACCAACAAAACAAACAAACAAACCAAAAAAATAATTGCTTTAGAGACCTTCCAGGGCAGAATTGTTCCAGGAAAAAGTTCCTGGCTCTTCTTACTCCCAGGGCCATCTTGATATTTTGGCTTGCTGGTATGGTGCTTCAGAGCCACTGCAGCCATGATTTAAGGGCCCAGGTATAACTCCCACTAGTAGCAGACCTTGGCACTGTCTGCACAATGCTGGTTTTTCAGTTGTGCAGAATGCAAGAGTTATTTGATTATGTTAACTTCCACTAGGATTTCCAAGGCAGGTGTGAGATGCTAGGAAAACTGTGCTGCAAGTTCAGTTGCGCTGCATGGAGTCACTGATGTATCTTGTGGGGCTGAGAATGGGGTGCAGAGGAGACCCCCAACATGAACAGAAACCAGCAGCATGGCATGCTAGCCTTGATGTCATTGTGCATCCTCAGGAGCACAGCTCTTGGGGTGGGCTTGCCTGAGCTCTTGATGGCTGAGCCCCTATCTTACTATATCCAGGATGCTGGACTTGGAAGTTTAGGTTTTAATGTGTGCCCTGTTAGGTTTTAGCCTCGCTTTGGGCCAATTACCCCTTTCTACTTACCTACTCCTCCATTTTTGAACAGGAATGTTTACCCTGAGCTTGTCTTTGTCTTTGTGTGTGTGTGTGTGTGTGTGTGTGTGTGTGTATCTTTAAATAAATTCTTTTAAAAGCTCTCAGATAAAAGCATTTGACTTAAACAAAAGAGACTTTGGACTCAGACTATTGAGCCATGCTAGAACTCAGGGGTAGGATACTAGGCATTGGATATGGGGTGGGAGCATCTTATAGGTCCACGTGATTGGAGGCTCAGTCTCCAGGATGGTGGTATGAGAAAGTGGTGGATCCTTCCAGAAGCTGGGTTTACTGGGATGTCTTCAGGTCATTGGCAGCATGAGGCAGCTCTCATGACACTCCTTGATAGGTCTAACGAGAGGGCTGTAACAAGAGGAGCAAGCCTGGCTCTTCCTCCTCTCTGCTTTCTGGCTCAAGAGATGATCCTTGATCTGTGTGCAGCACTCCACCCACCATCTGCCACAAGGTCAGAGCCTGTCCATGCCCTCTGCTTCCTTTTCAGCTTCCAAAACTGCAAGCTAAATATGCCTGTTCTTTTAGAGCTAGTGCTTCTCAGTTGTTTCATTACAGACCTAAAAGCTGACTGAAACTAACTGGACACTAAAATGGATGGGATAAATTTTATATCATATATATTATACCACAATTACAAACAACATAAGAAGAAAATAAGACAAAGAGAAAACAAAAGTAAAAAACATGCGATCCACACATTTGATTACATGAGCCACAATAGCAACCCAGATTTGCTTTCAAGTTTTCTAATTTCTGATACAGAGTATAGTTTGCCTATTCGTAAGATAAAATCAAACAGAATGATTAGAAGAAGCATAGCACTAGTTGACCTTAGTACCAAAGAGAACTTTTATCTCTGGGTGACAGTTTAAGAGAAACACTGATAAACATTTATGTTCCACATTATTTTTATAATAAATACAGCAATGTGTTTCTACCATTTTTCCATTACTTTTTTCCAGGGGCATAATGTGAAAGTAAAATTCAGTGTGATGGGACCATTTTTACTTTGAAGTTATGCTTCCAGGAAATAATGAACACGGGTTTAAATTGTGTTGCTATGTTCATTATAAAGTATTCTTATCTCTCTCTACCACTGCCCCCTTTAAAAATCTTTACTACTTGTCTACTAGGTCTCTGTCATACTATCTGGTCTGATAGGAGGATGAAAGCAGTTTTGAAGTTATGTGAATGAGACAAAGATGAGCAGCTTGTTTCACAAGTGAGGACCTCGGTGACAGAGATAAGGGAAGCCTATCATTAGCATCCTTATTTTGTGTTCTTAGATCTGACTCCAATTTCATCTTTAGCCCTGCTGCAATCCAAAGACCAGGCCAAGAAAACACTTTAAGGGTTTTCAGAATTGGGGTCGCATTTCCTTTGAGTGAAATTTTGTGTTGAAACAATACTTAATTTATAAGCAAGACTGCCTGGATTTATTTAGGTTATATGAATTAAAAACAATGCTAAAAGGAACAACATACAGGATTTGAAGTACTCTGCTCTCTGGCTTTATTCAGGAGTCAACTTTAGAGTGCTGCAGGAAAAGCTAGACGTCAGATAATATTGTGCTCCTTACTGGTGTTGTCAATAAGGAATTAAAATGAATTTAGTTTTGTATTTCCAAGCTGTGCTCCCAGGATGATATTTAAGTGTCGAATTAGATAGTCAGGCAAATGCAGGCATCTTCTTATTCATAATGAAGATCTTATCATGAAGGTGAATGACAAAATCAGCAAACAATGGCAAGAAAATTGGGCAGAGGTGTACACATAAGGTCTGCCCAAGAACTATGAGAAGAAACTTTTGAGATGCACTGAGATGCACAGATAAAAGGACAATTAAAATTTCCAAAAGCAATACTAATAACCACAGCAACAGATAATTTTAGTCTGGGAAAAATTTAAAATATGTCCAATCACAGTTTTACCACGTTTTTTTTAAAATTAGAAACACATCTACAGAATATGTGACAACCTTCTATTATATCCACCAAGTTAATAAATTGCCAACTTCATACCTAAAGTGACTGCATACAGGATGATTGGCACCGTAAGTCTTAGCAAAATCACTTTTAATTTAGAATTGTGAATTGGTAGATGTTTAGGATGATAATTTGCTGATTGGGCCAATTGTCTACCAAGACTACCTTTTTGCTTGCTAAAGTCATTTTGTCTGTATCAAAGAAGATGCTTATTTTTCAATTTTAAATGCCAAAGGGGAACGAGTAGGCAGTAAAACAAAAGAATGGAAAAAAGACTTCACAATATTAGCCTTAGTTTATAGTTCCTTCATTTGTAATTTGTGTTTTAATGGTTTTTAACACAAAATTTTATTATCATGTCAATGTGTAAGTGCAGTCACTGTTGTCCTTAAAGTAATTTTTAACAGCTGGCAGATCCAATTCATTTTACTTAATGTTACAATATGTCATTCTTGTATTTTCTACGTGCTAATTTCTAAATTGTGTTTGCTATAAGAAGCTAAAGAATACTTAATGCCTACATTGTTACTTCATAAAAGCTGTCTCGTTTCAAGAGTAAAATGAGAGTTTAACTTTGATTGAAAGAGCATAGGGAAGTCAAAGAAGAACACTGGGAGAATAAAGAAAAGAACTGAATTTATTATAGTTCCTATCATTTGGTTATTATGACTAGTATTAGTATAAGAAATTCGTGGCTGCTTTCAGGAAAAAAGGAAGCCTGTAAAGGAAGTGAATCTGTGATAATCATAAATTGGTGGGATCTTGAAGGTCTTGAGGTGCACTTCTTCTGCCAATCAAGGATTTGTTCTCTGTACTTAGCGCATATCAGACAATGAATTGGTAACCGCAAGCTTCCCGAAGATATTCATGGGTCAATGCACACCCCGAAGTTTACTTCAGTGCAAAGCAAATATTTATACACAAGGAACAGTTTTCTTCTTGAGTCAAAACAAAAGTAGAGCTTTTTGTTGAGAAATATTAGGTTTTTTTTTTTTTTTTTTTTTTTTTTTTTTTGGTACCGGTTAGCTCAGTGGTTCTGCCGCCTCCCTTGCAAGTGCAAGGACCTGAGTTCAATCCGCGGCCCAGATGATAGGTGTATTTAAGATTGTCAGAGAGACCCAAAAGGCATTTTTCTAGTCAGATCTTTTGCTCTTTGTTTTTTATCTATTTTCTTTTTACTTATTGTTAGGTTCTTCTTCTTCAGATTGGTGCTTTTGATTAGTGGGACCCAGACCAAATTTGGCTTATTTCTGACGGAGTTAAAGTTGATGAAAACTTTCCTAATTTATTTGGCTTGATTCGCGTCGTGTACAACTCCTTGGGTCTGTTGCGTTGAAGGTCAGCACAAAATGGCTGCCTGGTGTCCACCAATGGAGGCGCTGTGTGTTTATACTTCTGGACGTTTCCCCACTACTCTCCAGTTCCATAACGCTAGCACTGCCTTCTTTTTCAGTGGTTGTATTGCCCAGGCCAGACTTCTGATATTTTAGAGCACACAGAAAAGAATTAGTCAGCAATTTTACCTCACATTTGAATAAAAACTTTAACACTAAGATATTAGGTACACAGAAACTCAAATATGTAGCATCACTAGTGATTGCACTTATTTTTCTTCTTATCAGGACAGTAGTGTGGAAAGCTAGCTTTAGCTTTTTGTTGTCCCCCATAGTTTAAAAAGAAAGAAAAAAACTCATGCATTTTTTAAAAACAGTGATAAGTTATTACTATTTCATTGCTTGATAGCCTCTTCCTCCATTGTTTTAATGGTTTTCCACTTGGATTCATTTTTTCATTAAGAGGAATAATTGTCATTGCTTAAAATATATACTTAAATATCACTTCATTTCTGGGTGAATTGTTCTCATTGGGTTTATAAATCATTGCCTGCATTCTTGTTGACTTGATTTTATGCCTGTCTTTTGATTAAGGAAAGAAGGTAGATCCCTTGATAAAGTTATTTCCACAGAAACTGTTAAAATTAGAATGTTTTTGTGCTTCAAAGCAAATGGATGAGTGATTAATGAAAAGTTGAGAATATAATATTTGTCTCTTCAGTTTGCTCCTCCAGAACTCTAGATTTGTTAAATTTATTTTGGAAACTAAAGTATTGTTTCTGTGATTCTGTCAAAATAATTTTTCTAAAAAATGTTCATCTGTGGAGTGCTACATTTAGAACTCTTTGACTATAATAAATATCATTATTCATCATCATTACTGGACAACCAACTGAAAGGATTTAGTTTGTGAATAAGAAAAAGGATTTCTTCAAAACTGTATTATGCCAACATCTTCATAATTAGTCTTCTAAAAGATGACTTATTGCTAAAAATGAGGATTTTATGGTATAAGAAAGTATGTTTACATGAGTAAATTATCTGAGATATTGACTTTGAAATACTCAGCAAAAGAGAGTAAAGCTGTAGCTTCTCTTCCCAGCGGATGGTCTGAATAATTTGCGATGATTTGAATGCTTTGCATTTCTTTGAACATTTTTCCCTTTTTAGGGGCAGTAGAGTAAGCAAATATTTTAGGTTTTCAAGCTTCTATTTCACTTTTTGTCACCGTTTTTTATTAAGAGAAAGGAAATAACAACAGGAAAAATTTGGAAAAATATCTATAGAGAGATACCTTTAAAAGTTTAATGGATTAGGGCCAGGGATTTAGCTCAGTGGTTCCGCTGCCTGCCTTGCAAGCACAAGGACCCAAGTTCAATCCCCCATCCACCCACCACAAAGGTAGGATGGATTAAGATAAGACTAGTGAAGAAAAGAAAAATATAAAAGAGATAGCCTTTCTTTGAAATGCTTTTCCTATGTTCTCTTAAATTCCAAATGTGTTTTTTATGAAAATATTCAATAATGCTCTTATAAGTGATACTATATATGGTTCTTACATTTTATGTATTATAATAAAGTTACAACATTAGGTGAAGCTAATATTTGTATATGCTCATTCATACCATATTTTCTTAAGCATGTTTTATCCATCTTTGATAAGATACTGTTTTCCCCCAAATATACTTGTGAAATCCCAATGGAGGCCAAGAACTAGGAAAATCATTTTGAGAGGGCAAATCCACACTTACAACCTTAGCCTTGGCTCCAGACCCAGAAATGGCCACACATCCTTGCAGGTTCAGCTACAGCCATGTTGTGGCTCCCTCTTGGTATCAAAGTCACCTACCAAAGTGTCTGTAAGGAGTCATGAACAGTAGTACCTCTGGAGACAGACAGTCCACCTCGACTCTCATTATGAACTGCTTAATGGCCCTTTAATATGGTTCTAGGTTTTCTCAGTTGAGATCTGTCTAAAATCTGTCCTGCTTGAACCAGGATCCAGATGGAGACATGCCCATCTGAGTTCTAGCAGCAGGCTCATAAAGCTTAGTCCTACAGTAGGTCCTTAAATGGTCCTAAATCTTGGCCCCAGCCCCTCTCAACTTCAGTCAGAGTGCAGTTCTGTCCACCTAGAGACCCAGAGGAAGGCACAACCATCTACAACCCCATCTACAACTCCATAGGCATGTTGTTGATCTAGGTCCCTCAGCAGATCATGAAAAAGGCCTTAAAACTCACCCCCAGTTCCTCTCAGCTGAAGTTTGAGAGTCCCTCTCCTCATATGAGACCTGGAGGGAGACATTCCTATCAATTTCCTTTTTGGGCTGATCTGCTGGTTTTGATCCCACTGTGTAGATCTTGAAAAGGTTCTAGCATTCACCTAGAGTCATTCTCAACTGCTGTGGACAGCAGTCCTGTTGTTCAAGGACCTGCCAAGAAACATACTTTTCTGTGAGCCCCAGACACAAGACCGAAGACTTGGGTCTTGGCTGTAGAGTCTGCATTAGACCTGGGACTTGAATTGAGTCTCTCTTCATTATGAATGGGGCAGTTTAACACAGCCAGGGATTCATGCAATGATCAAGCAGAGTCTCCCAGAGACTCAGGTAAAGACATACTCATCCAAGAATTTGATAATAGGCTTATTAGTGTCAGGCCCTGAAGAAGACCTTCATCTCAAAACCAGCCCTAAAGGTTAAAGTCCTAGAGATAAGCCAGGGATTGCCAGGTCCACCCAGGGACCAGGCAGAATTCTTACTTAATAGAGCAGCTAATAAGACACACCAACCACAGATTCTATTGTATACACAGCAGCGGCTATGTGACCCAGCCTCCATGCAATTTGATCACAGTCCTGAAGGCAGTGGCATAAGATCAGAAACCTAACAGGAGAAGGCCTGAACCTGTTTAAACTAGTCTATAAAACTGAAATCAATGTTTATTATTTCAGATGCACAGATACCAATATAAATCTTATATAGATAATTAAGAATGAGACAAACACGTTGCCAGCACAAGAAACTAACAATAATGCTCTAGCAGCTGAGCCCAAAGAAATGGAGATTTGTAAATTTCCTGAAAGAATTTAAAATAATCATCTTAAAGAAGCACAATAGGATATGAGACAACATGGACAGACACTAAATTAATTAGGGAAGCAATGCATGAACAAAATGAGAAGACTAATTAAAAAAATAGGAGCCGTAAAAAGAAACAAACAAATCCTAGAGCTGAGGAATACAATGGCAGAGCTAAAAAAAATTCAATAGAGTGTTAGCTGCAGGCTTAAACATGCAGAAAAAAGATTTAGCAAACTTGAAGTCAGGTCACTTGAAATTATCTAAAACAAGGAAGAAAAATTTTAAAAAGAATTAAAAGGATAAAAATAACCCAATAAGGGACCTATGAGTCACCATCAAACTTAACAATATACAAATTATGGAAGTTATGGGAAAAGAGAGCAAGAAAGGCCCAGAAAGAAACGCTGTCTGCAAATCTTCCACATCGTAGAAGAAATATGAACATCCTGATTCATGAGTTATAAGGACTCCAAGCAAGCTGAAGCAAAAAAACAATGCTCAGAATTTCATCATATTCAAACTGTCAGAAGTTCTCAAAGAGAGAATCTTGAAAGTATCAAGAGATAAGAGACTTGTCACATCCAATGGTAGCTCCATGAGGCTATCAAAGGACTTTTTAATGGAAACCGTGCAAGTCAAGAGGGAATGAATGACATATTTATTCAATGGGCTGACAGGAAAGAAACCCACAAGTCATAATACTGCACATGACAAATATGCCCTTCAGAAATCAAGAAGACATAAAGACAATCCTAGCAAAACAAAACTAAAGTTTATCACCACTAGACTTGAATTATAAGAAATGTGAAAAGGAGTTCTTCGAGTTGAGAAAAAAGGATGCTAATTAATAACGTGAAAGTATATAAAGGTAAAAACTAACCAGTAATGATAAATATACTGTTAAATTCAGAATCCAAAGCCTGTATTAATAAATTGGTTACATTTCTAATCTAAAGGTTAAATGGAAATATCTATCAAAACTAAGAAAAGATGCAGTAATTTTAAAAAGATACATAATATTAAAATGTAAATTGTGACACCAAAAAATATAAAATGGGTGGGTGGAAAGCAGAAGTTTATAGTTGCGATATGGAATCAAGTTTAAGTTGTTTTCAGCTTGAATTAAATCATCATAAGATATTCTATATAACTACAAGCAAAATATTTAGAAGAAGCATAAAATAAAAGTAGAAAAGTTTAGGGCCAGGGATTTGGCTCAGTGGTTCCACTGCCTGCCTTGCAAGCACAAGGGCCCAAGTTCTATCCCTGGGAAAGAAAAAAAAAAAGTAGAAAATCTTCAAAGCATGGTGCTACAGAAAACCATCAACCCACAAAAGAAGACAGCAAAAGAGGAAGAAGGGAACAAAAGATCTACAAAATAGAGAGCAAATAATAAAAAGCACTACTAAATCCTTATGGATCAACAATTACCTTAAATGTAAGTACATTAAATTATCCAATGAAATGATACACAGTGGTTGATTGAATTTAAAAAATTACCAACCATATGGTGCACTTTAGCCTTTTGCTATTATGGTACTAAAAACCAAACCCTGGACTTTGCACACACCAGGCAATCACAACCTTAAGGACACACAGTCTGAAAATGAAAGGATGGAAGAGATACTTTTTGTAAGTGGAAACCAAAAGAGAAGAATGATACCTACATTTATGTTAGCTCAGATGAAAAGTGAAAGAGACAAAAATAGTCATGATGTAATGATATAAGGATCAATTCATCAGAATTATATACACACACACACACACACACACATGTATATTGAAAGCATGTAAATATGCCAAATAAATATTAATTGATCTGAAGAGAGAGTCAGATGCAATGCAAAATGGTGGTAGGGGACTCTGAAACTTTGCTCTCAACAATGGATAAATTATTTAGAAAGAAAATCATTACAGAAACATTGAATCCAAACTACTCTATGGACTTAAGAAAGGCATATGCAGAATATTTCCTCTAATGACAGAAGAATATCAATTCTTATCAAGTACATATGGCACATTTTCTAAAATAGATAATATAGTAGGTTGTAAAGCAATTCTTAACAAACAAGACTGAAATAATATTTAGGTGTATTTTCTAATCACTAGGTGGAAATTTGAGAAATTCATAATTATGTGGAAATTAAATGTATTTCTGAATAATCAATGAATGGAAGAAAAAATTAAAAGGGGGAATTTTTTCTTGAGACAAATGAAAATGGAAAAACAACACACTAAAAGCTTTGGGATGTAGCAAATGTAGTTTTAAGACAGAATTGTATAGTAAATAAACACACAGATTAAAAACTGAAATATGAAATAAACAACCTAACGTTATACTTCAAGGAACACAATACAGAACAAACCGAGCTTCAAGTTAATGAAAGGAGGAACATCACAAAGATCAAAACCTAAATAAATGAAATAGATACTACAGAAACAAGAAAATAATCAACAAAACTCATAGGCTTTTCTTTCCAAAGCTAAAATTAACAAATCTTTAGATAGAAAAAGTGAAGCAGGAGGATAACAAGTTTAAGTCCTGTTTGACAGCACTGTCTCAAAATAAGTAAATTATAAATAAATGAAAAGGACTGAGAGATTAGCTTTGCGGTAGTACTCTTGAACTTGATCTCCAATACTGAAAAAAATAAACTAAAACAAAACAAACAAGAAAACAAACAAAAAACCCCTCAAACTTACATTTCCTAAAAAAATTAAACCAAATTCAGAAAGGATTTTTGGTAAGTTTTGACTTCTGAAAAAAACGCTAAGAAAAATTTTCTATTAACATAAAATATAATTGGAGATTTTCCACTCTACTTGCAATTTATTTTTAAATTAATCATTTAGTTAATAATTTTTTCATGTTTTTAAGTAAAAATTGTTTTTCTTTGTTAAAACAGAAAATTGAGACTAAGTAAACATTCACCTTCATATAGATTTTCGAGGCTAGATATTAGCTTTAATTATAGACAATTAGTGAGACAAACATTAGACAATGAAAATAATGTTCACTGTACAGAGTACTGGGTAAGATTGAGTACTATATTAAATTTTTTTATATTATAAACTTTGGTAGGTTTGACATTTTAAGGCATAGCTACTGCTTCTAAATATTTCAACAATTGCCATGCATGAAAGCAGGTAGGTTAGGAATTTTTGCATCTCTTCAAGTTAATTGTGAAGCTTGATTCATTTTATCATTCAGTAGCCTATAGCACGATCCAGTAAACTTTAACCTGTGAGCCAAATCCATTTTGATGTCTGTAACGTAAATAACTTTTTATTGGAACACAGCCAAGCTAATGCATTTACATACTCTTTATAACTGCTTTCACACATCATGGCAAATTTCAAATAGTTGTGACACATTTTGTGACTTGCAAAGTTGAAAATACCATGTTTACTATTTGACCCCTTGTAAGCAAAGTACCTTAGCTGGAGATTGAAGAACATAAAAATATGAGAAAGACTGTAAGCATAAAGCAGCTGACAAACATTGTAGAGGAGAAGAAAGAGGGGTAGATAAAATAACAAAGCCTAAATGAAAACCACAACTCTAATATTACATTGCAATTTAAAGAAGAATGGATATGAGAGCAAAAAAAAAAAGAATAAGTATCTGAGCAAAGTACTCGTCAATATGCACATCTCTAATATAGCAATTTAAAACATTTCTTTCCTTTCTTGTCATGCCTCTGAAGCATTGGTACAGATAGCATCTTTGAGGAAAAAATGCACAAGTTCATTGTAGCATGTTTTCCCAAAGTGACTATGTTTTTGTTTTTTTTAAATTACTATGTTTATAGAAGGCAAACAGTGCTGCTCAAGGTGAACAAATACTGCAAGATCCAACCCTCACATGATTCATTTTTTTAAGAATATGCTGAATTCAACTTCAGTTTTGCTAATTATGTACCTAGTTCCGCACATTCCTGAGGGGTGATTTTTTTTTTTTTTTTTTTTTTTTTTTAGCACAATATGCTCAAAAATGAGACCGGATATTCCAATAGAGTGAAAGGATTATTGGCACTGAAATAGGTTACTAGATCCCTCACACTGACTTACATCCTATAAAAAAGGATGGTTTTCTAGAGTATTTTTTAATTATACTCAACTTAACCTCCTCCAAGACCACTGGACTGTCAATGACTGTGGAAGAGAAATTTACAGGCAGAGTTATATATCAAAATGCATTGCAGAAAAGAAAAAGGTTTTGGGAAAAATAAGTACTTATTAACATGTCTTTGTTTCTAAATCTATGCAAAGATTGATTTGGCGTAATTAAAAAAATATATATATATTTGGTACCAGGTATCAAACTCAGGACCTTGTGCTTGCGAGGCAGGCAGCACAACCACTGAGCTAAATCCCCAGCCCTAAATAGATCTTTCTTTAGGATGCAGACAGTATCTGTAGCAGAGAACTTAAGCTTTGCTAGGTCCAGGAGCTGAGGTGGGGAGTGTTAAGAAAAATAAGCTGAGGATGGGCCTTTAGTAGCGGCCTGAGAAGGACCCATCTGGCTGAAGTGACCAGAGAGACTCTCTCTTGCAGTCTATGCAGTCCTTCCAGAGCAGTGGAGAGAAGCTGTAACAAAAGCACTTGCTGTTATGCTGGGGTTGCAAAGGCAGGGGAAGGGGGAGTTGGGTTTACTCGGGACCGGGCAGAATTCCCTCAAGGACAGCGGTCATCGATCATTGGGCTGTCACAGCTGCTGGCTGTGCCCCATCTGAGAGGGGTGAAAGCTGTGTTCTCTGGGACTTAGCACCTGGGGCTCCTTGTTCTGGGAAAGGAAACCTGAAGTCCTCAAGACTTAAGGAGAAAGGGGCTGAAGTGGCTGCAACGGGGGTGGCATGGTGGATGAAGATGTAGTCTAGTCACACAAGGGCCACAGTAGTGGCCCATTGTAGTCTGACAGTTTTCATGCATGATGATAAACAAACAAACCAATCAAGACATACAAAAGATTCCTATACAACATTTTTCTGTCAAATACCAAACTAGAACTGCTCTCCTGTTATACCATGGAGTCTCTGCTTGTTTATACAGTCAACCCCCTTAGCCCTTTCTGTGGTTTCTGTTATATGCAGTCTTCTGTGGTTCAAAAGTATTACATGGAAAGTTTCATGAGTTTAAAAAAAACATACAGTTGAAGTTGCACATCATTCTAAGAAGTGTGATGAAATCCTGGGTAGTCTCACTCTGTCCCACCCAGGATGTGAATTATCCCTTTTGCCGGTATATCCACATGGTATATATTACCCATCCCTTAGCTGCTTAGAAGCCATCTTGGTTACTGGGTTAACTATGAAGGCACTACAATGCTGTATTCAAGTGACCCACAGTGTCCTTAATACAGTAGTGGTTCTACTTCATTATTTGTTATAGTTTTTTTTTTGTTTCTCTGCCTAACTAATGAATTAAAATTATGATAGTGTAACTAGAGAACTTATGTTATTCTATGTTTAGGTAGAATAATTAACTAGGGCTTAGGGTTGAAGGAGACTCGTTCACTGGCAAAGTCACTCTGCCAGGAAAGAACTCAGTGTGTTGAAGGAACAGAAAGGAAGTGGTTATAATTAGCGCATGGTGAGTAATGGGAGAATTGTAGAAGATGATGTCACAGGGTATTTTTATATGGTGTCTCTGATGGTCACTGTCAATCATTTTTAACTGTTGTTCAAAATACAGTGGAAGGCCATAGAAATGCTTTGATTAAGGGAGATACTGTCAATTAAATCAGTTGAATGAGAAAGCACTGTTTTAGGAAGAAGTGTAGAATATTAAGGAAACAACTTGATAGGACATCTAAAAAAAAAAAGTCCAATGAGTCTTCCTAAATTAAGATAGTTTCTGAAGGTGGACTTAGCATTATCTGTTTGCTGTACCACATTTATCATAACTTTTATACATGAGGGTAGGAACTTCATTTGCATCTTTCAACATATATTTTATTTCTTTTAAGTATTCCAGAAGGGTTTAGAGATGTTTTACTTTTTAATTAGAAGAAACAGAACTAGTAAAACTTCACATTTGTGTACACATTTACAGGTAGTATTTTTTACTCAACTTTTGATGTGTACCAGTTCCTTATCCAAAGTTCAAACTTGGTAATTCCACAAACATTACACAAATCCTTCATTGAGTTGTTCAAGGTACTAATGACATAACAGTAATAAGAAGAAAGAATTTTCCTTTACAGATTTCTCTTATTGAGAAGGAGGGAGGTTAGACAAAGGATATTAAAAAACAAAAACAAGAAAATGCCTTATATGATCACCAAGAAATGCTAACTACTATCTAACTACTATAAAGATAAAGCAGGGCAATGCAACAAAAAGTCACAGGGTTGACATGAAATATCATGGTCATAGAAGGGATCTCTGAAGAAGTGAAGGAGTTATGTGTGCAGAAGTGTAGGCCAAGAGGAAGACATGAGGGTGGGGGATGTAGCTCAGTGGTGCTGTGCCTGCCTTGCAAGTACGAGGTCTTGAGTTTGATCCCGAAAAAAGAAAAAAGGAAAAAAAAAAAAAAGGAGGAAAACAGGAGCAGAAGCAAATGGACATGGACTACCAAGGAGGGCAATGTAACTGGTAGAGAACAAGGAAACAGCAGTGAGAAGGTGTGAAATTGTGAGAGAAGCAACCCCAGAACATATTCTCTATCTTACAGATTGTGGGAATAACAGGTTTTCTTCCCTCCATTTGATGGGAACCCTTTGTTTGGAGCATTGGAGTGGCATAATCACATTAATATGTGAAATGTTTTGTGGAGAACAGAGTTGACAGAGGTCCAGGGAGGGAGACTAGTTATAAGATTATCGTCAACGTAGCAAGAGACAGAGAAGCTGTGTCTAGGGTGGTGGTGAAAGGCAAAAACTGCTTGGATTCAGGTTATATGTGAAATGAAGCTTATTTATATGATTCTGAAAGAATAGATCATGGGAAAGTGTGAATGCTGACAGAAAAAGAGGAGAGAAGGTTGACATCAAGATTTTGGCACTGAGGAATCAGATGAGAAATTCGATTTTCTTTTATAAAAATGAGGAGCACTTTGGGAGATACTTCAGGTTTTTCTTCGGACAGGTCAGAATAGATTTTAGAATTTGGTCTTGAAAGTACTGAGTTCTAGATGTTCATTGGATATACAAGATTCTGAGTATGTAATTGGGCACATATGATTAAAGTTACACCCGTTTCAGTCACTCTGTACAAATGGTGCCTGGAACCTTGGAATGAGCGGTTTGGAGTTGGGTATGATAACTTCGGGACCGAGAAGAGGCGAAGACACAGCACTGAGCCCTTCTGACACTGGAGTTGAGAAAGATGAAAAGAACCTACCAAGAATGATTGCAAAGAAGAGCCGTTTGGCACGGAGGGTGCCAGCAGAGCAAGGGGCCTCAGAAATCAAGTGACAGGCAGAGGAAAGCGCTGTGTTAAACGTCCCAAGAAGCACGGTAAGATAAACGTCAAGAATGAATTATTTGGCAAGGTGGAAATCGTGGTAAAATTCCTGGGAAGAATGTGATATTAGAAAGCCTGACTATGATATGTTCAAGAAATAAACTAGAAATGAAATTAGCAACTATAGAGAGTTTTTCAAAGGAAAAACAAGTTGGGAAAGATCAAGAGAGAAGGGAAAAGTTGATGCTATGAAGTTCTCATGATGTACTCAACTTCTCCCTTGTGAATTAGAGCAGATATAGTGAAGTCTACTCAAGAATATTTAAATCCTCTTATTTCTAAATTATGTCTTAAGTACACAAAACCATAGCCAGGCCATCATATTGAACGTGTGCATACCCCATATTTTCTCTGGTGGATTGTTTTCTGAGATACTGGGGATGGAACCCAGGGCCTTCACACTGTGTGAACCACATCCTCAGCCTCTTTTTCATTTTTTTTTTAAGTTTAAGAAGGGTTTTGCCAAATTGAGAGTGGGGTCAAACTTGTGATCCTCCTGCCTCTGCCTCCCAGAGTGTTTTATCAAATCTTGAGTCAACCTTTTTCCACATTGTGTTACACAGGAAATAACAATAATATCCACAGCGAACAAGAATACACAGAAGCAGAGATGAACGAGAGCGCCTCTAGCATCCTGCCTTAGAATGACGAGATGGACAAAGCCGGTCAATCACACTGTTCGTATCTTGTTAACACTTAAAACATTCCATTTGCTTGCTGTAAGGAGTACTGAAAGGATTGTATTAAAATGTCTTATTGTGTAGATTTCTCTTTTCTCCTTGAAATTCTGATCATTTTTCCTTTATATTTTTAAGACCATATTATTATTATTTAGTAGTGGCAAAAGACAACTATTTATTATGTATAAATCTAAATTTATAGTATACTAAAAACTAGAAAAAAGGTTTAAGAAATCAAAAAACCTAAATAAATGGAAAAATATAATATTGTTAAGACAATTCTAATTAACGGACTCAACATAATCTCAATTAAGTTTCGGCACAGCTGCAAAGATCAATGGAACAGAACAGAGAAGACCATATTATTATACATAAAAGCTTCAGATCACATCATTCTGATGAATTATCCTCACAATAGTGTTTTCATTGTAGAAATTATGCTTATAATCTAGTCATTTTCTCTGATAATAATATCTCAGCACCAGTCTACTTTTTTTGTCATTGATTGTTCCTTTAGTTTTTTTTTTTTTTTGGCTGATTTACATTCAGTTATTTGTGCCTTAGAACTTAGATGGGATTATTACGCACAC
>NW_022900930.1:38947855-38978665 GCF_012274545.1 Fukomys damarensis | reverse complement strand
CTTAGAACTTAGATGGGGTTATTACGCACACACACACACACACACACACACACACACACACACACATATTAGTTGTGGCAAGTCATACACTGTGTTCCTTTCTATTCCTGTTATCTTTCTATCTGCTTTATATTGGGCATGCTTGTTTTTTCTCCCCCTCCTCTTTTAAACATGTATTTCTCTGACGCTTCTTGAATGTTTTATGACCTCAAGTTTCCCAAGTTGATCATTATTATGGCAACTGTTTTACAGTCAATGTTTTTATTTTTAGCTTTACACATGCTTATTGTTTAATTAATAATTTCTATCTCATGAAATTAGGTACTTAATTTTCTTCTTCAGTAAGTACATTTATAGTTCTTTTAAAAAAGTCATGTAGTGAAATCCCTCAGAATTTATTTTTCTCTTTTAAAAATAATTTAACTGGGTGTATAATTGTAGCTTTACTTTTCTAGCTTTCACAAGACATTATTTCATTGTCCATATATTTTAGTGTTTCTGATGAAAAATATGGTATTAATTTATTTGAAGTTGCCTTCCTATATTACGCCTACTTATTGTCTGTCAGCATCTGCTACATTTCCACAGTCTAGACTATTAAGCGGCTTTCCCATTACCAGCAAACTTCCTGACACTCAAGACTTCCAGGAGGAGATGTTTATTTTGGGTCACAGGTTCAGAGTTCCATCCACGGTTAGCTGGGTCCAGCACAGGAATAGCGCGATGGAAGGGCCAGGTGGAGCAAAGAGCAAAGCTGTTTGCTTCCTGGTGGTGAGGCAGCAGAGCACGAGGAAGAGCGCCAAAGAGAGCCACCCTCTCCACAGCACAGGCCAGTAACCGCCCGCCTGCCCCAGCACATTCCGCTCAGACTATGAGTGGACTAATCCAGGAACGGGGATAAAGCCCATGACGCAATCCCTCCTCAGAGATTTCCTTCACCCAGTCAAATGGACAATTAAGATCAGCTGGCGGTGCAAATGTTTACTGAGAAGGCATAGAATTTCCTAAAGACAGTAAAAGAATTCATTGTTTTCATGAATTCTGTAAAATTCTCAATCTTTTTTTTTTGCCTATGGATTCCCTGTTGTTTTTCACCCATCCATTATGGAAATCCAAGTAGACACTGACACATCTCTTCTTCCACTTTGCTCCTTCCTCTGTTGGATGCATCAATTTCAGCTTATTGAGGGATTTATTTTGATATTTCTTTAATCTTTATATTCATAAATATATAATATCAAATTTATTTATGTATTTTAAAAGTGGATGTCCTTTATGTGCTCAACACAATGGATGTTAGGGAATTTACCTTTTTAGAATTTCAAGCTCCTATACTTCCTTTTCCTCTATTCTCTAACAAAATTGTACAATAATTTGGCTCTTGGGTCATCTGATATACTTATTGCCCCTAGCAGTTTATTTTGTCTTATGCTCAATTCATTTTTTATCTTAGCAGAGCTACATCTCTCTCAACATTCAAAAACATCAGAAAATGTAATTGTTTTCATTTTTTCCTTAGTAATATCTCTTTTGAAGCCCTTGCTCTGCTTTGATCTGATTTTTATTTCTAAATTGGGATCACCTTTTGATGTTTCCTGGAAACTTTCTCTAACTTCATTTTGGGAATTCCCTTTTTGTGTCTTAGCATTTTAGAAGTCTTCATGTCTTTCCTATTTTGAAATCTCCTGGACTCTAGGACTGATGTATTTATTTTTCCAGAAGATTATTTTGTTTGTCTATGGTCAAATTTAAATCAGGTCCCCCTATGAATCAGTCTCCTAAAAGCTGGATAGCTGATAAAAAATTCTATATGAGTATTTGAGGCTGGTCAGTGAGGGGCCCTCACTCTAGGGAAGTCAGACTGAATTGATTTTTGGAAAAATTCTTTTAACTTTCATTATCTGAAGCTATTTTCTCTGTTCCATTAGTTTAAAGAAATCTTTCCACTTCTTGCTTTAGGGTATGGAACCAAGAGGAGACAGAAGAGTCAAGGTCTCTTCCCTACTCAGTATGAAATGGCCGAATAGTATTCCCAGCACTTCAAAGACAATGTTTGCCAGGGGATATCATTGGCTTGGGAAAATACTTCTTAATTTGAGGATTCCTAGATCATGGAGATAACACAAATTTGAATACCATCTGGACTGTGGTGTAAAACTGTAATTAAATTTCTCAGAGGATCATTTTTTCTTGTATACATAGAATTTAAGCCAAAATGAAAGATGCATGTTGTATAGTATCCGAAAGGGCTTTCCCCCTTCTTCTCCCTCTCCCCCTCCCTCTCTTCGGTCCTCCTCCTTTTTAATTTAGGGGGGTTTTGTGTACATCCATGCAGGCCTATTCCCATGTCCTCGGTGGACATTGACAACCACGCTCTATGTGATCACAATGGCCCAGCCCCCTAGGACAATGGCACCGTCCACAGTCAATTCTCAGACGTGTTTCTCTGGTTTGCAGCCCCCTCTTCCGTTCCAATTCCTATAGATTTCTCTTGCCAGCACAGCTAAGCACTGAAAAAAGTTATCTGTTATATGTTTATCTAGTATTTTATATTTTCATATTAGAAGTGTTCCCAAATCATTTCATATGCAGCATGGCGTGGGTTCAATTGTCTTATTTTTCAACTTTGCAATTCTCGATTTCACTGACAAGGAAGCTGAAGGTTTTGGAGGCCAAAAGACCAATCCCAAAGCAATCAATAAGTGGCAGAGCCAGGCCTACCGCTCTCCCGGCTCAGTGTTCTTTCTAACACGATTTGTCCCTGGATCTCTTCAACTTTTAAAACATTCTGATTTTATAGTAAACTAATCCATATAAGCACATGATGACGCATCTATGATCTTCTATTTGGAAGTAAGAGTCAAGTACATAGAAAACAGACACATTCCTTAGGCTTAATGTTTAGTGATTTCCGTTACCTATTCTGATAATCTCCTATTGCTAGATTTTTCCTCAGAACTTTGAGCTGCTAACACTGCAAGGTCAAGCCTCTAATGTACTTGCCAAAAATAGGGTAGTTAAAAAAAACTGACGAAAACACCAAACAGCTGACAAATGCAATCAGCTGTGATACATGAATTTGCATTATCTAGTTAGACATTGGATGTGAAACATAAATACACAAAGGAGTCTCACTACCTTATTTTTCATAGACAATGAAATCCAAAGGTGCTTATAGTACTGTAAAAGACTGAGAAAATGTTTTGTTAAAAAAACTAAAAAAATAAAGACTTTAAAGCAATGAGCTTTTTGCTACCTCCCTTTGCCTATGTCTTGGAAAATTAAAAAAAATGTGTTCCTGCATTTATTTCTCACAGCCTGTGTGGAGAGTGTACTGAGCATATATTGCTCAGTGAGTTCCCAGATGTATACAGATAATCAAGTTAATTAGAAGATATTATAAAATATAGAAACTGGTTTCCATTTTTAAACAATATATATCATCCAAATCAGTGGCTTAATTTTTTAAAGCCAATGAGGTCTCTTTTTTTCACACTAAATATTACAAAAGGTGCTTAAAATAAAACAGACTAAAATTAAAATGTTCTCTTTGAAGACGTGGAGGGGACTTCCCTTCATCCGAATTAGGTCCGCCCCACCCTCAGCAACTCAGGTGCTCTCAGTCACAGTGATGAGCAAAACAAATTCGGTACAGAAGTGATTTGACTCTAAAAATAATGTTTCAAACTTCTAACATGATGGAATAAAAAGTATATTCTCTCTTCAAGGCCAATTTATCTCGTGGGTTGAGTGGATACAGGGCCTGGGGCTTATTAGATTTTTATATTGAAATAAAAATTTAAAAGTAGATAAATTTAAAAACCACATCAAGACATGAAAACATGAAAAATAAAGGCTCATGGAAATATCTTGATTTTGATTGCCTTGAAAATTAGAAAAATTAAGATAAAAATGGACATGAATCCAGACTACATCACATTTGTTTCTATACTAAATGATCTTGAGATATAATTTTAATGTTCTGAAGGAATCAGTGCACATAGGCAATGGTATCTAATGTCCAGAAAAAGCCTAAGGCAGCATTTGTCCAGCTGTACTGTCACTTACTGGACAAGGCGCCATGGTCTGGGTCCCAGCAATTTCGGAACGTTCCACAGAACGAAGGAAAATTGACTGTGCCTACGTGTTACAATGGAAAATCTCCATTCCATTCTTAGTATCGTAATATTTAGTAATACACATGAAAATAACTATACAGATGCAAATTGCAGTGAGTTTTAATTGCTTAAAAGGTTCCCTCAAGGATATAATTGGAAAGAGATGCTGAAAATGCAGCCTAAAATGGAATATTGCTTTGAGCAAGAGCTCTGATAGCTGTTGCTCCTTTGTAAGGAGTTCAGATGTTCACATGGCATAATGACTTAAAGAAACCATCCTCGTCTTTCTATCTCAAAAGAGATCCTCTGCAAAGTGCATTTTCAGGCATTAAAGATGACTGATGATGTTCTTCTACCCACACTATAATTTCCTTTCATTTTGACACTTTTATATATGTGATAAAAACATTCAGTGTCCTATTGAAGATAATTCTGGAGAGTGAAAAGAAGAACCTTAGGAAACAACCTTAAATAAACTTACAGGTGTAAATCCATATCCACCATACATCCTTTCCCCCTGCATCATAACATTTTTTTCTTTCTCCATGAAAAAAACAATTAGTACAATGCTAAGCAGCAAACTGGTCATTGTCATCTCTGCCTGAAACAGAATGAGTCTGTGTCACACAGTAAACTCAGCGACACTTCTTATTTTATTACAAACTCATCTAAAGTACATTAAATTACATTTTTAACAGTGAAAATTTACCAATTTCACTTCACTACATGCATACAAAGATAGGCTTTCAGAGGTTAGAGTTTTTTGACGAATGTTAAGGGGGTCGATGTGTCTTACATGTTAGCATGGCTTCCAGGTTCCTGCAGAGAAACAGTAATGTTTACGCTGCATGCAGACATACTCCCTAAAATCTCCAAATTCAAACTGTTTTACCTTATTGACATTTGAGCACTGTGACAAATGATATTTGAGCACTTCATCCTAAATATGGAAAACAAACATAAATGAAATAGGCAAGTCATTATTATCTGGCTTTCTGTCTAGTTTGAAAGTAATGAACTAGGTTAACTGGACTATCTGTACCCTTATTGCAACGTGTCTTTTAAAGAATGTAAACATATGCCATTTTATATTGCCACCTGGTTTGATAACGTTTTAGCTATTATAACATGACTTTATTGTTTCTTTCTATTACATAAGCTTCATCTTGTAGGGGATCCTGAAACTGATCTTGAAAAATATTTGAGCAGTAAAAAGAGTTATTCATTTGCCCCCCTTTATTTCTCCTCCTTTTTTTGTTGCAAAAGAAAAAGGAAAGGAAAGAACAGGAAAGAAAAGGAAAGGAAAAAGAAGCCCCCAGAATCTGCAATAGTGCTGTGTAGTATTGCCGTATGAGTGACATTTCATGTACTTTTTGTCAGGAATTTTTCAAGGAAACACGTGTTCAGACTTGGACCATTTGCTTCTCTGTAAGCATAAAACACTCATTTTAAACAGCAAGCACCCATTCTTCCTGAATAGACTGCTGTATTCACTCTCAGTGAATGGATTGAACATTATCATAGCCTTCATGTTTATTTACAGGGAGCTGTAAGATAAGAAGAGGAGGTTGTGTCATAAAACAAAATTTTCAGAAATTTCTTTTTGGCTTATTTTCACAGACTTCAAGCTTCTGCTTTGTCCTTCCTGTTTCTAACCACCATTACATGTTCCCATTTTAGACTGCAACTGAAAAACAATTAAAGCCCTACTTTGAAAAGGTAAATAGAAAAGATATTAAAACTGCAAACCTTGGTGTTCTATACCTAGACTCTACACTTCTGATAAACAGATCAATTTTGTCTGCATCTGTGCATTGCTTTGGGGGAGATTTAGTTAATATTTGGGGACCAATATAACATGAGAAAAACTGGTGAACAAAACTGTTTTTTCAACATCAGTTTTAATACTAGCGGATTGTCAAGTAGAAAATACTTTTTCAAAACCCTGGCAGTATGAACACGAACAGATATTTTGACAAGACACAAGGTAGTGTTGGTGAACTCCAGCTGTGTTTGAGAAAGTGATCAGAATCTGCAGTGCCTAGTACCAGGAGGCTCACCAAGAAGAGAAACATTTTACATTTTCTTTCATTATTAATGCAGGCTGGTAATATAGAATGATGGATTTCATTTTGGTAAAATGGTACATGCACTTAACGTTTGGTCTTTTTCCATTTCATTCCCCTCCCTTTCCATGACTAACTACAACATTTTTTTTTCTTTTACACTGAAGCCTTTGACAAGAAAAATGTCCTATAAATATGACCCTAAAACATTTCATTGACATCAAAAGGCTCACATTTATCTTTCTAAATATTCAATTAAGATTGTAATTATGTAAGAATCACTCTGAGCAACAGGATATTCTTGAGAAGGTATCTGTCCATTATTGGGATATTTTATATGATTATATAGCTATGTGATGTCCATTATTATAAATCTTTAAAATTTGATGTAAAATAGAACTTTAAAAAGTGCTTTCTGGAAGAGTTTATTTTTGAAAATATCTATATTATAATGAATGTGTACACAATTCCTATCATAATCTGCCAAATATTTCCAGCTAGAAATAACATTGGAACTTAGTAATCGAACTGTGCTATTTATTTGACATAAATGTATGACTAACAATGATATCCTTATATCACTTTATGGCATAAACAGTGATAATTTGATGGAGACTTTACCATAGATTTGTGGGTATATTCCAACCATCCACCTGTATTTCACCAAGTTCTCTGCCAGGATGATATTGAGTTAGTGAATTTCATTTAACAAAACTGAGATTCTAAACTCAATGAGTTAATGAGATAAATGGCAGTCACAGAAAATGAAAAATGAAGATATAGGAGGTATAGACCCTCAGCACTGGTAATGGATTTACAAGTAAAGTAGGTAAGAGACAATTAATGAAAAATTACTGCTTGGAAATAAACAAATAAGATTATGTATATAATAGAGAATAGCATAGAGTAATGCCTAATTCTGAGAAGGAGACAGGGTGGGCTAAAAACAAATCTAAACATGATTGGTGAGGCAGTCTTCATGGAAGAGGAAGGCCTCACCAGATACATTTGGGAAGGAAGCCAGTGGGAGGCAGCCAGGGCCATGGTAGTAGCCTAGAGTCCCCCAAATCACAAAATAAGACAAGCTGAATGCACAACGATAGCAGGATAATCTCTCTAACAGGCAAAGCTAAATTTATCAGAAGCCAAGAAGAGAAACCAAGGGCCACAATTCTCAAAGCTCTCTCTGAATACTGCTCGATGGGGGACTTTGGAGTAATTTAGATTGTGGAAGAAGGATCCTTCGCTTTCCATGGTTACATGCAAGCTAGCTGTGTGGGCCAACCTGAGACTCCACTAACTTTCTGGTGAGCCCTTGGGACTTACCATTTTACTTTGGAACACTCTGGTATTTGTAGGAAGTTCTGAGAATCTCTTCAGAATTGCAGCATCTTTGGGGAAGCCTTTGAGAAGTCCTACTTTGGTGCTTCAGCCTGAGGGCTGTAATTTTCCGTGCAAGCTTCCCAGATACCCAGTCTCTCAGATATTCCAGGGTTAGTATAAACCTTCAGTTTTTATAATAAACCTTACATATTCAAAGGCTTCTTCTTTTTTTTTTTCTGATTAACCTCTGACTTAGTTTTTGGCCTTGTCTTATTGGATGACTATTTATCATTTTTGCTGGCCCTCTTATTAGGAAGAGTGCTCTTAGAAATAATTTGGAACAAAGTGAGAATTCAGGCCGGCTCATACCAGGTATCTGCTGTCTCTAGAAATGCAGAATTGCATCAGTTCTGCTCAGGAATTGCAGATAGACTGTAATACACATTTATTTCCTGCTCACACTCGAGCTCTGGTTTCAGCCTTGAAACCACAGTTGAAGCAGGAACATTTGCCACGTTTTCCATGGGGCAGGTCCTGGGCTCCCACTGTGGATTCTCTGGCTCCCAGCTCCTCACCTACTTCTGAAATTGGTTAACACCCCTAACTCAAATGCCAAGGTCGTCCCTCCAGACGTTTATCTTTTTATGGATCTTTGTCTGCTATTTCACTGAAGTTATTCTGATTCTTCAGTCTCCAAAGAGACAATTTTTACCTTTGCAGTTTTCTGATTGTCTTTGGTAGAAGTAAAGATCTAATTTTTGTGATTATGAGAAGCAGAGTCCATCCTACATGACTTCTTTTGAAGTTTATCTCTTTCATATCATTCATTAATCACAAATCTCTCATTGTGTATAATAATAAGGTTTAGGTGTGTCATCGAACAATATAAAATATAGCTGTAAGAAATGACATAAAAATTTCAGGATGATAAGGACTTTTCTAAATCAGAAATAAAAAGTAGTAGAAATTAAAGGAGTAAGAGAGACAAATTCCACTATATAAAAATGAGATATTTTTGTATATTAAAATAGCATGAAGTTATAGATGGAGATAAATGTTTTATATATACACATAAATTTAAATACATGCATAGGACATTTATTTGTATTTATTCTCTCTTATATCTTCAATTGCATTTCTCTTACCTTTTCTTAATTTATATATTTCCTCCCTCCCTCCCTCTCTTCCTTCCTTCCTTCTTTCTTTCCTTCCATTTTCCTTTGTTTCTTCTTTCTTTCCTTCCTTTCTCTTTCTTGGTGTTAGTGTATTCTCTTGATAGCTTTAACTTCATGCTTCTTTTTTTTTTTTTTAACCTTCAAGGACTTTTTGTCACCTCCTAGAGGCAAATGAATGATTTTCTAGTAGGTGTACACATTCATTGAATGAATATTTATGGAATGCTCACTATCAATCATACAAATATTTTAGAATATGGGGATACAATGATTAATAAAAAAGAAATATTCTTATTCTGGTAGTAAAAGGCTGTAAGGGTCTAGTTTTCTAGAATCTTCAAGTATTTCCTTTCTTTTCTCTTGTTGTGCCTGAAAATTTTCTTTATTCCTATTTATTAACTTTTGAACAAGAGGAGAGGTTGGCTGACCTCACATATGCCAAAGGAAACACTGGGACATTGACTTTGATGGGTTCACTTGTTTGGTGATTCGGGCTTTTCCCTCGAGTTTAACTGGACAATTTGTGGAACATGCAGCTCCTCGCCTGCGCCCTGTCTTAGCAGCTGGATGCACAGATCTTCTGTTAGGCCTGCACACTGTCTGGTCTTCTACAGCGATGAGTTCAATCAAAACCAAACTGATCACTACTTATGGCTGAAAGGCTTTTGGGTCTTATCTCTACAGGCACGACCATTTCTGTATAAGTCTGCTTTTACTTTTGTGAAATATAATTACCAACAAGATGTGCAAAGACTGAGCAGGATTGAGGGTGTGCAATTCAACTTCAAAAACCCTAGTATTAGAGTGGCCAGGATGTTGCTTTAGTGGAGCTTTATATTTTGGAAGAGAGATCTACTGGAGACAGAATTGAGTAGTTGTCTTACCTGCAGCAAGAACACCCTTGCCAATAACTTTTTTTCAAAGCATGACTACTCTGGCAGCCATCTTTGTAGGTACTCTCTTAGTATGAAGTAATAACGTGAACTCTATTAAAATGTTGACTAGAGGCTATTTTCCCCCTCAGGTTAAAGTTTAGTTCTCTTTCTAATGCTATACATTTCTCATATATAACTCTGGCATTTATAAGTAAATGTATTGCTATTTTCATATGCATACATTAGATTTTCAGAACTCTGAATGGTATGCAATCAAGTAGGTCATGAGATAATTTCATTCTCTAGACAATTGCATATTTATATAAAATCTTCATGGCAATTTACTTTGAAAAAAGGAAGGTAGTATTTTTTCCTAAAATAAAATGAGAGTGGGAAGTATTTTTCTAAAGATCATCATCCAAACATTTTACATTTTTTTCTTTTCAATTCTTCTTGAATATATTTTTCTCGATTTCAAAAGTAATTAAAGTTTATTGTTCACATAAAGAAAAGAAGAAAATAAAACTCACCTGTTTTCCATTGTATAGTGCTACCATGTTTGTAATATGTTTGGTTTGTTTACTTCAGGATTGCTTATACAAAGAAGACAAGGTACAAGCTCAGGGTCCTGATGTCCTACTCTCAAGTGTGTAACTTACTAACTCTGTGATCCTGGGCAATTATTTAATATCCTCGTGCCTTGATTACTTTATCAGAAAATGGGAACACTATGTTTTGCCTCACTGTAGCGATAACAGAATATATATCTTTAGAAGTTGCTGGCACATAAGAAACATTTACTGCTGGGCATGGGCTTTTGTAATTTCCTTGTTAAAAATGAGTTACTTAAGACTTACAGGGAAGGAGACTTTGTGGAGATGGGAAAGGCATCCTGGGATGGAGAAGATGGGAGGACAAAGAAGGAAACGGGAAGCGAAAATGATTAAAATGCAACACATATGTGCACCAATTCCCAAGGTGAGTATAATTATGTGTCACAAACATATGCTAATAAAAAGAATTTATTTTTTTATTTTATTATTATTATTATTTTTTTTTTTGTACCGGGGATTGAACTCGGGTCCTTGCCCTTGCAAGGCAGGCCACTGAACCGCTGAGCTAAATCCCTGCTCAAAATTTTTGTTTTTTAAAGATTTTTTACTTAATAACATAGTACACAATGAAATTTTCTTTTATGACATATTTTTTTTTTTAAGACAGGGTCTTACTATGTAGTTGAGACTGACCTGGAACTCACTATGTAGCCCAGGCTGGTCTCAAACTCACAGCGATCCTCCTGCCTAAGGCTCTCAAGTGCTGGGATTACAGGCATGCACCACCATGTCCAGCACAACATAATTTTAATGACTATAAAGAATATTTTTAATGTATCATAATATTTTAACTTTCTAAATTGATTTGCTTTTAGTACTCTTACTATATTAGTTTTCTATTGCTGCTTTAAGAAATTTCCATAAACCTTAGTTCTCTAAGACAACATAAATCATCATTTTAAAGATTTGGTGGTGCTGGGCATGGTGGTGCACAACTGTAATCCCAGCACTCGGGATGCTGAGGCAGGAGGATTGCCAGGGATGCTTAGTGAGTTCAAGGCCAGCCTGATCTACAGAGTGAGACCCTGTCTCAAAAACAAAACAAAATGAAACAACAACAACAAAAAAGATTTGGTGGTAAAGAGCTTAACACCAAAGTGTTATCAATGTTGTATTGTTTCTTAAGGTTGCTGAGCAGAAAGTATTTCCTCACCAATGTCTAGAGTCTTCCTGCATTCTTGATTCATACTCTTTCTCCTTCAAAATGTGTCACACTCATCTCTGATTCCTTTGTCACTTCTCTTTTTTTCTGACTGGGAGTTTCTTGTCCTCCTTGGAATTACATTGGGCTCACCACAATAATTCAGGAAAATCTTCCCATCTCAAAATTCTTAACTTAATCAATTTTTGAAACCCCTGTTGCTCTACAAGGCAACATATCAACAAGTCCTGAGGACCAGGAAGTAGAAATCTTTGAAGGCCCATTATTGAAGCAACTACAAACTGCATACCAGCCTGGAAGAAACCCCTTTAAGGCATATATTTGTGTGTACTCTTTCATTACTCCTAAGAATTCATTTCTAGACATAAAGTTACAGGGCTGAGAACATTTAGCCTAACTGAATGGCCGTTACCTAGTTCAATCCAAGGATGTCATATTACTATACACTTCATCAGGATTTAAAAATATAGCATTTTATTTTAATGTTAATTATTTTGGGAGCTATAAAGCACTTAACTATCTTAAAACAAGGCTTTTAGTTTGGTGTTGATCTTTTGCTTCTTTTCCCCTATTTGTTTCCAGAGGTTCCAACAATGAAACAAAGGGACTTCCTCAGTTTTCTAGATTCAAGCAAGATGCTAACAAAAGAAAGACATACTGTGAAATAAGATTTGCTTTCTTAGCAATTTGAAAATAGCTATTCCGTGAAATTCAGGTGACAAAATAGGTAAAACAATAAACATTTTAAAAATAAGAAATGAATTTATGATTTGCTGGAGAAATCTATAAGAAGCATTTCGTAGAGAGCCAATTTTCTAAGAACGCTTGTTAGAGACTACAGACTTGATTTATTAAATATTACTTTTGGAATCTGTCATGAGCATACTTCATATATTTTAGCTGGAGAATATGTGTTTTGATTCAAATCAAATAAATGTAAGAAAAACTGGTAAACAAAACTCCCATTCATTTCATGAAGGTAAAATTAACATGGGTGCCTGGGCACCTCCTCCCAAATCAGACTTGGATAAAGTGACAAAAAGAGTAGGAGACACGAATTGCGGAAGTTAACAAAAGTAAGAATCCAACTGGATTCACCGTGAGCAAACGCCAGAGGCCTTGGGCTGGTACGTGTGCGGCTTGTGAGGGGAGGCCCTTGAAGGTCTCTGCAGTAACTAGCTCCTCCTGGCCTCTCTCTTCACTGTGCTCAGTCATCCCTTTCCTCTCCACTATCAAATCAAGTCAACACCAAGAAGATAGTGATTTAGAAAACAACCAGGCTATAAAAAACACAACAAAGGAAAACCCAAATGGCAAGAAAAGTAATGGCCTGAGGAACTACTGGACAGATGGGCTGACAGCAGGTGTCTTACAGCCTCCAGCTACTCCATTCCTAATCTCCCCCCATCCCATTCTGTGCTAACAGACAGTCTGCTTCTCAAGCAGCATCTCCTGCAGAGAGCAGGTGAAAGCCCCAATCCAAGAGTTGACTGGGACAAGCAATGGCAAATGGTTTGGGTGTTGGGTTTTGGATGCTGGACGGCACTTTCTGTCTTGTTCTCCTCACCATCCTTGGTCTTCAGCATTTCTCTAGCACCTCCAACCGGAAATGGTCTCATGGGTCAATCCCTGGACACCTGAGCATGGAGGTTTAAATAGCATCTGAATGAAGCTTAGTAACTGGAGATATAATTTAGAGTAAGTATAGTAAGTATATTTACATGTACACAGGTAAGATACCAGCATGTGAAACAAGAAAAATCAATCATTTAATTGAAAACATTAGATAGTAAAATAGAATGGTTTACATGGAGAACATAATAGAAGGGATGAAGAACAGATGGGCTGTATCTGCAGAATCAATTAGTGATTACAGACTATATTGAAAAATACACAAAATATAATATTAAAGATAAACTTAAAGATGAAGACCGCAAGTAGAAAAATTTGGTACTGTGAAAAATAAGAAGTAACAAAGAAAAACATTTCCTAATTTAGTGAAATTTATAAATGTCCAAGACAGTGACAGAATCCCAAAAGCATATAAAATAAGCAATAAAATATAAGAATAAGAATCACATTGTCTAACATTTTGTTAGTAACATTTGCTGAAAGAATAATGGAGCAATAATTTGAAAATATTGAGGAATGTGCAGCTGAATAAATCTTCAAATGTGAAGTCATAAAATTATTCTAAGGCATTTAAGGTTTCAGAATTTTTACTAAGGTCACAGAGAGAAACTACTTCTGCAATGGGTATTTAAATAAAAGTAGAGGGCGGAGGAGAAGGAGAGGAATGGAGAAAAAGAACATGGAGGAGGAGAAGGAAAGGGAGTGTAAGAAGAAGATGAGGAAGAGGAGAAAGCGAAGAAAGAAAAAGAAGGAAAGATAGGAAAGAAAGAACAACAACCCAACAGCAGAAAACGATCCAGTGGTACTACAGGCATCAGAGGAAAAAGGGTAGGCAAATTCTTCAGGGAATTTTATTGTTGTCAGGGGAAGAGGAAGGGAAGGGGAGCGAGACTGACAGAGACATACAGAAAAGAGGTGGGAGACGGAGGAGGAGAAAAAGACAGTGAGTAAGAGAGAAAGGAGGAGGAGAAGGGCAAGAAGACAAGGGACAAGGAGGAGAGGAAGAGGAAAGAGAAAATACAAGAACCACCCACAGCAACAGCAGCAAAAACCAGAAGAAGAACAAGAAAGCGCCCAGGGGTGCTATCAGTGGCTGAGAAAAGAAGGGCAGCCAGACGGACACTTTAGTGTCTGATTGTTGGAGGGAGAGAAGGGAGGAAAAAGGAGACAGGGGTTGGGAGAGGACAAGAGAGAGATAGGAGAAGGAGGAAGAGGGAGACAGGAGCATGAGGAGGAGGAAGAAGTCATTGCAGCAGTGCAAAAGTGCTAGGATGTAGGCAAAATAAACTAGAAAGCTTAGGGCAAAAACTGAAAAGTCCTTAAGTTCCAAAAAATAACGAGGTGATGAAGAATAATAAAAGAATATACTTTTGCACTTAAATAGCAAAATCGTACTTAATTGTATGGTTTTATCGTAGCGACCATGCAGATGTTGGTAAATTTAAGGAATCTGATGATTAAATAAGCACTATAGTTCTTCAACTGAGGTGAACCACACACGAATAAAATAATGTAGAGTTTAAAATTAGAAGAACTAAATTAGATCAATGGAAAGCAAAATGAAAAAAAGACAGAAGAAATAATGAGGTTCATATGTAATTGCAAGTAAAATATTACAGTTACTTAGATTGGATTAAAAATAAGATTTCACAATATTTAATAATATGATTTATGCAAGCAATATCCCCCCCAAAACAAAACACAAAATCTTTATTAAAAGGAAAATAATAGTAACAAAAAACCTGGGGTAGCAAATTTAAAAGTTAACAAAATAGAATTTAAGGCAAAAAATAATCACTTGAGGAAATAGTGATGCTATGCACGAGGAAAAATTTAAAAAGCAAGCATGGCATCGTGAACAAGAGGGACACAGGTGAGTATGTGAAACTGTGACAAAAATAAGCAATCTATTCTTATAGAAAGCCTAGAATGCAGTTTTTACTTTTTTTTCCTCACTCCCTGCAATGGGGATTAAGCCCAGGGCAGAGCTTCCCCCTAAGCTCTATCTAGCTCAACTCTCCCTCACGCATTTTTTAGAAATCTTGAGCCAAGGTCTCACTGAATTCCTAATTTGCCTCCTGCCTCAGCTCCCCAGTTCTCGGACTATAGTTGTGCCCCACCACATCCTTCTTTAGAGCGTGTTCTTAAAAATATAGATTTGGTCATGTCATTTTCCTGCTGCCCTTCCTCAGTTTCCCACTGTTCTTAGAAAAATACTTAGACGGCTCTACAGGTCTCTGCCATTGGTTTATGATTTGTTTCCATGGTTTTTCATTCTTCTCTCCATCTTATATTTTAAATTTTCACCAAAATGGCCTCTACTAGTGCCTGCCTGGAAGACACTGGCTCTTTCTTGCCTTAGAACCTTGCAGTTCCTAGGGTAGGGGAAAGGTAATAAGGGAAAAGAAAAAAAATGAGAAAATGAAAAAATGGAAATAAAGTGTTTGTAAATGGGGAGGGGAGGACGGAGTGAAAGGAGGGCAGGGACAAGGGGAAAAAATGAGAACCAAGACCTGTCATGTGAAGGTACAGGATCCCAGTAATGAATGTAACTGTACTGTATACCTAGAATGTACCAATAAACTCAATTAAAGAAAAAGAAAAAGAACCTTGCAGTGCCCTGCTTGTCCTACCATCTCCCCCTTGAGTCTTGTGCCTCGGATTATTCAGGTTTTTATAAGACAAGAGGAAGTGAAGGAGAGGGAAGAGGAGGGGTACAAGGTTGTGTCATAGGAAGCATGAATATGATCAAAATACACCTACTCACTGAAAAATCCCCAGAAAGGTGGAACTAAGGGGCATAATGGGGAAAATGATTAAATGTATGTTATGTGCATGCATAGTATAAATCTGCCAAAATGAAAATTAGGAGGGGGTCTGGCCAATATGCACTAATAAAAACTGTGGGAAAAGTATTTCTACAAAGTGTGTATTGCACAGACAACTTGCCAATTCATGCTATATGTAAAACAAAAAAAGATACCTGGCTCCCATTTCTCTATGCGAACTCTTAATCTGTTGCTGCTCTGTTTCCATCTTGTCCACTGTCAGTCTATCTCACGGGTGCAAGAGCTCTGTCTTGGATTCTGACTCTTTCTCTACCACACAGACTTCAGCAGACTGCCTGACACACCTCTTGCACCTACTCAATCGGGCAGCATGGTGGAGAGCAAAAGCTTTGAAATCTCAGATTTCCAACTTGCCAGTTGTATAACTTCAAAACTCTTCCTGACTCTTTCTTCATCTGTAAAAGAAGTTGTGTGTGTGTGTACCTAGGTTGAAAAGACAAGCTCGCTATGAGTTAAGTCATGTGAAAAATACCAAAAATGGTGCCTAGTGTGGAGATTAATGGGTGACTGTAACGGGGAAGATTGTGTTCTGGTCTCTTCTCACGCAGGTTAACTGTCCCTGATATGGAATTGCTAGTGCAGCTACAGGCTAAAACTGCCGCCGATGGAGTTCCTTGGTTGCCTGCCCTCCCTTATTTTTTATAGTACAACATGAATGCTACGTTCAGGTCAGAAAACCACTTGAACTTCATTTTGAGTATTATGACAATGTTATCAGGTCTGCAAGATTAAAGCAATCACCATCTTGTATTGTTTCTATGCTCAGGCAAAGTAGATGGTATACATTATGATTAGATAACACAGAATCTGTTCTGCCTCTTGCATAGAATTAATTTTGGTGCAGCTTCTATTTCATTAGAGAAGCACTTTAAAACAGGTCAAGTGTAACCGAGACTAAATTGAAAATGCATTATTCTATTTTGGTAGGGACTCCAAGCTGATACATATTTAATGCAATTTTAAAAAAGAAGTTCAAATGTCAGATAGAGTCCTTTAAGGAAACAAATGTCTTAAGTTTCACACTAGGTAATTTTAGAATAAACACTCAGTATATCTCTTCTTTTATCCTGGAGCATGTTCTGGGCAGAAAATAAGCTATTTGTGTGAGTTATGTGGAATAAAGCTGACAGCAGTACAGTGAATATTGTTCTCTTTATTGTCTCTAACTCTATGGAATTTATTTTATGTTTCCAGGAATATCTTGTATTTTTTTCCATTTTCTCCCTCAGTATTGGATTCTTGGAATTATGGAAGTTTAATGAAATTTACGTTCCAAACCTACTGTTTATCTGCACATTAACAGTTTTATTTATCAGGTTGTTCAGTCAGCCAGACAACCACAGTAATTTCTAACTTTTCACTTGGTGTAAAAGCAACTCCTGTAGATAAAACCACCTTCTTGGGTAGTAAACATTACTCAAAAGCTGAATGTCTTATATCTATAACTGTCCCAATTTTCTAAACCTGAATGCGTGGACTAATGAATCAGGTACTCAGGTACTAGCATTTGTCATCTCAGTGTGGGGTTTGCACAAGAAAGAGAAAGTGTTCAGTGCAGTTGTAAATAGTACCCATAAATCACTAAGTGCAGTGTTTGGCTCTCACAAAATCCCTATCAACTACAAGAGGAGAGAGTTGCTATTGCTTTCCTTCCTGACAGATTCCTTTGGGAGAATCTGAAGTGAGAATTTCTGGACCTTGTATTTAGGTTTGTGCCATGGATCTTAGAAAATCACTGGATTTTTCAGGAGTATTTTAGTAAATTTAAAATACCCTAATTATACTCCTTTGTTGTAGAAAAAATTCTGGGCATTTGTGCTGGTATGTACAACTGTATTTTGCAGCCTAGGTTCCACTCCCAGCCACTTAGAAAACTCCAGGTTGCGTGGAGCCCCATAGTCCTCTGCTCCTGTGTTCTCTTTTGCAGTAAACAGCAGCATATAGACCTGCATATTAGCCTGGTAATAAGGGCAGAAGCCTGCACAACATCTTTGATTCATCTCTCACATGGCCTACAAGCCCCATAGGCTTCCAACCCTACAATTTTTAACTTTGAACACATACCCCATGTATGCTGCCACTTCTTAAACCTCCAGGATTCACATTGGCTTTCATTTCTTTCTTCTTTTCTTTTTTTAACCATCCTTCCATGTATGCTGCCACTTCTTAAACCTCCAGGATTCACATTGGCTTTCATTTCTTTCTTCTTTTCTTTTTTTTTAACCATCATTTGTGTGTCTTTCCCTAAATTGATCAACTTTGGTGCTAATATTAAAACTCAGATCTTTTTACACTGCTGCTTTGTTTTAAATCTTTAAATATTCTCCATAGATTTCCTTGTCCAATTCTACTCCTTACCTTACTCCAAGGACCTTCTAGGTCCCTCCTTCTCTCACAGTTCTCTCTCTCACTTTCCAAATGCAACTGCTTGCTCCTAACTACAGTTCCAGACTCTGCTGTGGTCTTTCGTTCCCCTCTGGTTTTGTACATGTTGTTCCTGTACTTTTGTTCATTACTCACTTTTCAAAATTCAGCTTGGACTTTCCTGTCCAGAGAGTCCTTTTGGATTCTGCAGCCTAATTTCAGTCCTTTGTGTGCCTTATAAAACTAAAGACACTTTCTCTGAAGTTGAAAGTGACTAGTGCTTCCATCTGTGTCAGACCTAATAATCGTTTCTCAGGATTAATTTTCCTAAACTCCAAGGGGTTCCACTCTCTGGAACACCAGCTCTTTTGGAAATTCCCTCCTGTTTGGTATTCCATGGCTTAGCAAACTTCTGATTTTCTCCTAACTTTCCTGCCAGTTTCATGTTCCTTCAGGGTCCTTTGTCAGACTTCTCTGCAACTATGGATGTTTCTTGCCACTCTATCTTTAGACTTCTGAACTTTTTTCTATATGCTTGCTCTGAAGAATATCATTTCCTATATTTAGAACTGCTACCTCTGTAAAATAAATCCCGTGTCTCTATTTTCAGTCTCACCTAGCGTTCTAAGATACTCCACAGTGACTTAAAATTCCTCCATGACACTTAGAAAAATGTGTCATGATATACTTGTGTGATTTTATGATTGCCAAAATGACTTATTGTACTGTAAATATCATGACCTACCATTGTATTCCTAGTTATCTGGACTGTATTTGGGGTGTGTGTTTGTGTGTGTGCGCTCACACATTAGGTGCTCAATAGATATTTTCTGACTAGATGGATATTAATGTTAATGGAACAGTCTGACTGTCTTGTTTCTAAGCTGCACCTGAAAATAGGTGAGCAGTAGCTTCATGTTTTAAAAGGATGTCTATAAAGGATTTACTAAGAGATGCCCTCCCCCAAACTTGGGTTATGATATTTTAATGCTGTTATCCGTCTTCAGGCTATACAAAGAAGTTAGGACTGATAGAAGAAAAGTGCCGTCAAGTGTGATTAGGAGAATGTTTCTCTCCATCTTAATTAAGTAAAGGAAGAGAACCTTTAGGACAAACTCAAGAAGACTTCACAGAACTGGTGCAATGCACTGTGTAGTTTGTACTGCACCTTAGGTTGCCACTGGCGTAATAGACATAGTTCAGTATAGTAAAATAATATGCAGTGAATGAGAGAAAGATGAGCTGTTCTAATAAATCAGTATATTGTGACCATTTAATGATATATGGGAGGATAGTATTCTGAGTGACTGATCCCTTTTGCTACTTTACAGAAAGTCACTACATGGACTTGTGGTAGGCCTGACTTTCCATCTAGATTTTCAAAGCTATAGCGATTGCTATCTGTCTCTAGAAAAATTTAGAGATTACAACTACTTGAATCTAAGCACTGATGCAGAGTGAGGAAGAAAAGTAGTTGGAACAAGATGTTTTCCTGATAAGGAGCAACTGAGTTTAAATAATCTTGAAGGAAATCAGGTCTTCTTCCTGGGCCAAAGTAACATGATTGGAAAATGTTTGTATCTATGTGCTCTATTTACGATGGCCAAGTAAAAAATTGTCCCTAAACCAAGCTGCTTACAATGATGGCATTTATGTTGTTCACAAATCTTCAGTCTGGACAGGTATTGGCAAGGAGAAGTCTCTTGGCTCCACCTTGTGTCAGCTGATGAGGCCCAGGGCTGGGGCAGGTAGCAGGTGGAGGCTCAGTTACTAGAGTTCAGCCAGCTGGGCTGCAAGACCCAAGCAGCTGCTGCTCTTCAGGTGTCACCCCTCGTTCATCTTTCCATGGGAACAATGCGATCTCTGCAGCAGGATGAGGGAGGGCAGCCAGCATTCTGAATCAGCACTTCAGGACTCCCAGAAAGTGTGTCTCGTGAGAGAGACAGCAAGGTGAAAGGCACATCGCCTTTTAGGATCAAGTCATAGCAACCCTTCTGATACTTGTTGGAGGAAGTTATAAAGATCAGTAGTTATAAAGGTCAGTTTCTGAGAGGAAGGAACATAGAGCCCTCCTCCATGACGGGGGTGGGGTCCATGTCACACAGTACGAAGAACATCTGACAGGGAAAGGGGTAGCCAAGGAAGGGTCATGAAATGTCAATCGGAAAGAAAAGTGCTCATGTCATGGCAAATTCCAGATTGGAAAGACTGAAAAAACGATTCCCCAAAACAAACCCAGAAAGTTAAATATCACAGATTTTCTCTTAAATGAGCAATCTAAAATAAGTAAATACAAATAAATAAAAATAAAAGAGAGATGAGAAGAAACTAGATGATGCACATTTAGGAATGGTCAAAGGGATCTAGGGGAGGAAGGAGAAAACAAGGAGGAAGTAATAGTGATGAAAATAATCAAAGTGTTACCTACGTGCATCAATATACCAAAACGAATCTTATTGTGTTAATAATATGCACCAATAAAAAAAGAAAGAACGAACCAAACTAAACCAAAACTAAAATCGTGCTGAAGAGCCTCACAAGAAAGCCAGTGCTGAGTCTTGTCACACCAAGAACTTTAATGCTAGATGGTGAAGTTACCACCGTTGATTTCTTAACCAAGTTAGAAATCTTCCCATATAAGTCCTTCTACTGTCCCACTACTTCTCATTTTTACCAATATCTTTAATTTTCTACTTTAAATATCTATCATAATTAATATTTTTCTTTTCTATCTCCACTAACATTGCCCAAGTTCTTAAGAGTTCATATATGGTTTATTCCTCCAAGAATATTCTTTGTAACTAGCACCATTGATCGAGCTGACATATTCCTTTGCATTGGCATTTATTTTTTTCTAGCATCTTGTGTGAAATTTTCAAATAGACCTATAATTTGGGAGAAGTGTGCAGCAAACATCAGTAAACATCAGTATATATATTTTTTTTCTAATTTTAATTTTTTTCTAATTTTACTTTGCCACATATCTCTGTACATCCATCCAACCCTCTACCTGTGTATCCATCTTATTTTTAAGAGGCATGTAAAGTTAAGCTACATGCAAAACAATATTCCCTCCTAAATTATTCAGCACGCATAACCTGCGATGCTTCTTTACTCTTCCGTGTGCCACAATGGAGAAAAGTCGGAGGAGACTGTGAAGGTGGATTTCCATATCAGAGTGCATACAAGTAACTTTTGGGGTACTACAGCCAGGCTAAATATCCAAGTGCTGCAACTAATTTGTTTTGGGATTTAGGATAAATCACTTAACCATAGTCTTAGTTTTCTAATTTTTAAACTATAAGTATAAAATGTCTAAATGTATAAAAATGTTTCCGTCAGGGTTAGCAAATACACAAGTATGGAACCGTTTAGAATTTTTGACGCATAATAAGTGCTCATTAAGTACCCTTGTTAAGAAGACAGTTTTGGGTTCCAACAAGAAATTTAAAGCCCATTTAATGTGCTAACAAAAAAACATTTTTATTTTCATCTATACATTTTAAAATATAATTTTGTTATATATTGAGCATTAAGTAAAGTTGTAACTTTATACTGTTGTAGAAAAAGTCTATCTACAGATTATATATATTTTTCTTTCCTCATCTGGATTCCTATGGGAGTGAACTAACATGGAAGAGAATAAGGTAAGTGGAAATATGAATGGATGAACCTTATTTCTGTTAATATTTCTCTGTAGATACCCTTCAAGTCCCTCAGTATATATTCACCCAATTTTTTTTATAATAAAATCTCATTTTTTAGATACCTACATTGAAAAAAAACTAGGTATCTTGGGTAAAGTGTTGAACTCGGTACTTCATACAAGTGTTCAATAAATGCTATTATTATTTTTATTGTATTTTATCATTTAGAAAAAAGACTCAACTGACATAAGTAAATGCTTTCCTACAGTGGCTGTCCATGTACAAAATGTATATCCTACTGTAATTCACCCAGCAGAACCTTTAAATACAATAGTTGAATTCAGTATTTGTACTGCATTGTATGATTATAATAATCTTTATTATAATTAGCTATCTTGTTCTGTTCTTGGAACAAATAAATTTTTGTAAAACCAAGCCCTTCTATTAGAAGCTTGTCAAAACTGTAAATTTACCTTGTAATACATGGATTATTGACCTTCAGATTGTTATTATCTGTTTAGCATATGTGTTTTTGTCTAGTTTCCTTTAGGTGGGCCATCACAAAATATAACTTTTGTATTTTATTTTTTCACGTTAGGCAAAATCATCTAAAAAAGAGTGGAAATAACAAGAATTGGGAGAAAAGTAGTCCTTGATAAACAACTGTAATCACCAGGTGACCCGTCTAGGCTTATAAGACCAATGTCAATTTCTAGAGCTAAATTGCTGCAATGTTTTCACCTAGCACAGACCACAAACAGATGAACTTTGCTGAATAATAGATATTTCATTGTAGCTTGGTTAGAAGATATTTTCCCTCTGACAGATTAAGGGTCTGATAAGCTACTAAGTATTCTATTTTAATTTTCTGAAGAGAAAATAGCTATTGGGCCTGAGAATTTTGCTGTACTGTGAGGGGAGGCGTTATCTTCATGGGTGTCAGGTGTAGGGGACAGAGTTCCCCTCTTTCATCTTTGCCCTGGAGGCAACAACAAAATATGTATTCTTATAACTTCTCCATTTTCTCGCTTCAGTGGAAAGATAAGATGGGAAACAATGAACGTGGTTATCGAATTTCATTTTAAATTGGTCTATTTCTATGTCATTATTTCTTCATACAGCATTGGTTGTAAATTTTAATGAAATGAGAATCAAATGAGGGAATACATAATATGTCTCTGCAGTAATTAGTGAGAAAGAGATTTGACAATTATCCAGTTAATCTGATCAACAAAGACAGCCAAATTGGGTAGTTTATGTCTCAAAGTAGATTTATTTGGCCTACTCAATCCAAATTGACTATGCACATTAATTACATTAACAACACAGCTGCCAACATTCTCTTCACAGTAGGATACATGGAAAAGCCTCAAAAACGGGGGTGATGAAGGACATAGAAAGGAAACAAACATTAAATGGTAGCAAAAAAACAAATAAACCTGCTAAGAGACTCAACAACACATGACCCATCTATAACTTGGAAAAAAGAGGAAAAAAGCCAAAGTCGGAAAAAAATTACCTAACAATCAAGGAAAGTAACATTTAATAATTCAAGGAAAGAAAGAGGAATCATGAGGAGACGGTGGAGATTCTATGGAAACCATGTCAACATATCAGCTTTTATTTAGGGATTGAAAATGATCAACCTCATACTTGGGTTTTAATTACCAACAATGCTTCTTAAATTCATATGAAGCATTTGAACTAAAATATGTCTAAGCCCTTAAATGATACAACTTTACAGATGAAAGACCTAAATGAAGCCTACTGTTCAGTTGGGAAATCTGCAAAATGAAATTTTTTCTTAAATCAGAATCATAGATAAATCTACAAGGATGCAACTACCAAAGTACCATGTTAAATAAGATGAATTTAAAGAAAGTTACTGTAGTTATTGACTTCAAAGATGTTTAAGAAAAAAGAGTGTCAATTTGTCTTCAGCTCCATTGTTCTTATATTGAATTTTTAGGTGAGGAAATCAGGGGGGGACAGGGGAGGGAGAGAGAGGAAGAGAGAGACAGATTTTTGAGAGAGATTTGATTACTTAGAATACCAATAGAGTATTTATTCCTCTTCCTTTAAATACTATCTCTTATTCTCACTCCTAAGTTTAAAAAAGAAATCTGTTCATTATGTGCAGTTAGATTTTGAGTATGTGTTCCCATTACATTAATGATTCGTTATGCTGAAACACATGAATATCCGCAAAATTTAGAAATAAATAAGTGAAATAAATCTCATTTAAAATAAATCATTTCCGTTGAAAAGCACTAAAATTCGAGGTGGGTTTTTGCTTTCTTCCTGTATGATACGACACATGGTCAATGATGAGGGATTGTTTCCATCCCTGGCACCACAAATCCACGTTATTCATTTGCTTTCAGAGCTATAAGGGGAGCTAAATGCTAGCCCACTTTAACTTTATGACTCATCTGGAAAAACAACACCCAACATTATCACAGTATCAGGCTCACAGTCATTAATTTCCTGAAGCCCATTCATGATCAATCAGTTCAATTGAAATGACTTTAAAATTTTATAAAATTACAATTAATTTAAATTTAAATAGCCAACCATGGTTAATGGCTTGCATACTGCACAGAGAATTTCTCGAACCCCAAAACAGCTTCTTGCTACTGAATATTCACCTGTACAGAACACTTACTTTCATCTGTGTCCTAAACCAGACTTGAAGGTCCCAGACTCTTGGGGAAAGTATTCCCCCCCATCCTCCATAACCCATGGGATGGGAAAGAACTATTCACATTATTAGGCAGGTTTAAAAGACAAGATATTCTAAATTCATCTTATAAGTCTAATAATATATGCCATAGTTTAAAAAAGATTAAAAAACAAATAAGCACAATATTGAACAGTTTAAGTTAAATGGAAGTGATCCACTTTATAAATGTTGAGATTACTGCTGCCAGTGTTACCCACTTAGTATTTTGCCTTTTTCTTCTACTTGCCTGTCTTCTCTTAGAGTGACTAGCATGACTTTTTTCTGAGCTATTTAGGAGTCTGTTATTCACTGGGCATTAAGTGAAGAGATCCAAGATGCCTACACTCTTGGTAATAGAACAGAGTTCTTCAGCTGAGATTTAGCATAGACTTAATGTCAGCCATAATCTCATGCCCCATTGTGTTTGATCTGTGAGCCGATCTGAGTCTCAATTCTGAATTTCAGGCCCACAAACATATTTCTTCTTAATAACTAACTCTGTTTTCAGCTTAAATTACTTTTGCTGTGGACATTTCTGAGTCATCTCTGCTTAAGGGGATTAGCATGGCTATAGAATGAAACAGACTACACACTAAAATAATCTGTCGGTCCAGTACATTGTTGGCGGTCATAAATGAAATTGATTCTAACTTTTTGTAGGGAATTCTTGAATTTAGATACTGACAATAAAGATGGAGTTAAAAGCAGTCCTTAAAGACCATGAGCCAAATTTTCTTGTTTTAAACCAAAGTATCTTCCTCATAACCATACAGATGTTGTTCCTATTAAATCCCAATAAAAAGATCTTCCAACTTTTCCAGTTATTAGAAAATGGTACAAATTAAAAACACAAAGCCACCAAATAAATATAGATCACACCCTTTAAGGACCGCGTTAGTGAAGGAAAAAAGAGAGAATACATTTCATACCCTTTGCATTTTCCAGAATAAACACAAGGCCTCAGACATAATTCAGTAAGTTAACAAAAGCTAGCATGAGTGGTAACAGATTTCTTTGCTTGCTGGGATATTGGGAAGAGCTCAAAGTGACCAGGCAGTAATCACAACTTTCAGGCTGCTTGACTCTTTGTGTGGCCTCAGTTTGGCATGTCCCTTTGAGCCAGAAGTTACAAACTTAATAGGCCTCAAAGCACAAATCCTCCAGGGGACCACTTACAGAGAGGACAAGGAGCAGGGTAGCCTTGACTTTTAACCTGTAGATTTTGGACCCAACTACCATACCCATAAGGGCAAAGGTCCATTTTATGAATGTTGGTATACACACACACACATACACACAGATATGTATGTATGTATGTACGTATGTATGCACATATATATATATATATATATATATGACTGCATTCTACGAAATTTAGCCCCCTTTCTCTCAGGCTGTCTTCTGAGCTGAAACCTCTGAAGACCTCCAAAAACCTATATAATTCCTACATCAAGTTAATAGCACCTGGTTAATAGGGTAGGTGAACTCTATCATCACATATCCACAGCCACACCTTTTTTTTTGCTATATAATAAGTTCCTAGGACTGAAATGGTTTCAGGCAGAATCTCGTCCTATGTTAGTGGATAAGACACTTGGAGTAGTCAGGTTTTGGCACTGACTCACAGCATGAGAAAGCACAGCTATAGAACAGTGACGGCTAAACAACAGTGGCTCCTCAAGTGATATACTAGGGAATCTCTTTCTCTTGTACTGTTGTGACTAAAAATAGGCAAATATAGCACTTAGATCTCAAAAAGAGAATGGTACCCAGATCACTCTGGCAGGCAATCTAGATAAGAAGTGCTAGCAAATTGTAAAAGAAATCTACACAGGATGTAGGTGAAAAAGATGATGATGAAGAGTTATGACCTCTGAACCAAGTGTGGCAGAGGGCTTTATTTTATCTCTTATTCTTCTCTTTATGTTTCCAAAGGAAGTGTGCATGGTCAGAATCCTGGAGAAGCTATGTCAGTGAAGTGAATTTCCTGTGATCCACAAGTGGATTGCAGTGGAATTGCTTGTAACAGAAGCTGTTGTTTCTTCTCCTAGATCCTCACTATGAGTCAGGGCCCCCATCACCCAGATGCTGAAATGTTGGCTAATGCTCATGGACGCTCCTTTCCTGTACTTGGCAAAATAGAAACTTTCCCATCCAAGAATCTATGTATTTTCTACTTAAGCAGATCAGTGACTACCTGACTGGATTATGGACATGGCTATTCTTCCCTCAAGATGAAATTAACCATTGGCGTAATTTTTGATTCGGAGCTTCTCTATGGTATTGCCTAAAAATTATGTGCATTGGCAGTGATGACTTCACGACTAGCCAAGACTGAGAATCACTGGAATTTAAATCCCCAAACTCCCTGTTAAGAACATAGTTTTACAAGCTAATAGAAGAAAACAGGTTCTGTTCGGCTCCTCGGTAAATATTTACTGAAGTTATACTACTTATCATCATTTTTCTAAGTGGTAAGGGTAAGTAAATATCCTCATTAAGTGAATAAATAAAGTTATTGCCAGGATAAAAAATGTTGAGGAATATAACAAAGTCCTGAAAGAAAAAGTAGGGAAGGAGATAGGTTCTCATAAAAAAGGTGAAGTATTAGTAGAAGGATAAGAAGAGCGAGGGTGCCAATCATACTGATGTCAGGGCAGCTATGATTCAGAGAAATCCTTGAAGCAAAACTTAGCAAGAAGTCAGGGTGTCTGCAGCTGAAGGACTGTTTCAGAAAAACAACTCAAGAGACAGAGTGCAGGCCCAGATTATGGCTACTTGGTTAATACAAGGATTTGTGTATGCTCTGAATGATATTAAAAAATGGAGGACTTGAATAGCTTCAAGGCACTACAAAATATATATTTGAAAGGAATTATTTTGGCTGTTGTGTGAAAAATAGATTTAAAAAGACACAAGGGTGATTGTTTCTTCATGTTATACTAACTCCTCCGTCTGTTTCGTATGAATCTTGGGTCAGGCAAATGACAGTACCCCAGTAGAGGTAGCCAAGTAGAAGCTTTACTTGCAGCTGTTTTTTCACTTGAGATATCTTCAGTGAAACACACTACTGGCCTCCAGCATGAGCCTGTTGATCTTGTATCGCGCTATTTTCCATACTCATCATAAATGCAGATCAAAAGCAGTGTGCATTCATCTGGCACAGGTATCAATATATATGTCATGCCACAACATAGATAAGATTACTACTTATATTTTAATTTTTCCTCCTTTCAGATGCACTTGACTATCTGTCATTAAGTCATATCAAACCTATCCAAAAAAAGTATCTGATTTAGAAAATGAAGGGAAAAAACACCCTAAAAATCAAGGCTAAAAGCTCCAAATGGCAAGTTGTACTAAATTGTTCATGTTCCAGATTAAGTCTGTACTCTTGTAGAAGAGTTCTTTTTATCAATTAAAAAATGCTGCTTGGCCCTAGAAAGGCAGAAGCCCAGACCATAGATATAAACCAACCACACGATTGGAGCTTTTCCAGTTACAGAGCAGCTGCTATTCACTAAACAACGGAAGATGCTCATTATGGGGAAGCTGGTATGTAACGAGAAAGCAAAAGATATTTAAAGATTTGGGTGATCTACTGCAACTTTTTTCATTTGCCCACACTTATATTTACCTATACTTAGGTTTAATTTCAATTGGCAGATTACAGTAACTACAGCCTGATAAATTTATGGTATCAGGATTAAAAGTCAGAGACATTTCACTAGCAAGCCACTTAATCCAAAGTAAGGGGAATCAAGAATTAGTGTTATTGAAAGAGTGTTAGAACAAGGAGATGACGAATCTGGTATAGATTAGCAGCTATAGTATCAAGAGCTTATGCTACTAACCCATGTCTTTTAAATTTCTTCTTAGAAATTCTAACCAATCCTCCAAAAGAGTCCATTAACAAGATGGAAAGAGTTTGTATGGATCAAGATGGCATACAGGATGGGCTGTAACAGATGCTGTCAATATTTCAGCGAGATCCTTTCTGAGCTCTTTCACCATTTGTCAGAATATAGTACCTTCCTTGGGGGTGCTTTTGTTTGTATAGTTCTGCAATTACAATTCTCTTTGGGAAACTGTCCCTTTGGCTTCTTGGACAATGTATGTGTATGTTAAAAGTATCAACATGCCTGGAAATCTTCCTCTCCCTAAATGATTCTGAGCCAATGCATGCAAGTATTGGGGAAGGAAAGCCCTGTCAGAGGGAACAAATTCAAGCGAATCTTCTATTGCACAGCTCCCATGCAGGAGGAGAGGTAATGGCTACCCCCGGAAGTACTTCTGTAGGAAATCTCTGCAAACATTTGTGTCTTAAGATTTTTCATTAAGCAACTTCACCTAAGACATAAACCTGTTATACATTTATGGAATTTAAGTAAGATACTTGAATTTGGAATTCATGGCAGACATTTGGGCTAAAAATTACTGGTCTATGGATTACATAAAGTCATGAGGCTAGATGAAATTGCCTAAGGAGCGACTACATATACAGTAAAAGCCTCAGAACATTAAATCTCAGATTATCTGAATTTTCCTCCAACTTCCTTACTAAATCAATTACTAAATTCATTCCAATTTACTCAGCTTTGATCTCGGTGTGTACCTCAACTGAAGCTCTGTGAAAGTTCTTATATTAGTTCATTTCATTTCCACTTGTTTCCTAATTTTATGTCCTACTCCATTTTTTCAACCTATCAGATTTACCCTCCAAAGTGTGTTGTCTGAGTTTGGCTGATTTATAGCTCTCTTGCATCAGCAAGCTAAGATGGATATCTCAATAAATCAGAATATTAAACACCTGTTCAGAAATGCAAATTCTTGGTTCAGGTTGAGCGGAAGGAATTCCCATCACAGTTTATATCTGAAGAACATTTTTACCTTGACCTTGATGGAAAACACTTTGGAATCCTAAAGACAAATTGGCAAAACATAGAGAGATACTTGCAGAAATGAAATTAAATATGTATTTGATAAAAATAATCTGTTTAATGTGCTGAGATCCATATAACACCTCTATCCAATAATTATCAGGACATTTGTTGAAAAATTGTATTGACTATATTATACATCTTCATATACTGCAGAATGAGATAGGATACTCATCTAAGGTAAAATTTGGGGAATAACATTTTATAAAATATATACCACCTTCACCTAAACACTACATAAGGTATTTCTAGGTAAAGGCCAATTGAAAAATGTAAGTGCAACTTTGTCAAGTCAGTGAAGACTGGGGAATATACTGGGAAATTATGGAAAGCATCTGAAACATTTATTTTGTTAAGATAGTGCCTTTTGAATTTCTTTCCTCAAATAGATCAGATTTTGTGAGCTGCTTCCTACACAAACCTGAAGCAAAGCATTTTATTTAAAAGAAAATTCTGTTGATTTGAATTGGAAGCACAAGCCTTTCTTTTTTTTTGACAGTTTGCTTTTGAATTTTTTTGCGAAGTGCATAATATATTCTTACTAATTGAAAGTAATGATACTTCACTATAGACAAAGTAAAAGAAAGGCCAAATTTGTCTAATTTTTCATTTCAAGGAATGAATTTGTGGGCTTATGCATTTTAAAGAGCAGCAACAAGAACTAATTACTAATATCTAAAGTAGCTTTTCAAAAGGAGTCACTGGTGGATAAATACATACTGCTTTCTTTACACCCAATATATTTTTATAATCTCACATATATTAACTTGAATGTATAAAGTTTCTCTCTCATTCTTAGGTCAACCTTTAACATATCCAAAGCACATCAATCTTACTGATACTATGAAAAACATGTTATAGTCTAAATGTCTAACATTAACTAAAACAAACTACACATATAAAGCAATATGAAGCAAATGTTGAAATGGTCAGAAAATGGAAACAGTTATAGCCACTGAATAATATATGGTACAGATTTAGAGGTAAAAACTAAGGGGATCACTTTGATGCTCATTCACATCAGCAAGATCATGTTTAGAATGCAAAATCTCGAATGGTAAAAACACTAATTTTTTCTTTTGTACAAATTCACTAAAAAATGTCTTAAGTGTAGAGATCTTTTGTTTCTTTTGTTAGATTGATTCCTAGATACTTCATTTTTTTGGATGCTATTGTAAAAGGAATTTTTTCCCTTATTTCTCTTTCTGTCTGTCTGTTATTTGTGTATAGAAAGGCTATTGATTTTTGGGTATTCACCTTGTATCCAGATACTTTACTGAATCTGTCAATTAAGTCTAGAAGTTTTTTGGTGGAGTTTTTTGA
>NW_022900930.1:38915930-38946278 GCF_012274545.1 Fukomys damarensis | reverse complement strand
AAAAAATGAGAATCAAGACTTGCCATGTAAAGGTACATGATCCCAACAATGAATGTAACTGTACTGCATCCCTAAATGTACCAATAAACTCAATAAAAAAAATAATAATAATAAAAAAAAAAAAAAGAAATGTCTTAAGGTCCAAGGACCTTGTTGGATTTTAAAACCATTTCTGTTTCTAAGCTAAACAATACGTACAGGACAAAATTAAAGAGAACAGATTCTATTATTCAAAGCCTCTTTTTAAAAGCCCCTTACAAACTATTTTTTTTGTTTTTATTGAGTTTATTGGTACATTCTAGGTATATTGCACGGTTACATTCATTACTGGGATCTTGTACCTTTACATGACAGGTCTTGCTTCTCATTTTTTCCCCTTGTCCCTGCCCTCCCTTCATCCACAAACTATTTTATGTACCTCCTTCCTTTTCATCTATGTTTCGTTGTCTCCACATCTTGTACTCATATCTCTTTAAACACTCTGACAGTTGACCAATTCTTTAAGTCCTTATCTGCATACCATTACTGCAAGAAACCTTCTCTGATGTTATCCTGTCCCAACGAAATGGAAAGGATCACTCTGAACTTTCATAACCCCCATTTGCACTTCTTCTGCGGACTGTGTGGTTAGGGTACTCTTGATCATGTCCAGGGTCTATGATTTTCTAGTATTCAGGACTGAGCATATTCAGGATTGGCTATGATTTATCACCATGAAAAGACACAAAGTAAAATAAGCATAGGGAAAAGGCATAGGGAGTGAAGTCCAGAGGAATCAGTACCAAGTTTCCAAAAGTTCATTCCAGTACACTCACACAGTTGCAGATAGCGGGGTATTAATTCCCGCAGCAATGCATTGTGAAATTTGCACTACCTGTCTACCAGACACCCATTACAGGTTCACTGCTCAGAGTTGGATATCGGGGACAGGATCTATAAACGTTTGCCTGCCTAGCATGTACTAATTTTTCAGACTTCAGGAGAAAACCACCTGTTTGCAGTTGAGGTGCAGCAAACCACTCCTATCAAATACGGTATTGTTCCACTCCTGAAATCCTGGTTCTCCCATGCTATTAAGGGCCAGTTTGCAAGGAGGCTTTGTCAGGGATGGGAGTCTTAGGCCTGTGATGTTACGGTTATTGATATACAGTTTGACTTTACACACACACGCAGACACACCCCAATGCACTGTTTTGTATTTCATCTCAACTCTTTCAGAGTAAGCTAATGAAGACCGAGTAGGGATTTTTTCCCTAACTCCCATATTGCAGACTAGTCTTGTTTCTACAATGCCTGAAGTTTATTGCTATTTTGGAGGTGCTCTACAAAGAAAATAATGTAAAATTGCTAATACAAAGTTAAAGTCACATACATAGAAGGGGTCCTAGCAAGGGAGAGGCCCTGAAACCCAAGTTCCATCCATGGTAAGCCCATCCTGGTCCTAATCATATTTTTGAAAAATCATAATTTTTCATTTTGACAAATGACTCTAAATTACTTTTACATCTCAAGAACCATATGTATATACCACACGGTACCACATTTTAGGGAGCAATTCTTAAATTTTGTTTTGTAAGCAAGATAAAATCTAGATTATCTCTCTTGAGCCATAATCTTTTCAATTCTGACATCTTACTTAGATTTACAGGGTAGTGAGAGTTTTGTTTTTTCTTCCATTGAGTCCATAACCAAATATAACCATACTCATGTCTTCATTAAATTGATTTCTAAAACCTACACTGGCAACAGCAGTAGTTAAATTTTAGTAGAGCTGAATCCAGAATTCTGAAATATTAAATTCAGAAGAACTGTACTATGAGTGCTGACGTGGTTTTTACTTTTGTGTGTGTCAGGTTGATGGTGTTTAAAATGATAGAAAATGCCGGGCATGGTGGCGCACACCTGTAATTCCAGCACTTGTGAGGCTGCGGCAGGAGGATTGATGTGAGTTCGAGACCAGCCTGGGCTACATAGTGAGTTCCAGGTCAGTCTCTCAACTACATAGTGAGATTCTGTCTCAAAAAAACCAAAAAAAAAAAAAAAAAAAAAAAAAAAAAAAAAAAAAGATAGAAATAAACATATTTTGAATTACAATTCTAAAACTAGCCAATTATGTCTTTTGTATGTAACACCAAGAATTAAAAATGGTTTAATTGATTTTGTTGTATAAAATCATATCTTTTGATCACAGTAAAATCTTGAAGTTGTTAAAACTATTTAACTATAAGTAGTATGTAAATTAGAGTTGTATTACCCACAAATAAAAATTATAGGTTAAACATTGCACATATTTACTCATGATACACTCATGATATGTGGAAATCAATAAATGTGAACATGAATATGTTTTACCTACTTTTGAAATGTTACTCGATCGACTAGCAGATCTCCCTGGGGATTTGTCATTCTGAAAAATAAAAATAGACACATTGATTAAAAGAAAAGAAAACATGGCGATATTCTTTATCACTAAGAAGAGAAATAATAGGTCAGACATATGAATATTCTCAGTATTGTTTTGATGGACACAGATACTAATTGCTTAAGCAGAATGACTTTTCTCTCATCAAGTTGTATTTCCCTAACAGAGTATTTCTGAAAACATTTCAGTTACTAGCTGAGACTTTATTAAGCTAGGAACATTTTTATGCCAGGAAATGATTATTTCTCCGGAAAAATTTGTGCAATAGCTTTGAAAATAGAATTAGATAATGAAAGTACAGTCACTATTGATTTCCTCTTTCACTTTTACAACTAGGAACTTCTGAGTAAATTGTGATTTGCAATGCCAGTAAATATCCCATGCCAGGTGCATGGTACATGTATCTAAACTATGTGTTTCTAAAACATGTTTAGTTACTTTACACACTTTCAAATTTTAAAAGGTTTTCCTTTTAAAATTTACTTTCTGAATTGTAAGGTTTAAATCTTAAATGTTTTAAAATGCTTAAAAATTTACACCTTTGTTTTTGCCTCTTAGAGAACTTCTGGTTTAGAAGACAAAAAGTATAGATAATGCTTGTGAATAAGTTTTTTTTTCCTTAAAAAAAAATGTTATGCAATTCTAAAGTTGAAAGGAACCCGAAAGACTGCAGTCCTCTCCTTTGAGGGTTGACAACATCCCCGTCACAGAGGCAGAATCAGAGCCAGCTCGGGCCCTTCGCAGTGGTCCAATCTGTTTGCTCTTTTTTCTATGCCAATTATCAGTTAATGAACAATTGACCAGAAAAACAGAGTTTACGAATGTTATTCACGGTAGAAATGGGTCACAGTACATCCCTCTGGCAGAGAAAATACTGTTAAAATCAGCTCAGAACACTAAAAGTTTGGATCCAAATTAAGTCATTGAAATATTTTAGTAGTGCAGAGATTTTTTTTCTTCTTTTCTTTTTAAATTTCTAGGGTCAGCCCTCAAAGTAGACTTCAACAGGCAGCCGCAGTATGTCTTGGCAGAGGTTACCTTTTTTTTTTTTTCTTTTTTTTTCTTTTTTTTTTTTTTTTTTTTTTTTTTTTTTTTTTTTTTTTTTTTTAAACAGGGGATCAAACTCAAGACCTTGTGCTTGAGAGGCAGGCGCGGTGCCACTGAGCTAAATCTCTGGTCCCTGAAGAGGCTATTTTTGAGAATTAAGTTGTTATAACAACTTATGGGCCTGACACACCGCCCTACAAAAACTTCTTGAGTTTCAGAACCCTGGTGATGGTGGGATATGGCAGATTCGTCGCAGGGGAAAAACAATAGCTACGTGTCACTGTGTCGTGCACAAGCTTGCAGATACTCAGCGGAGCAGTACGTTTTCCTTTACACACAGCATCCATCTCATAGGAGCGCCGACGCCACTGTGGAGCATGTCATTATGGACCAAGATGACTCACAACGGTGCTGTTAGTTATAGCCCATAACAGCCCCGTGCTGCCGCTGGAGACGAATGCGGGTGCTGCTCCCCAAGGAGATCCTCCCGATTAGCTTCCCCAGGTGATGGAGAGGGGCATTTTTCTCCTAACATCTCAGCTCTTCTTCTAGAGACTCGCTAGCAAAATCAATCCATCTTCCCCTTCTCAGTGAAATTCAGGACACTGACAGGTTATTGTCTAGAGCAGTGATACATAAGCTACACAGTATATTAGGTTTGGGAGGCAGATCTGTTGTATTGTTTTGTTGTTTTCTATGCTTACAGAGTATTTGAGAACGTGATTTTGGAACTAGAACTGAAGGTCCTGAAGCAAGAATCAAGAGAAATAAGAAATGTGATTTGGCACTAGATTATTTATTTATTTTGGTACCAGAGATAGAACTTGGGCCCTTGCTCTTGCGAGGCACGCGGCAGAACCACTGAGCCAAATCCACGGCCCTAGATTATTAATTCTAAACAACATAGAATCTTGTTGTATACTGAATTAAAACAAAGGATGAGATTTCCTTCACAATTGTGAATGAGTTCATTACAGGGTTTTAATGAGCAGGCAATTTCATACTCTTCAGCAGTATCTCCCAAACTAATGAGGAGGAAACATCTACTTGATTTTTTTTTTTTTGTACTTCTAACGGTGTTTTACTGTGAAATCTAGTGGCTCTCTTTTCTCCTAATACAAGGTTAGGCACGGAAATAAATGCACTTCTGCAAATTTTCATATTTCTTAACGGCTAGGATTTTTATTGTTCCAGTCTAGCTCACAGAAAAGGCAAGGGCCTGTGGTGAGTTAACACGGATGACGTGAGCCATTGCCGCGTTGGCTGTGATGCAAAGTGGCCGACTGGCTTGTGTTTAAACACATCGCAGTGCGTGCTTTAGCTTGAGGAGATAGTTTGCCATTTTTGAACTCGAACTCCTGAGATATCTCGAGAATTCCTATAAGGACCAAATGAGTTATAGATGAAAATATTTATACACTGCAAGGTTAAAGTATGTCCATTGTTGCTCACAGGTTGAGGAAATACCAGAAGAATTTCCTTCAGAATCGTGTTGATCTTCACACGTTTCTAGTCTTAATTTTCACATAAACGTCACAGATTCTGTGTCTTGCACAGATTCTCTCTATACAACTGGATTAAGGAAGTAGCTCTACCTTGCTTTTGAAGCATAGCATCAGAAGTGCATTCCTCCTTGGAAAGCTTCCAAAACAATCTGTCCATTTTATTACCAATTAATTGGGTGGTCCATCCCATTACTACTGCGATGACTTATTCTCTGTTGTAGATTAGTCAATACGGTTGTCATACTTCATTATGATCACTTTAAATATTGCACCCTAGATTAAATATAAGCTGTCTCTGAATCTAACAAATCTCACTGCTACCCAAATTCTAGTGACCTTGTAGGTCAATAAAAGTTGGAACCAACATGAGTTTCTGTCAGGTCTGCTTGAAAAGTGGGGAATCATTAAGTAGTAATGTTAGAACTGAGCCTATGCTCCATAGTACAGGGAGAGACTTATGGATTTATAAGTGTATTTTAGTATTTCAAGAAGTTTCCAATACTTTCAAGATCAATTTATCTGACATTTTAAATATCTGGTATTTATATATGTTTTATTTTTGTTACATATTTTTTTAAAATTTGATTTTACTGAACATACTTGGATTTTTGTTACCAACAAAAGAATGATTAGCACTTGAGAAAACCACTACTGAATTTTGTTTCAACGTGTTTGCCCCTTTCTTTCTCCTATTTCCCCCTCTCCCTCCTTTATTCCCTCCCTTTCTGCATCCTTTCCTCCTTCCCTCCCTTCCTTTATTCTTCCATTCCTTCCTTCCTTGGTATTGGGGATCCAGTCCAGTGCCTTACACATGCTATCAAAAACTCTACACTAGGCCACACCCCCACACACTCTGAGGCCCTGTCTAAATGTATTTTTAATTCACTACTGTAAGGAAATTGATATCATTTTTAAAAAAAAGAAGTGATCTATGTTAAAGAATAGGCAATATAGCTGTCGTATTTATGTCTACATATCAGTTCTATATGGACAATGTTTTTCATTAGAAGAAGGCAATAAGGAAATGTAAAAAAGTGTTCTAAATGTAAATAGAAAAATCATGAATATTTCTTCATGAAAAACCCAATTTGAGATGTTCTCACAGAAACCAGATATGATACTATTCTGTGTATCTTTTTCTTTCTTTTTTTTCCTTTTATCCCTTTCCCCCGGGATTAAAATCAAGAGTACTTTATAAGGAAAAAAATAAGGTAATTTGGAGGCTGTCTGAAGAATTTTAAGTGGACAGTGGAATTAGTTTTGCTCTGGTTACTAAAGCTTGAAACAGATAAAAATATTTTTAAAATGTGACTTGTAAACAAAGGTAAACAGGGACATAGAGATAATAAATAATTCAATGAAAATATGTTTCACAGATTTACAAAAATGTCTATCAAATTAAAAACATTAAATGTCACAAAATATTTAAAAATTATTTTTTCTCAAAATTCTCTAATAAACACTTTCAAAGAGAATTTCCAGGGTTCTTCTTTTGATTTTGAGCCAATAAAATTAGAAGTGCAATTTTGAAAGGACATAAGTCTTAATCACCTAAAAATTAATTAACACATTTTTAGACAGTTTTGTTCAAAGGGATGAAAACTTTCTAGAATACACCAGAAACTCTAAAAAAAATCTCACTAAAATTTACAGTAAAAAGAACAGGGTATATCTAGATAAAAATTTATAACTATAAATGCCTTCATTATTAAAGAATATAATAAAATAAAATAATGTAATGAAAAATACAACAAAATACAAAAGCTAAAACTATATGGATTTTAATAAGGGGAACAATACAGAAATATTTTCTCAAACAAATGCTTTGAAAATAATTGCAAAATAGATAAATTTCCTATAAGAAAAAGAGAGAGCAAAAGCATGTAAGATATGATATAAAAAGGAAACAATCATAGGCAAATAAAAACATTAGAAAAAATTTAAAAGACCTGAAGCACTACTGGAATACATTTGAAAATGAAGAGGAAATAAATGGTATACTGGAAAAATAAATGTTTTCAGGTTTTGTTCAAGAAAAAGAAAACTTGAAAACACAACCGAGGAGAGATTGAAAAAAATGAATAAATTTTATATTCCCCTAAAAGGATAAGGGTATGATGATCACAACTGAGCTATTATCTACTTTTAAAAACACACAACTCATGGGCCAGGCATTTAGCTCAGTGGTTCTGCCACCTGCCTTGTAAGCTTAAGGTCCTGAGTTTGATTCCCGGTATGGGAAAAAACAGACAAACAAAACAAACACACAAATGTAATTTTTTGATGCTACTTTTTTCTATAAAAACATAATATCCCTAATTTATATTATTAATCTTGTGTAAAGGAAACTTTAAATTAAGACAGTACCCATAGAAAGTAAACTATTCTTTCATTTCATTTAAAATTACATATGTGAAAATTCTTGAAAAATGTTAGCATATCTCTAATAGTGTCACATATTTTTAATATACCAACAGTATAGCATCATAATTTTCACAGAATAGAATAAATTGAAATTATTCCAAATATTTCTTTATCAGGAAATATCTCAACATAATTCATTAGGCAAATACATTGAAAGAGACAAATTATTATTTCAAAATTAAATGCTGAAATTTGACAAATCTTATTGGTTTTATTCTAAAGTAAATTCCAAGTAAAACAAGAATCAAATGAAAATCTTTAAACTGATCAAAACAGTAATTTAAAAGTTAATGGCAAATATTCTAAATGGTAAAAAATAGTGCTATTATTTGTTCTTGCTATTATTATTCAAATTTTCTTAGAATTTATAACAAGTATAATAACGAAAACAGAAATATTTGGTAAGGAAAATATTGAAAAATAACTAAAAATTCTACTTTTCTTGATGTCATATAATAAAAATTTCCATTTTCTTTAATTAAAGAGAACTACTGAAGGTAATGAGACTTCAGTATGGGTGCTAGAAGATAATTATTCCATGGCAGTTCTGCTAGGTTTTCTAAAATCCTTTCTCTTCTGTATGAGCAGAACAATAACTGGACATGCATTTTCCTGGTGACATTGTATCTCCCGGCATCCCCTCTGCTACAGGTTAACTAAGAACAAATTCCCTTCGTGAAGGGATCTCATCTTTTTAAAAAGCCTCTGTGCTACCAGAGAAATCATAAACAGAGCTAAGAGACAACCCACAATGTGGGAACAAATTTTTACCACCTGCTCCTCAGAAAGGGTCTACTGTCTATAATATATAAAGAACTTAAAAAAAACCAGACCTCCCAAATTTAAAGACCCAATTAAAAAATGGGCATCTGCTTTCCATTTTTCCATTTTCTCATATTTTTTCTTTTCCCTTATTTCCTTTCCCCTACCCTTCCCACTTTCCCTACACCTTTAGCCATTTTCTTCCCATTTTGCACTTTCAATTATCCCATTAGGATCTTGTATACTATTATAGTTTTTCACACCAGAGAAACTATTCAATATTTACACATGTAAGACATATTTATTTCACTTAAGAGTATATCCTCAACATGTGTCCATTTACCTATGAATGAATCTACTTTCTCATTCTTTATGGCTGAGTAGTATTCCATTTTATAGAAAAACCACATCTTCTTTATCCAGTTTCCAACAGATGGGCAGTTGGGCTGTTTCCAAGTTTTAGCTATTACAAACTGTGCCACTATAAATAAAGAGTTTGTAAATGGGGAGGGGTGGAGGGGGTGAAGGGAGGGCAGGGACAAGGAGAAAAAATGAGAACCAAGAACTGTCATGTGAAGGTACAGGATCCCATTAATGAATGTAACTGTATTGTAGACCTAGATTGTACCAATAAACTCAATAAAAAAAATGGGCATCTGAAATGAACACGCATTTCTGAGACAAAGAAGTAAAAGCAGCAAATAAACATGAAAAAATGTTCAACCTCACTGCTCATTTGAGAGATGATGATGAAAACAGCACTGAGTTTCCATCTCACCCCAGAAAGAATAGATGCTGTTAAGAAATCAACCAATAGCAAATGCTGGCAGGGCTGTGGGGAGAAAGGAATCCTTCTCTGTTGTTGGTAGGAGTGCAGACTGGTGTAACCACTGTGGAAATCAATATGAACTAGAATTAGAAGTCCCATTTGACCCCACTATTCCACTGCTGGGTATGTTTCCAAAAGAATTAAAAGAATCATACCACAGCAATATATGCTCACCCATGTTTATAGCAGCACAGTTTGTATTAGCTAAAATTTGGGAACAGCCCAATTGTCCATCAACTGGAGACTGGATAAAGAAGATGTGTTTTTTAAAAATAAAATGGAATATTACTCAGTCATAAAGAACAAGAAACTAGAGATATTTATTGTTAAGTGGATGCACACTGAGGTCATGCTCTTCAGTGAAATTAGTAACTCACACATGTGTAAATACTGAATAGTTTCTCTGGTGTGAAAAACTGAAATTGTAAATAAGGTTCAAAATGTATAATTGATATTGTGTAATAGGAAGAAAAGTTCTAGAAGAGTAGGGGAAGTGGGAGGGGTGAGGGAAAGGTAAGAAGGGAAAAGAAAAAATATGTGAAAAGGAAAAATATGGAAAAAATGTCTTTGTAAACAGGGAAGAATGGAGGGGGTGAAGGGAGGGCTGGGGAAAGGGGAAAAATAAGAACCTGATAAGTCATATAAAGGTACAAGATCTTGATGATGAATGTAACTATATTGTATACCTAAAATATACCAACAAATTTAATAAAGATTTTTAAAAAAGAGACGTGAGAAGGGCTAACAATTGTCAGTTTCCTTTCTGTCACATACACACCCATAAAATTTCTTTCATGTGTTTTTTTCTATTGCTCCATGCTGGGCTGGTAAAATCACAGTAAACTGGTCACCAAGTGTCACAATGTTGGAGGTGGTTCCTCTTGCGTCCTTGAATGACGCCCTGGGGAAGAACCCTCTGCCAGCTTGGAACACACGCCCTAAACAGTGTCAGAAAGAAAAATAACCTTGTATTTCTTTTAAGCCATTACATTTAAAAATTTATTTATTATAAAAGTTTTATATACCTGAATGGTAATACTACTACATCTATAGCTTTCTCTTAGCATTAATTATCTAGAAATGTAATGATAGAATTAAAACTATAAAATACTAAGAAGTAAATTTAGCAAGGAAAGCAGAAAATGTTACTCAAAATCAAACAGTGAAATTTTACTACTATGGAGCTCAAATCATGATCTGAGCAAATGAGTGTGTGACTCTTTGATGGGAGGATAATTTCATAAAATATAAATCCTATGAAATTGACATAAATAGAAGGGAGTTTCAATTAAGTTTTTAATGAAAGTTATTTCTCTTTTTCCAAAGAAGAGAGAAGATAGATTAATTAACTTAAGAACAATGCCTGAGATAAAGAAAAACAACAGGCAAAAAAAAAAAAATAGTGACAAAAAAGAGAGCTTCTTTGTGAGGCATTGAATATATTAAGGTATCAACGTATGAGATCAACCAAAATATCAGTATAATTCAAAATAGCAACTCCAGGAATAGAAACAAGAACTTCACATGTGAAAATTGGCTTTGCACATCAGTATTAAAAAGATAGCTGATACAGTAAATGTGGCTGAACAACTGGCTATTTGAAAGAAAAAGTCAGATCCTTATCACACAGCATGTATAATCAGGGACTCCAGATGGAACAAAGCCTTAAGTGTTAAAAATTTTTTAAAAAATGAAAGAAGTCTGAATTATAAATTCAGTTGGGGTGGAAGAGATTTACATAACTAAACTAGGATTTAAAAGTTAGAAATCATTGGTTTGATTATATTGTGTCTTGAAATATATAAAATAGAGTTAATCAACAACTGACTTGGAAACTAATGTAATGCAAAGACCGATAAAGTTCATTTTCTGTAGCATACAAAGAAGTTGTGTGTATTCACAAAAAAGGCAACAGGAAAAGTAAAAAACAGAAAATATTAAGAAAAACACAGGAAAAAATTCACTGGTGTGAGTGGGGATAAGAGGAAAGATTATTTTCCTAAGTTACTAGTGATTTTTTTTTCCAATGCAATTTGAAAAACACAACTGGCATTATCTCAGTGTAAAAATAACAGTTTATGCAATATTCCCCTTCTTGGAAATGTTTGCCAGAAAAATAAGAACACATAATACACAAGGATATGTGAATACAGACGCTTCGTACAACCCTGTTTTCAACAGGAAAAATAATTCTAAGCAGGAAAAATGTGCCAGGTGTTACATCAGTGTCCAAAGGTTAAAGCCACCCTTTAGGATTCTGCGCTGGGGATGGGATGCTGCAGACCACACTGTCTCCCTATTAGGCTCTGCTCACAGGGGCGCTACAGGAACCCGAAAGGTTAGAGAAGGCAAACAGCACTTGCTCTGTCCCGCTGTGTCTTACGCTTCTGAATATCACCCTCGAAATGCCTCTGCACCCTGTAGTCTCAGGTCCCTCCTGTAATCACCGCAGATTTTCTCAGGCCCTTAGAAGCAGGCTCACTGCACGTTTTAGAAACCTCAGCCCCAGCCACTGGCTGCCTCCTGAGAGGTCGACGTTTCAGTTCCATGGAACCCCGCCTCCAAATTTTTAATGATTCCAATTTCTTTCGTACTCTCAGATTTAGGGAAGAAGGTTGCTTCTTCCAGTGCCTACCTTTGCAAATCTTAGTGTTCTTTTCTTTCAGATTACGTAGTTAATGATCTTTTATGGCTACATAATAAATCTTGATATTAAATTCTCTCTATTAAAGTGCTGCTCCTTTGTCCTCATATATCAAACAGTGCTCATCAGGAGAAGCACACTTAAATAATTCATAGCAGAGCCACACCTTGAAATATCATGCAGTCTTGAAAAAAGAATGAATTGGATCTCTGCCATTTGGTCCAAAGGGATTTCTACAAAATTATATGGGGTATGAAAAGTAGAATGAGAAGAAAAGCACGAGCTATAGTATATTTTTGTGTGAAACAAGGACAGGAGGGCATTTGTTTGCTCTTGTCAGTTTCTAGTCATACATTTGCACGTGACCATATGTACGTGGATAAGTCACGGGTGAATATCGAAAAGCCCGTGACATGGCTTTGCGGGTAGAGTGATGGGGCAAGTGCAGGGGAAAGAAGAGAGAAGGGTGGAAATCCTCAAAAAGGGAAAGAACGTTTTGGGTCCCTGTTTAGGTTAAATTGTATATGAGTGTGATGTGCATCTAGAAATTATGTAAATATGAAAGTATAGCTTTCTCCCTTGGCAAATGGTTACAGTCATAATATATCATCGAGGTTTAAAAAAGGGGTTAGAGAAAAGTGTGTTGAGAGTAATTGCATTTTTTCAAAAAGCAATAAACAGAATCCCGACATATGTTTATATCTCTATAGATACACATTTAAGCAGAAATATGCCTGCGCAACTTTGTCTGTTAATATAGCAACCTATTCGTAAGGGTGGCCTCCCATCAGGAGTGTGGTAGAACGGAAGGGGAACAGCCACACTTACAGGGACATTCCAGCTTTTGCTTTCAATATCTCCGTGGGCACAGGTTTAGTTCTTTTATTTCATTGCTACGCATTTAAAAACAAAGCACTGGATTAAGAAAATTAAAGGCACAAAAACGACAAACTTAATGCCAACTATCAAAGAGTAGTTATCGTAAAAGGCCATGTGTTGTATGTGTACATGTGTGTGAGTATCCGAAAAAGATCTGTGAGAAACATTTAATGTTCGTTTTCCTCAAGCAGTACATACCCAGGAATGCAAAGTTACTGGATATTTTATTGAATCTAATGGGATTTGTAGAGAAAAGACTCAGAAATTGTGGTTACAACACTTGAACTAGAATTGCAGATTTACGACTAACCGTGTGCCCCTAAGAAAACCTTGCACCGTCTCTGGCCTTGGCAGGCTGTATGTGCGAAATGGTCATAAGAATTGTTGTATGATTACCTGACAGAATTCCTCCTGATACAAATATGATAGGCCTTACAAAATTTCACTAGCATTATTATTTATTATGTGTTATAATTGTTACATTTATTTTTGCTTTTTTTTACAATATAGAATTTCTGAAGATACTTTCAATTTAAAAACAAATGTTACCATCTCCTAAATACTAAATTTAATGGAAACAGCTTGCTGATCTGTTAGACACCAAAATGCTACTTCAAAGAAATGTCTATACAGTATTTGGAATTTCCCTAAATGTAAGTCTTCATACCTTCAAAAATGTCAACCTTACAAAAACTATCTTATAAAGTGAAGTCAGACATCACAATAAGCTTTCTAAATTTTGATATAGAAATACTATGCAGTTACACAGTCAGTAACCACAATCGTAAGTAAAAACTATGTTTGCATTTGGAGTTTCTAAAAATTTGTGTTGGCTATGAAATAATAGAACAATCTCCAATGGAGACCTTTATCCTTAAGAAAGCATGCAAAAACATGCCCTTGCTTTCTACATTGCTAAAATAAGCGCTCTCCACTGATCAATGACATGCAGTTCTGAGCAAGATGGCAATTATGATTTCTAGCATGACAGTAAAACAAATTGTTTTGTTGTTGTTTTTTAAAAATTTAAAATTTGTGTAATTCAGTACTGAAAATGTTTAAAATTAAGCTTTATTTGGGTGGAAGGAAAAGGAATATGGCAAAATGATCACAGTTAGATTGCCAGAGCACCGAGGAAAAAGAACTGAGCATTTAATTTACACATCTTGATAATCATAGAAAATAGGGGTGATGAGGGCTAAAATGCAGAAGGTGATGATTTCACTGCAATTGTTTGTGTGAAAAGGCAATAACTATCTTAATAAACAATATATAAAGCTAAGACACCATACATGTATGTGTGAGTTACAATCTGTTGAACCTTTATAAAGAATGATTTATGAGCAGTCCTTTTTTTCCCAAATTCTGTTTTATGCAACTATGTTCACATTAAACAAGAACCTTGTCAACACTCTGGTATTCTAAGAATCACATTATTTACAGTTTTTTGAGTTTTTCTTATTGGTTCATGCATAAATTCTCTTTTTTGGCGATATAAAACCTCTCAGTAATTGTCTTGCTTAAAATTACCCAAACAAATATTTACCATCAATTTTTTTCAGTTTTCTTAAAAAAAAAAATAGTTACTCCTTACTAATGAATTTACTTTTTTGTCTATAAATGCTTACATTTTATGAAGTCATATTCTCTAGTTTTTCTGTCTAGGAACTGCAAAGTTATATCATATATATGATATATTTGATATATCTATATGATATATATATATATATATATATATATATAATTTGCTTCAGTATGAAATGGCATTCATAGGTGTGCTAGACACCTTCCATGTGTTCCATTCTTTCTCATAATGCTCTGCTCCCAGGACCCAGTGCTAAATGGATCTTAGCACAAGATACTTGGTGCCTGCCTGGCTTCCAGTTTCATTGTATCAATGCAGAACTCAGGAGGTGAGATTAGAGTCATGATCCACTCTTTAAGGCATCACTATTTATTACCTGCTGACTCTGTCTCTCACCTGGAGGCTTCCTCATCTGTCAGACAGCCTTCTGTACCTCAGCTAATTCCCCTTCTGCTTGCCTGCTCAGGACAGTTCAAACATCAACCCCCTGCTCTTCCTACCCAAGGGATGCTGAACTACCCCTTGTATTTTCGCTATACTTTGCTCACACCCATTGTAAATCAACTACTAAGTCTTCCCAAATTATCCAGTTTGGAAGTGTCACCTGTTTCTTTCCAGTTCCTGATTAAAACAGTAAAAAAAACCTTTTTTTATGGGTAGCTTTATTATTATTGTATCTTTTTTTTTTTTTTTGCTAATTTTTAGTGAAGTTAATACCTTAGAAGGTTATTCTGCAAGTTCGGTTGTGCTTTATCAACTACAGTCTACACCTACTTGAAAATCTATCAAGTAGCTTTCAAATTAGTTTTTGTATAAGAGTTCTACTATTTTTTTTTCCACAGGTTTAATTTAAGTTTGGAGAAATATTTGAAAAACAGTACTAATAGTAGACATCAACCCTGTAAATTCTGCTGCATTGTGGGATACCTACATCAGTGTTTTTTCACCTTCCAGGCTATTAAGAAACTCCTTTAATGACCTCACAGTTCTTACATTGTCAGGATAAATTAAAGTTAGGCTGTTTACTAAATTCTGGAACAGGATTAGAAGATTCTAAAGCCTTGATGGCATACACATATACAAACAAACCACTTGTGTGTTTACACAATGGCTTTGATATGAGAAATTGGGAAGGTGGTATTGGTGGTAAGCTACAAAATGCATCCCCCACTTAGAGGCATCATATTTTAAAGTGGTAAGTATTTTTTATTCATATAAAACCTACGTTTAACCAAATTTATGGTCATGGTAATTCTTCTCTAATTGTGGAAGCGTCTCACTTATGTGAGATGTTACAGACTTCAAGATTTTTTTCTTCAATTCTTGCTCTTCAGTTCTATTCTTGTTCTTCACTCTTCCTTTCAACTCATCCTTATCGTCCCTCCTTGCAGTGACACATAAAGAAACAAGGTAACATTTTATCCTTGGGTGTAGACATTTTACTTCCATACAACAAATGAGGTGACATACGAGATTTTCCTAACAGGACAGAAAGACACAACAATTAAGCTGTGGATCAAACATATTTCCAGGTGAGCTAGTACTGCCTACATTTGAGACCTCACCTTCACTGCCATTGACTTACGCTCATTTTTTCCAGTCTGTTATTATATTGTAATAGTGTCCTGCCAGGACATGTGGTGAAATTTCTCTCTCTTTCTCTTGCTCCATCTCCTTCCCTCTTCCTGACCCCTTCTCTCTGTCTCTCTGTCTTTTTTTGTTAGTGCTGGAGATAGAATCCAGAGCCAGGCACATGCTAAGAAAACACTACCACTGAGTCATACCCCACAGCTGGAATCACACATCTTAAATCAATATCACATGGAATTATGCAGAAAGATAGCCTGAGAATCAATCTGAGTTTCCATGCATGAAAATGTCATGCTTCCATGAAAAGAAAAAGCACAGTTGGATTGCTTTTAAAATATTAATCAATTTGAGGCTAGTCCAGTACTTACAAGCTGTGTAGCCTCAGACCAGTGATGTTACTTTTCAGTGTCTCGTGTTATTCTTTCATTCAATTTTTTTTTATTGATGAGAGAAATACTTTAACTACAAAGGTTAGTGAGATATTTGGCAAAGGTCTCAAGAGTCCTAGTTACAAGAAGTGGCGTGAAAATGAAAGATTTTAGCTGACCAGTTCCAATGAACTCACCGATTCTTCACTGCACGCATAGAAGGCAACCCAAATATTGTACATAGATTATAAGTAAAAGCACTGTGCTTGCTCTGCAATCTCAACCTTTTTAGAAGGCCCCAGTTCCCAATTCTCACTATAGTCCTGCCTGTGAATTTCTTTTAGATAAAAGTCTTGGAGACTTGCTGTGCACAGATAGCTATTATTGCTGATAAAACTGATTTTGGTTAAGTTTACATGTATTATTCTGCAATCCTTACCTGATAAAATGTTTCCTAAGGGAAGGAACTATATTTCCATTAAAGTTTTATTCTGTTTAGACCCAACACAATATCTTCCTGAAATATCACAGATATTTAGTAAATTGAGTAGAACTATTTAATAATTCTACATTTACTTTAGGTATTAGCATAATCACTTTTTTTAAATTTTATTGAGTTTATTGGTACATTTTAGGGATACAGTACAGTTACATTCATTGTTGGGATTCTGTACCTCTACATGACAAGTCTTGATTCTCATTTTTCCCCTTACCTCTGACCTCCCTTCACCCCCTCCTCCCCTCCCCATCTACAAACACTTTATTTTCATCTTTTCATTCTCTCACATTTTTTTCTTTTCCCTTTTTGTTCTTGCCCTACGCATCACACCTTCCCTACACCTTTAGCTCCTTTCTTCAAATTTCTAAATGTCAGTAATCTTATTAGAATCTTATGCATTGTTGCAGAATATTCACACCAGGGAAACTATTTGGTATTTACACATGTGTGACTTATTTATTTCACTTAGGAGTATATCTTCAATATGTATCCATTTTCCTATGAATGAATCTATTCTCTCGCTCTTTATGGCTGAGTAATATTCCAGCATAATCATTTTTAAAAATAATAGAAAGCAACTACTTGTATATGATGGTATTAATATGCTATTTCATTTATGAATAATAACATTGTTGTGGCACTCATAATAAAAACGTAAAAAGCTGTATTTTTTAAATTATAAATTTAATTATAAGCTCAATTATAAATTATAATTATAAAATGTTTAATTATAAATTTGAAAATATTAAGAAATATTGGATTGATTTGGGTAACAATTTATTATATTTTGTTCTTAAATATAATTATGAGGTATACTACTTCATCTATGTTAGTTGTGTCCCCTTCCATAAAGATATGTTTTGGTTTTAGTTTTTAGTTTTTTGTTTTTTTTTTCTGGTACCAGGGATCAAACTCAGGTCCCTGTGCTTTAGATGCAGGCGGCAGAACCACTGAGCTAAATCCCTAGCCCCCTGTTTTTTGTTTTTGTTTTTTTTTTTACTATATGAGCTTCTTTAAGATTTTAAAGTGAAGTTAGGATTTCAACTGTTCAGATGCAAAAATCTGAAGGAGTTGAGCTTTAATCTCAGTAGAAAATTACCAGGATCTAAGACATGCATATATGTGAACAAAATGAACAAGCATTACTGACTATAAACGCCATCTGAATTTCTCATAATAGAAATAATTTCCAGGGATAACAAGAAAATAAGGGCTGGGATATCTGGCAAAGGTGCTCTACTTCAATATCATAAGTTCAAAGGCATTAAGAAGTTTGGTCATGAATAGATTTTAAAGAATTAATAAATTTTCAGCTAATGCTTTATGGAATGAATAAAACTCAATATTTCCTAGGGGCATAGTTATAACAAAATAGTCTAGGAACAAAAAAATTAATTTCTAAAATTTTTGACAAATGTAAAAAATCCAAAAAAATCTGAAGTACAGAAATTTCATCATGACTGCCGAGTGTGGTGGTGCATGCTTGTAATCCCAGCACTCGGGAGGCTGAGGCAGGAGGATCACTGTGAGTTTGAGACCAGCCTGCGCTACCTAGCGAGTTCCAGGTCAGTTTCAACCTCATAGTGAGACCCTGTCTCAAAAACAAACAAAAAAAAAAAAAAAGAAAGAAAAGAAATTTCATCATGACTTCCTAGTGTGGAGGTGCATGCTTGTAAACCCAGCACTTGGGAGGCTGAGGCAGGAGGATCACTGTGAGTTTGAGACCAGCCTGCGCTACCTAGCGAGTTCCAGGTCAGTTTCAACCTCATAGTGAGACCCTGTCTCAAAAACAAACAAAAAAAAAAAAAAAGAAAGAAAAGAAATTTCATCATGACTTCCTAGTGTGGAGGTGCATGCTTGTAAACCCAGCACTTGGGAGGCTGAGGCAGGAGGATCACTGTGAGTTTGAGACCAGCCTGCGCTACCTAGCGAGTTCCAGGTCAGTTTCAACCTCATAGTGAGACCCTGTCTCAAAAACAAACAAAAAAAAAAAAAAAGAAAGAAAAGAAATTTCATCATGACTTCCTAGTGTGGAGGTGCATGCTTGTAAACCCAGCACTTGGGAGGCTGAGGCAGGAGGATCACTGTGAGTTTGAGACCAGCCTGCGCTACCTAGCGAGTTCCAGGTCAGTTTCAACCTCATAGTGAGACCCTGTCTCAAAAACAAACAAAAAAAAAAAAAAAGAAAGAAAAGAAATTTCATCATGACTTCCTAGTGTGGAGGTGCATGCTTGTAAACCCAGCACTTGGGAGGCTGAGGCAGGAGGATCACTGTGAGTTTGAGACCAGCCTGCGCTACCTAGCGAGTTCCAGGTCAGTTTCAACCTCATAGTGAGACCCTGTCTCAAAAACAAACAAAAAAAAAAAAAAAAAAAAAAAAAAAGAAAGAAAAGAAATTTCATCATGACTTACAAAAAGATGGATATGAGCTGTCATTAAACTGGGGGTTCAAAATAAAGCAGCGTTAGTAAACTATTATTTATCAACAGGAAGATTTCTGTACTTACATAACTAGCTTTCTGGATGTCTTTATAGTGGAATAAAATTGAATTTTTATGATGGTTCTTTACTTGGCAACAGATTTTAGGGAACTTCTCAAGTTTGGAAAATATGAGTCATTTTATTTAAAAACTAAAAACAAAATGTCAAGCATTCACTATATGAAATTATGAGCTTAAATTCTCATTTTGAATTTGTTTCAGTGTACCAGATGCATGATTTCAAAATGATTAGTTGTATAGAGTAATTTATAATTACCTTTTTTGATAATAATTGTCATTTTATGGTCTTACAGATAATAGTATTGACTATTATAAGATGGTAAAGCTAAACAGAATTAAATTACAGTCAAATTAGGTTCAAGCAAGTTGTACAAATCCATTGCTTCTATCTAAATGTAACCAGAAGCTTAAATTATAAACTCATAAAGAACATTAACTGTGTTAATGTATTATGATGCTCCATTTGCATGGGAGTCCAAAGGACATGCTGATCCTTTTGTTTTCCCGGTGGTTCTGACACCTTCCTGAGAAAGCATCTCCAAGGACATGGTTGGTGCTTTGAGGTCAGGTGGACACACCCCAGGTAGCTGATGGTGGAGATAGATGGTGGGGCAACCACAACCAAAAGGGCATCACTGAAAATCACAAAGCACATAGAACTGTTGCTAGGTCTGAGTTGACATTTGAACACCACATTATTATAGACCTAGAGAGATTATATTCAGAGCCCTTCCAAATGGGAAAACTGGAAGGAAGGTGAGATGTGGGAAAGCCCTCCGACATTTGCTCTCCCTCCGGCCTGCTTGGGCCCAATCCTGTGGGACCGGGTAGCCGTGTCCTCCCCTGCCAGCACTGCCACTGCTCCAGTGCCAGGAAGGTAGCCGTCTGGGCACCCCTGAAATACCTCACCCCTACTCTCAGACCTGATTTTGCCAGTCCTTGGACCCACTCTGCAGAGGCATAGGTTGTTATAAAGGGTATTTTTCTGAGCTCCCAACTTTGAACATCTTTAAAGAAAGGGCAGGGGAAACCTATAGTAGAACTGTGTGGAATTCAACCCTTCAGGAGTTCGGGAAACTCAGTCTGGGCCTTGCAGCCTGAGGTCAGTCTGCATCGTGGGAATTCAACACCCATTTATGATAAAAACCCTGCAAAAAATTGAAATAGATGGTCTATATCTCAACTTAAAGGCTATCTATGAAAAACCAACAGCCAACATCATATTAAATGGCCAAAAACTGAAAACTTTCATGTCAAAATTAGGAACAAGACAAGGATGCCCAATATCACCACTCCTCTTAAATATAGTTCTGGAAACATTAGCCACAGCAGTTAGACAGGAGAAAGAAATTAAAGCAATAAAGATAGGAAAGGAAGAAGTTAAACTCTCATTATTTGCTGATGATATGATACATTGAAGACCCAAAAAACTCTACCAAAAGACTTCTAGACTTAATTGACACTTTTAGCAGAGTAGCTGGATGCAAGGTCAACACCCCAAAATCAATAGCCTTCTTGTACACAACAGACTCACAGAGAGAAATTAGGGAAACAATTCCTTTCACAATAGCATCCAAAAAAATTAAGCATCTAGGAATCAATCTAACAAAGAAGCAAAAGACCACTACACTGAAAACTACAGCACTCTGAAAAAAGAGGTTGAAAAGGATGTAAGAAAATGGAAAGATATCCCCTGCTCCTGGGTAGGAACAATCAACATAGTGAAAATGGCCATACTACCAAAACTGCTATACAGATTCAATGCAATGTCAATTGAAATTCCAACACTATATTTTACAGAACTAGAAAAAAGAATCCAAAAATTCATTTAGAAATATGAGAGACCTAGAATAGCAAAAGCCATCCTAGGCAACAGACACATGGCAGCAGGTATAACAATTCCCAACTTGAAACTATATTACAAAGCCACTGTGATAAAACAGCATGGTACTGGCAAAGAAACAGACCTGAGGATCAGTGGAACAGACTGGAAGACACAAGAACAACTCCAGATGTACTCAGCTACCTAATCTTTGACAAAAGAGCTGACCACCCCCACTGGAGGAACGATAGCCTCTTTAATAAATGGAAATAAGGGAAAAGAAAAAATATGAGGAAATGTAAAAATGGAAATAAAGAGTTTGTAAATGGGGAGGGGAGGAGGGGGTGAAGGGAGGGCAGGGACAAGGGGAAAAAATGAGAACTAAGAACTGTCATGTGAAGGTATAGGATCCCATTAATGAATGTAACTGTATTGTAGACCTAGATTGTACCAATAAACTCAATTTAAAAAATTTTAAAAAATCATTTAAAATAAATGTGTTGGAAAAACTGGATATCAACTTGCCAAAGATTAAAACTAGACCATGATCTTTCACCATGCACTAAATTAAAATCCAAGTGGATTAAAGATCTAAATATTAAAACAGAAACACTAAACTTGCTGGAAGATAAGGTAGGCAGAACTCTTAAAGACATTGGCATAGGAAAAGACTTTATGAACAAATCCTCACTAGCACGGGAACTAGCACAAGAGTCAACAACTGGGATCTCATTTTATTAAAAAGCTTCTGCACTGCAAAAGATACCATCACAAGAACTAAGAGACAACCTACAATGTGGGAAAAAGTTTTTACCAGCTGCTCCTCAGACAAAGGACTATTATCTAGAATATACGAAGAACTCAAAACAATCAGCCCCCACCAAATATAAAGACCCGATTCAAAAATGGGCATCTGAAATGAGCAGACATTTCTAAGACAAAGAAGTAAATGCAGCAAGTAAATATATGAAAAAATGTTCCACATCACTGGTCATTCGAAAGATGCAGATGAAAACCACACTGAGATTCCAACTCACCCCACAAAGAATGGCTGCTATGAAGAAATCACACAATAACAAATATTGGGGGGGTTGTGGGGAGAGAGGAACCCTTCTCCATTGTTGGTGGGAGTGCAGACTGGTGCAACCACTATGGAAATCAATATGGAGATACCTCCAAGAGCTTGAACTGGAGGTTCCATTTGACCCAGCCATCCCTCTGCTGGGTATCTTTCCAAAAAAATTAAAAGAATCATATCACAGCGATATATGCACACCTGTGCTAAAGCATGGAAACAGCCCATTTGCCCATCATTTGGAAACTGGATAAAGAAGATGTGTTTTTTCTATAAAATGGAATACTACTCAGCCATAAAGAATGAGAAATTAGATTCATTCATAGGAAAATGGATACATGTTGAGGATATACTCCTAAGTGAAATAAATAAGTCATACATGTGTAAATACTGAATAGTTTCTCTTGTATGAAAAACTATAAATAGCACATAAGATCCTGAGATAATTGACATGGTGAAATAGGAAGAAGTGGGCTAAAGGTGTAGGGAAAGTGGGAAGGGTAGGTGAAAGGGAATAAGGGCAAAGAAAAAATATGAGAAAATGAAAAAATGGAAATAAAGTGTTTGTAAATGGGGAGGGCAGGTGTGGGTGAAGGGACGGCAGGGAAAAGGGGAAAAATGAGCACCAAGACCTGTCATGTAAAGGTACAAGATCCCAATAATGAATGTAACTGTACTGTATACATAAAATGTACCAATAATCTCAATCTTTAAAAATGGGCAAATTGGCACATCTTTTCATAGAGGTTAAGGCCACATAAAAATTAACTTTTAAGTTACTAATATTTGTTCATTTATAATGTCACTAGAAAAACTTAAATCTTCTAGAGTGACACGATATTTATTTACTTTAACAAGAATTTTATGCAAGCATTTAAAAAGGAGTGAAAAAATTGTAGAATGAAAGCAGAAAAATGCAGACAAAGAAGTAGGATTAGAGAAAGTATTAAGAATTTAAATAATAGATAATATATTTTCCATTCAATAAGCACTTCAAAATTAACTTCAAAATAAGTCCTCTTAACTTGTATAATCCATGATGGAAAAGCAATACAGAAGAGCATAGGGAAGAATAGAAATTCAAGTCAGGAAAACCAGACATGAGTTTGGCTTTATCATTTGTCCACTAGCCCTGAAATCTTGGCAAACTTTTTAAACCTCTCAGGGCCTATTTCTGCAAATGCAATAGGTAAATGACAAGAGTATTTATCATTAAATGCCTTTTATGAAAGAATCAAATGATGTATTTTATGTAGTTTTTTTAGTTTCACGTATCTTTATTTATATTATATGATGCAATCATGTGTGAGATGACATTTTAATTTTTCATCCCTTCTAATAATCTTTTAGGGATGTAATATTTTTTACATGGGGAAGAAATTTCTGCTATTATTTATATTTTTTCATATTTTATATCTTTAAATAGTCTTTATTTCGAGGAAGTTTTAGGCTTACAAAAAATCAAGCAGAAGGCACAGAGATTTCCTGGGAAGCCCAGGGCCTCAGCTCCACATGTAAATAACCTCCTTGGCCTCTTCTCTGTTATCAAACTCCTGCTCCCTTTGTCACAGTTGAAAAACACACACAGAGACATCATTACAACTCAAAATCCAGAGATGACTTGTGGTCCCTTCACGACATTATACATCCTATGCATGTAGGTAAATGTACCATGATATATATCTACCATGTAGTATCATAAAGAATAATTCCAGTCCCCCCAAAATCTTCTATGCTCCATTGATCCATCTCTCCTTCTCTCCAGCCCATGGCAACTACGATTTCATTTTTTAAAAATGTACACATAGTTTTGCCCTTTCTAGAATGTCACATATTCAGAATTACAGAACACATTTTTTTTCTGTTTGGCTTCTTTCACTTCATAGTAGGCATTAAAATTAATATTATAAAAATTTTCATGCTGCCCAAAACAATTTTTGGATTCACCTTAATCCCTATCAAAATGACTATCACACAACTTGCAAAAGCAATCTTAAAATTTGTATAGACTAAAAAAAAAAAAACCCAAAAAAAGCAAACACTATCAACATTCGAAGAAAGAGAAGAAAGCCACAGGCATTACATATGACTTGACTTCAAAATGTACTGCAGAACTAGAGTAATAAAAATCAGACACATGAATGATGTGATAGAATATATAGTTTAGAAATAAATCTATATTTCAATAGCCCATAGTTTCCACAAAGATGCTGATAAATATTCAGTGGGGAAAGAGCAGTCTCTTTAATCAATGATGCTTGAAAATCTGAATATCGACTGGCAGAAGAACGGAACGATATCTTTCTCTCTGAGAAAAAATGAAAATAAACTCAACATAGACTAAAGACATAAAAGTAAACTGGAAACTATGAAACTACTGGAAGAAAACATAAAGGAAATGCCTCAGCACATTGAACGGACAAGGACTTTTTGGATAAGATCCCCAAAATATATGAAATAAATGCAAAAATCAATAAACGGAGTACCCCAAACAAAACTATACAGCAAAGGAAAATATTAGTAAAATGAAGAGACAACCTACAGAATAGGAGAAAATAATTGCAAATTATACATCTTTTAAACAGTCAATATATACAATATGTAAGGAACTCAAAATGTACAATATTTAAAAATCAAATAATCCCATTTAAAAATGGACAATAGACCAAAGTAGACATTTATCAAAACAAGTCATAAAATGGCCAACATATGTATGAAGAAATGCTCAATATTATTAATTTCAGAGAAATAGAAATCAAAGCCACAGTAGTCTCACTCCAGTAAGAATGGTTATGATCAAGAAAACAATGGATAAGAAGTGCTGCCAAGGATGGAGAGAAAAGGGAACTCTTGTTCACTATGGGTAGGAATGTAAATTATCCCTGTCATTATGGAAAAACATGGGGGATCATCAAAATATTAAAACTGGAACTACCATATGATCCAGCAATCCCATTACCAGGCATACATCCAAAGGTAACGAAGTCAGTATGTTGAAGAGATATCTTCATGTTATTGCCTACTATTCATAGTAGCCAAAGCCTAGAAACAATCTGTGTCTATGTCCATTAAGTGAAGAATGGACAAAAAATGTGGTACATACACAGTACACACACTGTATTCCAATGGTGCACTGTTCAGCCATAAAAAGGAGGAGATCCTTGTCATTTATGGAAGCATGGATAAATGTGGAGAATATTATGTCAGGTAAAATAAACCAGCCACAGAAATGCAAATACATGATCTCAGTCATATAAGGATTGAAAAAAAAAGCTGATCTTGTAGAATTGAGAGTAGAATAGTCATTATTAGAGAGAGTCTGGGGAGAGTAAGAAAGAAGGGATTAGAAAGGATTGGCTAATGTTCGCTGTTACAGTTAGATAGGAGCAAGGAGATTGAGAAGATAGGTAAACTTACCCAGATTTGACTATTCCAAAATACATAAATGTATGGAAGTGTCATGTGATACCTCATAAATATGCACATCTGTAGCAATTAAATAATAATAGTAAAAGAACAATTTAACATGCGCAAATATTTGAGCAGTCTACATAAAAGAAGACATTCACTTGCAGATTTTTTAGACAGCATTACCAATTAGAAAAACGAAGATGAAAACCACAGTGAACTTCACTATGAACTCATTAGGGTCACTAAAAGTCAAACAAGAATACAAACCAAAAATTCCTGATCACTACAAGTGTCGGCAGAAGATGGAGAAATAGGAGCTCTCATACAATGTTGATTGGAATATATAAAAGTATAATTATTCTGGAAAATAGTTGGGCAAATTTTTTAAAAGTTTAAATGCACATCTACCATAGGATTTGATCATTCTATGCTTAAATATTTACTTAAGAGAAAATTAAAAATATATTCAGAGAGACTTCGATATAAAATTTCACTGATGACTTTTTTCTCATATAAAATAGCATAAAGGTCCTACAGCATGTGAGGGGAAAAGCACACTGCAAAATAGGCACACACTGGACTCCTAGGAATACAAAAGTAAGAACTGTGAATATATGCGATTATTCTCAAAATAATAAATACTGAATGAAGCTAGACCAAAAATGAATGTATATTTGCATATACTTTGTACACCAATTTTAGAACGGGATTCAAATTCTAGAATGCGAAGGCGGCAGGGACAGAAAGCCAATTAGTAAACGATAAAGGAAATCTTTATCCTGAGCTGGATAGAGGAATTACGCAGGAATATGAGAGACTTTTGGGGGCGGGATATGTGTATTACACTTATTGTACTAGCAGTTTCACAATTGTAAAGTAAGTTCAAAATGTAACACAGTACTTTTTAAACATTTTAAACTTGCAGTATGTCAATTTCTTGATAAATTTGTAAAAATAAAACAGATCACATCATTCTTCTGCCTAAAGCCCTCTATTGATTTCCCATTAGTTTTGGAATAAAATTTAAACTTCCTACTCTGACTGAAATGGTTATACATGATCTGATCGGTGGCTGTGCCTCATACTCTATTTATAATCATTCTTTTTCACCATTGCCTCCATCTACTCTCCCTTCTGACACTGAATATGTCAAGTATGTTCCTGATGAAGAGAACGCACTGTTCTTTCAGTTTCATGAACCTTCTCTACAAATAGTCACAACCTTGCTTCCTCGCTGTCTTTAATTTTCTGGTTAAATGCCATAAACTCAAAGATAATTTCCCTAGTCACATTAATTACAAGAGATCCCACACAATGATCATTATTGCTCTCCATTTTATTGCCACAAGTCCCTTACCTCCATGGCTTTCTAAACCATCTGGTATTTTTTTAAAGAATGGTTTATTATTTATTGTCTATTTCCCCAATTAGAATGTGAGTTTTGCATTGGGAAAAATTTTGTTAGTATTAAAACTCAATCACATGAAACAGTGCTGAATGTATTATTCACTCAGTAAAGGTTAGTCAGTACTATTAGTAATCTAGATAAAAGCTAAATTCTTACTGTACACTATTGCTTTGAAATAGCTTTTATTACTTCTTTGAAATTTCATTTTTTCTTCTTATAATATGCTACAGTAGTAGATGTCCAAGGGTTGGAAACTTTACAAAGTTCTAGATATTGCTTCCAGCCTAGCTTTTCTCCTTAAGTTCAAAGAATCATGCTGAATGGGTAGTGATAACTAAAGCACCTAAAACATCATCATGCCTAAGTGATACAGGGTGCGAAAAATAAAAAAAAATTTTTTGGGGGGACAGGGTCTCTTTTTGAGACTGACCTGGAACTCACTATGTAGCCCAGGCTGGTCTGGAGCTCACAGTGATCCTCCTGCCTCAGCCTCCCAAGTGCTGGGATTACAGGTGTGTGCCACCACGCCCAGCTCCTAAGATTTTTTTTTTAAAAAAAGAAAACTAAGAACTGTAAAAAGGAAATCACCAGAAGATGATTCTAAATTATATTATAACTAATAAACATGAAAACCAAAACATGCACCAAATATTCTTTTATTCTATTACAATCAGTAAATTTTGCACTTTTATGAACCAGGAATTGTTTTTCACTAAAAATTATAAAGTCTTACATAAAACAACAATTTACTCTGTTCATGCTTTTTAAAGCTCCCATTTCCTGTTTAGCTTTTTTTCTTACTATACAGAAGTGAAAAGCCTAATACTATACAGAAGTGGCCCCATCACCATGACGTATAAACAAATGATAACAACAGAGTCTGAAAGGACAGCTGTGTCTAAACTGCTGGCAGCCACTTTCCTGTAGCTTGGGTACAGAAGACAGAGCCACTTACATTCAAAAAAGCAAAGGTCTACAATTTGCAAGAAAGACTTCATTTGTTTGCCAGGCCCTAAAGAAGAGTCCCAGACTCTCAACATCTTGCACTTAGATGACTCCTGTAGCTATCCTCATTGATTTTTAGCCACCTCTCCAGCACTCTCTACTTTATTCGGTTGCCCCTGGAAGGAGTTAGACTTCCTGGTAATTTGGATGCTGGATGTCTGAAGCTGGCCTGACAGGGTTATATGCTTATCAGAATTCAGCAGGCCACTCATCCCTGTAGAATCCAGTGCTAAAAAACAAACTTAATTCTGATCTTTGTTGCTCTATAAAAAACTGATGGAGACCTGAATCTGTTTTCAAATTGGCTTGAATTGGTATGGTAAATGGAAAAATACTGATGATGCATTTTAATAGGATGTCAGGCCACAAAGCAAATGTAAGCCTTTCTCAGTTGATGGTAGACATTTTCATCAGAGGCCCGACATGTTCTCTGTAACCACTTAAACAAGTGGGTGTGCAGAAGTCTAAAGCTGGCTGAGTAAGGGCAAGAGGTATCTGTAATCAGATAACAATTTAGCATCAGAAAGCTTTTGCATACTTTCCTAAGAATACTTATACTATTATTGCCTTCTATGTACATGAGACTTTACAGCTGCATGTAACAAAAGCTTCTTCAAATTAAGGAGCAATATTTTATGAGCCACTTGGTACATTCATATTAGATACCAAAAGCATTCCTTAGAATGGCTTTATGTACCTAATAATGGGCTATTTTTCTTATTCAAACTGACATTTCAAGGACCAGTTTATGTCTCTGATCAGTACTCTCAGTCGTTCTCACAGATGCAAAGCAGAACAGTGTTCTAGTCTCCTGTTCAGGACTTAGGCTACGTAAAAATATTTCTCTGTCATAAAGACAAAGGGCACAGATGAATAGATGACAAAACACGCACTCACTGAATTTTCAAACCTGAAGCATATTCTAAATTATAATTTCAAACAAAACAAATACTCAAATTCTCAAGCCCAGTAATGAACCACTACCTTCTTCCTATCTGGTTTCTAATTGAAATTCTGACTTTCATAGACATGATAAGGTGTGTAGGTGGGGGATCCTAAAGTCCAAGATTGGAATTTTAAAAGACATTTTCCTTTTTGTCAAATTCTTTCAAGTTAGCCATATTTGTTCCATGGAAAATATTAATTTTGTTGTGGAACTCAGCTTCAGTACAATACTCCACGAAATAAGTCTGAAAGTAAAATATATATTTGTTCCTATCTCTGAAATATCTCACATAGACCTTTCTAGCACACAGGATGGTGAAAAGACTTGCTATTCTACCCCTATGTGGTACATCACAGGGACCATCCACAGTGTTACCACAGATAGACTCTATCTCATGAAAATACAAGGAGGGAAGGATAATAGGACACCTTAGCCTAGTTCAATGTCATCATTGGACAAATTATTGTTGACTAATTGTGGAATGTTACATATGAGAAAATTTGGTATGACAGTAAGGATATCTGTACACTTGACATTTTAAACCAGAAGGAACAGGAAAACCATATGCATGGGAAGGGTGTTAGACCAGTAATTTTGAAGTACACCACATCCTTAAGAAAAGAACAATAAACTGAAATGTCATGAACTCAAAAATCCTCTTTTAAAATGTGAGAAAATGAAAAGATGAAAATAAAGTGTTTGTAGATGGGGAGGGGAGGAGGGGGTGAAGGGAGGGCAGGGGTAAGGGGAAAAAATAAGAATCAAGACTTTCCATGTAGAGGTACATGATCCAAACAATGAATGTAACTGTACTGTACCCCTAAAATGTACCAATAAACTCAATAAAATAAAAAAAAATGAAAAAAAATCCTCTTTTAAAAAGTTTCAAAGAACACTATTTGGTATTTAGCAACTAAAATAGCATGTAAAATTCAGTATCGTGATATTCAGGATAAATTTTCAGAAGGAAATAATTTTCTCAGGAATACATTATTAGTCATTTTTAATCACTTAAACATCTTTGATGTACTAGATTGCAGAGATAATCTGTACTTCATAACTTTCTGTGAAGATTAAGGTGTATTTGCTTTAAAATACAGCAATAATCAGCACTTTTAAACTTCATGAAATCTTATTCTATAGTGAAGAAATCTGTTTTTCTCATTATGCATCTTATTCTCTTTGATATGGCATTGCACCTATCAGTCAGAAGAAATGAATGATGCCTTTAAAAAAATAATAAGTTGTTTCTTTTGAAGTACAGAAGCTTTTTAGTAAGATGAGATCCCAGTTGTTGATTCTTTCTGCTAGTTCCCGTGCTACTGAGGATTTGTTCATAAAGTCTTTTCCTATACCAATGTCTTCCAGAGTTCTGCCTAACTTACCTTCCAGCAAGTTTAATGTTTCTGTTTTAATATTTAGATCTTTAATCCATTTGGATTTTAATTTAGTGCATGGTGAAAGATAAGGGTCTAATTTTAATCTGTGGCAGGTTGATATCCAGTTTTTCCAACACCATTTATTAAAGAGGCTATCTTTCCTCCACTGAGGATGGTGAGCTCCTTTGTCAAAGATGAGGTAGCTGAGTACATCTGCATTTGTTTTTGTGTCTTCCAGTCTGTTCCA
>NW_022900930.1:38830235-38914304 GCF_012274545.1 Fukomys damarensis | reverse complement strand
CACTTTTCTTTATCCACATATAATTACCCAATCATTACAGGCAGGCTGCATAATTGAACAAATCTCGATTCATAGTCTTTTGTTTTGTTTTCGGTACCAGGCATCGAACTCAGGACCTTGTGCTTGCAAGGCAGGGTGGAACCACTTAAAAAAAAAATAAGTTGTGACTCACTTTTTCTTGTCATAATCACTTTTTATCATTTCTTTATCCACATATAATTACCCAATCATTACAGGCAGGCTGCATAATTGAACAAATCTCGATTCATAGTCTTTTGTTTTGTTTTCGGTACCAGGCATCGAACTCAGGACCTTGTGCTTGCAAGGCAGGTGGTGGAACCACTGAGCCAAATCCCTTGGTTCATAGTCTTTTAAAGTGGGAGACTTGAAGATTATGCACCAGCCAAGTTTGAAGTCTTAATAAAATCATTGGTATTGTTCAAAATATCTGTCTCCATCTCTCCACCCCCAATTCACTCCCCGCCTCTCCCACCAGCTGACTGTGCTCTCTGAAGCAGGATGTGCTTTGGTCCCAGTGTAAATCAGGATGCATATCATCCCCTCAAACCAAATAATTGTCAAACACTGTGAAGACTGAGATTGTATCTTATTTTCAGTCTATCAAGTTAGCCTACCACAGGCTCAGTGATGCAAGCAGAAGACACAAGACTCATGGGTCAGAGATAAGAACAGATTATTACTGACAGCAAATGCAGTAGTCACAGTATTCACGTTGTACTGGTTTTTCACGGTCAAGTCCCCATTGGGAAAAGGGATGAGAGTCACAAATGTTTGTTCATACAGTTATGGGTTAGTAGATTAAGAGAACACCCAAATTTAGGGAACACAAGTCAATTATAATGGTCAGTAATAATGCTTCCCCTAAACTCTAGAGGAAGACGCTATGTCTCTCTTCCAAGGTTCTTCAATATATAAACTTTATAAAGATAGAGGGGACCACAAACAGTGTCTGTATTAGCAAGATGTGTATAAATGTAAGAGATTCTTAGAGAACTATGCTTTGACATAATTGCACTTTGATAAAATCCATTACAGTTGTCTTCATTGAACAGGTGAAGAGTGGATTGAAGAAACTCTAAGGCAGGTTGTTCACAGAAAGCTATCTACCTTGCTACTCAAGAGGATGCACGGTGGCAACCAGAGAAAAGATTACCATGTTATTTGCTAGGATGAGGAGCACTTGCCAGTTCTACTGAACAGCATGTGTCAGTAAAGAACTCTTCTCTCTTCTGCTTACTGACTTCAGGTAGCTGTGAACTATATTCTCTATTGTCTCTTTCGGGTGTGTGTGTGTGTGTGTGTGTGTGTGTGTGTGTGTGCTCGCGCACGTATGATGGAGTAGAGAGTTGGAAAGACAGAGGGGGGAGAGGGAGAGGGAGAGGTAGAGGGAGAGAGAGAGAGAGGGAGAGAGAGAGAGAGAGATTAACTTGCCTTTAACATTGCTCTTCATTTGTTTCTGAAAGGAGGCCCTAAACCCTCATTTTTGTTGATTGTGCAGTACATTATGGGAACTTAAAGTTCTATTTTTGGCATTCATGACACATAGTATATGCATTGTGAAGTTATTTCTCCAAACATAGGCACACTGGGGGCATGTCTGAAATTTTTTTACGCAAGCATGACCAAAAATCATGGGGTCTTTTGGTTTAGGGAAACAGCATGGTGGATCCTCTACCAAATCTACCAGCTAAACTGTGTCTTCCATTGTGCTCACTTGCTCCTCCTGCCTCCCCACCAGGCTTTCTCCGGACATTGAACGAAGTCAAACAAACACGACAGTCCAGTGACCAGCACTAAAAGAGATTAACTTTCTACAGCAGGAAGGTGAGGTACTGTCCCCGTACACAGGACAGTTGAGACAACGAAGACAAGTGCTGCAACTGCAGCCATCATTCAATTGCTCCAAGTTCCTCATTCCCTGAATAAGATTTCAGTCGTATTTTTAGGTGGGATGGAGAGAGGGAAAAGCAGTGAAGAACAGAAAGCAGAATCTGTGCAGCAATTATAACCTCTCTGCTTGTATAAAGCTGTGCAGCTGGCTGAGGAGTTCACTTACGTTACCCCACTCTGCTCTCAAAAAATCCAGCTGAAAGAATTAGGACATTCAAATTAAGGGACTGAAGCCCACAGAATCACCGCGGGCTGGATGAAGGACAGACTCACAGAGTTGCTTCACTTTTCTTCCTGAGTAGTTTTCCCTCACCCTCAAGGGGAGAGGCTTGAAGAAGCCATGGGAAGTCAGGTGAGAGCGCCTGATAGGCTTTGTGGCGCGCAGGCTGGTAATGTGCAATTCTTAAAACTCACTGCGAATTATAATTATTTCACGACACTGGTTAAAAACATAAATTCTCACTGGCATAAATTCTAATCTGGCAGCTCAGGCAGGAGGACCATAAATTTGAGCAGTTTAGAAAGACTCTGTCTCAGAAAAAGGCTGTAGATGTAGCTCAGCACCAGACTCTACATTGATCCCCCAGTAATGAAATATGTAATTTATACTATGTCTGTAATTTATGTGAAATATGTAATATACACATATATAATTTCCAGCACTGTAATGCTAAGGACTATGAACATGTAGATCTCAAATGGTATCTAGAAATCCATGATGTAAAATATTTTCCAGGTAATTTTTGTCAGGAGCCAATGGTGCGCTGTTTTTAGAGAATGCATGTGCATATGGGACAAAATAATCATTTTCAAGCTGACAATAGACTGTTTGTACTTGTTGGAATTAGATTCTCTAGATGTTTCAAATTGGAAAATTTGCAAGTGAAGAATCAAAATATATCTTGAATTTTTAATGTGGAACTTGAAATTCTTCTGTTAACATAAGGAAAAGTCTCTACTTATTGTAATGCAACAATTTATTCTGTTTAGTAATATAAATTAAATGTGTCTGTAACCAAGAATGAACATGCAAATAATTACAATTATGTTTTATCTAAATACAGATTCTGATTGGACTCTTACATGTCAGTCTTCCAGAATGCATCATTTACACATTAAGCCATGAACCACTGACCCTAGTGACCAACTCTGGGCTCTAGAGACAGTGAGGCTGGGGTGGAAGTACGGGTATGCTGGGAGGAAAGTCAACGCCTCTCTGTCTATTGTGTGAAAGCAGGAATGACTGGCCCTGATTTGGGGTCAGAGGAATCCTCTGTCCAGTTGGGTGTTAGGAGGGATTTGTGCTTTGGATCCTAAGAAGAGAGAACAGGGTTAACAAGGACTCTATTTAATGAGACAGATATTTGCCCATCAACCTCACAGCAGACCAGGGCAACTACAAGAGGTGCCCTCACCCTTGGGGATACTGTGGCCAATGGACTTTAGGGAAAATATGTGAAATTTACTTGAAATTTGTGTTTCTGTTTTTTCCCTTGATAACCTCTATTGACCAGTTCTCCACGATAACTGTTATAGCTTGGCATTTGCTTTGCTTTTCAGGAATAGGACAAGGACCAATCTATTTCTTTATGATGAAGCAGATGGAGAACTTTAGCTTGGTCAGAAGTCAGTAGAGGATCTCCACACCTATGTCTTTGTCATGACTGTGTCCTACCACCTGATTACCCAAGTGACATTTTAGGAACATTTGGGGGACCATTCATGCAGACATTAACTCCATGGGGATCCCTTTTGAGAAATCCTCATTTATGCCATTGTTCTTGGAGAGCAATCACAATGTACTAGGAGAAACAGATGGGAGTAGTTTGGGTTGGATAGCTCAGCTAGTAAAAATTTAGGACTAATAAAGTCAAGGTCAGAAGACTGTTTCATGCGGCTGTTAAAAGACAAGTAACTAGGGGAGGGAAATAATTTTCCAAAGACAACGATTAAAGCTGCACATTGGCCAATGACCAGTTCCATCCCGAAGCCCAGGTGAGAGAAGAGGAATGTTAAATCTGTCCATGAACAGATTCATTAGTTCAAAATGACTCATTAGTACCTGTGGTGCCTCTCACGGGCCCAAATAGGAGAGAAATAATTAAAGGAAGGGAAAATGGAAGGAGAAATAACAAAAGGATGAAAGAACCTCAGATTTGTGTTTCTGCAAAATGACCACGGACGAGAAATGAAGGTTAGTTAGTACTGAGGAAGAGTTAGTTTGGAATTGCTGAAGGCTACTCGTGTCATGGGAGATTAGTTATTACTCAGAATGAAGCAGAGCAGGGATCACATTCAGTTGATGGTGTGTCGTTAGTGATTCCTTCACACAGGTCAGCATTGTCACATGCCCAGCTTCAGTTAAAACGGGAAGGAGAAGGTATTTGAGCAGCATTCAGAAGGCAAAAGTTAAATACGTGAACCAAAGGTAAACTGTGGGTATTTGTGTGTGTGATTACCGGTAGATTACACACAGGTTTTTACAGAGACAGTGGGAGGGGATACCCACAAATTTGAGTCTGGTGTTTAGATTCTTAGTGAAGAGCCAGGAAAGAGTGAGTCAATGAACTGATCGGCGTGTGAGCATTAGCAGTTCTGGGAAGATGAATCAGAGGCATAAGACCTTTGCTTCACCTAAGCTTTCTTATTTATGTGTCTGTAGCTTATCTATTTTTAGTAGTACTTCCTTTGATAAGAAGAGTATACCCATGAAGTAAGTGCTATGGGTGGTAAATAATAGTTTCATCCTCTGATTCTCAATTTCATATAATTATTTGCATTCATGACTTAAAAATATTGGTCATTGAAGCTGACATAAGCACATTAAGGTTATTCTAATATTTTAAGCCAAAAATGTAAAAGAAACAACTATCTTGCAGCTCACCTTTTGCTGTTTTTACAGTAGTTTTAAAATATGCAGAGCTCATCTACACTTAATTATGGGAAAATAAAGCAAATAAATAAACATCATCCTTGAATCTCAGTTTAGAAGGCATGTTGGAAAAACTAATACAGAGGTGATGGACAACTTTGAATGTGGAAAGAAGAAAATCAGGGATAAACTCTGGAATGTTGTCTAATACCGAGCATTCACTAGGATTCCAAACAAAGGTAAAAAAGGATCTGATATAACACTGTTCACTGTCCTTTCTCATTCCAGACTTTCACACACTGCCCATAGATAGGCAGATGAATAGAACTATGGTCAGAATTTCTAAGCATCGAAAGATTGCTTTCAGGATAAAGAAACTGAACAGGGGCAGACAAATAAGATGGCATCTGAGATAAGTGTGATGTTGAAGCTCTTAACGCTATATCTGATTGTGGTGAGGTTAACGTAAGAAGAAACTGGACACTTATTCTTTGCATGTAAGTTATTTCTCTGTTTAAGCAGATAAAATTACAGTAATACACAGTGGAAAGATGATACACCGTCTTTCACAGGGTAGTTCTACATAGATAGTAATATCACTTAGACTTTAAAAAGGTATAACAAATACATACTCAGAAAGTACTATGAAAGAGGCATTTAGTACCACAACTTAGGATCTCAACTGTGTGATAACACCTCATGGTTTCAACTGCAGCTTTAAGTGTTTACAATAAATCACTTTAGTTTAGTGAGAAGTATTTCAAATCTAATTATTCCATAACATATCAATCTAAATTTGGAAACCCCTATTTTCAAATCAATTTCTATTTCATGAGAGGTACTGGAGCAGTTTTCAAAGCAAATGTACTGAAACCCACTCAAAGAGAGCAGTGATTGCTTTATTACTGTGTGCATTTTTTACCAGGAGAACAAGACTCCAAGGACCCACTGGATGACTTTTCTCAACATTTTATTTGTGATATCCAACCACAGTATTTTTCATGGAGGAAAGTCTCAGTGTGTGGTTTTCATATCTTAGAAATATGAGAGCCATAATGCAAGTCCATAGATGGTATAGAAAAACAGCAAGTTAATGATCAGACTGTAATGTTTTCTACAGAGTCAGATTGTATCAGATCTCTGTTTAGGTGACAGACTCATGTACTGAAATTAGACTGCATTATGATCAATGAAAATTTGCAATTATTTAAACTCTCTGATCCTTAGCAAGTTGTCTTGTTACTAAAGTGAAAATGTCAAATTTATAGCAAGTATTACATAAGGATGAAAGGAACAAATATGCCTAGAACAATGCCTGGTAAATAAGAAAGCAATATTTCTAGAGAATTACCTTCCTTGACTGTGCTTTGTTTGTACTCTGCTTGAAAGGAGAAAGTGGAGTCATAAATTGGTCTGTTACATTTTTTAATCCTACGAATAAGGAATAATTATCATTTTATGCATACATTCTTATGTGTTTTTGTGTCATTTAACAAAGGATTGAGACAACGTATACAAAACCTTAAAAATCAAAATTGAAGATATAATTAAGGCAGAAAATATTTTGACAGATTAAAGACATAAAACTAGAGAGATAAACAAAATACAAAAATTATTTTTTTGCTTTGTTTTTAGTACCAGGGTCAAACTAAGGGCCTTGGGCTTGCGAGGCAGGTGCAGTGCATCTGAGCTAAATCCCTCACAATTATTAAAAATACACAAATTATTAAAAGTAGATTTTAAGCCCCATACATATTTCTTCCTGTTAAGTGGTGCTAAAAACATTCTCTGAACTCTCAAGGTAACGACGAAGCAGAAAGAAAAATAAAATCAGTCCCAAAGTATTAGCTTATTTCTTTAAAAACCATGGCAATCTATGTCAGATATAAAACTTTTTATAACACTTAGTTCTAAAAATTGATGCCTGGTTTGTTCTTCAAGGAACATGTACTGGGTAATATACTTAGCCATAGAGTCACAAAAACACAGGAGATTTCCTAATGAGCCCACTACACTGGAGCAACACCTTGAAGGCATTCAGCCAGCAGGAGCACGTGCTGATTCCTGACAGACAGCTCTCAAATAGCTTGAAGTGATCCTTTTTATCTCCTCAGCATTGCCTCTCAAATAGTACAACTCATAAAAATTTCAACCCTAAATTTTCATCTCACTAACGTACTTGAAAAAACTTCCAGGAGCCAGTAATGTAAAAGTGAGGGAGCATCCCATATGGATGGTACTATCTCTTTTCTTCCAAGCAGTTTAGGATTGACTTTTCACTTTATAGAAGGTGAATTGTTGCAAAGTTTGAACAAGTTCAGTAATGCATATCCTCATTTTTAATATATTATTATTATTAGCATTATTATTATTATTATCATGGTAACACAGATCAAACTCAGGTCCTTATGCTTGAGAGGCAGGCGGCGGCACCACTGAGCTAAATCTCCAGCACAACAGATTATTTTTTAGAGCTCTTTTAACTTCTTAGATTCCTCACGTATCTCTTACTCCCACATATGCATGGTCATCCGCGTGACCAATCTACAACAGCATGGATATATCGTTGCCTTCCAAAGACCGTAGCTCACTCTTGGCCCTGTCCTATACATTCCTTAGATTTGCATCTGTGTATCATGACATGTGTTTACCATTGTAGTATCATTCAGATTTTCCCTACCCTTAAGATCGTCTGTGTTTTGCCTTCTTTATTCATCCTGTTCTCCCTGCCCCCAGTCTCTGGTAAACACTAAACTTTTTTAGCATCTGCATAGTTTTTGCCTTTTCTTGAATATCATATGCTTGGAATTAAGTCTGAAACCTTTTCAGGTTAGTTTCTTTAACTTACTCATTTTAAGTTCTCTCATGTTTTTTTATGACTTGGTAGCTTATTCTTTTTAGCACTGAGTAATATTTCTTTGTATTGCTACAGTTTATTTCTATGCTGATCTACTGAAGGATATTTTAGTTGCTTTCAAGTTTTAGCATTTAGGATTAAAGCTGGTACAAGCTCCCTTGCGTAGGGCTTGGTATAGACATAAGTTTCTAACTCATGTAAGTCGCTTGATCGCTGCTCAGTGCAGCTAACAGTTACTCTTAGATTTGTAACGAACTCCAGCTGCCTTCCACAGTGGCTGCGCATTTTGCATTGTCATCAGCACTGAGTGATTGTTCCTGTCACAATCTTGTTTTTCTGTTTTCTGGTTTTCCTTGGCTTTCCCATTTTCCATTTCTTTTTCCTGACAGTTTTTAAGAGATACTCTGATAATAGATCGACCTGTAAAATTTTGCTGAGGCTCTGTTTCCTTAGTAACATGAGCAAAGGTGACTCACAACCTATACCGTGCTATTCATAAATCACTTCAATTCTCTGTGGTATGATTCTTTAATTCTTTTGGAGAGACACCCAGGAGAGGGATAGCTGGGTCAAATGGAACCTCCAGTCCCAGCTCTTTGAGGTATCTCCATATTGATTTCCATAGTGGTTGCACCAGTCTGCACTCCCACCAACAATGGAGAAGGAAGGGTTCCTTTCTCCCCACAACCCCGCCAACATTAGTTATTGTGTGATTTCTTCATAGCAGCCATTCTTTGTGGGGTGAGATGAAATCTCAGTGTTATTTTCATCTGCATCTCTCGAATGACCAGTGTGAATAAAGTATAATAGTACATAAGACCCTAATAATATAATTGACAATGTGAAATAGGAAGAAAGGGGCTGAAGGAGTAGGGAAAATGGGAAGGGTAGGGGAAAGGTAATAAGGGAAAAGAAAAAATATGAGAAAATGAAACAATGGAAATGAAGTGTTTGTAAAGGCGGAGGGGAGGAGGGGGTGAAGGGAGGGCAGGGACAAGGGGGAAAAATGAGAACCAAGACCTGTCATGTAAAGGTACAAGATCCCAATGATGAATTTAACTGTACTGTATACCTAGAATGTACCAATAAACTCCATGAGGAAAAAAAAAATCACTTCAATTCTTGAGCCCTCTGCGTCCTCCTTCTACGCCAGCAGTAGGAGAGTTTGATGGACTGAGATCTCTGCTTCCGAGATCAGAACTTAAAGCACAAGTCCAGAGATAAATAGACCATCTAAGCTGGTGTTTGACCTTGGGAACACTTTTACAGCTGGGTGAACTTGATCACTCCTTCTTAATATTACATTTCAGTGAGGTAAGGGAATCAAGATTTAAGGGTTGTACAGCCTAATAGGAGTATATAATATATAATCTGCAACAATAAAGAATTGTACAGCCAGAGTCATGAGGAAAAGATATGTTTCATCTCCTTTTAGGGGGCTATAAAGAAAAATGTCTTTCAGAAAGTCTGGGTACTTAGAAAACTATTCTACCCTAAGAATTTGTATTTATAATCACCCTGAATCCACATTAGCTAGCTGGACCAAATATTTCAAATTGAGAATTTACTTTAAAACTATCCAAAGCCAGCAGTTCCTCAGGACACCGGCAGAAGGAAAATACAAGTTTTCACTGATGAAACTTACTTTTGGCTTTCAAGGGTAAAGTTCTAACGTAGTATGTAAACTCATAGTCATAAAGGAAGATTCACAAGAAAACAAGGTATTATAAGTGAGAACCGGCAAATAAACTGAGAGCTGAATTTGGCATGCAAAGGCTTTAATTTCTGGCAGTGTATGATAAGCCATATGTTTAAAGTGCTTAATAAAATAAATAAAGGGATTGTGTATATGCATCAGCAAAAATACTGTTATATTTATCAAGAAAATTGAACGAAGGGACAAAATCAAACTTTTAGAGCTAAAATGATATAACAACATAACTAAAATTGAAAAATTAAAAAACAAAATTGGCAATAAATTAGATGCATCTGATAAGATAATAAATTGGAAGAGTTTACATAGATTGAATAGAAGGGAATACACTAGAGACAGTTAGAGGCTTGGGTGATTAAGAAGATTTAATGTGTGTTTAACTAAGAGGGAATAATATAAAGGGTATATTTGATTTTTTAAGTTTCTTTGCCTTTCTATGTATCTTTTAGAATCAGATTGTTAATTTCTAAAAAAATCTTACTGGGATGACAAATGCTATTGCATTGGGCCTATAAATCTTACTGGGGAGAACTGATTTTATTTTACTGTTCTACCAGGTGGTTAAATTGTGTGCCACCAGGAGAGATCAGTGTATGAATTCGTGTCACTGAAGAAAGGTAACAATGCCCATCATGCTCCATACTTAAGCTGGGGGTGGCAGTGGAGGGAGAGAGAGAGAGAGAGAGAGAGAGAGAGATAGAGAGAGAGAGAGAGAGAGCAACTTGATAGAGCCTCTTACAATTGTAACCTCCAGGGCACTGATTCCTATGGCCAGTGCATCTCCTGTGCTGTACACATCCAGTTCGTCAGTTCATGTTGCAGTACAGGAGCTGGGTTCCTTTACAAACCGCAACAGAGGTGAGAGTGGGTGGGCCTTCCCAGGTTCTGTCTGATGTCCATACTTAAACAGAAGTGAGCACACCAGCCAGGAACAAGAAAGTAGACTTGAAAATAAGGAGACATGCCCCGCCCAGCCCACAAGGACTGTTTATCTCTTTGCAAGGAAATTCTACAGCCCTTAGACCACTCTTATACCACTGTGAAAGGAGAAAGGAGCCGGGTATGACTGCATTTCACAATAGGTATTTTTAAGATTTCTGATCTCCAACTTATGAATGTGATATATTATTTATTTAAATGTTTTTTCCTGAAGTTCTTTTTTTAAAACATACAAATATTTCATATTAGTTAAATTTATTCCTGGATATTTTATATTTTACATCCTGTTGTTCATTTTTACATGTCCCTTTTTGTATTTTTATGAGTAGAAATAGAACTGATTATTTTCTACATTGACCTCGTTCTTGATTTAAGTTCACGTACTCATTTCCATATTCAGTTATTGGAATTCTTTACACATTTCTATGCAAACCATCAGGACAACTGCAGATAAAATCAGCTTTGCTTTTCGATTTCCAACTTTTGTGGCTTTTATGGTTCCATCTTTCCTCCTTTCCTGGCAGTAGAGAAAAACACTGAATAGAAGTAATAAGGGCAGTCACCCGTGCCTTCTGTGCGTCTTCGGTAGTCTGCCTTCACCACTAAGTATACTACCTGATTTAGTATTGGTAGATGGTCTTTATCAAACTGGAGAAAATTCTCTTCTACTCCTACTTGGCCAACAAGTCTTTTAAAATTAACAGTTACTAAATTTTCCAGTGTTTTCTAAATCCATTGAGTTAATTATGTGCTGTAGTTGTATACCTTCTCAGGGATTATTCTGTGAAACAAGCCAGACAGAAGCACATAAGAGTGACTAATTAAAAAAATACACCCCAAGACTTTCTTATTTCTCCCTTTCTTCCTTAATGCCTTTCTTTCCTCCCTCCCCTACTCTTTCTTTCTTTCTCTGTCACTCTCTTTTTTTAATCTTGTCCCTCACTCCTGGTTCTTGTGATGAATTATCTCAGGCTATTCTGGTTCTTAGAGATACCAGGTCAGAACACATTATAGCTATTAAACCTCTCAATAAATACTTTGAAATATTGGATCAAGAGAACATAAGAGACAAATGGCTACAAAATTGACTTCTCCAAAATTATAAAGCAAAAGTTATTTTGAGCACACATAAATTACCCCAGAGAGTAATAAAAACTACTGTGTCTCATATTATAAGGTTAACAAAATCTTGCTATTAATGTTAGGGTATTTAAGACAGAAAAGTTAGAAGAAGTCTAATTTATGAACATAGAAGCAAAATTAAAACATAGTTCTTAGCTAATTAAACCTTAGTGTAGAAGAAGATAATAAAATTGCCCAATTTGTATTGTTTTCTATTACATCAGATCAGAACAGATTCAGAAAAATTATTATAAAATGGAGTAAAGAAAATTAGCAAGTGAATATAATATTTGCAGAATAGATAACTGACATAGGATTAATTTATAGACCATGCATGGTATTCTTAATGAAAGAGAAAAGTATCAAAATTGAGAACAGTAGGAAACTCAAGTGACACACAAATATTCAATGAAAACCTGAAGAACTGCTAAATCTTATTTGTAAAAACAAAATGTAAGCTGAATCTATACAAAATTTGTGAAAACTGAAGAATTTGACAATATCAGATCTTGGCAAGAATGCATTATTAATACTAATACCTTGTTAGTTCAAATTTAAATTTCTACAACTATTCTACTTGGCAAAATACTTTTTCTTTAATGATAAAGTTGAAAATATGCACAATTGCTGGTACTGTTTTTCAAAAGAATGGCATGTGAGATTTTGTTTCTGTATATTCCTGTAATAAACAACAAAGCGGGGTTTGAAGGTGCACACTTTTACTGCAATCAGTCTGGGAGGCTGAGGCAGGAAGGATTATTTGAGCTGATCCTGGCCAACTTAGTGACTTAGATCCTGTCTCAAAAATAAATTCATTAATTAAGAAGGGCCAGGGATGTATAAGTAGTGCAGTGTGAAGGGCTTGGGCTCAATCGCCAGTACCAAAAACAAGTGTTTATAATTCATTAATACCCTCTTCCATATATTCTCATTATATGATAGGAACAAAACAAGGTAAACATAACACCTTTGAATTAGATAATCTCTATGATTTCTTACTGAGTAAAGATACTATATATTCTTTTCTTCTTTTAAGTTTAGTATTGAAATTCTTTAATGTTCTAAAAAATGCCTTTGAATCTGAGTCTGCTAGTGTTGTTTTCTTCTATGTTTTTTAATAATCTCGAGAGCTCTATTTCCATGGAAGGTTATCTGTAGCAGAGAAGATGTTCTCATAAATGCCCTGAGAAACTTGGGATGGAGGAGAGAAACCTGAAGAGGATCTGGTCCTTGAAACCTGAATCTTAACTAGCACAAGTTGAAAGTCCCTGGCTGGAAGACCTACTGACAATGCCTGCAAGCAGTGTGTTCATTAGGACCTCTTTGAGCTACACAGAGCCCCACTGTCACATTCCAAAGGGTACCTGCGCCAAAAACGGAGGGAGCAAGATGGCTTTGTTCTAGCTCTACTGTGGTCATGATATACCAAGACTCCAGAGAAGGCCATGTTGTTAGGCCTGGTTTTTTCTTGTTTAGAACACTTAGCAATATAACTCTTTGCTTGGACTTTGGCCCGATTGCACAAATACTAACAGAAACAGCAATGACAAACATCACTTAGTAGATCTGCAGGAAGAAGGTAGATTGATTGATTTATACCAGGGCCTAAACTTGGGACCTTGTGCTTGCGAGGCAGGCGGCAGAACCACTAAGCAAAATCCCCAGCCCAAGGTAGATTTATTTTTAAGCAAAAAAAAAGACAATTCTACAGATGACTAGAAATAACTGAGAGTTTCAGTTAAAGACTCTTGCAGATGCAAAAGACAGAAACTCTATATGAATTCTTGGACTCAAAATTGGAAGGTCCAATGTTGAGTTATTTTTGAGGTCAACATTGCTATCAGGAAGAGACCGCTCTGCTGTCTGCTGAGGCTTGCTCTCCTCAGTAGGGTTTCATCCTAGACCCCACGCTGAGTGACACATAGCCTCAGACAGCACCAGCCTTATGCTCAAGTCTAGTAGGAAGGAAAGCTCTTCTTCTTCCTGATATTCCCAATAAAATCTGTGCTCTCATTGTATTAGATCCGCATTGTGAGCATCACTTCTTCAGCCAGCAGGGATTCCACCCCCTTCCCAAAGGTAGAAGAGGGATTTACCCAAATGTGTAATCTGTGGCTACCACTGGAAGAAAAAAGAATACAAATTGGGAAGGAAAGGAACAAATATCTGATATACAATTGAGATTTGTGGGATTAGACATCTTGGATTTTTCAAATGACATCATATAACAGTGAATAAATTGATCATTATTACTAATACGACACAATCATGAAACTAAGATAAGATCTAAGTTATAAAGTTACTGGTAAGAATTTGAGAATGGTTTTCAGAAAAGTTAATTCGATCGATCCTTTTTTGCACAATTCCCCTCACCTTGCAGAAGTTCAACACCTAAAATTCTGCAATTACCATTTTTTGGTTTTAGTTCAGACCCACTAAAGACTGTTCTCCTAGATAAAATGTAACAATGTCATTTCACATTTACACAGGAACAAGAAGTCATTTGTCAGAAACATTGAGATCAGATTTTAAATCACAATCATAGACAAGGTGAGATAAAATATTGGGCCCTAAAGGAAAGAAACAAAGAAAACTGTCTCAGAGCAGAATGTTTGAAGGTAGAAAGGGGGCAGAAAGAGAAGAGCCAAGATCCCAAGGAAAACCTTTGTAATTTTGTGTCAAACTTCACCATCTTCTTAGTTTTAGGGTAGTGCTTTCCAACCAACCAGACAACATGTGGAAATATCTGGAGACACTTTTGGATTTTCTAGTGGCACAGAAGTGAGGTAAAACTACTTGTGGTACCTAATGGCTAGAGATGCTGTTGAACATTCCACAATGCAAAGAAAGTCCCACACAACAAAGCAGTATTGAATCAAATATGTCACTAACACTATTGTTGAGAAACTCTTTTTAGCCTTGGAACCAAGTTTTCAGGTCAACAAAGCACACTGAGGTTTCTGCTCTCTACTGGCTGGCCACGAGGCAGCAGGCAGGAAGTAAACTATGAGAGCTAAGCAAGTTTTTTTTTAATCTTGCTTCAAATATGAAATGTCACAGGCTTGCATTCAATGTGATTTAGGTTTCTAACAGCAGGTAAATCCTGCTTTGTCAGCCTACCCAGAAAGTCAGGATTGGCAGATATCAGTTTAAATAGATGCTGCATGTTACATCCCTGACAATACTGGGGCTCCCACTTTTCTCCATCAATTTAATTTCTAAACTGAACACCAGTGGTGCATACAACTGTCATGCTGGGTCTGACACTATCATTTGGGGCAAACCATGTAGGAAAAAATAAAAGGGAGAGAGAGCCACAGTGCAAAGATCCAGTTTTCCTCCTATAAGAAAAAGGACTCTGGAGGTGAAACAATTTATTCAGTTCATGCTTGTTCCTTGGATTGCTGGGGGCTCAAAAAGGAAAATACATTACCAGCAGTTCCACATAACACAGCAATATTATAAGAAGGGAGATAGCAAATAATTGAAACCCTCAGTAGGAAAGAAAGCAAGTTCAATAGTTTGGGTTCTGAATGAGCAAATCCTTAGAAGATATAGAAAACTATGCAAAGGTGCTTATTGATTTGTCTTCTTAGGAAGGTAAAGAGGGTACTGGTAATATATCAATGCTACATTATCAGTCAAATCCAAATTGCCAGGCTTTAAAGATGAAACGTAGATATATTAGTGGTGACCTTAACTCGTCTGAGGAACTTTAAAGGAAAACTTACTCATTATGTAATCTGACATTGCCCTGTGTATGCAGCAATTGCCTGTCATTAAATACTTTTCAATTTAAAGCTACCTCTTTCAAAGCCACAAGTACAATTTAAAAACCACAGCAGTGTTGAACTAACAAGGCATTCTTAAGTACAATTTATATTTAGACCCTAACAACAGCCCATATGCAAGGGTGAACATCGAGACACAAAGTGGAAAAAATGCCTTATCTAAAGTCACAGAGCTGGTGAAGCTAGAGGCAGGACGGGAGTCTCTTTGTGTAATTTCTTTTCAGAGTTCTGTCAACTTCTAGAGGCAGGACGGGAGTCTCTTTGTGTAATTTCTATTCAGAGTTCTGTCAACTGCATCAAAAATAGCTTCTTCCCTAAAGAGATAAATAGGTTAAAAGGAAGTCAGTTAAAAAACAAAACTGAAGAGGTGAAAAATCCCTCACAAGTTTTTGGACTTTCTAAGTCTAATTTTCATATGTTCTGAGGATGACAAAGTAAAATTTGAATGACACATGCTATCATATTTAAATATCTAATATAAACATACTGTTTGCATTCAAATTTGTTTAGGATTCTAGTATTTTGTGATTTGTCTGAAGAAAAAGAAAAAAAAACATTTCACATGAAAGAGAACAAGTATGTGGGGAAAAAAGGAAGAGAGATAGTTTTCAGACAGACTTCACATCCTTTTCATTTAGACAAAGGGAGTCTGAGGAAATGGGCTGTCTCTCTTTGTTATACCGAAGTCTTACAAGGATTTAGGAATCTCACTTGAGATGAAGATGAGATTGATAGCTTCAGGGAGAGTTTTTCTTTGAACTCTTCCTGTAATCCAAATCTTTGTGAAATCAGCTCCATTCACAAATTTAAGTCTCTGAGGAGAAGGTCGTTGTGTAAACTGGCAAACACCCAACTTATTATCAACATACTTTCTGGAAAGATCACCCACCCTCACAGCCTTGGGTCTCCATGTTTACTTCCCCCACATCTTGGCGTTGTCTTTGCGTCTCTCCCACAGAATAAACCCCAGCCCTACCTGTGAAGACCTGAAGCACCATAAAGGTAGACCAAACTGAGGAATTTTACCCATACCCTAAATTGTAGTAGTACAGCTATTGGCAATGAATTTCTGAGAAAACTTTAGAGACTGTAACTATCATGAACATTAGCACTGCTAATTGAGCCAAATCCAGTGTGGCCTCTGGATCCTCCACCCATTTTTATTTTGAATTCATAACAATGATGCTACCTTTTGCAACCTAGAAATGCCAGTTTATGGAAAGCTGAAGAGAATTTTGCTTAAGAAAAAGGGTACTATCTTGTCAGTTGTGATAAATTCAGGAGCAGCAAATATTGAAAAGGAAAAAGTGAATGAGAGGGCTTCAAAAAGAATAAAACTACCACAGAAACACAACTCAATTCAACTGTACTGTTTCAAATGAATTCAGAATTGTGTTGATCTACTTGCTGGTGAACACTTTAGAAGTTATATTTCCTTGACCAAATGGCCTTTATTATTACTTTTTTAAATTTATTTTTTGGTACTGGGGATCGAACATGGGTCCTTGTGCTTGCAAGGCCGGTGGCAGAACCACTGAGCTAAATCCCCAGCCCCAAATGGCCTTTAAATCTAGTGGCCATTTTGGCTTTATGGCAGATAAAATGACTGAGCTGTTATTATACCAAGGACTGAAGTATCAGCGTTCCACATTGTGCTTACTAAACATCATTTGTTTACATTTTAAAAGTCTGAGTCCGACCTATTAAAAGGGCCCAAGTGACATTTCAAAGCAATCATTCCTGCACTGACATGAAATTATGAGTTCAACATTTAATTTTTCTGCGTAGTTATATTGAAAATGCATTACAATATTCTGCAGAAATAAAATAAGAATTATTAGGGCTACATTTTTTTATGCAGTGTTTTTCCCCCTTCTTGTTTTCTTTTCTTTTCTCTTTTTTTTTTTTCATTAGTTTCCATTTGTTTCTAGAAGAAAACCAAATATTTTTAGGGAGATATTTTATGGGCCAGCCATCTCTGTGAAAAATGGAAGAGTTTGGAAGCACCGTTTTTGCTGTTTTGGTAATTACCAAAAGCTCTACTCAAAGAGGACAAATCGACAGGGGCTGGGCTGAGGACCGAGTGTTCTGTTTGGACTTTGAGCAGCTGCTGCAGCCTCCGTGGAGGGGAGGAAATGTGTGTGGGGTTCGCACTCGGCACCCAGGAGCCTGTCAATCACTATCGGCTTAAGAGCTGGACTTCTAGATGAGAGATTTTTAACTGAGAAAAGAGGCGCAGGTATTGACTGCAATTTGGAAACTACTCATTTCTCTGATGAATAAACTGAGATCCAGTGGGGTCTTTTTTCCATGCTCAGGAGCTGGAAGAATTCTAATTTCCTTTAGTAGAGAAATTATTATACTTCAAGGACAGAAACTTAAATTGCAACTTCAAATCATTCAGTGAACATTTTATGACGTAGGTTAATGGAACTGCTGCGACTTCTATAAGTAACGACAAAAGGATTGATGAATATTTTCCACCTTGATATCTTTGACTGCACACGAGGTAATACGGGCTGGGCTCTAACCTCCTTAAGGTAAGCTTTAGCCTCTGGCTTCTATTCTCTAACAGCCTAAAATTTTCCTTATTCTATGATGTTGGCCATATTAAAGGAATTCAAGAACTGATAACAGAAATACTTTATATATTAACTTTAACTGATAAAGGTTGGAATAAGCAAATGAAGGTTTTAAATATTAGGAAAAGCTTGTTACTTTCTTATTATTGGAGCTAGAGTTCTAGTTACTGGAGTAAAGCAATAACTCACAAACCTCTAAAGCAAACATTACAGCAAGTAATAAGTTATATAAGGAACTTCATCCTTTCAACATAATCTTGAACTGTCTTTCATGTCTCACTTATATTCACTTAATTTTTTTTAGTTAAGAATAAATTATTTATGCTGGTTTCTTTATCAAAGTGTAAATATTTGGAAGGTATAGATCTTGGATATTAAAGCATCAAAAATGAGTTCAAGGGCCAGGGATTTAGCTCAGTGGTACCACCATCTGCCTTGCAAGTGCAAGGTCCTGAGTTCAATCCTTGATACCAAAAGGGGGAAAATATGAATTGGAATTATTTGATAATGATAAAGAACAACAGGTCTAGCTAGTTTCCCTCTTTTTTTCCCAGTGATATATGCTTTAATTAATGGATGAAAGCTCAAATGCACAATCCATGTGACTGTTTTGGAAATTAGCAATACATACAAATAGATCATAATTTTAACACAAACATTTCCTTTAATTTAATCTCCTCAAAAGTAGCAATAATGCACCTGATGCAAAGGGGAAGGGAACATGGGAGTGCTATGGGAAAGGAAAGAAGGAAATGGAATTAATATGAGAAAATGAAAAAATGGAAACAAAGTCCTTGTAAATAGGGAGGGGTGGAAGGGTTGGAGGGAGGGCAGGGGAATGGGAAAAATAAGAAACAAAATACATTATGTAAATGTACAAATTCCCAATGATGAATATAATCGTATTATATACCTAAAATGCACCAACAAACTTAATAAAAAATAATGCACCTTATATATCTTCAGTATTTGTCTATAAGATTTTTCTTCATTTGGGCAATAAATGATTAAAAGCATTTTAAGGTTAATAATCTCACGAGGTGATAAATCATTCTAGGTTACAATCTACCACCAGGGCTTCTCATTTTGCTGAGAGTAAATGATTTCTTGATAATGATCACAAGAAGCACATCTGTATGCTGGTGGAAAAGTTAATTAAAATGTAATTCCATCTGGTAGTCCAGTTGGGAATGTCACTATTTGATTTAATCTACACTGCGCTGAAATGAACTTCACATAATCAAAGGCTAAAATGCAGTGGGGGACACAGATGTGTAAGTTAGGACACTGTTGCACATATTAATTTGTCTATTTTTTCCTTTAAATTTTCTTCATCTTTTTCTTGTATTCAGAAACCTGGGAATATAGAATTTTCTTGAGATCTTCTCATTACAGGTGCATTTCCCTTTACAAAAGATTTATCTAAAGGCATTTTTATTTGTATTTTCTCTTATTATCTTCTGTAGAGGTGATAGAGCTGATGTGAGAGCAATTCCATTCTGTGGAAGTTGTTGACTTCAATAGCTTAGTTCGTTCTTATATGCACATTAGACTCTCTTTTCTACTGTAAAAAATACCACTAATTTGGTGGCTTATAAGAATGCAAATGTTCTACCATTTGTGAGGTCAGTGTTATGAAATTCACCTTAGTGGCCAAAATCAAGATATCAGGAATATTGTGTTCCTACTGAGAGTCCAGGGGAGAAGATGTTTTCTTACATATTTCAGATTCTGCAGGTTGCCTGCATTCCTTGGCCTGTGATTCTTTTCCAACTTCAAAGCTAGCCATGGACCATCCAGTCTTTCAATGAAGCTTTCTCTCAGGACCTGACTATCCCAGTTCCCCCTTCCAATTTAATCCATGTGTGTTCATTGTGATTACCTCATACATGGATTATACAATAGTCTCTTCACTTCACAATTAACAGATTAGCAACTGTAATTCCATCTGCCAGTTTAATTCTCAAGCTTAGGTTTTAGAGAGTAAGATGTAGACTTTTTCTGGGGGAGGAGGGTGTCAATTCAGTCTTCAATTAATTATGACTATTTTATTTTAGCCCTTACTCTGAGTAAAGAGTGAGGCCCTTCCCTTCCTCCCAGGATAATGGAGAATTTTTTCTTTTACTTTGGCTGTATGTGTTTATTGCAGCAAGTGTCTATAATCAGAGTTTAGAATATGATGACAGTATTCTCCATAGGATGAAGGACTAGAAGTAAAGCTTGCATTAAAAGGTGATTTCTTTGGGTATTATTGCACTTCAGAATGAAGTAAATACAAAGTTAATTGGATAAAAAAAAAGCTGAATTATTTTTAGAGTTAATTCAGAAATTTACTGTGATTTTATTTTTACCCAATATTTAAGCTTCTAACTTGGTTATTATAGGTGGGCCAATAGTCTATCTTCCAATTTTATTTTCTTTGGAAAGTGGAAACTTTTTCATCTGTTAAAATATTTTTGCTAAATTTAAGTAAATAGAAGTTGCATTTTGCTTCTTGAGAAAGTAGCTTCACAATCATCAAGTCTAACCTCCACATGATGGAAAACATCTAAAAATGTGTCTGTGTATATTTCTGTTACTAAAAGTATAGCTCATGAGAAGCCCATGAAATATTACAGTTAGAATGGTCACAAAGCATGATACTATTTGAGTTTATAAGACAGTAATTTTATTCTGATAAGTTTCTGACTACCAGTTGGATTTTAATCTCACAAGCAGAACCTCTGAGATGTATTACACAACTGTAGGTGTTAATTAAGCAGTTTCTGTTGTTTTTGAGTCTGATCTTGGTGCTTGTAGTCTGCAGGGAGAAGTGGAGTAGGGAAGACAGCTGAAAAGTAGACGAGGCAAAGATAAGCTCAAAACCTGGGTTTGAACCCAGGAAGAAAGACTAGAAATGGTGTCAGGTGTGTGGCTCTGACTGAAAATGTTGATGATCTACAGACAGTGAAATCCATTGTTATTGAACCTAGAAGTCAGAAGCTGGAGGAGCATCCAGGGGAGAAGTTGCAGGTCTGATTGTGACCTGGCTTCAGTGAGATGTTACAGCAGGTGAATGACCAAGTGGAGGATGGAAAAGCTGTCGCTGCACTTTTGCCATATATGAGCCACACAGGAACCTTCTTGGCCGCCCGTCCTAACTGGAAGCGTGCCGTGAAGGGAGTTCTGGGAAGAGCACAGCTTTCCAAAGCTGACACATGATGAAGCCACCCAGGTCATCTGAGAATATTTAGGGTACAATGCATCAAACTGATTGCATAACCTTTCTCTTCCTTTGCCCTTCTCCACACTTGGTGGGAGTTTGTCTATTAAATATACATTACAGAATTTTTTCTTTGTGATTAAAAATATTAACTGATAAAGTTTTTAGATCTTTCTTTTTTTTCTTGCTTAATATATTGTAAGCTGCTGTTGGTCTTTTAAAGCCAAAGAAAAACTTTATTCTGTTTCTGTAATGGTAAACAAGGCAATAGCCCAGGAATTAAGACAACATTCCATAGAAATAAAATACTGTGAACTAGCTAAATGAACTGGAAAATAGAGGTGATTATCTGTATAATTCCAGGCTTAAAAAAAATAAAACCTGTCTCCCTTAAATTATATTCCTCCAAAAGAGTCATTATTCTTACTCTTTATCATTTAGCTATTTCTACTTCTTCATTATTTTATTTTACATTTGTAGTTATGACCTGCATGATTAATATACAGGCATTGCATGAAATTAGCTTTCATAAAATTCTATTCTAACAATTGGTAAAAAAAAGTATTACTTATACTTTGGTTTTAAAAAGTTTGCAAAGTAATTATGAATGTGTTAATACATAATCAAAAGAAAAAGGAAGTGATTACCTGGATTTATATAAAGAAAAATTTTTTTTATAATTGGAACTTTAAAGCAAAATTGTATCATTTGTTCTACTTTATTTTCAAAATTGTCCTTATTCTCCAAATCCTTTTATGTACACAAAAATATAAAAAGAAATTTATATGTATACATAAAAATGTCTATATTTCACTTTACATAAATATGGAGATTTTTCTATTCAGAATTATTTAGAAGAAATTGTTTAGTATCATTTTTGATCATTAAATGCATATTATGATGTCTTAAATTATACAAATAACATACTTTAATTAGCTATTTGAATAGTTAAAATGTTTCTAAAGTGTATTTACTGAACACGTGAAATTTTTGTACACTTATATTTATATGCATATCCATATAGATATTTGTGTCTGGAAAGTTAGCATGTTATCATGTATCTCACTTTGACACCATGCATCAACTATTTGGAAATTAAGTTTCTTACTTTTCACTTCCCTGATGTTCATTATGATAAGATAACAGGAGTAAAGATATAATAAAAACAGAACTGGTCATTTTATCAGCTTACTCGAGTCTCGTATTCATTATAAAATAATAATTTTCTGCTACTGCACATAATAGGGCTCTAGTCATACTGAAATATTCAAGGGTAATAAGACACAGAAATAAGATATAGGTGGCAAGCTCATGTCATCAAGATCACAAATGTGCTGTTTCCAAGTTTTAGCTGTTACAGAAGGTGCTTAGTGCATTCTGAGCACAATTTTAACATTTATTTTTATATGTGTAGTAAAAGAGAAAACTTAAATGAGAAGTTTTTATAGTTCCTATTTCATTATAAATCAGTCTGGGTGTCGTTATTCTCTGGGATCTGACTGCAAATCTTTACAGTTCATTCTACAGTTAATGAAATCTGAGAGCAGAAATCAAGGCAGGCCCTAGGAAATCCCCTCGTGAGGCAAATGTGCTCTAGTCAGTACTCTGTTCTTCCTTCTACATCTTTTCAGATGTTATTCTTGTTTGCTGAGTAAGAATATGTTTATTTTTATGTCTGGACATTCTTATCTTGTCCCAGGATTAAATTACCCCATTGTGTTAACGTTCAGTTTTATTCACTAATCTTTGCCAAATTAAGTTTCTCTGGAGAATTAATATTTAATCTGTAGATTGTAAAACTCGTTGAAATTTCATGCAAACTTTTTCTGGGAAGAAGAATGTAGGTTTTATACAATTCTTCCTAGTGACTAAATTGAATTACTGTTTACAAGAGCTTCTGGATGACATTTTCACCTTAATGTTCCACATTTCTCTTAAATTAAAAAAGTTGGTAAAGGGGAATATTCACCATACACTACATGGTATTTTATAGTATCACATTTGAGGACATTATATTCTATATAGCAATGATGATTTGACAATAAATACTCTGACAGCTCTGTTTTTACATAACAAATCATACTGGAAATGAATCATTTAATCCTAAGCATCACTCATTCTAGAGTATATTAAAGAAGCAAATAAATTTAAATCAGAGTAAAATCACATTAAACCTATTTGTAAATCTTTTCTGATAATACAACTACAAAGTCAAAGTATTCATATAACACTGATTTTCCTACAGCTTTTGAGATTTCCCATTTTGAATTTTTCTTAACTAAATAGCATTTCAGTTCTATACTGTGTAGGAAGCTAAAGCTCAAAAATATAAGCTTCACCCTTTACTACAAAGTCTAGACCCATCCATATCTTATCTACTTATTTGCCTGTGCTTAAATCACTGGAGTGCACTGTATCAGTCAATCTTTGATTGGATGAAGAGATTCTTAGGTGATTGGATTGCGGTAGCACTGTACTCATCAGTGGATTAATCCATGGATCTAGCTGAGATCCAGGTGGAGGGGCTATTTGGGGCATGAATTTAGAGGTTATTTCTCTTTGAGGCCCTCATTGCCTATGCTCTGCTTCCTGGATACCACGAACTGAGCAGGTTTGCTGTGCTGTGCCCTTCCGCTATGATGCTCCTGCCTTGGAGCCAGTTGTCCCTAGACTGAAACCTCTGAAACCATGAACCAAATTAACTGCTCCTCCCTTGAGTTGTAGCTATCTGATATTTTGTACTGACAACAGGAATGCTGACTAATACAGGCATATTCTAAGTCTAGGACTATTTCAGCAATTTAGGTAAAATGAGGCTTAGGAAGAAGAAACACCAGTCTTGATAATTCAGAAATTTTAAAGAATGAAAGATAAAGAGGAACCTACATTGACATTCAGATTTATTGCTTTGATAGCTGGTACACAATTTGATAAGAAAATAATAGGAAGAAGACTATGCAATGGATAAATAGCATTTTAAGACGCATCTTGAAATTTTTTCAGTAGTGGAAATAATTATTTCATTGTGTTAATTGACATCATCCAGCATAAAAAAAATAATCTGTGCTTTACTTGCCAATTATTTGGAGAAACAGTGTGGTATGTAATCATACAAAAAATAATAATAAAAGTTCACAACTAACAATATTTTATTTTCAGAAAATCTGTTCTTGTAATCAATCACTCACTAATTTTAGAGAAATTCACAAGAGATTCCTTTCTGCATTATGTAGCCTCAATGTTTCAAATTGCCTTATAACAACTATAGTGATTATGTGAATGTGTTAATAGTAAAGTCAAGAGGGATTATATGGTGAGTTCCATTAGATATGGACGTGTATCAGAGTGACTCTTAGTTTCAGCCATTTCCCATTTCACTTATTATAATGTCATTATAATGTCAGAAATTGTAACCAATGATATGATGCAGCTTGGCTAGTAGCAGCTCAGAATAAGAAATTATTAAATATTTTAAAATAGTGTGGCCAGTTGTTTCTTAGTTACAGATTATTATTATTACTTATATCATTATTACTATCTTTTCTGGTATAGTCAATGAAAGAGAAGAGTAAAATAAATACATTGGGCTACAGTCATCATAGCAAATGGCACCAGGAAGAGGAAGTCTCTATGAATTTCACAGAAAATTATTTTTTCTTTTCTATATTCTGAGTCCTGAGTGACAGATTTAAGATTGCTTTCTGCCTTAATTTATGTTGTGAGTGTCTTTCTATGATTATCAATAAGTTCTTGCATGAGTATGCAATCATAATAACAGTTGAACTCTAGCAATTTCCTGACAAGTTATAAAACAATAAAATATTCCTAAATGATATATCATAGCAGACAATATTTTTACACTAGACGTGTAGTGACACCTATGATTCATCTCAGCATTCCTCTTGAGGTTTCTCTTCTTACTTGAAGAAGCTAAAGGAAAAATGAACAGAGAAAGTGCTATCCAGAGGAAACAAATGTAACTTTGGAGAACAAAAAAGATCCAAAAGTTTTACGATACTTTTGTAAATAAGAGAAGAGGTATCTTTTTTCAAGTCTTCTCTTTTCATGTTTATCACTTAAAAATAAAAGATAAATTACTGATTATGGCTTCCTAATATCTTCATTTGAGCATGCCTTTTTATTGCCATAGGGATGTAAAATGAATCCCCTAGGGGAAGTGCTATAAAGTTTGCAAGCTCAATCTAATCAGGAAATCAAGGGTTAATGGATGAAGAGGAAGTAGGGTAAAATTCTGTGGCCTACACAGAGTCCTGACCTATGGGAATGTGCTGTGCTTTTGAGTAGCTGCACATTATAGGTGTGTTGTCAGATTAGGGATATTTTTCTCATCAAGAACCAGACTTGAGGGCTGGGGATTTAGCTCAGTGGTTCTGCTGCCTACCTTGCAAGTGCAAGGACCCGAGTTCAATTCCCAGTGTCCCCCCCAAAAAAGAATCAGACTTGAGGAGGGGTGTAGAACAACAACAACAGCAGAAACTCAAACAAACAAGAGTAAAAAAGTAAAACAAACAAAATAGTGCTCAAATATCTTCTGCTTGGTTCTTTTTAGCAGAGATGGAATGAAATAGATTTTTCAACACCACTTTTCTTTATCTTGGAAGACTAGGAAGAAAAAAACAGATGTACTGACTTCTAAGAACACATTTTTTATTTTTAATAACTAATCATATTTCTGAGTAAGATTCAAATTTATTAGATTCTAGCAGCTTCCCACCTTGGCAGAAGACTGGCAAGAGGCAGAACTACATGGAGCTAGCCTGCAGCCCCCCCAGCCACGTGACCTCAGCAGCAGACCAGTAAGAGGCTGATTCGCATGGAGCTAGATTGCAGCCCCTGCCCCAGCCTGCTGACCTTGGCAGAAGACCAGCAAGAGGTGGAACCATGTGGAGCTAGACTGCAGTGCCTGCCCCAGCCCCTCCATGACCTTGGCAACAGACAGGTGAGTGTCAGAGCTGCACGACTGCCCCCTTCGCCCCCCCAATGCACTTCTGGCATCCTGGTTGTGCTGGTACCTGTATTCACACCACAGAGGCATAGGGGATCATAAAGGTCATTGTCCTGAGCTTAGCCTCGATTTTGATTTAATTCAGAGTTAAAGGTGATAGATTAATAACCACCATAAATTGCCATTTTCTAAGCTGTGCTCGATGCCTTTGTGTTGTTGATTCTATCATTTGGGCCAAGATGTTGTGATTGATTAAATCAGTTTTCCATCCTGGTATAATGAAAAAGAGATTGCCTCAGAGTCATTAGAGCCTCAAAACTAAAGATGAGCTATAACAGGAAGATCAAAGTATTAACCAGGTATCAAATGAAGGACAGTACCAACAACAAAAATAGAAATGAGAAGATATTCTAACAAGACAAGCACAAACACAGGCTGCCAGCTCACCAAAGGCAAGTTTTGGGGCAAATAAGGTGGAAAAGTCTGATAATGAACCCCCTGGACACCCTGAACTGATACCACAGGAAGTAACAAAACAGATGAGTGAAGCTCTAGAAAAGTTCAAAACAGAAATAATTTCCCAGATAACTACAGAGATGGTGAGCTGAATGGATGACATGATTAGAGATTCTAGAACAGAAACAGATTTAAAAAATATACAAGTTCAGGGCCATGATAAAAGCCATGAATGCCCAGCATAAAAAGAAATGGAATCCATGAAACATACTCAAACAGATATCCAGGAGATTAAAAACTCTATTGAAAGTATACATAATAGACTGAGCCAATCTGAAGAGAGGATATCAGATATAGAAGACAGGATGGTGGTCAGTGACCATGAAAAGAAGGATCTCTTAAAAATAGTAAGGCAACATGAGAAATCAATCCAACAGCTCCTAGATGATGCAAAGAATAATAATATAAGACTGATATGAATCATGAAAAAGCAGGAAAAGTAAAAATGACATAAAAAACTGTTCACAGAATAAATGACAAAGAACTTCTCAAATAGAACAAAAGAATTAAACATATAGATAAATGAGGCATATGGGACTCCAAATAGCCATGATAAAAAAAAATCTACACATAGACATAAAATAATCAAGATCCCAGAAACCCAATAGAAGAACAAAATATTATAAGCAGTTATAAAAAAGAAACAAATCATATGCAATGGAAAGTCCATCAAAACCATAGCAGACTTTTTAACACAAACCCTCAAGTCAAGGAGAGCCTGGAGTTAGGTATTTCAAGGCCTATAAGAAAACAATCTCCAACCGAGACTGATGTATCCTGCAAAGATAACTTTCAAAACTGATGAGGAAATAAGATACTTCCATGACAAAGAACACCTAAGAAATTTCATGAATACTAAACCAGCACTACAACAATTCTAAATAATATCCTAGAAAAAGACAATGAAGATCACAATTTCATGAGGCCCAACAGAGCACATCCAGCAGGCAAGGCAAGAAATTAAAGGGAGATGGGGAAAATATTAAAAAGTGCCATTAACAAGAAAATAACACAATGGTGATAAGTCAATACACATCAGTTTTAACCATCAATGTAAATGGCCTCAATTCACCAATCTAAAGAAATAGACTGGCAGAATGGATTAAGAAGCAAAATCCAACAATATTTCTCTATATAAGAAATGCACCTAGTTCAAAAAGAAACTCATAGACTAAAAGTAAAAGGATGGAAAACAGTTCTCCATGTGACAGGAACCTGCGAAAAAGCAGGGGTAGCTATCTTATTTGCAGACAAAGTAAATTTCAAACCAAAATGAATTAAGAGACTCAAATAAGGTCACTATATCCTTGTAAAGGGGACAATCCAAAGGGAAGAGATGACAATCATAAATATATAGGCACCAAATATTAACGCCCCCAACTATACAAAACAAATATTAAGGGACATGAAAAACCAAATAAGCACTAATACAATTGTAGTGGGGGATCTAAATACCCCACTATCACAAATAGACAGGTTATCTAGACAAAAAAAATCAACAACTAGATACTAGAACTGAAACAAGCTTTTGAACAAATGGACTTAACAGACATCTTCGAAGTCTTTCATCCCACAAAATCAGAATATATATCCTTTTTGGCTTCACATTGGTCATTCTCCAAAACAGACCACATCCTATCTCACAGAACATGTTTAAGTAGATGAAAAATAATTGAAGTTAACCCATGCATGTTATCAGACCATAGTGCAATTAAATTGGAGATCAATAGTTAAAGAAACTGGAAGAATTTCACAAACACATGAAAATTGAATAACACTCTCCTGAACAACCAACTGGGTCACAGAGGACATTAAAGAAAAAGTTAGACAGTTTTTACAAATAAATGGTAATGCCAGTAAAACATACAGGAATCTATGGGACATAATGAAAGCAGTTCTGTGAGAGAAATTTATAGCAGTGAATGCCCACACTAGGAAAACAATGAGCTCAACTAAACAGCCTAATAATGAAATTTAAGCTTCTAAAAAAGAAGAGCAAGACAAACCCAAGCTCAAACGAGGAAGGGAATTATAAAGATAAGTGCAGAAATCAATGCAATGGAGACGAAGAGAATGATACAAAAAAATCAATGAAATGAAGAGTTGGTTTTTTTAAAAGAATAAATAAAGTCGATAAACTCTTAGCCAACCTTATCAAAAAAAGGGAAGAAAAGGGTCAACTCTGTGCAATTAGGAATGAAAAATGTGAAGTCACAATGGATCCAGCAGAAATCCAGAGGATCATCAATACCTACTTTGAGAACCTTTACTTTAATAAAATGGAAAACAGGAGAAATGGACAGATTTCTAGATACATATGAATTACTAAAGGTGAATAAAGACCTAAAAATTCAAAACATCCCAATTACAATCAGTGAAATTGAAATGTAATTAAAAATTTACCAACAAAGAAAAGCCCAGGTCCTGATGGCTTCACTTCTAAATTCTACAAAACATTTAGAGAAGAACTAGAGGCCATTACTCCTTAAACTTTGCAATGAAATTGAAGGGGAATCAATGCTTCCAAATTCATTCCTGGAAGCAAGTGTTACTTTGATTCCAAAACCAGGGAAAGACCGAACCAAGAAAGAGAACTACAGGCCAATCTACTTAATGATACAAAAATCCTCAATAAGATACTGGCAAACAGAATACAGAGGGTCCTCAAGAAGATCACACACCCTGACCAACTCGTATTTATCCCAGGGATGCAAGAAGGGTTCAACATACACTGTATTAACAGAGTGAAAGTCAAAAACCATGTGATCATCTCAATAGATACAGAAAAAGCATTTGACAAAATTCAACACCATTCATGATAAAAACCCTGCAGAAAATTGGAATAGATGGTCTTTATCTCAACTTGCTAAAGGCTATCTATGAAAAACCAACAGCCAACATCAGACTAAATGGTCAAAAACTGAAAATCTTCATGCTAAAATCAGGAAGAAGATAAGGATGTTCACTGTCACCACTCCTGTTCAGTGTAGTTTTGGAAACATTAGCCACAGCAATTAGACAAGTAAAAGAAATAAAGCATAACGATAGGAAAGGAATAAGTTAAATTGTCACTTTTTGCTGATATTATGATACTCTACATAGAAGACCCAAAAAACTCCACCAAAAGACTTCTATACTTAAATGACAGATTCAGTTGAGTAGCTGGATACAAGGTCAACATTCAGAAATCAATAGCATTCCTGAACACAAATAAAATTCATTGACAGAGAAAGTAGGAGAACAATCCCTTTCACAATAGCATTTAAAAAAAATTAAATATCTAGGAATTAGTCTAACAAAGGAAGCAAAATACCTCAACATTGAGAACTACAACACTGAAAAAAGAGATCAAAGAAAAAAATAAGAAGATGGAAAGATTTATTTTGCTTCTGGGTAGGGAGAACCAATTTAGTGAAAATGACCATACTTCCAAAATGACTATACAGATTCAATGCAATCCCAATTGAAATTCCAACAGTATATTTCACTGTACTAGAGAAAACAATACAGAAATTCATTCAGAATCCGAAGAGACCTAAAATATTAAAAGCCATTCTAGGCAACAGAGACATGGCAGGGGATATGACACTCTCCAATTTGAAATTATACTACAAAGCCACTGTGTTAAAAACAGTTTGGTACTGGCAATGAAACAGACCCAAGGATCAGTGGAATAGATTAGAATGCTGAAACAACTCCTGACATACTCAGCTACCTCATCTTTGACAAAGGAGCCAACCATTCTCACTGGAGAATAGATAGCCACTTTAATAAACAGTGCTGGAAAAATTGGATTTCAACTTGCCAAAGATTAAAACTAGATCCCTGTCTTTCACCATGCACTAAACTAAAATCCAAGTGGATTAAAGATTTAAATATGAAAATAGAAACACTAACCTTAGTGGAAAGTAAATTAGGTAGAACTCTCAAGACATTGGCATAGGAGAAGACTTTATGAACAAATCTTCAGTAGCATGGGAACTAGCACAAAGAATCAAAAACTAGAGTCTCATCTTATTAAAATGAACCGCAGAGAAACCACCAACAGAGTTAAGAGACAACCCACCACATGGTAAAAAAAATTTTACCAGCTGTTCCTCAGAGAAAGGTCTACTATCTAGAATATATAAAGAACTCAAAAAAAAAATCAGACACCCCCATATATAAAGACCTAATTAAAAAATAGGCATCTGAAATGAACAGACATTTCTCAGACAAACAAGTAAAAGTTGCAAATAAATATATGCACAAATGTTCAGCATTACTGATAATTTGAGAGATGTATATATAAACATCACTGAGATTCCACTTCACCCTAGAAAGAATGACTATCAAGAAATCAACCAATGACAAGTGCTGTCAGGGTTGTGGGGAGAGAGGAATCCTTCTTCATTGTTGGTTGGAGTGCAGACAGGTAAAACTACTGTGCATATCAATACGGAAGTACCTTAAAAATCTAGAATTAGAAGCCCCATTTGATCCAGCTATTCCCCTGCTGGGTATCTTCCCAAAAGAATTAAAAGAATCATATCTCAGTGATATATACTAACCCATGTTTATAGCAGCACAGTTTCTAATATCTCAACCTTGGAAACAGCTCAATTGCCCATCAACTGGAGAGTGGATAAAAATGTGTTTGTTTTTTTATTAAAACAGATTACTACTCAACCATAAAGAATGAGAAATGAGAGACATTTATAGCTAACTGGATGAACATTGAAGACATACTCTTAAGTGAAATTAATAGGATACACAGGTAAATATCAAATAGTTTCTCTGGTATAAAAAACTAAAGGTGTAAATAAGGATCAAAATGTATAATTGATATTGTGTAATAGGAAGAAAAGGTCTAAAGTTGTAGGGGAAATGGGAGGGTCAGGGGAATGGTAAGAAGGGAACAGAAAAAATACGAGAAAAGGAAAAAAATGGAATAAAAATCTTTGTAAATAGGGAAGGGTGGAGTGGGTGAAGGGAGGCTAGGGGAATGGGGAAAAATAACAAAGATACGCTATGTAAAGGTACCAGATCCCAATGAAGAATGGAACTGTATTGTATGCTTAGAATGTACCAATAAAAATACATACAAAAAAATAACAAATTCATTAGATTGTAGGATTAGTTATGATTTTCTTACATATCTGGGTGTTGACATAAAGAGAAGGAAATAGTTTACTTGTAATTACATCATAGGTTCTTTAGGGAACTGCTTACAGCTTTTCATCTCAGTTCTACTTTAGTCTGACAATCACATTCCATTTGCAAGCACACTACAAATCTACTGCAGATGGAAGAGCCTCTATCACAAGTAAGGGAGGAGCCTACCCATTCCTTATCAGTTAAAAGATTATAATCTTTTTTCCTTTTTTTCTTTGGGGACCAGGGATTGAACACAGGACCTTGCACTTGAGAGGAAGGTGTGGTGCCGCTGAGCTAAATCCCCGGCCCAAAAGATACTAATTTTACAATCACACAACACATAACATAGCACAATTACACAACCCATAATAGAAAAATATCTAAAAAAAGACAAATATTTCCTTGCTTTTTAGAGCTGCTGGATTATTTATCTTTGGATAACATAAAGAAAACCTCTGGCATTCCAAAATGTTTCATAGTTGTCATTTTATGAAACATCAGACCTTTCTTAATCTTTCTTCAACTACTATAGGAATGTTATAAATTTTACATAAGTGTAGAAAGAAATATATTTGTTAGTTGTTTTAACTTTGTGTAGCTCCAATCAATAAATATACTGTTATTCCTGGTGGTAAAAATAACAATTGCTATATTCTAGGCATATCTTTTTTCATTATTTCACTTAATCTCTATGAAAGTCTTCAGCCTTAGAGGATATTCTTTTTAGATGAGTAGATAGATAGATAGATAGATATAGATGAGTATACATATATATATAATACATTACCAAGTGATCTATATGTTAAGGATAGGCTGATGCTATTGAGTTCTTTGAAATTGTACTCATTTCTATTGGGGGAAAAAGGCAATTAGGGCAGAGGACACTTCTTTTATTTCAAAACCTATGAAAATCTGAATAACTTTAGATCTGCCTGATTATCAACAGAAAAGTCACACTGCATCACCTTCAGTGCAAATATTGTCATTTTTGACCAAGTATTGACAACAAATTTGATGCTGGCATTCCCCCCATTACAGTCTGTTATATCTTCATTTATAGATTATGGGATTTTGTTTTATCTCAAGTTAATGTCATAGTATTTGTTTGCTCTTCATCAATTGAATTTTGCATTATGGCATATTAAAGAGTATCTTTAAAATAAAAAAATAAAACTTTGTAATCAAAAAGTTTAAAATGACTTGTCATATTTACTGAAAAATTGAATGGAAATTTAAAAAATCTGATTCTGAAGTTTTATTTCTTTTGCAAGTCCAAGTTGAATTAAATGTTGTCTAAAATGCTCTGGAGTTGCTCATTGTATAATTTTGCCTTAAGTACTCTGAACTGTATTTTTCTTAATTTTGCTATTTTTCTTAATCTGTGTTTTGCTCTCGATTTAAGGTCTCTTACCTCACAGAGAATTCTCACTCTAACTCTTAAATTAGAATCAATCTCTAGATACTCAAACATTCCTATGCTACAAATAGAACAACACTGTATTTTAAAAATCCCATCTTCATTATTTTAAAGGACAGATCGTTTCCCCTCTTTAAAACAGTCCAAATGTTACCAACAAGGACAGCATGTCTTAGCTGAGTTCCATCAGCTCATCTGCAGAAGCCTTGGTTCTTTCACCACATAAAACAAAAGCAGTGAACACCCATCCAAGTCTTCTCAGAGCTGAGACATGAAGCCTGCCTACCTTGACTCCTTCTCCCTCCCCACTGGATTTTAATCTGAGAGTTCTTACAGAAAATGTACAGGCAATGGGAGGAGCAAGATTTTATATGATTAATTTTAGAAAATATCTGAATTTATTTCAACTGCCGTATATTTCCAGATTAAAAAGAAATCAGAATGTTCATTATAAGTGGAAGGAACAATAGAACTCAATTTCAGTGAGTCATGTACACAACTACTTTGAATCAGCTTCAGTAGAAGGTTATGATGATATTGAGAATATAATTTAAATTAGAAACAAATAAAGGTAGTTTTATTCTAATTTTGAAGGTGAGGAACAAAACAAGAAAAGTACTGTCAAATAGGGAAGGCTGCTTTGTTGTGCTCAATGAGAATTATGAAAAAAGGTTTGAAATATTTTATTAGCAGAGTGCTACAGCAATTTCTGACATTTTTAAGGAAATGCATAAGTAATTATTTTGCAAGAGCTTGAATAGATTTCAAAGACCACATGAGTCATCTACAATATCATACTTAGAACCTTAGTGAGTGTAACTTTTTGAACTTTGTAGTATATTTCTGAAAATTTGCCTCACTTTAAACCAGACTGAGATTCATTTTTTTAGTTTGAGTTCTGACAAATATATAACAAAGCAAGAAATGTAAGTCAGTAATCATTCCACCTATAGGAATAGAATTTCATATACTTTTTCTTGAAGCCATTAGCTCTTTCAATGATATTAAATCATTATGTGTAAATATCTAGACTTGGTGGCTCTAATAACGCAGAAAACATTTTGTGTGAATATGTACCTTAAGTTGCATGCCATGTAAGTCTAGTTAATATTAAGGGCTGTCTTTCCTTTGTTGGAGAAAGGCCAATGGAGAGTCTGGTCGCTGTTGTTTTATAAAGGGCAGACTAAACTATTTTAATAAATGGCTTATAGCTACATGCAAATTTGTATCTTATATGTATATTAATTAGAGCAAGCAAATAAAGTTCTGATGTAGCCATGACTGGCTGATTAAGAATAAAGAGATCATATAGTCAGATAGACAAGAGATTTTCTGTCCTTTGGATTAAAAGTAGTAAGATATAGTTTTGTATTGCATAATGGCATTTTGGTAAATGCCAGACAATTTTTACAATACTGTTCCAATGAAACTTTCATGGAACTGAAAAATGGCGATTGACCAGTGAGGTCACAGCCATCGTGAAGGCAGCAGCTCCATGCATTTGTCATGGATCTGTAGCAATAATGATAGAAAAAAACCTATTGTGCTGCCTGTTGTATCAAAATACAGCACATACGACTGTATACAGTATATAGCATTTGATAATGATAATAGTAATGTATTGAATATGCTCCACTTGTATCAATTTTACGGTATAATTTACTTTAAGAAGCTTAATGTGGAACAGTATTTCTATGTTGTCACCAGTCTTATGCATCTTGAGTCTCTCCATCATATCAGGAGGCCAGAATGAGTGATTTACTCACACCATCTAGTTCTCCCTAAGTACATTCGGCGATGTTCACACAATGACAAAATATCCTAACAGCATGTTTCTCAGAATACCTTGTCATTATTAAGCAAGGTATGATTCATAATATGACAGACACTATGAATTCAATATTTCCCACTGGCTTAACCCTGTGGTAGGTAAGACTTTTACATGTATCATCTTATTTCAGCTTCACAAGAAATCCATAGAAAAAGTAAGAATAGAGACATTTGCCCAAGTAGTGCCACACAAGTAGAATAGAACTCAATGTAGGTCCCTTTCTAAAAATTGTGTTTTACAATACTCTGTGGCATTGCTTCTCTCAAAAAAATCTTTACTGCTATGAGAAGAATGAGTGGTGTCCTAGCTACCATGAATGAAACTACCACAATCCTTTTCAGGCAGTCATTTCTTGTGGAATAGCTTCTGGGTTTGAGAAAGTTGAGGTATCTAGGATAGAATAAAATTTAAGAGTAATTTCACCATAATCACTTAGCATGGAATATATAACACAGACTGGATTATTAACTATTAAAATCAATGGTCTGAGATTCAGTGTGTGTGTGTGTCTGTGTGTGATTAAAATAATCTTTTAAGTATTTCTAAACTTCAAATTGTGCTTAAAATACTCAAATGGAAAAAAAAACATTTTGTCTGGTTGAAGGTAGGAATAGACACACACCTGCTTAATTGCCTTCAGAATTATCTTAAACATAAAATATAAGTTTGAAGGATGATTAATATTTGTACATATGATAAAAGCATGGTTGTCAAAATATTTTTCTCAGAGAAAACACACACATACACACACAAATACACATGTTCATATAGTGCAGACAGAAATTTATAGACAGAAAGTTTCAGATCAGATCTTTTTTCAACTTTTTATCTGTCTTAAAGGGTGACATGCTAGTTAGTAGAGGCATTTTCTAGTTATAAAGGATTAATAAGCAGGGTGCAAAAATGGAGCATGGGTGCACAAAAAAGTACTTTAATGTTCATGAAAAATAAGACAAAAAGGCATTTTTAATAATGTTTATCAGATAGTTATGTCTTTTGAAAATAAAAGAATTAAGTCATAGCAAGATATGAGTATTAACCAGTAAATTAAATAGTAAATTATTGCAAAATTAAAAGTTAATTAAGTAATGATTTTAGAAAGTTGAACTTAGAAATAAATTCAAAAGTTTTTTAAAATATTTTTTTAATTAAATGAGATAAATCATGCTATAACTTTCATAATATTTTAAAGATATGCAATATTATTCTCTTGGGTTTTTTTTTTTAATAGAAGAAAAGTGGCTGAATCCTGTGCTAATGTGTGGACTTTGATCTATTTTCTTTCCAATTCATGCTTAATTCAGTATCATTGAACTTTAGAGCAATGGTTCTCAAGTAAGAAAGATTTTGCCTGAGCTGGTGGTGGGGTGCATTTGGTGTTGTTGGAGACATTTTTTGTCCTCACAGCTAGGAATAGAGTTATTTTTAGTATCTAGTAAGGAGAAACACTAGTAAATCTTCTACAAGGCACAAGACAACCTCACACAAAAGAGTGATTCTGTTCCAAATGACAATAGTGCTTTCACACCAGAGAAACTATTCGGTATTTACACATGTGTGGCTTATTTATTTCACTTAGGAGTATATCCTCAATATGTATCCATTGTCTTATGAATGAATCTAATTTCTCATTCTTTATGGTTGATTTGTATTCTATTTTATAGAAATATAATAGTACATAAGATCCCAATGAGATAGTTGACAATGTGAAATAGGAAGAAAAAGGCCAAAGGTGTAGGGAAAGTGGGAAGGGTAGGGGAAAGGTAATGAGGGAAAAGAAAAAAAAATGTGAGAAAATGAAAAAATGGAAATAAAGGGTTTGTAAATGGGGAGGGTAGGAGGGAGTGAAGGGAGGGCAGGGACAAGGGGAAAAAATGAGAACCAAGACCTGTTATGTAAAGGTACAAGATCCCAATGATGAATGTAACTGCACTGTATACTTAAAACGTACCAATAAACTCAATGAGGAAAAAAAAATGACAGTAGTGCTGAGGTGGAGAAATCAGCTTTCAAGTAATGTAAAATTCATCTGAGGAGCTAGCTTAGTCCATTGAAGAGCAACCTCAATCTATTCAGGCTACTATAACGAAACAGCTCTGGAATGGTTAATTTAGTTGTTAATTTGACTGGATTGAGGGACCCTTAGAGAACTGGCAACACATATTTCCGGGTGAGTCTATGAGGGTGTTTCTTGATCAGACCATCGCTTGAGTCAGCAAGCAGAGCAGGGAAGACCCACCTGATGTAGCATCACCTAAAGGGAGGGGACTAGGTAGAAAGAAAAAGCAGGATGGGAAAGCTCACAGGTACATGGATGCTTCTCAACTGAAAGTATTTTCTGCTGCTTTCGCTACCTAAGGACATCAGACTACAAGTTCTTCAGCCCTTGTACATGGCCTGCTGTGCCAGCAGCTCTCCCAGGAGCTTCCAAACCTTCAGCCTTGGACAGGGGCTGCACCATTGGCCTCTCTCATTTGGAAGCTTCCACCTACTTGAGCAGCTACCAGTTTCCTTGGCTCTCCAGCCCTCAGATAGCCACTGTGAGATGATCCAACCTCTGATAGTGTTAGCCAATCTAATAAGTAGGCTCTGAAAATCATACATACATACATATGTGTGTGTGTGTGTGTGTGTGTGTGTGTGTGTGTGTGTGTGTATGGGATTATAATCAACAGAAATTTGTTTCCCTCAGTTCTGGTGAACAGGAAGCCTAAGATCAGGGAAATTCAGATTCAGCATCTTGAGAGGGCCTACTACCTGGTTCCTAGATGGAGCTATATGTAACGCTGTCTTCCTGTGGCTGAAGGACAAGAGAGCTCTCTGGGGCCTACTTACTTACTTACTTACTTACTTACTTATTTATTTATTTATTTATTTATTTATTTATTTATTGATTGATTGATTACATATGTGTGTGTGTGTGTGTGTGTGTGTGTGTGTGTGTGTGTATGGGATTATAATCAACAGAAATTTGTTTCCCTCAGTTCTGGTGAACAGGAAGCCTAAGATCAGGGAAATTCAGATTCAGCATCTTGAGAGGGCCTACTACCTGGTTCCTAGATGGAGCTATATGTAACGCTGTCTTCCTGTGGCTGAAGGACAAGAGAGCTCTCTGGGGCCTCCTTATTTATTTATTTATTTATTTATTTATTTATTTATTTATTTATTTGTACTTACTTACTTACTTACTTACTTATTTATTTATTTATTTATTTATTTATTTATTTATTGATTTTTTGATTGGTACTGGGAATCAAACTTGGGACCTTGCACTTGTGAGGCAGGCAGCAGAACCTCTAAGCTTCATCCCTGGCTTTCGGTCATTTTTTAGAAATGCTGTCAACTCCTAATCACTTAGTCACCTGTCAAAACATCTCTCTTTTTTTTTTTTTTAGGTACTGGGGATCGAACTCAGGACCTTGCACTTGTGAGGCAGGAGGTGGAGCTACTGAGCTACAACCCCAGGACAAAAGATCTCATTTTTTAATACCATCATGGAGGGCAGGATTTCAGCAAAAGAATTTCAAAGGAGAAAAAAGAAACATTTAGACCATGAGAAGTTGACAAAAATATACACGTTTCCAAACACTGCCTTCAACAATTATGATTTCAAGAGAAGAGATAAAATTTAAGTATCAGCCCCCAGGTTATTTTCCTCAGGTAACATTTTGAGCAATATCAAAGTTTCTATTCAGACAATGATGAGTATTATCTATTATTGACTGTGCTAACTACTTTTCTTTTGTTGCTTAGACAATATATCTGATACCCAAAGTTAAAGGGGGAAAGGTTTATTTGGCTTACAGTTTGTAGCGGTTTCAGTCTATAGTTGGCTGGCTCCAAGACAGAGTGGCGCATGGGCATTGCAGAGGAGAAACAATATGGCGCACACAAAATAGCAAAGCTAACAAGAGACATAAAAAGCCTCTTCCTGCCCCTTTTACCCCATCCAGACTACCGGGACTAGGGTGGTGCCAAACCAGTCACTCGTGTGTAGTGGTTTAGTACTCATAAACCCTTAATTACAGCATCACACATTCAGATTCAATAACCTCCGGAAAAGGCTCATGAGGCTTTGTGGGGTCATCTACCTATACACTAGCCATTACACTGACCACTATTATTGACTTTTGATCATTATTGAACTTATTTTGCCTAAGAGTGCCATTTCAATAGGCATAGTCAGGCAATGACAAGCTAAAATTTCACCAATTATATCCACATATAGATCTTCTGAAGAGAAGCAGCATCGTCTGGGAGCGTGTTAGAGTATCAGGCCCCAAACCAGATTGATAGCCTCATGATCTACATTTGCACTAAAACTCTGGCTCTTATGATTGTGTGGCTTTACTGAAATAATCAATATAAGGTATGTGCATATAATGATTAACATTTTAGATTACTATTTGTGGTGAAGGTGACGGCGGCAATGATCATACTATCAATTGGGCAACAAGGAGAAGTTGAAGATGGAATAACTTCATGAAAATTTCCTTCAGAAAAGATAAGAATGAACCTAGAGTTCTATTATTTCTCTATTTTTGTGTTACTGACTGCTGTACTTAGTAGTTTAAAACACCTACTTATATGTTTCTCTTCTGTAGCATGACTTGGCTTCTAAGTGTCATAACCAGAGTATGAAAGGTTAAAATAGGTGTCAGGTGGCTCATCTATTGAAAAATTCACTCCCTCTCTCATTTCATGTGGGCTGAATTCAGTTCCCCACGGTTGAAGGCCTGAGGTTCCCTTTCTGTGAAATCTGCTGCGGGAGTGACTTCACTTGTGGAGACCACTCGTATTCTTTCCCACATTTCCCCTTTCTGTCCGCAGGTCAGCAGTTGTTATTCAACCCTCATGCTTTGAGTCTGACTTTTCCTCAGTCACTAGCCAAAGAAGAGCCAATTATCGTGCCTATGAAATTAACTTGGACAATCCACCCGAGCGCCTTTTCTTTTTAAACGTAGTGAATTAAATCATTTTTATTTACGTTAGGACACTGAACGTGTGTGTACGTACAGTGAAATATTCAACCCTATCTAGAATTTTTTTATTAGTACACGTTTGTAGTACATAACGTTTACATTCCCTGGGGAATTGGTTCGTGTATCTAACACATCATAATTTCTTTTGTTCATCCCTTTTTCTTCCATCTCTTGATCCCATTCCATTTTTTTGTACGTGTTTACCGTACATAATAATTACATTCCTTGTGTGGAGTTTATACATGTACCTAACACATCTCAATTTCTTTTTTCATCCCATTTCCCTCCGCCCGACCTCTTCTTCCAACTCTTGGTTGCCTTCCTCTTTGAGAAAGATCAATCTCCCTACTTCCTATTATCTATCTTTTATCTTGCTCTTTATTTATACTTTGGGTTTCTCCTATAAGAGGAACCCATGCTATCTAAGCCTACAGGTCTCAACTGTCCCATAATGTAACCAGATGACAGCACTGGTGGTTATGCAGTGGGCAGGAGGTCTTGGAAGCATCTCAGTATTCTGCCCACCACACAACTGACTGAGGACCCTCAACTGGGAGGGAAATATCTGTAGTAGACAAGAAGGATAAGGAGGTAGGGCACCATGTCAGTAAATTTATTCGCCTGCCTGTGGAGGGTGTCAGAGACCTCAATTATGTTTGCCAAATCGGTGTTAATGTACTGAAACAGCTGCTATAGCCAACGGGGATGGACAGAGTTAAACAGAAAAAATAAAACAGAAGTTATCAGACAATGCTGAGAGTCCAGCAGGAGCTGATCTGTGCCTCAGGAGAGCAAGTTGGTTTACACAAGGGCAGAGCAGTCACAGGCTAAAAGTGATGTCAATAGCTGTAACACGGTACCAGCGGGAGAGGCCAGAGGCCCAGCTTCTGTGTCTACGCCCTCCCCAGCAGAAAGTGTTCTCAAAATGTAGCCAGCTTACCATTGACCGAGATCTGGAAAAATAAAGAAAAATGTTCTAACTCCCTGTTACTATTTTAAAATCTTTATGTGAGGATGAAGAGGATTGCATATGCCTCAAACTTCACAAATTTATACAGGTAAATGACACCGTGAAATTGATTTTTTTAGGGCTGCTTCTAAGTCAGAGGATGACAGAGCTTTATCATCCTCCATGGGGCTGCAAGGCAGATGTTATGGTTACCCCACGGACAGCAGGCTTTTCTGAGAAATTCTTGACAATGATGTCCAAGCTGAATAGAATACAGGGACAATTATTTATCTTTCCTCATACTTTATTACAGATAAGAGATTGTGAAGTATGACTCTGACAAAAAAAGTGGGTGACACCTCATTTGTCATAAGTCTCATAGGTACAACAGCCTTGTGAGGATGTGCTTTGTCCTTCACACTTCTCACCCTGGTGCACACAGCAGCAAGGCAAAGAGGGAGGCAAGGCTTCCTGTCTAGCCTCTGTCCATCCCTGAAGTCCCAGAGCCTGTAGTGACGGTGTGTGATTTCACTTTGGGAGTATCAGAAAATGTCAGAACAGATTCCCTTTACATAATGGACTCTTTTAGTGTAATTTAAAAGTCATATCCTTGAGTTTCAGTTGAAACTATTAGGTAGGTCCAAAGGAAGCAACTTTAAATTATGGTTTTATATACAATGAGCTATGCTTTCTTTAAGTTTTAATTTTTTTCTAGATACTCCTAGAGTAGTTTAAGAGCTTTTATGTCTGTTGATGGGGCCATCATTTGAAAATTAACTTGTGATGAAGACAAACATTCTATACTTGCTTCCCTTAAGATATATTCATTATTGAGTTTACAATAAAGATAAATAATGCCATGAATGGGGACCCTTAAACTGCTAATCACAATCACTGATCAAGTAACAAATTACAAGTTAAAATCACATATAGCTTTTCTGGTTTGCCTTAACTCATGTTTTTTAGTTCTGCTTAATTTAGCTTACAATTGCACATATAAAACATCATGAAACATGTCTCTTTAGAATTTATGCAAAGTTCCACAGTTGTTTGTTTATACGTGATCCCAAGAAAAATATTATGGAGGAATATAAAGCTGATAATTGGTAAATGAAAAATGGAATAACATTTAGAGCTTTCAATTAAACATTCTCCATATGTTAAGCATTTTTGGTAAATGCCTCATTTCATGTGCTTTATTTGAAGAAACAGTTGTGATTTCATGTTATAAAGAAGCAACAGATCATCAGAAATGTTGTACTAAGTTAACAGTCCAGTAGGAAATCTGAAATTCTTATCCAGTCTCTGAATTTTCCCCGTGAAGTCATGGTGTATCATTTCTCTGTGCAGAAGTCTCTAATGGATTCTTTTTTTCTCGTTAAGAACCTTTATCACCACTGTTCCAACTTCCAGCTTCATCTCGACCCCTTCCCTTCCCCTGATTCTCCCAGGCCCACTCTCTCCAGAGCAAACTCCTGCTTTAACCTCTTACTGTTCTCACTTCCCAATTCCCTTCGCACAAACTCTAGCCATGGTTTGCTTCCTTGCTTGGAAGCAAGTTTGAAAAAATGTTTACAGTTTTACTTAGGTGTCAACTCATCAGACAGATATTGTATTATTATCCCTTTACCCAGTTTTATATTTTTTCATAGTACTTATTTATGTATTTCTTCATTTGTTATCTGCACCTCATTTCTCTCTTCACGAAAATAGTACTTCAGTTTGCTTAGTCCCGCATCTCCTACACTTAGAACAAAGCCTGTCATGTAGTAGTCATTTCAATATTGTTTAATGAATCTATGAATTATTAACATTTTATACATCAAGGGCAAACATATAGTGTGTGATTGGGTCCTGAGAATCTGAAATTCAGTTCAGAAAAATCTAAGCACACCCTCAGTTCAGGGACAGCTTTATACAACAAATACAATTTTATACAAGACTCTAAAAGGCTTAATGCCTATATTTTAAGATAACAACGATAAAGGCAGGAGTAAGACCAGCGTTAGGAAATATGCTCAACTTTGGATGAAATTCTAGTTGTTGTTGTTATTTTTTGTAACGGGGATAGAACTTGGATCCTTGCGCTTGCGAGGTAGGTAGTGAGTGGAACCACTGAGCCAAATCCCCGGTCCTCAACTTTGGGTGAAATATAATATTTTTAAGGGGGTAACAGGAACAAATTCACGTGAGTTGAAAAGAGAAGGAAAGAGGGAAGGAAGAAGTAGGCCAAAAATGTACAGTCACTTAAAGCGGCTAGCGATTGGTGGAAGAAAGAGGGAGAGGATTCCCCCTGATCTAAATGGCTACGGGCCTCCATAGGCGATCCACACAGAAGATGTAGTGACATAATAAAAACAGCAGGCGAGGAGCCCAGCCCGCAGTGGGCCCGACAGTTTCCTGGCAAGGGCGAGGCCTTAGTCTATATTTATGGCAGAAAGAGTCTGGTAGGCCATGGGATTGAAATTACATGGGGGAGGGAAAGAAAAATGGGAAATTAGCAATCTGTTTAGATTTGATCAATTGTCAGGCATTTTTCCAAACTTTGCATACCTTGTATGTAAATTAGCACAGACATTCACTCAATGATATTACTTGATGTTATAAATAAGGAAATTAGAGTTCACAGAAAATCAAAGAACTTGAACAAGATGGATTATTTAGTAAGGCTTTGTGTTCAATCCAGATCTGTCACTTTCTCGCATTCATTCGGTCTCTGTTTTTCTTTCATTAAATTGTTATTGTTGTTTACACAATTGGCATTAATTGAAGTAACATTATAAAAGGAGAAAATTTATAAAATGTGCATGCAAGATGAAGCACAAAAGTTCAAGCAGTGTTTGATTTTTATTTTTACTCAAGACTTTATGTACTTTGTGATATGGATGTTCGTTCACTTCAACACACCTACTCTCCTGAACTTTATAGCTTAGACTAACATGTTCAGGCCACTGGCATTAGCCTACAGCTAGTTCATTTTACCTAATACAAGCCTATTTTATAATAAAGTGCTGACTATATCGTGTACACACATATATGGATACTTTGAAGTGATGACAAGAATCTTAATACTATAGGCAACACAGCACACTGAAGAACATCAGTTCACTGCATCAGTGTGTTTGGCCAGGAGCTCCAGCTTGCTGTCATCGTCCAGCATTACGAAAAGGTGTCATGTCACCAATTGCCGGTGTACATAAAGGCGAAAATTCCACATCTGAGCTACAGGTTCTACCGAATGCATAACACCCTTTCACCACCATAAAGTCAAAAAGCTTGGAAGTCAAACATTCATAAGTCAGGGACCGTCTTCATGTGGTTGCTCTTCCGTCTCGACTGAGATATGCAATTGTTCTACTGGATTGGTCTCATGTTCTCACTGTGCACCCACTGGGAGCCAGGAGGGTCCCCCTCAGATCTCCAGTGTGGTGCACCATTTTGAACACAGACAATACTGCGGTTACTGTCTATGAAACATAGTTCACAATAAGCAAGGCGACGTATATAGATGTCTCACTCATAACATCACTGCCATTGGAGTCAGTCTTCAGCACTGGATCCAGAATACCTAAAAAGATTTGGGTTAAAAGTTCACGTTTTCTACTAACACGTGGACTAAGTGGGTCATTTTGAGAGCACAGAACAAATTATAGCATTTTTTTAAGCTTCACAATACAATTTCTTTATCATCTCTTTACCAATAGTTTTACTCTAACCTCTTTTGCTTATTAATTCAACCCTTTTGCAAAGGAGATAATTTGTAATTCATATTTAAAGAGAAAAGACAGAAGCTTCCTATCCATGTGCTCAAGACAGAAAGCGTTTTATGGTTATCTGTATCTGGGTCAAAACACTGTCTTCTCAGAAGCTTCGGTCAATGAATCACATCTAAATTGCATGTTAATTTCTATGATGATGATGTTGGGCTTTCTCTGAAGATAAATGGGTCCTGCAGCTAGAATTTATTGAGAGTGTAAACTCCACCAAAATATGTTTTGTTTTGCAAATGATAGACCATTTCACCAATTCTTTCTTTTAATATGATGAATAGCTATATCCATAAATTTAAAACATAGCATGAAGTTATATATTTATTTTCCTCTCAGTTGACTACATCAGAACACTTTAAAGTCCCTGTGACTTTCACAGATGTGTTGAGTTGTACTTCAGGACTTCTACTGTAAGGCATTATTATGTTTATTTGGAAAAAGTATATGGAAAATGGTTCATTGAATCTTTACAAAATTATTTTCCAATGCCATAGTCACTGAGAAATCAAGAACTTGGTATCAGTGGATAGAGTGCAAATTTTGTTTAGAAATTATCTGTTTCTATGATTTGGCCTGTATTTTCATTATCTTTTTATTTTCTCATTGAGTTTACTGGTACTTTTTAGGTAGACAGTACAGTTACTTTCATCATTGGGATCTTGTACCTTTATATGCCAGGTCTTGGTTCTCATTTTTTCTCCATACCCCTGCCCTTCCTTCACCCCTCCACCCTTCCCTATTTTCAAAAGCTTTGTTTCCATTTTTTCATATTTTTCCTTTTCCCTTGTTTCTTTTCCCGTACCCTTCCCACTTTCCCTATACCTTTAGCCCTTTTCTTTCTATTTCACATCTGTCAATCATACCATTTGTGTCTTATTTACACTTTAAGTTTTTCACACCAGAGAAACTATTTGGTATTTGCACATGTCTTAAAAACGTGCCAGAGTGCAGAGATTGAAATACAAGGGCAAATCAAGTCAGACAAGTAATGAGACTTCTATTTAGTATTTTTTTCTTCATGTTTTGTACTATTTTTATACAGTTTTATGTATAATTTGATGGGCTTTAATAAATGTACACAGTCGAGTAACCACCACCACAGTGTTAACTCAGGATATTTTCTTTATGCCAAAAAGTTTCCTAGGATCTATAAGTGGACAATCCCTTCTCTGCATCCCCAAGTTAATGATTGGCAATAACCAAATAACCACTTCACTGCTTTCAATTACATAATGTTATCTTTCCTGGATTGTCATGTTGGTGGAATCACAAACTTTATTCTATCACTTAGCATAATATCTCTGAGATTTATTCATGCCGCTAAATATATCAACAGTTCACAACTTTTTATCACTAAACAGGTTTCTATTATATGGATATACCACAATTTGCTTATGCATACATCTGTTGATAGACATTTTAGTTGTTTTACAACTTGGTTCTATGAAGGAGTGAAAATATATGGATATATGCTTTATGGGCATGTATATTTTTCTTTCACTTGGTTAAGTATGTAGAAATGAAACTGCTAGACTAATATGAGAAATGGATGTTTAACTTCATATGAAACTGCCAAACTGTTCCTTCACCTGGTATTTACTAAGGTCTGGCATTGTCCTTTATTTAGTTTTAACCGTTGTAGTAATCAAATCCCCTTGGGCTTTTAATTTGTTCTGCTCTAATGAATAATGATGTCAAGTGAGCATCTTTACATGTGCTTATCTAGCATTATGTATCAGAAACAAAATTTGATCCTTGATCTAAGCCCTCTAGACTAAATTCTTAGGTATAATTTTGAGAAGCGCAATCCTGAATCAAAGAAATGTTAGGTTCATTCATGGTTTCTTAAAAATGCACATCTGATATTCTCCCATATCTTCAGTGATAGCCCTATGTCAGCAGTCATTAGTGCTAATTTACATATCCAAGGACAAATTATTGTGTTCTAAATATTTTATGAACAAACTTCTCTATAGCAAATTATAAAATGTACACATAATCAAACATTACGTTGAATAAGTGGGCTTATCTTTAAAGGGATTAATTGTAGATTTTTTTCCAGTGACACAATCACTGTCCTTATATTAGTTCAAATATAAATACTTTGCTTTTTCAGAAAAGAGGTAGAGAAAAAACACTAAATATAAGATACATTAGATATTAATTTTTGTCCCCAGAACCTATAATTATTCCTTGCAAATATTAAGCATTCATGTTTTATAATCTTAATGTCTTTGTAATTTGCCCTTGGATCTTCCATGACGATCATATTTTTGGTAGTTATTCTTTTTACTTTTATATTTGCAGGATGTAATGATTACATTCACAGTAGGGAACTGGTACACGTATGCTAGCACATTTCAATTATTTTTCCCCCTTCCCTTCACTCCTCTTTTATTTTTCTAGCATCATATTCATTTATTTTTCTTATAAGACTATATAAAAATTATCATATATACAGATTGAAAACCAGACTAATAGGCAAAAGGACATATAAAACACATGTAAGAGAATTGTACTAAGACAAGCTACACTTTTGGATACATTGTATGTACCTAATTACATTACCTTTTCTCTCTCTGTCTCTTATCCTTGTCATGTTATATGTAATATAGTATATACATGGCATATTAATATGTGGAGATATACTCTGCATATATATATATATATATTATATTTTGCATATAAGAGAAACCAGGTGATATTTAAGCTTGTATGTCTGAGTTACTTCACTTAACATTATGAAGTCAAGGTGCATCCACTTTCCTACAAATGGCTCAAATTTAACCTTTATGGTAGAGTGGTAGTCCATTGTATATAAACACCATATTTTCTTTATCCATTTATCTTTTGATAGATATATAGGATGCTTCCAAGATTTAGCTGTCATGAACTGTGCTATTAGAATCATACATTCATATACCACTGTGGAATGATGTATTTAATTCTTTTGGGAAGATACATAGAATGGGAATAGCTCAATCAAGTGGAATTTTTATTTTATTTTATTTTTTTGAGGAATCTCCATAATGATTTTCATAGTGGTTGTATCAGTTTACAGTCCCATCAACAATGGAGAAGTGCCCCTTGCCCCCCAGAGCCTTGTAACCATTTGCTATTGGTTGATTTCCAACATCATACTAAATAGAGAGAAGCTGAAATCTTTCCCTCAGAAATCAGGAACAAAGTAAGAATGTCAGCTATTTGCCCTTCTCTTCAACATAGCTCTTGAAACATTAGCTACAGCAACAAAACAAGAGAAAGAAATAAAAAGGCTATCGATAGAAAGGAAGAAGTTAAATTATCATTTGCAGATGACATGGTCCTCTATCAAAGAATCTAAAAACTCCACCAAAAACATCTAGAAAAAAATCCAAATCCAGTAGCTTAGCAGAAAACGAAGTCAGCACACAAAAATCAATAGTGTTTCTGTACACCAATAACAAACTCCCTGAGAGAGAAATTAGGAAAACGATACCTTCACAATATCATCATGAAAATTAAAATGCTTGGGAATTAACCTAACCAAGGATGTGAAAGAACTCTGCAATTAAAACTATAGTACTCTTAAAAAGGAGATGGAAGAGGATATCAGAAAATGGAAAGATATCTGCTACTCCTGGATGGGCAAAATAAATATAGTCAAAATGGCTGTACTTCCAAAACTGAAAGGAAACCTAAAATTCACAGAGATCCAGAAGAGATCTAGAAGAGCAAAAGCAGTTCTGGGCAACAAGAGTAAGGCAAGGAGCATCACAATCCCAGACTTCAAGTTATAATGAAAAGCTACAGTGATAAAAACGACATAATATTGTTTAGGAAAAAAAAAAAAAACAGAATCATGGATCAGAATAGAAGATACAGAAACAACTCCGGGTTCACTAAGCTATGTTATCTATGACAAAGGAGCTCAATTCCTTCCATGGAGAAAAAGCAGCCTCTTTAACAAAGTACGCTGGGAAAACCTGCCTATTCACATAGTGAAGATTGAACCTGGGGCTGTATCTGTCACCATGCACTAATTTAAAATCAAAGTGTATCAAAGATCTAAACATTAGAACAGAAACAATCCTTTTCAAGATGAAATAAGTAAAATGCTTGAAGATACAGGTGTGGACAATGACTTTCTTTACAAAACCCCAGTCACACAATAAATAGTACCAAGAATCAACAAATAGGATCACATCAAATTAAAAAGCCTTTGAACTTGGAAACAGCCCAACTGCCCATCAACTGGAGACTGGATAAAGAAGATGTGCTTTGTTTGTTTGTTTGTTTGTTTTATAAAATGAGTACTATGCAGCCATAAAGAACGAGAAACTAGAGACATTTATAGCTAAGTGATTGCACATTGAGGACATATTCTTAAGTGAAATTAATAGGACACACACGTATAAATACCATATAGTTTCTCTGGCGTGATAAACTAAAAGTGTAGATAAGGGTCAAAATGTATAATTGATATTTTGTAATAGGAAGAAAAGGCCTAAAGGTATTGGGCAAATGGGAGGGGTAGGGGAAAGGTAAAAAAGGGAAGGGAAATAAGAGAAAAGGAAAAAAAAAAATGGAAACAAAGTCTTTGTAAATAGGGAAGCAGGGAGGGAGGAAGAGAGGGCAGGGGAGTAGAGAAAAAATAAGAACCAAGATTTGTCATGTAAAGGTACAAGATCCCAAAGATGAATGTAGCTATTGTATATCTACAATGTACCAATACAAATATTTTTTTAAAAAGCCTTTGAACTACCAACAAAGTGAAGAGGCAACGTATAGAATGGGGAAAGATGCCAGCTACTCCTCAGACAAATGACTAATATCTAGAGTATAAAAAGAACTAAAAAAGTCAGACACTCCCAAATTTAAAGACCCAATTAAAAAGTGAGCATCTGAAATGAATGTACTTCTCAGATGAAGAAATGCAAATAGCCAATAAAAACATGAAAAATGTTCAGCATCATTGATCGATCAAGGGATGCAAATGCAAACACTGAGATTTCATCTCTTCCCCAAAAAAATGACTGCTAACAATTAATTAGTGTTCATTCTTCAAAGTTGAAAGATATTAATGAGGCTCTGAGGATTGTCCTCCACTGAGTTGGGAATTTTTGGAAGAAGAATTTAGGTTATCAGCTAATGGTTGTAGGAGGACAATGGAAAAAAAGAGCTGAGCAGATTATAGTGTTAAGGTTATTGGATTTGTAAGGTGACAGGTCTGTCATTAATTTCCTAGGGAAATGTTTAACCTGTTTTAGACTTCATGTTTTAATCACAAACTGAAGATTGCTGTATACCTATGAAAACTGGTAAAGTATGAATGAGAGCCAATCACAGCAGCTGCTATCATTTGACACCCAATGAGTCTTAACCACTGAAGAGGAGAAGGAGGCGGGATCAGGACTAACAGCCATGGAGTCCAGCTGAAACATAGGCTTCAAGGTTGGCAAGTGACGGTGCATGCTAAAATAGCAGGAAAAGGAAGTATTAAGGGCAAATTGTGTTGATTGCAGCGAATTCTATAGCTAGCCTTGTTAAAGATTAGTGTTTTCTACAGCAAGGAAAGAAAAAAAAAAGGATGAGGGATAATAGAAAAGGGGAAAAAAATCCTATAAAGCAGCCAGAGGCAAAACGAGTCCAAGTTTGGAAAACTCAAATATGAATCTTACCTAATTGTCGCTGAACTCAAGTCACACTGCCTTTACAGACATCTTAGCACCAGTCTAAAGAGACTGCCTCAGGCATGCCGGGGAATCCTCATGTAGGTGAAATTGGACAAGGTCAGTACTTTGTTCAGAATCACATCTAATACATCTCTTCTTGTTAGCTACTGTATGTGACATTTTTATCTTAAGATCAAGCTACTATCAGAAGCCGATTTCCTCATATGAGACTCTAGTTTCTTAAGACACATGCTCAACTCTCTAGGAATATGTGTATACAATATATAAAATTTACTTATACATTTGTATACATCAAAGTATAGCTTCTTATGACATATGTTTATAAGAAATATATATATAATATGCAAACATTTACACATCCACATCTATGTAGATGTTTTGTATATATAAATAAACACACACATATATGCACTTGTAAATAGATGTACATATGTTAAATTTAAGGAAAACCCTGTCTGCTGTTACAGAAAATGGCTATTGATCCAGTTAAAGGAAAAGCAATTCTAAATCAGAGAAGAATAGGTTTAGTTTCATAACTATCATTGAAGAAATGAGGATTGGGAAGGAATAAGCACAAGATGCTTGATTGAAAGATGTGATGAACTTTCTGCAAGTAGGTAGCAGAGTACATGACCTGTACAAGGTAGAAAATGGTCCTTTGTCATGTTGACACTATTAAGCAGTGATACATGGTACATAGTGATAAACACAGTCATCTTTGGTAAGGTCTCACATGCAGTCATAGGCAGTCGGCACCTGTTCATGAAGATGGAGGGTAGGAGTGTGTGATTCTGAAAAGACGGGCAAGAATCCAGTGGTATGTGGAAGAAAGAATAGTAAATATTGCTACCAGGGTTTAAGATTCCAGTCTTCCACGAACTTACTGGGTAAGAGCAGAAGTTTGAGACTCACTGGAGGAGGTACACAGTTTGCTATCAATGTAAGAAAACTGGGCTAATAAGAACAACAATAACAACAACATCAACAACAGCCAGAGACCTCTGTTGTTAAATTATGGTGTAAGGAAAAACCAGGGAACAAAAGAACAAGAGAAATTACATTGGTCAATTCAATGGCCAAGTTAAAAACATAAATGACTTAATGATAAACAGCGTTTTAAACCCAGCCAATATCTATTAATTATATGGCACACACCTGATACTCTGTTATATAGGTACTATTTAATTTTCAAAATGATCCCAAGAAGTGTGAATTTTGATTATCTTTCTATAGATGATAAAGTTAAAGCTCAGAGTAAGGTAACTTCAAAGATACGAAAGGTAGAAAATGACAAATCAAAATGTGTGACTGTTAGAGCTCTAAGCCTTAGATCACAGAATCGGTTCTCTTTTACATAGGAAGCTGATAATACAGAGTATTGTGTAGCTTCTGGGATCCTTCGAAGCAAAGGGGTCCTTAGCTTATGACACAGCTGCCAGAACAATGTGATAGGACTGGCCGGAAAAGTAACCGGAGGTGGCACCGTGGTCATTATTTCCTTAGCTCTGATGTGAATGCAGTTCATTGCTGCACCCAGAGCACACCCTGTATCTGCCACCGGCTCCACCAGCCTCATTTCCCAGCTCACTGCTGAAGCAACCTCTTCAGTGGCACCCAGTGAGGGAAAGAATCAAGGTGGGAACTAGGGTGAGACAAAAGAGAAACCCATGGTGTGAATTAAAGCGTGGCTCTCAGGATCATGGCTCTCAGGATCTCACTGCCTGTGTGAGCTGCTCCTTAAATTCTGTTCCTGGGTCAAATGCCTTCAGATACTATCTGCCACGAGTCCTCCACTGACACCATTTCTGGGCAGAAGAGATAAGCTGATAGATGGATAGGTAGATCAATACTCTTTATTCCTTGAGGAATCCTAACTTTATTGAATTTTTCTGGAGCACTAGCATAATTCATGAAGTCACAGATTAAAACTTAGCACTATATCGGTTTCTACCCAAGTCACTGACATAATTTGCATACTATGTGGCTCTTCATTTCCAGGAATGTCCCTGGGAGTGACATTTCATCATATGTCTTACAATTGTTAAGTACTTCTAAATGTTTAGCAAACACGTATACAACAAGGAAGCAACAGGAAAATTCTTCTAATAGTTATTTTTAAGCAAAGGGTTTTTTTCCTTAACTGCAACTTTAGATAGAAAACATGTGAGTTCCACAAAAAAATACAACCCTGCACAATCTCAATCTCTGTGTGCACAGGCACTCTAAGAAACTCTAATCCCACATGCATACTTCTGTCTGATTTGTAGATCTGTTAACCTCTTTTTTGAAAAACATTGGCTGTTCCCAGTCAATATTTTTTCTGCCCACCAAAATGTTGCTAGCAGAGTAGGGGACTGCATTCTCAGTCACGTTGTGATGAAAGAAATACCACAGAAATAATGAGTCTTTGATGAACCACAAAATAGTTCATCTTTAACTGTATGTTGCGTGGAGTACATAGGTCTAGTACTGCCAGGAAGTGCACTCACAGATTTTAGAATGTAATAGTCGTAAACATTAAATATTCCACTTCCTAATTTCTCCATAGTCATATAAGAAAAAGGACAGAAGTGGCATTTTCCCCAGCACATTAATTTATACTTCCAAAATTTCCCACACTAGTATCCACAGTTTACTCATCCATTTTAAAAATTTTCTCTGATTCAAAGCATGTCGTAGGCATTTTATCTAAAGTTGACATAATCATAATTATTATAGTTAGGAAGACTGCCTTTACATGAGTTTTGTCAAATACTGATCTAAAATTATATCTGTTATTTCTACTTAATATTAACAAAATAAAAATTAAGACAATAGATTTTTTTCCTCAAAAATTTATGTGTTAAAAAGTGCAAGTATATGTGAAAACAATATCCTACTGTTGCCAGTGGCAGTTGAAGAATAAATGTCAGGGACTTTATTTTTATGCTTTGTTAGAAGAAACAATAAGTAATGTACAAACACAGTACTGTTCAATTAAAAGTAACAAATTTATCCCAAATTAATGACACAAAACAAAATCATGGTGGCAGCTAAAATAATGGCCCTTAAAAATACCCACATCCAAATCCTCAATATCTGGGATTATGTTTCCATCCATGGTACAAAAATAAAAATAAAGACTTAGTACATGTTGCTAAGTAAGAGATTATGAGATAATAAGGATATTCTAGATGATCTAAATCATCTGAGTGAGTCCAAAATAAGCAAAAGGCTCCTTGCAAGAGCGTGGCAGGATGATCAAAGTCCAGCAAGGAGCCTGCAGTCACAGAGTGCAGTGCTCTTCAAATCTAGAAAGGACTAGGAAATGGGCTTTTGCCTAGAACCTTCCAGAAGAATTCAGGCTTGATGACTTTAGGTCTCCTGATCTCCAGAAATGAAAGATAATTGACATATTTTAAACCTCTAAATTTTTAATGATTCATTATAGCACAAGTAGGAAATGAATGCATTCAACTGGATTACTTGTTCAATTTTGATATTTTGAAAAATGTCAATGCAGATTAAATTAAGCATGTTAAAACTCAGATTAGATTTGGTGTTGAATAGATATGAGCTACAGAGGCACTGAAAATTGTTTTTTAAAGGTATCTTCAACTGACAAGAACAAATAAGAAGAAATATCTCCTCTAATATTATAGAATAGTAGGGGCTGGGGTTTAGCTCAGGAGTTCTGCCGCCTGCTTTGCAAGTGCAAGGTCCCGAGCTTGATCCCTGGTACAAAAAAAAAAAAGTAGAATAATAGTAATATTGTAGAATAAAAAAAAATGATGGAAATAATCACTGTGTGTTTTTAGCACATTGATAGAAATGAGGCAGGAGGTTAGGGCATGGCAGGTCAGTTGGACAATTGGGTGTGACCTAGTCACAGTGAGGGTGAACGTGCAGAACTACTTTGAAGCCCCGCATGGGACAGCTCGGTTTTCAGTTCAAAAGAAGCCATAAAAGATAGTGGTGTTTGATTTATTGCCACTGTCCTCTAGTTCTTGCCCAACTGCACGCAGGTTGTATTTTCCTTTTCTTTAGAGTACCTCTTCCTCTTGAGCAATTATTTTTGCATGCTTTTTCACTTCCTTTTCTTCTTTTGTCTTAAATAAGCATTGAACTCTTATGTCCATCATTTGTTCTTTCCAATTCTTAGAACAGGACAGCAGAGCCCAGAAAGGACCACTGGCCAGATTCCCATAGGATAAGAATAGTAAGACATTACTGTGTAGTAGATGCATAGAATAAAAGCATGAAATACATATTTAGTATTCATAAAATTAAGGGCTTTACCAGTTTCCATGGAAAAGTAAGTGTTAATGCAAATTCTTATCAAAATTTCAATGACAATTTCTTCACAAAAATCAGAAAAAATTCTAAAATCTTAAAATTTATATGAACTTTCAAGAGACCTGAAGTAGGCAAAACAATTTTGAAAAAGAACAAAATTGGTGGTCTTACTTCCTGACTTCCAAATATATTACAAAGCAACAAAAATCAGGATAGTATGGTATTGGCAGAAAGACATACAAACAAGTGGAACAAAACTGAGAGTCCTAAAAGAAACCTTTGAGTATATGGACAAAAGATGCTTGACAAGGGTGGTAAAACTATCTGTAGGAAAAAACAGGAAAATTAGGTAGCTATATGCAAATGATTAAATTAAAATAACTAGATACTTTACACTAAATACAAAAATTAAGTCAATATGCTTTTAATATCTAATAAGTCCTGAAACTATAAAACCCCGAAGAAAGAAAGAAAAGCTTCAGTACACTGTATTTAGTACTGATTTTTTTGATTTGACATCAAAAGCAAGGATAGTACAAACAAAAATACACAAATTTTAGTACATAAATCTTAAATATCTGTACATCAAGGCAGATAATCTACTGAACAAAAAGACAAACTAGGAATTGGAGAAAATACTTACAAGTCATAGGTAGTACAAGAAGTTAATCTCCAGAACATATGAAGAATTTCTGCAACTCAACAACAATGAAACAACTTGACTTTAAAAATGGGCAAAGAATATGAATGGAAGTTTCTCCAAGGAAGAAGTATAAAAAGCTAAAAGCATTTGAAAATATGGTCAGTATCAGTCATAACTACAGACACACATGAAAACATAATGAGATAGAAGTCATATCACAGCCATAAGCATGGTAACTATTAAAAACCCCAGAAAATAGCAAGTTCTGGTGAGGTTGTGGAGAAGCTGGAACATTTTTGCACTCTTGGTAGAAATATAAATTGATACAGACACTATAAAGACAGTATGGAACATCCTAAAAATATTAAAAATAAACTTACCATAGGACCCATCCAAAAGAATTAAAAGCAGAATTGTGAAGAGATTTCTGCACACTCATGTTCGTTGCTGTGTTATTTACAATATTCAAGTATGTGAGCTACCGAAATGTCCACGGCCAGATGAATGAGTGAAGAATGTGTGCTTTTTGGGAATGTTAGTCAGTTTTATAAGGGAAGGAAACTTTACAGATATGGATGCACTCTGGGAACATTATGTTAAAATAAGCCAGTTACAAAACGACAAATACTGAACGACTCTACTCAATTAAAATACCTAAAATCGCCAAAATCATAGAAACAAAATAAAATTGGTTACCAAGGGCTCAAGAAAGGGAGCAAGAGGAAATCAGATTTTGATGTGTAGAGTTTTAGATTTGCAGGATGAAAAAGTTCTGTACATTGAACTTTACAACAGTTCACTTAAACATGGTTAAGATGATAAATTTAGTTTTATGTGTTATGCCACAATGCAACAAACTTGTATAATTTTGAAATCATTTTAGGTTTTCAGAAGAGTTCAAAACATAAAGAATTCTAATCTGAATGTTTTATTTTACCTAAGGACAGCATCAAAATGAATAACATCATTAATACCTTAATATTAATTACACTATAGATTTTATTCACATTTACTAGTTTTACCATTATTATTAGTACTTTTTGGTTTCAGAATCCAAGCTCAAGCTGGGATACTACACATATGAATCCATCAGATTCTCTTAGTTTCCACGATCTGTACCAGTGTTTCAGTGCTATCCTGCTTTTCATGACCTTGATGGTTTTTGAAAAATTTCTTGCCAGTTCTGTTACAGACTGTCATTTTGGGTTTGTTCACAGTCTTGTCATTATTAGAGGGTGTGGATTTGGAGAAATAACATCACAAAACTGAAATACCTTTCTTTTTACATCACATGAGGAGACATGCTCTCAGTAGGGCTTATTACTATTGATATTAATCTTGGTAACTTGGTAAGGAGGCATCCACCTGCACGGTTATGCTCGGAGTAATTTTCCCTTTGCATATTGTATTTGATAAAAGCGGGCCACTTAATCCAGCCTACATTCCAGGGTTGGGGAATTAACTGTCATTTCCTGCACAGAACAATTTTTGAGAACTTGTGGGAATATACTTGAACCACCACGTGATTAACAAATATTTGGAGATAGATACCTTGAAGCTATGAAATACTCTTTCTTCTTAATGTTTTTCCTCTAATTTTAACGTGTATCCATGCATCTTGCTGGCTGCAATTGTCATTGGGATGTTATAATGGTGATTTTCTATTTCTCTTATACATTGAGTGGTATAATGAGTGGTATTAATGAGAATCTTTCTTAAAATTAAAAAATGTAGAAAGGGCTGGGAATGCAGCTCTGTCCCCAGTACCAAAATTCCATCTTACTCCAGAAATAGTAAGTATCATCAAGAAATCAAACAATAACAAGTGCTGGGGAGGCTGCTCAGGAATAAGGAACCCTTCTACAATGCTGAGGAGAATTTAAACTACTACTATCACTGTGGAAATCAAAAGGCAGGCCCCTCAAGATCTAAAATGAGAAATTTCATTTGACCTAGCTATTTCCTTTCTAGGTATCTTCCTAAAATAGTTAAATATATCATTTTACAGTGATACATGCATACCCATATTTTTTAGCAGCACAATTTATAATGGCAAAATCTTGGAAGTGGCCTCTCTTTCAACTGATGAATGCTGATGCATGGTATATACACAATGTTGGGATGTTATAATGGTGATTTTCTATTTCTCTTATACATTGAGTGGTATAATGAGTGGTATTAATGAGAATCTTTCTTAAAATTAAAAAATGTAGAAAGGGCTGGGAATGCAGCTCTGTCCCCAGTACCAAAATTCCATCTTACTCCAGAAATAGTAAGTATCATCAAGAAATCAAACAATAACAAGTGCTGGGGAGGCTGCTCAGGAATAAGGAACCCTTCTACAATGCTGAGGAGAATTTAAACTACTACTATCACTGTGGAAATCAAAAGGCAGGCCCCTCAAGATCTAAAATGAGAAATTTCATTTGACCTAGCTATTTCCTTTCTAGGTATCTTCCTAAAATAGTTAAATATATCATTTTACAGTGATACATGCATACCCATATTTTTTAGCAGCACAATTTATAATGGCAAAATCTTGGAAGTGGCCTCTCTTTCAACTGATGAATGCTGATGCATGGTATTTATACACAATGGAATATCACTCTGCCATAAAGAATGACAAACTTAAGTCATTGGTAGGCAAATCGAGGCATCTGGAGACCATAATGTTAAGTAAAATAAATCAGACACCCATGTTTTAATATTGCATGGTTTATCTTATATGGAAAACACAAAATATAAATAATGAGCAAAACTAAAGATAGATAATAAAAAGTAGGGAGAGGGATCTTTTTCAAAGAGTAAGGGGACCAAGAGATGAAAGAAGGGGAGAAGGAGGGGAGCAAGAGAAGGGTGAAAGAAGACTTGAGATGTGTTATATATGCGTACAAACTCCCCACTAGGAATGTGATCATTATGTACTGAAAAAAATATTCTTGGGTCTCACTTTCTGTATTTTGATTTAGAAAGCCCATGGGATGGTATAGAATTGTCATTGTCACAAATATACCACGTGATTTTTAACACATGACCACAAAAATTCCTGAAATACATTATTTGGTATAAACATTAATAATATCACTCATTGAATGTTAGGTGAGTAAATACTAAATTTCTTGATTCTTTTTGAAACCTACAAATTGGTTTAAAATCATCACATATTAAATAAAAGTTATAGAATGTCTTAATTCAATGTTACATATGATATTATTTAATGCCATTCTTAATTAGGTAAGAAGTAAAAGTGTTAGCAAATTTTAAGAAGATGCAACATTGAGGCATCAGTTTAATAAGAACCCAAAAAATAACATTCATGACAAATAACTAGAATGTGAATTTTCACCTTTTCAAATACTCTATTGGCTGTCCTCCTTTTTAATTTATTTTTTAATGGCACTTTGTAGATAAAGCCAGGGATGGTTGCCAGGGACAGATATATAACAAAGAGATGTGTTAGTAATTATTTGTTCACAGTGGTTAGTAAAAAATTTTAAGAAGAAGCACAGAGTTTAGTAGTGCTCTGCTTTTCTATTGTTTTAATCTTTCCAAAGGTCAGATGAATCTTTATTAATGTAATTCATGAAATGAAATGCCCTTAGCTCTGAAAAGACAGATGGTAGTGACTGAATTACTCAGTAATGTAGAGAGAAACTAACCACTTGAGAGACGGAAAGTGCTAAAATGACAAAAATCTACCTAATGTAGCTATTAATAGGACAGATTTCCATAAGGTCTCAGGAGGCAGAATATTGTCTGTCTGCATGTTTCACTTAGGTGCTAATAGTGTCTATTCAGACCTGAAATAAAGGACATCTGCCTTTTAGAGTATAATCAGACTCATCTTATGCTAGAAACTACTGGGCTGAACCCAGAAAAATGCTAAATCTGGACCTTGTGTTGCAGTGAAGTTTGCCTTTTAGTAGCCCAAATGAACCCAAAGGAAACTAAAAGCAGTGAAGCCTCAGGAAGGTGGCAGAAGAGTGTCTTCTTAGGCAGAAAGGGGATGAGGAGCGAGGAAATGAAAACGTGGTCTTCCAGGAGTGGTGGTGCACTTCCGGAATCTCAGCGCTGCAGAGGCTGAGGCAAGAAGATTGCAAGATTGAGCCCAGCCTGGACAAATCAGAGACTAAGTAAAACCTGTCTAAAAGATAAATAAATAAATAAGACAAATACGTGGATACATTCTCATCAATGACGTGAGGGAGGGAAATCACATTTCTGAGGCTACTAGGAGACGTGGAGCAAGAGATTATTAAGTTGCAAGGAATGTAATTAAAGACAAGTTTTTATGTTAGGAAGCTTCTCATTACACATTCTGCAAAAAGGAATACATTTATACTTTCGGTTTCCTTGGTTGTGTTTTTTAAAAAGGAGTGAGATAATCACATAGTTTTGGATTCTTTTTGGTGTTAGCATGGGAGGCTGTTCCAACATTGAATTCATAATAAAAAACACAGCACCTTAAGGGTTTTAAGCCGCAATGAACAAAATAATATGGCAGGAACACATCTACTCATTAACAAACTAAAGCATGTAAGAAGGTGTTTTCTCCTTTTGTTGAAAACATACTACATCTGATTGAGATTTATGACAGGTATATGATACACACCCATCATTATACATTATAAGAGCTGCTATTACATTGATTTCATTACAGATGGGTTTTTATCATAATATGCCTTTATGCAGATGCTATAAGCATGTAATATTGCTGTAATGCAAAAGAATTTCACAGCGAACTTATTTTGAGGGCTGTGGTTTCATTTAAAGGTAATTATATGTGACTCATAATATCTTAGTGGTTTTTTTTGCTCTGGATATTACACATATTCATATTAACTTGCAATAATTTGTCAATCAAAAATGTTTTTATGCTAGAATATGGCAGTATATGAATTCAAAACCACCTCTGATTGACAGGGGTTATTATTACAGGACTGCAGAAAGGGAACTAAAGTGCTGGCTCCTTAAGAAATACCCTCCCTCTTTGCAAAAGCAAACTCTCCCACCAGATCTCTTCTTTTGTCGCCTCTGATCCGGTAACTTGTCTCATTTAATCTTGTATCTGAATTAGTTTTCTTTCTTGGATTTCTTTTTGAAACTCTTTAAACAAACCAGGTTTCCAGTGTCTTCCCAGTTATTCTCAATTCTACCCAGATATATTTCTCTTTCCTACCTTTCCCAAGCGTCTGGTAAGCGTCTCTTGCATTTTGCTTTCACAGTTCACTAGTCCATAATAACTTCCGGTCCACCTTTCTGCCTATAACTGTAGAAGAAATTGTCTTGCTTTCAAATGCTGATGTCCCCCAAATTCTCCAAATGACAGCCATTTGGGAAACCTTTTCTTGCTGACAGTCAAATGGCAAAAGAAAAGGATGATGTACTTAAGACACAATGTCACATTTTTGCACTTGCTATCTCATAAAGATAGACGTGATAAAATGAATTTTCAGTTTTATCTCTGCATCTGCCAACAATACCTTTAAGTTGAGAATATTAATTTCTATTACATTAATATCATTACAGCAGAACAATTTAAAGAGCTTATAAAGTCTATTACAAAGCAGTTTTCTCTTTAGTATTAATATTCTTTGAGAAAATAATCATAAAAATGTAAAAAAGTCATATTTTTAACAACAGAATATTTAGAGTACAAATAAGAATTGATTGGGCAACTAAATCTTGATTCACTGACTTATAAATATAGTTCATATTTCTTGCTTTGATTTTTGAGTGACATTCCCAAAATTTAAACCATACAGATTTCTTCTTATATTCAATAAACAAATGCTAATCTTCATAATCTAATATTTGTAATGCATATTTCACAGTCTATCTGTAAATTTTATATATATATAATTCTTTCATAGTGGGATAACTAGAGTCCCATCATATGTATAGCTAAATTCTAACTACTTAATTGCTATCATCTTCTATAGCACACCGAATGCAATTAAAGCACTTGAATAACTATTTTAACTGAAGAGTAAAACATAATCAGTCATTCCTGATTTAGATGCAATTTTCTATATGTGGAAATTACAATTCAACATGAAGAACCAAAACACTTAAAAAATACGTATTGCGGAGGGCAGAGGTAAGGGGAAAAAATGAGAATCAAGACTTGCCATGTTCATAATCAGTCATTCCTGATTTAGATGCAATTTTCTATATGTGGAAATTACAATTCAACATGAACCAAAACACTTAAAAAATACGTATTGCCACATGCTTACTACTATTCCCAAGGTAGTTGTCAGCTTTAGGTGAGCATTAGAATGGGACTTAGAAAGGACACAAGATCTGTAGGAGAAAATGTGGAGAAGTACAGGAAGCTCCAATATGGAAATTAGGGACGCTAAACTTCGGCAGGTCTTGGTCTTATTGTTGTGTAATTTTTTTATCAGAAGCATGGAAAAGTACTGAAATTTCTCTCAGACCAACTTCCTCTGAGTCCTTGAAGAATGGATTATAATGGACTATGTAAATGCTTAACACTGTGCCTGAAGTACAGCACATGTTCTGCAATTTTTATGTTTTCTTCCCTCCTATGTAAACCTTTTTTTATTAGAAGGTAATTAAAAATATTATCCCTGAATGAAAGGTAGAAATAGACAGGCCAAAATGTCACCTCAATATAGAAAAGTGAGTTGCTATGGCAATGTACATATCTTCTCCTCTCTAGGTAGAAAAGTCTCAGCGGCACTGGCACTGGCGCATTTATAAAATCACTTGTTGAGGGCCAGATCCACACCAACGCCTGTAATTCTCTTCTGTTGGCTGGAGGGAATGATACGGAACTCCAAGGAAGAATTTCTCAACCTACAAGAGATTTCTTCCTTTGAAACACTGCTCAGCATGGTCTCTGGCTTTGAGGATAATTTGATTTTCATGACGAAATGAAAGAACAGCATTTAAAGTGGTTGGCCATTCCATTGATTTCCATATAATGTTTTCTTTCTTGGTACTTGTCACACTGAATGTAAACAAACTATTAGGAACTTCTGGGAGGCAGATGTTTTGCTTAAGCAAAACCCTTTGTACTACATTTTAATAGCTAACAAACTCAGTAGCATCTATGGTGTAAAGTACCCTGACTCAGACTGACACCAGTGTGTATCTCCTCTATACTATACTCTTCCACCTTTTCTGTGGAGTTCTCACTGAAAATATATATCCTCTACACATTTTCCAGGCTATTTAATTCACCTTTGCTGAATCTTGAAGTTTTATTTTCTAAAATATTGCTATTTCCTAAAAGAATTGCTTGAGCAATTAGATTATTTTCAACTATGCCTTTCATAATAAAAATCTGGTTGTTATACCAAGTTCCAAACACATTAAGTAATAAATTTGCAATGGCAAATAAAAAGCATTGCACAAAATGAATACATAATAGGATATTAATTCTGCAAAAATTAACAAACAAATACACAAACACAGGCACACATTAGCATGGATAAAATGACTAGACTATGTAAAACAACATTCAAAGTGGTTAAACTAGATGGTCTAAAGATAATAGTGATTTTTATTCTTCTCTTCGTTTTTCTTAGATTTTCCAAATATTCTAACTTACTCATGTATTACATTTATATTAAAATATATTTTAATTTTACCAGGACAATAACTCTCAGTAAAACTTCCAAACATATTATTATAAAGTTTCTTAATTTTTAGTCTGCAAAAACTATGAGCTCAGATTTCTACTATGTGATTGTATTAGTTGCCTTTCCTATTGCTGAGCACAATATCCAACAACTAAAACTTAAATTTGGATTATGGTTGCAGAGAATTAAGTCCATGCTTGCTTGGTTCTAAGGCAGAAGAAGAATGTGGTAAAGTAAAGCTGCTTAATCCATGGCTACCAGAAAGGAGTGCTAGAAAAGCGGGGTCAGATAAAGTACTCAAGGTCATAATCCCCTGACCACAAACAGACACAACTAGAAATGTGCTTTACCAGTTCCCTGGGCAGCTCCCAAGCCAGTCAAGTTAAGCCAATCAAGCTTAATCATCAGAGTGAATTTTAAAAAGCAATTATTATTAAACAAGCAGGACAATCTGACAATCTTTAATCGTTAATGTATACTTCGTCATCGTGTACTGTGATCGTCATGTTTAGGGTTTATATTGTGCTTCATTTTAATCTTTTCTCTGCATTTTTTTGGTAGTTTTATATGTTGTATGTTTGTAGTAACTATGTTTCAATTGACTTGCTTAATTAATAAAGTATATAATGTGTCAATGTGTTCAGCTTACTGAATAAAAATACGGGGTGAGAGTGCTTTAAGTCTGATTGTATTTCACAGTTTTTTATACTACCTTTGTATAATAGATGAGATTTACTGATTCTTAAGCCCATACATTAAATATTGAGATACTTCTCTTTTTTTTTCCTTTTATTGAGTTTATTGGTACATTTTAGGTATATAGTACAGTTACATTCATTACTGGGATCTTGTACCTTTACATGACAGGTGGTCTTGGTTCTTATTTTTCCCCTTGTCCCTGGATATACTTCTAATTTCTACTTCTCCTTACATCTTATATCTTCTATGTAGAATTATTTTGCAATTGTCAAGGTATACTTACAATTTTTTTACATAATGATCCATTACTATTACTCTCTGTCAACTTCCCAGCTTTTTATTTCTCTTGATCATATTTCATCATTATTCTTGAAACATATTCTGTACTTGTTGAGTTGTATGTAGTTGTTTTCTTTTTCATGCTATATAGAGGATATTTTCTACTGCCCCCAGGCTCTCATTTTTGCTATCAAGAAGTTAGCAGTCTTTAAAAATAGATTTTTCTTCTTTATGGATACTTGTAAAGATCTTTTTGTTTTTGGTATTATGCAGTTTTGTTGTATTACAGTGTGTGTGTATGTGTGTGTGTGTGCGTGTGTGTGTGTGGGGGGGTGTTATTATTATAAGATTATTTGGGCTTCCTGGAGTGTGATCAGTATTTTTCAACAGTTTTTGAAGTTGTTAAATATCTTTTCAAATATTTCCATATCTCCTTTTCTCTGTTATTTCTTCCTAAAACTCAAGGCAAATATATGTTAGATGTTTCCCACTATTTTCAGCTTTGGTTAGCATCTCTTTTATAATTTACATTCATGATTTTCTGCTCTACATTTTGTATATTTGGTTTGATACCACAGCTGACTTTCTCTCCTTACCTTTAGTTTTCAACTTATCCACTGAGATTTTAAATTCAATTGTCATTTTGTACTGTACAGTTTTATTTGATTCTTTTTCAAGTCTGTCTTCAATAAATCCCACTCTCCTTACCAGTAACTTACAGTTTCTCTTTTATTCTATTTAACATATTATGCATCATCAATATCTGTGTCAATAATTTTAATGGCCTGAAGCTTTTTGGTTCTGGGCTTCGATCCCTTTCTTTCTGATACTTTGCTCACACTTACATGAGAGCATCTGTATTTATGTTTGTGGGGCTGAGATGTTCAACTCAACTCATATTCTTGGGGATTTTAATTTGAAGTTCTCAGAGCCTCAGGTAGAGGGAGGCTCTTCAATCAAGGCTATGTATTTGAATTTGGGGAATGCTACAGAAAAAACGGTATCTCCCTAAATTATGTTGAAATCACAATTCTCAGTGTTACTGCATTTAGAGAAAGGAAACTTAGGGAGGTAATTAATGATATATGAGGGCATAAGGCTGTATTTCTAATCCAATGAAGAGAGAGTAGAATGTCTCCTTGAATGTGCAGAGGAAAGGGCATTTGCAAGTTAAAGCAAGAAGAAAGTCATCTGCCAGCCAGGTCATGCTGGCACCCTGATCTGGACTTCCTAGACTTTAGTACTCAGATAAATTTCTGTATTCGATCCATGCATGCTGTGGCATATTCTTGTGACAGCCGTAAGACTAAGCCAGAAATTATTACTAATATATTATAACTTTAGATTAAATTCTCTTTTTGAGGGTTTTAAAAAAATACTCTACATGAGATTTGGGTTACAGTTATAAGCATCAAGAGAAATTTATTTTCTTTCTACTCAGTACCACATTTTAATTAAGCAGGTTTATTCTGGATGATCATTTCAGGAATGAGTATTGCGGGAAATAGAAGTAAGTGTGCAATAGATGGAATATTTAAACAAGAAGAAAGGAGATGGAGAGAGGCTATAAAAGTATAATTTACAGAGCAACAAATCCCTTAAATCTGCAGCAATGCATGCACTTTGAACTACACAGGAAAACAGAGGCACAGTTACAAATGCCAATACACACCAGGCGCTATCACTGTTATCTTATTTGACGTTCTCAATGGTACTGCCAGGTAAGTATTGTTGGCTTAACTTTTTTTTAATGAATCTAAACCTTCTCCAGGCAATATGATAGTGATTAGTCATATATGACAATTGAAATTTCAGCTATCAACAAATACAATTAAAATTTTATTTCCTTATTTGGTTTTTATTGAGTTTCTAATTTGTACTTGCTACTAGTGCTCCATAGCTCCACATGCTAGCTGCTATCTTTTTGGCTCGTACAGATGTAGAACATTTTCATCATCACAGAAGATGTATTGAACAACACTCACCAAAGTGTTCCTTTAGAGAGAATCTAATAAATAATTTCTGATGATTCTGACAAATCATTATCTGTGGATGTTCACTTTCCAAACTTTATTTTATAGGTTGCTTGAAAAGTGTTCAGTGTACTATTCTAAAAATGAATACAATGTCTGATATATGTGTTAAGGTACAAGTAATTTAAATAGTTAATGTTTGTTAAATCAAGCTAGTGTGAACTACCATATGAAAACCCACATAAGCTTAAACAACTAAGATCTAACAGTAAAAATATGTATACTCCTACAAATATTTGAAGTTTCTTAAATAGATTCCAGGAGAAGAAAATGTAGTATCTTCACTGAGCTTAAAATTAGTGCGCTAACCTTTGTTTCTTTAATGACAAAGAATTTAAGTAAGAAGTGTAATCATCTTGGAGTTTTTATTTTTATCTAAATGTTTATATATATGTGATATATACATAAATATTTTTTTTTTGGTAAACTAGTATTTTCTCCATTTAATTGGCACATTTCCTGTTTTTAGAACAGATGAGATTGGGCGCGTTCAGGGTGGTATGGCCGTAGACACATTTGTTGTTTTTAAACAATGTATTTCCTTTGCTTCTCTGTCATTAGCATTCAACATATAATTCCTGAACATCTCTTCTCCTTACTATAATATGGTAAATAAGACTTAATAGTAATTAATAGCCATATGTTCTCTTATATTCTTATATATATAATCTCATATTCTTATGCACATAAATTTCTGAGGACAATAAAATATATAAATGTAATTTAGCTATTTTCTACCTTAAATATTTTTTATTTTCATTTCATTTAAGCAAGAAAATGGAAGTTGTCATTGGATACAAAGGCTAAAGAAAATCATCTCTTGTTACTTTTTAAACTGATTTTTCAAAGATGAAGTCTCAGACTCTACCTAACATTACAAATCATTATGAAAAGAAATTGCAAAGCTTTCAAATGAAGATGTTCCACGGGGAACTGTGCCTGGTAAGATGTTGTCAGGCTCTCAAAACTCCAGGGAACAAGGACAGCTCTCACTTCAGCCAATAAACAGATAACTAAGAAGTTCAAAGTGTCTCGAAAATCAATTATTTTCCTCTTCAGTTCTGCACACTATTTCTGTACTGAGAACTGAAATACTCATGGGGAAGAGCACCGGGCACTCAACTCACTCATGTCTACAACTGCATAGAGGCTCCTCTGACTTCCACATTCTTTCCATTAGCAATTCTTAAAGAACTGGTAGCATCATCACCGTGGCACTTGGGAATTGGGGAAATAACAAAAACTACTTTGTTGTTTTAAGAAAGCACATCCCAAAATAAAAACAAAACAAAACAACTACAAAACCTCTTTGATTCCTACTATTTAAATTTTATCCAGAAATTATAAAGGATGCACTCTAAGTATTCTGTTTTTGTTCATATACAATCCACGAATTTATGATCTTGGGAAGATGTCAAATGGACTCTTAGAAACAACCCAAAAATCAATATGAAGACACATTGACTATAATATTTAATGCAATGGTCCCTAAAAGAGAAAATCTTTCCCAGGATATCTATTTATAAGTTTTCTAAAGTTTTTAAAGTAAAGCCTGGTCTTTACTCCATTTAGAAGATGCTGCTTAAATAGTTTAGGTTATAATGTGAAAATAACTGAAGTTATTTAAAGAAATGTATAATTTTTTCTCTTAAGTATAAAATTGGTGAGGTGTTCCAATCTTAACTGTAGAATACAATGAAATTTTATATCTGTAGGCTTACATATAAACACCCAAATCAAATATACATTTTCACCTCCCTCATATTTTCCCTTCTTAATCATTTTCCCTTGCTAAAAATTAATTATTAATCTTCTCTTAGATTTCTATCACTTTCCATTAATTATGCCTGTTGTTAAACATATATATGTTTTTTTTTGTTTAACATTAGGTTTTAGAATTCACCCATGTATAAATTCATTTTAAAAATTTCTATTGCTATTAAGAATTGAGTATATAATGATAATGTTAAATAGGAAGAAAAGAAAACAAATAGGAAGAAAAGGTCTAAGGGGTAGGGGCAGTCTGAGTGGTAGGGGTAAGGAAAGAAGGCAGAGGAAAAAATATTAAAAAAAGGAAAAAATGGAAACAAAGTCCTGTAAATAGGGAGAGGTAGAGGGATTGAAGGGAGGGCAAGGGAGTAGGGAAAAAATAAGAACGAAGATATATCATATAAAAAGTTCTCAAAAAAAAAGGACAAGTTCTCAGTGATGAATGTAAATGAATTAAATACCTATAATGTATCAATAAACAATGGGGAAAAAAGAATTGACTATATAATTTATCAGTTGAGTAATTTTTAGTCCAAGAGAGAAATTTTTATTTTTAAAATTTAGGATGTAGGAAAACTAAATATTTGTGGTTAGACCTTCATTTTAGGAAATCTCATAGATTTAAAGAATGGCGAGCATATTTCAGGAGATTATTGAAGTATAAACGATAGTGGTCATCTGCAGAATTTTGACAGAACTCTCATTATCGATCTAACGAATTACCTTTAGATTTCCCTGAGTTTTCCCCAGTTCCATTTTTCACAAAGTTATTACCACTGTTACAGTATTATTGAGTAAAACTGCATCTTCAAAAACTGGTCAGAAAGCAACATCTGGGAGTCTTGTACTAAAACCTGGATGCATTTTTGCTTTATCTGTAGTCTCCTCCATTAAATAAAAGAGACAGCTATATTTATATATAGAGAGATAGATAGATAGATAGATAGATAGATAGAAATAGATATATAGAAAGATATACGTTTACTTTAAATTTTTAATGTGGAGATCTTCACTTCTACAAAGTAGGCACTCAAAAATATTGACCATGACATGGTAATAAGGTCAAACACATTTATTATTATTATTATTATTTTTTTTTGGTACCAGGGATTGAACTCAGGTCCTTGCACTTGCAAGGCAGGCCACCAAACCACTGAGCTAAATCCCTGGCCCTATCAAGCACATTTAAAAAGACTAATTTGCTACTTATTTTCTGATATTAATCTGTTAATATGAAAATAGTTTTAGTATTAGTTATAGATGGCTATTTGTGTAGCTTACAAAATAATCACTAAAAGAAATCCCACACCCACTTTTGTTACAATGCAGTGTTTTTTAATAGGGCCATTTTTAAGAATACTTTGTATGAGAGAGAAACTATTTGCACTTGGAAAGCAGTAGTAATTTCGAACATATATTAGTTATATTGGATTGTTGAGAAAAAAAAATTTACTAAACTTTTCTACTGCCTCTACTTTGTAACTATGCACATATTGCTATGAGAGCCTTATTGTTTTGTAAAAGATAAATAACAAAAAAGCATTTCTTTTTTTTTTTTTTAAAATTTTTTTTTTTTTTTTTTTTTTTTTTTTTTTTTGGTATGTGTATTGAACTCAGGTCGTTACACTTGCAAGGCAGGCAGCAAAAAATACTTCTGTTCTTTGGAAACAATGCTAAACATTATACAGTTAAAGACATTTGTGAGCTTTGCACCAGTCACAGGGTATGTCATATTACAGAGTGATTATAGTGATTATCCTAATAGTGACTTAGAGCTTTCTCTCATGTGGCGGAGGTGACTTCCGTTGGCATATTCAAGAGATTAGAAGGGTATCAATTACTACTTGACTCCTCACCTTACAGTATTTCCTCTGAGTCCCCAAACATTTAAGTTTGCTGAATTTTTGCTAAAATATCTGCCCTTCTAGAAGGGGTAGCTCTCATGGCTATACCTCGATGAAAAATAATTTGTACATATTTCAAATTAATATTTTCTTAATATAAAATATATACTTAAGAGTCTACTTCCTAAGTGAACCTATTGGTGTCTTCAAACTTTACTTTTAAATTAAATCCAGTGAGTGTTAAACAGCCTTTAGCTTGGCAGCCACAGTCTCCTTGCTGTAATTCTGTGTTCAAATCTCAAAGCACAGTGCCTACCTGAGATTATGTTGCTAATAAAAGCATTTTTGCCTGAAATTGAATGGTTGAAGATGAACGACATGCTTGAATAGTCTCTCCAAGGAATTCTCATGCTCACCAAAGTTTGACAACCTCTGTTTGATTGAAATATTGAACTAAAAGAATTTGAAAATATCTGAAAGAAAAATTACTGATCAATATCTAAATTCCATATTAAGCAAAATTACTGGACTCAATCAGTGTAATTAAACCTTTCTTTGCTTTTTCACCTCTAAGGACCAGCTAAAAGTTTTCTAGAGGACCTACAGGTTTTATTCTCCAGAGCCTTACAAATACAAATGACATTCCATACAAAGCTGAATCAGTCATTCACAGAGATCTAAAATTTGCACTATGGCCTAATTGAGGGCGCATTAAAACCATAAAAATATAGAAATGACTTTATTTGCACCTCACTAGTTTTCAAGGCCTTCATTTTTTTATTCAGCTCTTGTTCTGTCTTCATTTTCAGTTGTATGTCCAAATCTCACTGCTCTTAGTCTCCTCTGTTTCAGATTATTCACTTGAAAAGCACATTCCTTTTAGAAATTTCAATAATTCCAACATGGAGATGAGACTATAATAAAGTTGTTAGCTCCTAAAATGCCTTTAAGTAGCCTATTCTTTAACTTACTGGGAAGAGCCCAGACCCATTAGCCACAAAGGCAAGATGTAATCCTGCAAATGTACGTATGCATCTCATGCTTTTAAAAAGATTCAGTAAGAAAAAAAACAGATTCAGTAAGTTTGTAATTAGTAGAAGACAAAAAAGGTTTCTAAGATATATAAAGGCAGATATTATTTTTTTAACTTTTAAAGTTTAACTTTTTAATTAAAGTTCATAAATTTCTGTAAGACAAGTATATTAATGAATGTTTCCAAAGAACAATATACACTTTAGTTTGCTGAAGGTTCCAGGTCAAAGAGCTCATACCTAATTCCTGTATGCACTAAAAATCATCACGGATCTAAGATGATACACTGCGTTTTGAAGTGCACAGCTGGTTTGATTTTTAACCATAATGAAAAAACAGCACTAATTCCATCAAATACGTTTTACAAGCAATTATAAATTCAAATCCACTGCATTATACAACACATGTCTTTGGAAAGCTACATAAAACAGTGAGATCAGATCAACAGAAATATACACTTCAAAGAAATACCTTCATAAGCTCAAAATTGTATGCATTACAGAGCAAATTTTAGTAATTCCACTTTGAACCCCAATCTTACACAGCTTTTCTCACTGTACAGCAGTGACACCATGCAAAAGAACACATGTTAAATACAAATTACAATTCAACTTCCCTAAATGAAGGAAGCTTCTGAGAACATTAGTTCTACATTTAGGTCATTAGGCTATGATGCGTTTAAATATGGTTCGTTTGCACCACAATTCATGGTGCACTTGGTGCTCAATGTGGCAGGCAGTGTTGGTGCCAAGGACTTAGGGGTAGGTGTTTGAATCATGGAGGTGGAGCCCTGGGAAATGGATGAATGCTTTTGTCATGGGTCTGGATTATTCATCCCGTGAACAAGTTATAAAACAAGGTCACCCTTTGTTTTGCCTATTGCACAAGTGCTTTCTTGCCCTTCTGCTTTGTTGCATGAATTTAAACAGCAAGAGAACTAACCGGATGTGGCTACTTGATGTTGAACTTGTAGCCCCCAGAAATATGAATTAAATAAACCTCTTTTCAAAAATAAGTTACCCAGTCTCAAATATTCTCATATAGCAACAGAAAAATGGCCTAGACAGACTCTAAATTTTCTTTATGTTATAGAGCACAAAGAGCTATTGCCTTAAGTTGCCCTAGTAAAAATTCATGCATTAACGTATTCTGTGTCACTCTCTTAGTTACTATGGATTGATAAGATAATGCTGATCAATGCTGTGGATTTAAACAGTTACAATATTCACATAAACATGAGGTTCAACTGAAGAAAACATTCTTTGTTCTTCTCTTATGTGATCAAAATGGGTCTTCTTTCACCAACCCATTAAATGCTGAGATATCCAGTGACTTGACCTCTTTTCAGGTTGGCTCAGTCTCAGGAAAGATGTTCTCCACTGTTGGTTCTGCCTGACCTTGGAGACCCTTAGATATTCTGTTGATCCACGCACTAAGATTATCAGAGAAGGCACTGCCTGTTCTAGGCGCAGGCCTGAAGCATGACAGTGTAAGTTTAATTTAAATGCTCCACAGGAAGAACCCAATTATTAGGCAATAAACATGCTGTTCTCTCCAAACAATATAAAACAGTACAATCAATGTGTTAATCACCATCTGTCTGATGTCCTCTTCTTATTCCTCAGTGGGCTCCACATTGTGAGAAAGAGGGAAAAGCTGGAGTGGAGGGAGCATGAATAGAACCTCCTAACCCCAAACCAATGGAGGCACGTTGTACACTGAAGGAAAGTCTCCTCCCACCTCTTAGCCCCAGGTGCTCTTTGTCAGCCCAATCTGACCTCTTTCCTCTTCCTGTTGACAGCAGGATAGCTGCGCTTGCAACATTTTGGGGATAACTGCTAGGCTATCAAGATAGTTATTGTGCTCCAGTGCGGACTAATAATACTGGCACCCTGCCCCACCTTGTCCACTGCTGTAGATACAGGATCCATGCTGAAAACAGACACACATTCAAATTCTTTTGCAGGAAGCCAGGTCTTTGGTGGCAGAGCTGTGAGGATACCTGATTGGCTTTTCACCACCTTCTAACTGTGAGGAGAAAATGAGTCCAGCAGACCGAGGTGGAAAAAAAAAGGCAGAAAGTATCCTAGTGTCTTCCGGTACCAACTTTTCTTCCTCAAACTCTCTTTCTCATCCCAGCTTTGTAGACCATTAGCCCTGCCCACCTTAGTCCAAAGCAATATGGTCAGTCGCAATAAAAAATATTCCTAGCTTATAAAATGTTCAACTAAATTCCAGTTGCAAAAATAAATAGATGGAAAAGAAATCATACTGTGAAGCCCATAAGAAAGCAGAAATATTAGCTAATATATTTCAGAATTAAAGGTGATACAAAGGAATGTCAACTGAAATGGACAAAATAAATAATAAGCACTTCAGCTTGTCAAAACCCTTAAAAATATTATTGGATAATACAAACACAACACAGTATTTGCCAAAATTTTCACAATGGGGTTGCTGAATAATATGCTTTAAATACATTGCTAAAGAGTAACACCAATGTCCCTAGGGGGAAAATGTATGAAAGTCAAAACAGACAATACAAAGACATAATACAAATGGCTTATGGATATTTAGATACATTACAGATTAAAACGGAATGCAAAATGAATTACAGCTTCTGGCCAAATGTATGCACAGATGTGTGTGTTGCCATGATTTGGTCATGGTCTGAGTGTGTCCTCTAAGGAGGCTTGGTCTCAGGATAGCAAAAAGAGAGGTGGTGAAGATCTTTAAGACAGGGCTCCTGGCAAGGGTTTAGGTCCTGATTGGGAGTGCTGCCCTCAGAAAGATTTATGGGAGATTGTATGGGTCTCTGAGTTAGTTCTGGCTAGAGCAAGTTGTGATCAGGGGAAACCAGAACCCAGAAGTGGGGTGTGGCTTCCTGTCCGTGCATAGGCTCTCTTGCTCCCACATGCTGTCCTGTCACTGTGGTGCTGCCTGTCACGAGGCCCTCGGCAGAGCTGAGTCGAGGCCAGCACGCTGCCTCTCGTTACCAGAGCTGTGAACTACGTACACTTTTCGTAATAAAGTCCGCCTGCCCCACGTATTCCCCCTAATAACAAAAGCTGAGCTGATCCACATGCGAAGTGGGCATTCATACACTTTTAAATGGGTATTTAAGCTGTTATTTTGGGAGCAATTTAGTACATTTTCTAAGTGATTTTCATCCTATTTATCATCTTACAACTTTATTTCTAGAAACTTCTTCCAAGAAAATAATTTAAAATTACTAAAAGACTTCCTCTGCTCAAAAATACTCATAGAAGTGTAAGACTAAAAATGATCTAAATGTCTCACCATAGAAGTATTAAATAAAATTTGATATATTCATATATTAAATATAATTTAGCAATTAACTATACTGTAACAAATTTATGATGAATGGGAAAATGCTTCCATTTACATTTAAAGAAGAATAGAGGAATAATTTACATATAGAGATATTTCAACTAAACAAAAATACATAGACCAAATAAGGGAAATAAATATATCACAAATTTAAGGTATTTTTAACTGAGTAGTGAAATCATAGGCAGACTATTTAGCTTTCATGCTTTTCTCTACTTTCTCCAAATACAGAAGTATTTGTTTTTATTATAAAAATTTTCTATGTGAAGATTTCATTATTTTTTATTGTAACTGGTTCTAGGTGATTGTTTTACATTTTCGAACAGGATTTTTTAAACTTTTTTGCTTCAGAACTTCAGAATTGACTTTTTAGTCATTAGTCACAGGCTGTCTTTGTAATCATAGTAAAAGTCAGGCTCTTCTCCTGTATGCTTTACCCTTGCTCCTACAAACACTCCCTGTGTTGCTAGCTTCCTATTGGGTTGTTTTGTCACACAGTATTTTGAGGGGAAAAATTACCTATACACAGATACTTAGTGACAGCAGTTTAACTCCAATGAGGCAGTGCAATTGCAACAAAATCCACAGCCAGCCAAAACCCAGTGATAACTGCTGCCGTATAAAATAAAATGTGCACTTCGCTAATCATACGCTGTCTGGAATATCCCTTTTCCATGGCAACTACCTGGCTTTCTTAGATAAGCATTTCTGATTCAAGTACACAATCGGCAGTCCTGCCCCAGCTTGAGTGACCTAGTTTAGTGCAGCTAGGTCTGTAGCTTGAATCTGAAATGCTTTTGTTGAAATAAAATTTGAGTTGTAAGTATTAATTAAAATATGTTTTAGAAATTTTCAATATATGTTTTCAATACATGTTTCAGAAATTTAGCATTGATTCATGGAAAGTGTTTGTCGGTTAGAAATAGCATTGGTAAAATAAGTACAAAGGAAGTCTCTGATCTAGAACTAGTATGAGGGGACAAACACATGGAAATGTCTTTTAAGACCATGTTAAAAATTTAACAAGAAAATAAGTTATTTTTCCTGGGTGAAGGCAAGAGCTGGCCGTTCAAAACCCAGCACCAACTTTACTAACTTTCCCCCAAATATCAAGCTCTCACTTTCTCCCCTTCCCGTATCTTTGCAGTGTCACTGCACCTTCTCCCTCATATGTTATCCAGTCCAATCCTGTAGGTGAAAATTAGCAACATGATTTTATGTTTAAAGCTTAAAATGCTTTTGATATTGGTAGCCCATTAATAAATATTCTCTGGGAACCTACTTAAAAACACTTAAAACAAGTGTCATGATTTGTGTAGCTATGCGATATGCAAAGGGATTTACTAAAAAGAAAAACTTTGTGTTCATCTTTACAAGGAAATAGTCTTTTAAAAAACACAGCTGACACCATAGCCTTTCTGGTTGTGCAAGTGAGGGGATTCTAGAAGGGAACAGCACAGAACAGTAAAGCAGGAGGTGATTTTCCTGTGAGTGGGAGACATACAGCCTGTTGAGGTTTTGAGGAGATGAAAATGTCCAGCAAAGCTGAACTAATTCTGCCTGACTGCTAAGTCCAGGACACTGATCTTCTCCCATGGCCTTACTCAGTTCTCAGGCCTTCAAAATCCAGTGGTGTGGTGGTGCGGTGGGCGGGGATTTAGCTCAATGACCCCGCGCCTGGCTCAAAAGCACAAGGTCCTGAGTTCAACCACCGGTACCGCAAAAAACAAACAAATAAACAAACAAAAAACAAAAAATACCCACAGAAAACAGAAAACAAAAACCAAACAACAAACACAACAACAACGATAACAACAAAAACTACTGCAGATCTACGACTTCTGCCGTACCTCTCCTGGGTGCGGAGCTTGCAGATGGGAAATTATGAGGCCACTCAGCCTCCACGGAATACTTTATTTCAAAATAAAAGACAAGAAAAAGCTGAAATACTTTTCTGTTAGTATAACATGTCCTCCTAATGGGTTTGCCAATTAAAATAAGTCTTACAGAATTTCAAAGATTCGAGCGATGATCAATAATATAATAAAATGTATTTTTATTTAAAACTGCAATGCTGAGAGACTTCTTTCATGGCAGTTAAAGAAAAGTGCCTAAAGTACATAAACCTATTGATAAAAAAAGGAAACATTCTGCCTGAGTTTTTACTGATCCATACAGTTAAACCCTTTCCTGCAAAGGTGTCAAAAGATTTAGGAATATTTAAATCTTCTAAGAACTTTAATACTTTTAATACCTCGTATATGTAGATTGTATATCAGGACATTGGAAGAGTAATTCCAGAAAATTACTTATTTTTCTCTTATAGACAAATTTTGGGATCTGCTTAATAACTAATATCAAATGGAAATGAAATGAAAGAACCAAAGAAAATGAAACATCATATGTATTTTTCAGTAATCCTAAACTTGCTCCATTTTCCCTTCTTGGGGCTGGAAAAAAGTAAATACTATCTCCAAGCGCTATGTACATGGGAAATGCATGTTTTTACAAAGTAGTAAACGTTGTCTCTATGGGTTGCCACAAATTACTTATTTCACAGCAACCGTATTGCACCCAGAGTTGCCTCATTTCTACTAAATGAACAATAAAATGGTGCTTCTAAAAAGAGTGTCTGGAGCTCAAGCAATAACTGTAAAATTAAGGAGAAGTCAGTGGGACCAGATGTTTGTAATTACATCTAAACTGCTGTGAAGGCGCAGCAAAATTGGCTCAGAAAAGGGAATGAGGCCTGCGGCTGATCAATAGGCAAGAAATTACTTCCCATACATTCCTATGTGAATCTTTTGGCAGATCATCAGCATAAATTATATTGATCTTCAAAAAAGTATTTAGATCATATCAGATGAGCGAAATATTACCGTAGTGTACTTTAAAACTAAATACCATGTGGTTCAACTAGAACTCCACTTTCACACATTTTCCTCTTTTTAACTTGATACTCAAGCAAAACTGGTGCTGGTACTAGTAATTATTATTAACACGGTTTTATAATTTATAATTTTAAATTTCACAGATAATATTTATCGGATACTTGACATGCCTTGGGCTGAGTTTGAAGAGGCATTCATTTAGGTAATTCAGGTAACAGCACCGTAAGGTAATGGGGGGCAACATGCAGAAAGTAACACTGTAGCGAGTAGCAGAATTGCTCTCTGAACTCAGCCTCTGCTTTCCAGATCCATGCTCAATGATCATACTGTACTGTCACTCTGAGAACTTTCTGAAAAGTTCCCGGTGTTAGACTCTCTAACATACACCTCCACATAATTGCACACAATTCTCCCAGTAGCTAGGATGTTTATTTTACACGTAGAAAACTGAATGACTAAGGGTATAATTCACCCAGTCAAGTCCAACAGCTACTAATTGGTGAATACAGGCTAGGCCTTTTTTTTTCTTTTTTTTTTTTTTTTTTTTGGTACGGGGGATTGAACTTGGGTCCTTGCGCTTGCAAGGCAGGCCACCGAACTGCTGAGCTAAATCCCCTGGCCCTAGGCTAGGCCTTTCTGAACTCAATTCTCTTCATTGTCTATCATGATTTGGTTTGGTAGTTGCTTTCTCCACAATTTTACATTTTTTGCATGATATTGAATGGCAAAATATTTTAGAAACATTCATAATATGAAAAGCATATGTAGATATGTCTTTAACAATTATAATGCATTACAGATTAACAAAATTAACATAAAATGATGTGTTTCACCATTGTACATTTTGTTACCCATCGTGTCTGGTTGCTCTTCTCACCATATAATTACATATATACTCTATATGATGGACCTTTCCATTATGTGTAACAAAGTTCATCACATTTCTCTGGTATACAACTGTTCCTATATGATGTTTTCGCTCTTCAATAGAAGTGTTTTTACACAATTGTAAACCACACTTCAGGATCTGTTTACCTCAAGAATAATTTTAAGAGTACAGCTCCTAAATTGTATGTACACTCAGTGAAATTAAAAATGAAATTGACCCATGAATTAGAATTTGCTGTTGTTTTTCCTAAAGGTTGACATACATTGTGAAAAAAAAAAACAACCTTGGAAACACACATATTCAAGTAACTACTCAGGTAGTTAATTTGTTTTAGGTTGTTTTATTAATGAGTGCTTCGATTTTTTTATTTCATTATTTCACATGTTTTATTCTATTTCTTTGTTAAGGTAAATGTAAAAGATCATCTTGTTGATCTTGTAGGGGAATTTAAAAAACACTTTATTGTGCATGATTTATGAATGATGAATTCATGGCAGCTAAGAGGGATACATACTGTAACATTTACTGTTTAAATAAAAGTGAACGAATAGTTGTGGTCAAAAACTTCTTTTTCTTATCTCTCTGGGTAAAACTAGAACAGTGGGAATCAAGGATATCATTTTCACATTGCTCTGGTCAGCCTTGTCCCTGAGGCCATCCTGAAACTGATCCCAGTCCCCAAGCCCTGCCGTGTTAGCGCTGCAACTGTGAATCCAAAATCTGCAAAGCATCTACATCTGCTACCATCTAAGAATGTTCCTGTAATGCCATATTTTAACTGAACTCAGATTTATTTCTGAAGACAGAAGCCTCTCAAGAGTTTGCTATTCCTTTACATCTCAAGAAATCCCCAGTCAAGGAGACAGATTGCTTCTTCCTCCTTGTTAAAGCCTCCGTACAGTGAGCTCTCTGTGAAGCACACACCATCTCGATTACTGCCTTTCCATCATTAACATCTGCCCTCATCTCGCTCACTTCTTTTTCAATAAAGACTCTGGCCTTCAGGGCAAATCTTCTTTTCTAACCTGACCCTGTCGCTTACCTGTTTAATGACAAAATCCATCTCAATGGCCCATCAGTATCGTGGTGTCAAGATTCCCGATGTTTTTCTCCCCTGCTACACTTTGTCCATACACTCCAGTCTCAACTTGGACTTACCATTATCTTTAATGATCATACCTCCAATCCCACCTTTATTATTATTATTTTCTTTGGCACCAGGGATCGAACTCAGGGCCTTGACTGGCTTAGAAGTCCATCCTTCTCTACTTGGCCATTGATATTTGGAATTCTGTGCAATTTATATTTTCTCATTTTATCATATCTCTGTGGAAAATCATTTCTTCTCACAGATTCAATGACATATAAACAAATGAATATGTATATATCTATGTGTCTACCTTTCTATATCTCTAACTCAGCTCACTGTTTAAATGTCACATGACTTATTCAAGGACTGCTGGTATTTTACTTTGGATATTCAGAAGACCTCAAGGTCCTAACGGCTAATGTAAATTTTAGGATCTTCTTCTCATTCTGTCAAATCTATTTCCATCCAAGTACTGTTTACTTCTTTTTAAAGATAAGCCAAAATACAAAATGTTGTGTATTTACCTTTTTTATCATTACTTTGAAATACATAAGCATATGGTGAAGTGGCTTCATTTAGCTAATGAATATGCACATTTCCTTTCACAGTTGTAATTTGTAATAATACAGCCCATTCATCAAAGTATGCCCAGTGGAAAGCTAGGGTGGCTTTATAGCTTTCTCTCCTCTCCTTTCGTTTTTAATCCATCATTAAATCTTATAAAGTTTACTTCATAAATTGCATTCACATGTACTTATTTTATCCCTAAACACCACCTCCGTGAATCCTAGTCCATTCTATCACCTTCCTTTTTTCTGGGATATTGAACTAGTCTCCTAAATTTCCCACCCACATTTATTCCTGTTCTGCTTCATTCTCTATAACATAGGCTAAGCTTTTTAAAAAGCAAAGACAATGTTATCATAACACATATCTGCTTAAAATGCTTTACTGTTCTTAAAACAGAAAGCTCATTCACTGCTATGCTTTATATCACAAATGTCAGCTAAAGTCTTATGTGGTAAAGGGGGTGGCTTTTGGGAGGTGACTGGACCATGGAGGGACTTTACTCATTAGTAGTTAATTCATTAGAGTTCATAGTTGAATGTGCTGTTAGGAGGTGGGGCCTGACTCCAGGAGGTGGGTCACTGACCTGAAAGGGTGCATCCTGGTCCAAGGCTCCTGCCTTGTTTCCTGGCTGCCATCAGTTGAACAGCTTTCTTAGCTACTCTTTCTGTGTTGGAGCCAGGTAGTCATTGACTGAACCCCTGAAACTGTTAGTCAAAGTAAAACTCTCCTCATGGAAGCTGTAGGTATAGGGTATTTTATCCTAGAGCTAGGAAAATGATCAATGCATTAACCAAGCCCACACTGTCCAGCACAGACATGCCCTATCTATTGAGCTTGATCTCCAACTACATTCTGCCAGCTTGTTCTGCTCTCATCTCAGTGGTCCTCTAGGCTTTTACACATTCAACAAGCAAAGATTATATTTCCTATGCCCTTCCACAAGGTTTCCTTGTAGTGGAGCATACTTCCCTTCCCTTTCCTTCACATAATTCTTACCCCGTATATTTAAAAGCAAACAGTCACTTTTAAGGGTTTTATTTTCTAACTATTTATTTATTTTGCATATACTTATATCACAATTACCACTACTGTATAGTATTTTCAATTTTATGTGTTTGGTTATTTAATTAGTGGCTATTTCTCCAACTAGACCATAAGGTCAAGAACTTTGCATGGCTACTGCCAAGTATAAAGTTGATAAAAGGGGGCATTCAATAAATACAAGTATTTGTAGAATATTAAATTTAATATAGATGATAGCAGTCATCCAGGGTGGTGAATTTGTGGAAAATTAAATCAGTGGTATGATGAGAAATTAAAAAATATGATAAAATAAAAATTTAAAGTTCAAGGACTATAAACTAGAAATTAATGATAAAAATTTTAAGAGCAGGATTAGAAAGATACTGCTTTAATTAGATTTTAGACTTCCTCTAATTTTGCATTTTTTCCCAATTTAATTTAGAAATTACTAACTTCACAAATCAAGAAAAGCTGCTCTTTATAGAACAAAAGACTGTGAAAGTGAAGAATTGAAGCTTCAAATTCTAAATTTCTCACTTATTATCAAGGCATTGGGAAAGTAATCCCTTTCTTACTAGCTCAGAAAACAAGATAACTCAGTTACAATCCCACTTCCATGAGAAAAAAAAATCCATCTGGGGCTCCAGTAGTACAGAACACAACAGGGCCGAGAGCAAGATTCCTTCTATAATTCTTCTCTTCATTTGCCACTGGTAGCAGACACGCTAGAACTTCGTGGGGTTACCGGATAGTGTCATTAGAGAAAATAAATGGGAGCATATGACTTTGGCAAGACTTTTAATGACTTTACTTTGCATTTATTCTCCTTTTAAATTTCTGTCTCAAAATGTGAAATTCTTAGATACAAACATTTGTCATTTCATTTACCTCTTGGGAACCTAAAGGAGCACACCTTCACAGAGACGAATGATTTGCCCTCCTTCCCCCAGCAAGCCCCTCTGTGCCTCAGGTCACAGGAGTCACCGTGAAGAAGACACATCTCTGTTCACGGGCTTCCCTTCTAAAAGTCACCTGTTTCGTGATCCCTTCAACACACTGAAACAGGCATACACAACTGAGGAAATATATATGCATGTATGGAAATATCACAGTGAATACCACTAACTTATACAGTTAATAAGTGCTAATAATAATAATAATAATAATAATTTGAGCCCGTTGTTGGGTGTGTGGAGGTCATGTTATTAAGAGTGTGTCGGAATCTGTGACTCTTACCTTCAGAGTTACATATGGTTCAGCATACAATGCTTTGTGACCTGTAATGCTTTTGGTTCCATTTATGGATTTGGAAGTGGGGATCTGCCAGCTGTGGAATCTGAGACAGTAACCACTCAGTGCAGTCTTTTTGTCTTTGTGCTAACAACACGCAGTCTCCTTCTATTTTGTCTTGTTTTATGCCTCTTCTAGTCACATCAGTTACAGAGAAGAATAGAATGCCAACATTGAGAGGAAGGAGGGAATGGATGAAAAACTTTCTTCCTCTTTCCAATTAACCTAGATCTGCAGAAGTATAATGATGCTTGAAGTTTGTGCTTGAGGAACAATTACAATTTTTATGGCTTTGCCAGGTGTTCTGTACAGACTATCTCACAGCTACCGAGGAAGGAAGATGTAATTGTGCTTCTGTTTCAGATAAAGAACTTAACACAATTGGTCTGGCTCAGATAGTTGGTATGTGGTGAAGTCAGAATTGCACCCAAGTCTAATGAACCTAAACATCTTTTTCCATCCACTACTGGAATTCTATCTGATGAAAGGGAGGAAGCATGCATTAGGATATTAAAGATTTAATAGAGCTATTATCTTTCTAATTTCATAGCAAAAGCAGCTTCTGAACAAAATCCAGGTTATCACTATGTATAAACTATTATTGTTGTTTTAAAAATCATATCAATGATCATTAATTCTTCTTTGATGATTAAGAGAGTTGATAATTTTCCATCCTGGTTCATCCATTTCATTATTATCACTACTACAGCATGAACATTTACAAAGCAGAATGATCAAAAGAAGTAATTAAAGTATGCTGAAAGAAAGTAGCCTAGAGCAAACTAAGGAAAAGGATAATCAAATAATGACAAGCCTTCATGTAAATTATATTTTTGTTTGTTCAAATTTTATAAAATTGCAATCAATGTACATTGAGAGAAAACATTTTAAATTATTTTAAAGATTTAGCAATAGAATTTGAGAAAAAGAAATACAGATTAGAGAAGATATTGCCTCTTTACAAAAATGATAAATTCCAGTTATATAACTAGAGTGTATTAAAAGGATGAAGGTCCAATATCACAATATTTGAAAGAGTAGAAATGAAACTAAACAATAACCAGAGGCTAGGGAATTACAGAAAAGCATAAAATTAGATTAAAGTAGTGCCTGTAATAGCAATAATTTTAATAAATGCTTTCTTTCAATCAAAACTTATATATGATATATATAGCTAAGATTATATATAATTAAGATTTTAAAATCATAGCTCCATAAAATATTTAAGTCACAGGCTTATTAATTTTTATATTAACTGCATTGCATCTAAAATAGATTTATATTAATAACATGTATTTCTTAGCTACTCTCTATTTCCCTTTCCCCCAGCCCCTTTGTAACCATAATTCTATTCTTTCATGCTTTAATGAGTTTAACTATTCTAGATTTTTATATAGTGTAATAACAAATAATCATCCTTTTGGCCTAACACTTAACAAAATGTCCTCAAAGTCCACCCACATAGTTGCCTGTTACAGGATTTCTTTCTTTTTTAAGGCTGTATAGTATTCATTGCATCACATTTTTAAAATCTATTCAACTGCCTATATAACCTTGTGCCTGTAGATAACTATACCATACTGTACGTTGATAAAACTAGTAGGGGGGTAGATCTCACACCAAGTGGTTACTTTGTGTGTGGTACTGGGAACAGAACTCAGAGCCTTTGCCCTGAGCTGCACCTTTGCCTTTCTTTTATTTCACTATTATGAGACAGAGTATCACTAAATTTCTAGGCTTCTATGGCTGAGTTCAAACTTGAAATCCCACTACTCCAAGGCATTTAGAATGCTGGAACTACTGACATGTCCCGTTACCTGGCTCCTTTTTCATTTGGAAACTGGATCTTGCTATATTGCCTAAGCTGTATTGCAATCCTCCTGCCTCAGCCTCCCAAAGTATTGTACAGGTGTGCACTGCCACACCCAGTTTATATTGAGTTCTTAACACAATAAAATGTTAAAAGTTTATATTTATATGTCCTTTTTCTTGGAGGAAATGGTTATTTTTCTCCTTGAAACAGTCATTCTTTTGAAATATGACAATGTGTATTCTCTATGTACAGTGTATAGCTTCATCTCTTGCTATTCGGGAACTCCCACAAATAATGCTCCCACTATACTGACCTAATCCTCTTTTCTTTTCAGTCCATCCATCAGATCATTAGGTAGAAACATGGTGAAGTATAGGTAGTCCTACTGCAGGAACTGATGCAGTGTAGTTGCCCAAATGCATAACTGCCCTAAATGTCAGTGGCTGAGATTCTAGAAAAGAAAGCACAGTGCACAAACCTGTGTATTTTTGGTGATGTACAGTATGCTTTCAGTACCCACATATTTGAATGCACATTCTTTTCACGCTTTTAACAATTCTGAAAGTTATCATAGAAAGCTGTGGTTAGTTTGATGTTGAAGTTTTACCTCTCAATATAGTTATTCACTTATGTAATAATTCTCATGTCTGAAGGCTTTTATTGTTAAATTAATGAATTATTTTTTAGCACCATCTGTCTTTTTTCCCATCGTACAAACTGTTCAGTTCTGTT
>NW_022900930.1:38790703-38830183 GCF_012274545.1 Fukomys damarensis | reverse complement strand
CATACATACAGCCACTGTCCACCCCAAATTGGTAGAGGTTTATTTACACTCAGAGTTCTTTGTCCATGGTTTGCTGGCTTCAAGGCAGAATCAGCATGGTGGGAGGTTCTGGACAGAGGAAAAGCTCCTCATTCATGCAAACCAGGAGTCAGAGCAAAGGGAAGCACGAGAGAGGGAGATGTACTCTTCCACCTCATCCCCCAGTGGCCCAGCTCCGTGGCCCAGCCCCACCACCTAACGCACCGGGTCCGGAACTCATCCGTGGAGGAATTCATCAGTGAGCACAGTTCCTCCATGACCTGACCTGCTCCAAAAGCCCCACCTCTGAGCAAACGAAAGTTGTGGGTGACATTCAATTTCTCACCAAAATATTAGCTCCCTTATGAATAGAGTTTCAGTTAAATGATCACATGGCTTGCCCGCCAGCAATTTATCTTTCACTTCTTCTATAAACAAGGACTTCCACAAGGCTAACCGTGTGCGGTTGCCCATACAGTGAACACATTCTTTTATACTCCTCCAGATCCTACCATGGAAGTAGATTTGCTACTGTCACACAAGACTTGGCAAACTCTGCTCGGTCAATGAGTAAGCATAGGAAGTACTAGGTTGATCCTCTCCTATGTATCATACCATTCAGCCTCTGAGAACTTTTACATGAAAATTCAGTAGACATCAAATGCTGATAAATAGAACAGTTGCCGAATAGTACTGTTTCAGGAAATGTTGGAATAACTGATAGCATATTTTATTATCTAGTTAACTTATTTACTTAATTCAATATACTTGGTCTATTTGTCTAGTGATTCACAGCTTTTCTAGTATAATTTGTAATTTTTGTGAAGACATTGGCAACTTAATTGTTTCTCATGGATAATTCTGGAAGCGTGTGATGTTGCTGTCAGCAGCAATAACATGGCCCAAGGAGATGCAATGGAGAAGAACGTAAGGCAAGCAAATCTGTAAGTGTCAACGCTGAAGAATTACAATTCTCACAAAGAAAAACTGGGAAAAGTTCATGGTTTCTCCAGATCTATCTCTGGGTAATTAATGACTATACAATATTGTTCTATAGACCAAGGATATTATATATAATTTTATATAACATCCTCTTGGTATATATAAAATGTGAAAATTTTTCATTAAAAAATAAAATTAGTAATGAAAACATCTTTTTTCCATTCCAAATTGGAAACTAAAAAGCATTCACTATTATCCCCAGTCTCTTAACAGTGGTGAGAAATAGATAGAATTTCTCCTTTTAACTTAGGCTGCAAATAAGATGCTAGGTGTTATGGAACTGCTTACATATAAACTTTCATGTATACTGATGCTTTAGAGCCTTAGATGTCTTTTAATAACCAGATTTGCAACCAATATTGATTCTTTTCTCCATTCAATTAGACAAGTCTTGGGAAGAATTAGCCATTTAGAGGACCAAAGACTAGCTGTAAACTATTGCACGTAACATTTCTGTAGATTATTCTAATCAGTGCCACTATAAAGATAAGAGCTTAGAGGAAATAATTTCTTTTAATAGTTAGGTCCAATTCCTATTTTAATAGAAATTATTTATATATTTATTAAATAGATAAGTTTGTTAAGAAAAGAACTAATGAATTATTTCTGACATTAAATAAAACGTGTCCCTTTAGACCTTAAGTTCCTGCAGGGAAAGGTGTCTCATAAAAGCAGTGTTTGCTGAGTGCTAACCATTTAGCACTTAGTAAGATGTGACTTGACACAAAAACTCCTTTCCACTTGCCAATCCTGGTTTTACTCCAGGGATGCTTTGAAAGTTACAGCTAATACTGTTAATTCCTTGTACACCATGAATAAATTGAACCTTATTTGGAAACTTTGCAAAACTGAAACAAGTGGACCATGCAATTAGACATGTTGCCAACAAAAATAAGACCTTTCTTTTTTTGACTGGCAACTTGGAAAGTTGCTAAAGAAGCTAAAGAAGCACAAATCTAAAATATGTTTACAACATGACAGTTAATTTAAATTGAAGCACAAATATGGATATCCTATCTCCCAGCACACACACACACACACACACACACACACACACACACACACACAGAGTCTTATCACCATCACAAACCTCTTCCTCTATGACTCTGTTGTCCATTGTGATTGAAAATTTTTGAGTTTGGCTTCATTTTGATGTCCTTTATTTCCTTAAAGTTTACAGAGGCATCTTCAGCGATAATGGAAGAGTAAATGAAGATGGAAAGTAACTGAGTCTGAGTATTCACCTGCTTCCCATATCTATTTTTACCTTTTACAACACACTCTTCCTTTTTCACTTTTTAGTAAAATCTAATTCTTCTATCATTGTAGACTTTTTGTAGCTATCTTGCTTTTATACACATGACTTATAAATAATGTTGCTGAATGGAGGCATACTTCAGGGAACTAAATCATATATTTTTAAGAAACTAAAATAACATATTTGTTGATGTGATTAAATTTTTTTAACATGGAGGACAAAGGATGAAGAATTAGAGTGGCATTTATAGTGAAATTTCAAAAATATGTTTTTATACAAATACTCACCGCCTCACAAACAACTTTAAAAATTGGGTGGCAAAGTGACTAATGATAGTAAATCATCATTTAATTTCTCTCTTAACAATGAACAATGGCTATTCTGGCCATATGAATATATATATATATATGTATATATATTGTATATATGTGTTTATATACGTGTATATGTATATATGTGTGTATTTTGGTACCGGGAATCGAACTTGGGCCCTTGCACTTGCGAGACAGGTGCCAGAACCACTGAGCTAAATCCCCAGCCCTGTTCTGTATATTTTTGAAGATAAATTAATCAGAATCACTTGTTACTCCACATTTTTAATCTTTTAAATAGAAGTAGAAAGCTAGTTTTATAAGTGCTAGACAGACAGTAAAGCACCACTGCTCCCTTCTGTGGGAGGACAGAAGGGCGAGCTTCGGATCTGGAAAGGTCATGCTGTCGAATGAACAAGTCGTTGCAGGAGGGAAGTATGAGGAGCAGATTAGAGAAGGCCCCTAGGCAGCCAGGCTGAGCAGTTAAATCAGCTCTGTTGAGTCAGGAGGTCAAGGAAATCATAGTGAGAAGGGCAGGAGGAAAGAGCGTGCGTGCGCTCGCACACACACACACACACACACACACACACACACACACAGATAAATCTTTAATAATCCCCATGATTTCTGACTACTAGACACATATATTTCCTCATTCAGAGCTTATATGCTGTACATTTTTCTAAGAGCTTATTTTCCTTCGAAAATTTCAGTTTATGTAAAACTAGCTCATATTCGAAAAAGTTTGGATAAAAGGAACTTGTCTCTCCCACCTCTAAAATATGGACTTGAGAACCCGAGCTACTATAAAAAACAAAATTCAAGGTAATTGACTATAACTTCAGAGAATCTATTATAGGCACGGTGTGCTGGCATATTTGTGACTCTCCTTTTTGATTTACACATTGCCACATGTACCAATTTATGTCACCCACAGAGTAAGAAACTTCAGTATTCAGGCACTGGCAAATCTCCTCACTGTTATTTCAGCACCACCGAGAGGCCTTTTCCCTGAGTTTCCAGGGAGGTGCATGAAGGTCTAGGATAAATGCAAGACAGGAGTGCGGGAAGTTCTTCCTTGGACTTTATGCACCAACATAAAAATTCGTAAAAGACTTGCCTTCATAAATACTATTTATGCCAGCGTTACTTTAGGCAATGCGAATGTAGACTATAAATTTATGTTTTTTCTTCACACATCTGTAACTGAAGGGAATGTGGCCAGCTATGTTTATATGTAAATCAATTAAGTAAACAATCACACAGGAGACCCCACTGTACACAAAAGATAGCTCTCACCTTTTCTAGCAGACAGGTTAATAGCTTGGCCTTTCCTGGCTTCCTAAATTTCTGAAATTAATTTTTCAAATAGCAGACAGATTATATCAGGCCAGTCCAGTTTGGAGTTTCGTTTCTAAAATATATTGTGGATAGTCTGGAACAATATTGAGATGTCAAGGTTTTGCGCATAGCTTTGAACTGTGAATCATTTAATTAAAGCCTCCAAAAGCTTAATTCATAATGTTTGCACATTTCTGGGATGGGATTCATTTGTAGTTGGCTTTAACTTATTATCTGCTTTTGGAAGATAAACACAGACTAGAACAAACAATACCTTGTAAACTGGAAAATTTTCATAAATTACCTAGGAATATTGCATCTCTTTATTGCTTATTTCTTTTACATATAAATATATAAGATTATTCATGACCTTGTACAGATTTGATCACGTATTAAATACATATTTCTGAATCTATCAGCACAGTCATGATATAGTGATGGTTAGGTTGAACTCCAAGAAGAAGTTGTCTACCTGTGTATACAGAGGGGTAAGGAAAGGAATGCTGGCTGGAGCTTTCAGAGTCTGAGTGGCAGAGGATCTGGAGCTGGAAAGATGCTGAGGACCCCGTGCTGGCTCACTCACCCATCAGAATCCTTCTTTCCTTCCAAATTTGCAGAGGTAAAATCTCCCTTTCTCAGTCACCTTGTAGGTAAGGTTCCATATGCAAACCAAACACCATCAATTACAGACTCTGCTAAGGTTTAGAAAAGTTGAGAATGAAGCCTTCTTTCTTTTACTTATGTGGCACTTGCTGCTGGAAATGAAGGTTATGAAAAATTTAAGGTAATGAAGCATCTGTTATCTAGATGTAGAACTTGAGAGGCAGCTAGGGTAGGGTGAGGAGGGGGAACTCTAGCTCCAAGCATAGTTGTGGAAATGACTGATGAGTGCTTTGGTGGGTCAGTGGGTACAATTCCGGGAGGCATTCTAAAAAGCTCAGTCAAAATCTTCTCTGACCTTCAAAAGAATATATAGTCTTCTTAATGGACTTTTAAAGATCATTTGTGTCCTGCATTGAACTAAGACTGACTGAGTGAAGGTCAGATACCTGTGAACTGATTTTTTTTTTCTTTTTAGAACCAAGGGTATATTTCAGACCCAAAACTCAAAAGACTACCAGGCCCAAACCAAGTCAAAAGTCCAGGTGGTTCTGCTTGCCAAATCCAACCAAAAAAGAAGTGAAGGAAAATAAAAAGCAAGACTATGAAATCAATGTTTTCAGTGAAATGGACAGGTAATATATGACAACATTGGAAGACTGCAGAAAAGGATCTAGTGGAATCTGTCAAGCAGTATTCAGCATTTCTGAGGTCATCTGTGTGGTATGTGTGGCAATTCTTTGGTGCAGCAAAATTTGAACCACTTAAGGAATTTGTGATTAGAGGAAAAGCACTTGAGTCTTCATACACTTCACTAACAAGATTAGAGCTCGCATTGTAGACACTACCAACCCTTGATGGACTGAGAGCACCAGATTCCATCGATGTTCTGGAAACACAACTTTTAAGCAAAACTCAAAACAGGTTAGTAACACTACGTGTTGGAAGCAAGACGAATTAGGAGGTTACTATGACCAAAGAAGGCATAGAAATGAGAAAAAAATTGAAGACATCTGAGGCTGATTTGGTAAGACAAAGACTAAAGGGTGAAGCATCTAATTTAGGGGAGTGGATTAAAAAAAGCATGAACTCTTGGGAATAAAGAACAAATTAGGACTCAGCATGGTAGAAAATCAGAAGTGTATGATCCCACTGATGGTCTTCCCCTGTGTTGTGTGACCCTGAGTAAAATCTCAAACTACAAGTGTGCCTATTAGTACAGGGGAGATAATAATAGCTGTCCTCCTTAATATTTGTGTTTGACATGAGATATCACAAACGAATGTGTTAGCAATGTGAAAAATGCAGTAGTTATTGTTGTTATAACTCACTTGGCAAAACTAGAAAACTCTAGTTAAAACTCCCCAACCTTAAAAAAAAATAGTTTTATTTTCCTCCATCCAGCTCAAAGTTGGATCCAAAATATTATTTATTCTTTCCTCCTCACATTGGGTGTTCTGGGCTATCCTAGTAGGAAAAAAGGAATAGTGTGGGGTAGTGCATGCTATTTCACTGAGAAAGTCAACTGAATAAAATGAAAGCAATTTAGGGACTTCAATGGAAATGGAGGCAATCACAGTGGAATAATGTGCTTTGGCTTATTGTGCACACCCCTGTGTAACATCAATCAAAGCTTTCCCAAAGCAATTAGGAAGAAGGAGAACACAGTGAACTGCAATTTCATCATCAAATCTATGGTCACAAATGAGTGCATGGGACCACGGAGAATCCTGTCTTCATTTTTTAGCCATTGTGACAATCAATAAAGCAATGAACACAAGCCATGTTGTTGTCCTGTTGCACTAAAAAAAAATGCACAGTTGCAACATGTGTGTTCTTTGTACTTCACTCCTTACTAAGGAAAAAATTTAGATTTCATGTTTGACACAGAAAGGAAAGTATGTGGAAAAAAAACCCTTGAGGTTGTAACTTTTGAAGTTGTAACTTTAAGAGAATAATTGGAGGAAGTGGGTGCCTGATGGAAACCTGAAAAATATCCTTAACAGTTGAGAAATTGCATTAGATTACTCTGTGCCTTTCCAAATAATTCTGGCAATACGTATAAGTGAAATAAGACATATGCAATTTATTATGCTTGCTCAATTTGTGACATAAGAAAATAAAACTTTTTCGTGTATGAGACCTAAATCCAATTCTCTTTAGAATTATAATTTGTTCCCAGAGGTATATACTCAAACTAGTAAAGCTTTCTGGAGAGACTGACCTATGTTACTACTATGGCTATACGAAACTATTTTATTAGTTATATGTCTAGCAAACAAATTTAATTATAATAGTTAGATAACATTATTGCTGCCATTTATAATTAATGCATAGGAACTGACAAGAACATATTCGGAGTTCTTAAAGTCTCAAAGTCAAAAGTCTTCCTAAATGAGCAGGTAGATGAGTAATACAGTTAATATAAAGAATTTGTCTATGTATATATAAAAAGAGGAGTTGATATTTATTTTACAAATATATTGTTATGGTCTGGATCAAGAATGTCCCCAAAGAGGCTCATGTATCCAGAGGCAGGTGAGGCTTTTGGAAGGCAATTCACAGATCATGAGATCAAACTCATCAGTAGACTGAGCAATTCATAAGCTCATAGCTGACTGCAGTAGAGTGGTGGGGCCCACATAGAGAGGATGGGCCACTGGGACATAGCCTAGAGATGCATCTTGTCTCTGACCTCTTTTCTTTCTGATTTCTCGTCTCCTCTACCTCCTGACTGCCTTGAGGTAAGCAGCCTTCCGCTGCCACACTCTTCCTCTGTGACCCTTCTGCTGGGCCAGAGACCAGCACCAATGGAGCCTGCTGACCACTGAGTCAAACCTTAGAAATGTGAACCCAAATAAACCTGTCCTCCTTTGTACATCTGGTATTTTGTCCCAACAGTGGAACTCTGATGAATGCAAGTAATGCAGTCACTTATAAAAAGAGAATATAATATGATTGCAAATAGTTTCCTTTGCTTTCTTTACCATTGCCTGGCTTAGTAATGGGAAAATTTCCTTGATATGTCATCTCAGCTTCCCCATCATAGGTGAAGGGAAGTAATATAACAATTATCTCTTGGATGAAAAAAAATGAACTGGACTCAGCTTGGCCTAGTTTCTTGTAGACTAGACTGGTGAGAGCAACATGTCTTAGGCAAAAGTAGGCAACATATATTTTTTCTACTACAGAGAATTAATGTAAAACCCTCTAGAATGATTCTAATGATGTTTCCATGTAGTTGAGAGCATGTGGCTTTATCTTCAGATCTATATCTACACGGTAGTTTCTGATATATGTTTTCTATTTACCTTGTACTGCAGGGCTTATTTAAAAATGTGCCCAAACTTTTCTGCTGTGAGATTGAAGTCCCATCTTTGGAATAGACAAAAAATACAGAAAAAAAAGAGGCTGCTCAGCCGAAGCTAATAAAATGGTAGAGGCAATGGTTATCAGTGAAGAAAAATATGCCATGCAAGTGAATACCAAGTGAGCCCATGACAGTAAAAAACAATGAGGTTACTTGATGACAGGGTTACAACACACACACACACACACACACACACACACACACACACAAAAAAAAAAAAATCAGACAGAATTATGAGAATTATTTCTGGTCTGTATTAGCTTTCCTGTGTACTGTGTTGTTTGGCAGACTGCAAGGCAGAAACATCATTATGGAAAGGCATGATGGAACAAAGCTGCTTACCTCCTGGCAGCCAGGAAGCTGAGCAAGAATGGAGGAGCCAGGAGGAAGTTTTACACTCCACATGAATGTCCCCGTGACACACCTCTTCCAACCAGTCTCCACTTCTTTGCAGGGAGGGGCACTGGGAATCCAAATGGGGCCCCTTGCCTGTGCAAGGCAGGCGGCAGAACCACTGAGCCAAATCCCCAGCCCCAGTCTCCGCTTCTGAACAGCACATTAAGCTGTGAATTCAGATAATCATCGTGCTCTTCCAAAAAGCACTCCCCCATATATATGAGACCATGTAGAGGACATTCTAGAGCTAAACATCATCCCGTGTGAATTAGGCTTCTGGAAATCTCACAGAGTAATGAAAACAACTTGAGAAAGTATAACCTGAAGTAAGCAAGTTGAAGTGAAGATATTCAAATATGACTTAATAACTGTTCTGTACATACCATAGCACAGTACTGGGGATATGAGAATGCAATTCTGAGAAATTTAAAGCAGCATAAATATAAATATAAGAAAACTGTAATGTGCACATAGTAGCAGAAAAATGAAGTGCCTAACTTAAGGGATCTCTAGTTAGTGGTAGATAAAGATTTGAGAATATCATTTTCGTGTACCTCTAATGTACAGCATGGTAGTGACAGGCAATAATGCTATATACCTGCAATTTGTTGAGAAAGTTGATTTCAAGTGTTCCTACCATATACACCCACAAAATTACAATTGTGTGAAATGTATATGTTAATCGCCTTGATTGTGGTAATCATTCTACAGTTGTTCTACAACCAAAGTATCACATTGTACACCTTAAATATATATATATCATTTTCTTAGTTAAATACAACTCAATAAATCTGAGAAAAAACATTTTCTGGATAAGCAGATTTAAAACATTTCTCTGCTCGGCATTTAATTTTGTGCAGCAAAATCAATACGTTAGTTCAAAGATTAGCAAACACATTGCAATAAGTCATAGTGAAAGACTATACTTTCTTAAATATCTTTTGATAATTTTGTTTTTGATAAAAAGCATCAATACATAAGGACTATAGGTAAGGAAAGATGAGTAGCCAGAACAGAATACTTTTAGGACAATGACACTAGTCTGTGTGATGGTATCATAGTGGAAATATGTCATTATACATTTCTCAAAACCATCGACTGTGCAACATGAAGAATGAACTCTAACGTAACGTGTAGACTTTGGGTAATTACGATGTGTCAATGTAAGTTCATAAATTGTAACAAATGCGCCACTCTGGTAGGGGATGTTGATTAAATAAGGTGTTTATAACTGTGTGGGGGCCAGAATTACATGGGGGATTTTCTTTATCTTCTGTTCAATACTGCTATGAATCAAAAGAGCTCTACAAACAGTCCATTTTAAAAGAAATTAATATAGGTAAGCAAGAGTGGAGCCTTATCATAAAATATGGCAAATACACCTTGGAGATATTTTAGTTCAGTTCCAGACCACAGCAATAAGTCAGATATTTCAATAGAATGAGTCACATGAATATTTTGGCTTCTCGGTGTACATAAAGGTTATGCTCACACTATATTGTAGTAGATTAAATGTGCAGTAGAGTAGTGTCTAATGGAACAATGTCCATATCTTATTTTAAAATGACTCATTGTTAAAAATGCTGACAGTCTCCTGTTCTTCATTGAGTCCCCGTCGGCTTGCCCGTGGAGGTCCACATGGACGTGGATGGCTGCAGACCATTCAGGGTGATGATAGCTGAAGGTCAGAATGGCTGTGGCAGTTTCTTAAAATAGGACAACAATGAAGTTTGCTCATCAAGGGAGATTGTTTCATGAAAGAGTTATCTAATATTCCATGATAATTGACAGCACTTTACCCACAGTAGAATTTATTTCAATATTGGAGCCAATCCTCCTGAATGCCACCACTGTATTATCCACTGTTTGTCATATTCTAAATCGTATGTTGTTATTCCAACAACGTTTGAAGCATCTTCACCAAGAGATATAATCTAAAAACACTGCTTTCTTTGTTCTTCTATAAGAATTAACCGCTCATCCATTAAAGTTTTATCATTAGAATGCCGTAATTGCCTTCCATCTTAGGGCTGAACTTCTAATTCAAGTTCTCTTGTTACATTTATCACTTTTTACCTCTGCCAAAGTGTTCAGGTCCTCAAAGTCATCCATGCAGGTTTGATCAACTTCTTTCAAACTCATTAATGTTGACATTTTGGCCTTCTTCCATGAGTCACAAATATTCTTAATGGCCTCTAGAAGGCAAATCCTTTTCAGAAAGTTTTCAATTTACTTTTCCAAGATCCATCTAAGACACCACCTTCTTTGGCAGCTATAGTCTTAAGAAACATATTTCTTAAACAAGACTTGATAATTGAAAGTACTAATCTGTGGACTGCAGAGCATATATTATGTTAGTAGGCAGAAAACAACATTAATACTGTTAGTAGGCAGAAAACAACATTAATACTGTATGTGTCCAACAGAACTTTTAAATGACCAGGGGTATTTCCATCGAGTTGTAATCTTTTGAATGTTTTTTTTTTTTTTGTCTTAACAGTGGGTGTAAAATATCCAATCAACTATGCTGTAGACAGATGTGCTGTCATCAGACTTTGTTGTCCTAATTACAGTGCACAGGCAAAGTAGATTTAGTATACTAGGTCCTAGCACTTTTGAAATGGTAAATGAGCAACAACTTCAACTTAAAGTTACCAGCTGTCCTATCCCCTAACAGGGCAGATACCTGTCCTTTGAAGCTTTGTAGGCAAGCACTGAATTTCATTTCTTGCCACAAAAGTTTCTAGATGGCTTCTTCGTCCAATAGAAGGCAGTTTCAACTATATTGAAAATCAGTTGTTCTGTGCAGCCACCTCCATAAATGATCGTAGTTATATTTCCCAGATAACTTGCTGCAGCTTCTGCACGAGCTCGTTCTGCTTTACCTCACATCTTACGTTACAGAGATGAATTCTTTCCTCGACCTTCTGACCCAGCCTCTCCAAGCTTTTCTTCTGCAGTTTCCCTCCTTTATTAAGCCTTCATAGAATTCAGGAGCCTTTCCATGGATCATATTTTGGATGTAAGACAGTGTAGTGGCTGGTTTTAGCTTCCATATCAGCAAGAAGGCTGTTTCACTGTATCACTTGTGTTCACTGGAGCAGCAGGTCCAATGTCCTTCAAGAGTTTTTCTTTTCATTTTCAAACTGGCTGACTGGTGCAGGAAGCTTAGCTTTTGGTTTATCTCAGTTTTCACCTACTTTATTAGGCTTAATCACTCCTAATTTTTTATTTAAAGTGAGAGATATGTGACTCTTCCTTTCAGTTGAACACTGAGAGGACATTGTGGAGTTATTTACTGGCCTAACTTAGATATCATATAAGATATCCTACAAGAACTCAGGGGAAGGAGAGAGACAGGGGAACGATGGGGGAATGGAGCAGTCAGAACTTACGCAACATTTATCAGTTAACTTTTCTGTCTCAGATGAGCGTGATTTGTGGCACCCAAAACACACGTAAGAGTAACATCAAAGGTCCCATATCACAGATTAATATAACAAATACAATAATGACAGAACTTGCAATATTGTAAGGCTTACCAAAATGTGATACAATGGCATAAAGTGAGTGCATGCTGTTGGAAAACTGGAGCCGACAGACTTGCTTCACACAGAGTCACCACTAACTTTACACTGGTCAAAAGCATGGCATCTGCTAAGCTCACAAAAACAGAGCACAAAAAAAGATAGGCTTGTTCAGAAAATAATAGCTATTGATAAGGTTCCAGGCTTTTACAGTACAGTCGAACATATAGCTGCACTCATTTGTTAATGCATTGCTCCATACTGAGGGTGATAACAACATCAGAAATGTTATGCCCACTGAACACTGCTAGCGTGTGTACTTTTTGTAGGCAAAACTACTCAATCCATGAAAACAGGGCAATGAATGTTTGCTTGCTGACTGATCGAAAGATGTGTAATAAAATTAGGTTGGTATAACTATGTGTCTGTGAAAGTTGACAAGTTGGTAACTGCAGTGTGAAAGCTATTTCATTTTTTATCTGTAAAGAATTACTGGATTGTTAAATTAAATTTTATTCCTGTAGGCAGCCTCAGACACAGAGAAACCAGGTGTCTAAGTTTCCATCTCTGTGTCTGAGTTACTGGTTTCTCAATAGGGAATCACAAAGCTGTACTCATAGACTATTTCAGTCTAATAATCACTGCTGACAATTACTATGCTGATATTAAAGATAATTTAATGGGCCGTCAACTAAGACGTGATTTTTGGCTTTTAGCCTAAGGAAATGGCTTCATGTTTTCAACAGATATTGTGTTGGGTGATATTGTGCTAACCCTTAAAACAAATTAAGCTTAAAAAGAAAATCTGTCAAACAGCTTTACTCCTTCCTCCATAATGCAGTAGATAATTATTTGTATCAATGAGGATAATTGGCCAATGATATCATCTATATCTGTATATATCTACTTAAAACCTATCTCCATATACCTCTCCTATCCAATATATAAGTAATTATCAGAAAACCTAAGCTTCTTAACTGCAAAATGGGTAATACAATATCTATATTAAGGGTCTTTTTGAGAATTACATATATCTATAATACGTATGTGTATAGAGAATATTATATATCCATGTGTGCATTAGCAAATATTTTTATTTTTTTCTGATTATATTCTCGATTGCGTATTTGATAGCTTACATCTTTCTTCTACAAAATGGGGATTCTGTGCATTTCTTAAAATGCAGTAGAGTTTAAATGAGTTATTAATATGTCAAGTACTCGATATAAAGTATGGACAGCATTCAACAAATTTTAGCAATATTAGCTTTTATTATCACTCTCTCACTTTCTTTTGTCAAGAGAGCAAATATCAATACACGTTTATGTACTCATTTCCTTCCCAGCACAGGGTTTTTATACACAGTTCCTAGTCAGTGTCTAACTGGGAAGATCCATTGTTCTCTAAATGGAACAAATACATTTTCAGAAGTATTGCCACCTGATGTATTTATAGGATTATATATTGAAAATGAAGATTGAAAAAATTCCATGAAATACCTGGTTAACCCCACCATCCATAGAAAGTAAAGCATATATTCCTTTAAGTGTATTGTGTATTTCTCAAACAATTCCAAAGATTGTTTCTTTTACTTCTAATTGCACCAAAAGGGTATGATATCTTACAGGGTAAACAAAGTAATAGTACAGATGTCCAATTTGTACATGATATATAGAAAGTCCCTACCTTCTTACCTTATCATCATCTCCTTTATATCCTCCAAATTCACTGGTATTTGGAAAGCACCAGAATAGTGCTTCTAATATCCTTTGTTTACTCCTCATTTTAATTTTAACCTATTTATTTGTTTTCTTCACTAAGTCTTAGAGAATAAGGACTGTGTGTCCACATGTGTGTATGTGTTTAAATAGAACATTTGTTATGTAGCAACAGTGTTTAGCACATAGCTAAATCTCAATAAAGAGCAGTTGAATGAACAAATGAAGATACTCTTTGAACTGGATGAGTACTGTGATTGAAATATTTTCAAATAAGAATTTATTGTCATTCATTTTGTGGTTATACATTTACTCCTGTTTTGATTCATGATAACAGACAACTCTGGAGCTCCAGATTGCGATTTAACAATGTACAAGCAAGTCTTTATTTTTGACAGTGCAGATTGTAATGGTGGTTGATAATGGATTTATGAAGGTAATGTACTGCAGATGGTGAAGCTGTAAAGTAGGTGTTCCAGGTTAAGAGCCATCATGCTACTCTATTAGCTGTCTGTCCATTACTTACATAAACATATTTTCGCTATGGAAAAGCACAGAAGACTGGAAATATTTAATACTCTGCATCCATAGCCTGCCACTTTTCTAATCTTACTGAATATTAACTTCCCTGTCTGCATAATAAAAATGCAATACCTATTTTCAGAGTTACTGTGAAGTTTTGAAATACATTTCTAAACCCTTCAGTATAGCATCAGCATTGAAATACTATTATTGTAGTATTAAATATTCTTCTTCGAGGTATACATTTGTATAAGTATAATTTTTATCTCATTCCTTTTTTGAAGAAGAAGAATATGGCATAGAAATAGCTCTGAAATCTTGTTATTTTTTGACTGGCTCTACTTATTTCCAGCTATGATTTTTATTTTGAGGCAAGGACCAAGAGAGCTGGACGAGCATCAAGCCAATTTTCCCTGACTACTTCCTTTATATAAAGTCTAACAATATTCTAAAAAAATCAAGGATAAAGAAGAAACCTTTGTCATCAGTGCCATCTGTGAGTGGGATGAACCAAGATATCTCAATTCCACATATATATGAGCTTCTCTTTTCCATGTGAACAATTCAGCCCATTGTTCCTGAGATAATGAGATATTTTGAAACAAATGTGTGCTAAATACCATACAGATAGTAGGATTAACTACTAAGAATTAAGCATCTTTCTGAGATGAGCGCAATTTAATTTATACCCAAATTAAGCAGACAGACAAGGCACATTTTGATAAAGAGCAGCTGTAAATGTGATCTCATGATGTTACTCCTTAGAGAAAAAGATTTCTTCATGTAAGAAACATTTTAGATCAATTATTACTATTGTGAATAATCATGTTTTGACATTGTTCAGTAACTATACAATTAAAGTTAATACACTACTTTAAGCTGCACAGCGAATGTAATTTTTCTTCATGGTGTGATATTTGAAGCATCCGTCTTTCTTTTGCATTCTGCTATTCAATCTGTTTCCATAACAACCATTGGGATGTATTTTTAACAATTTTACTTTCTTAACCAAAAATCAAAGCTCTTGAAAGGCATCATGCTTTTTGTTTAATTTTCCTCATTTATTTTGGATAGTTATTCTAATAAAAATTTAAATTTCATTTACCATTGCCTTTGGCAACACTCAGCAAAGACTTTGTACTAGCAATGGAAGACATAACTGATGCATGGTTAAATAAGAATTAAAAGAAGAAAGAAAAACGAAGTTGAAAAGATAACTGGGCAATCTGTCCTGATCTAATTTATTTTCACAATGTAAAAATGGCCCTATGCAAATGTCAACTGGTTCACTTGTTAAGAAACTATAAGAAATATGGGTGACTCTATTGAATATAAGGCAATATGTCTAATAAGAAAATTGATATACATTCTTTCCGATTTCTAGGGACTTCCCCCTCCCTTTCTTTCTCCCTGTGGTTTTCAAGAAAGTCTGCATTTTGGGGCAACCCTGAGATTTCCTTTAGTCTTGTAATAGGCTAAAAGTAAAAGGTATGAATAATTGGGAATACAGTGTGGTGGTTATTTTGTTATATATTAGCTGATAAATGTGATTTCTTTGAAAGAACAAATTTATGTATCATTATCTTATCTGTTGATAGAACCATCTGCAATATTTTCATTCTAATTGGAGGCAGAAAATTATTATAATAGAAAGTAATTTTTATAACCATGATTTTAGTTTAAAACTTTATGTGTTTTGATTCTAGCAGCCAACTCAGAATAGTGTGATTTTAAAGATTAGTCCTTCCATATTTTGAGGCAGATGGCATATATAATAATAAGGGATTTAAAGTATGAGATATTGCACTTAATAGAGATTTTTAAACAAAAACAGTCTTGCTTTTGCTCAGTTCATGCTCTTTGCTCAAGCTGTTTAGCCGTTCCACAATTTTTATTAAATTACTATTATATTCCAAACATTTAGGATAAATGTTAATAAAGGATAACAGAACACATCCTTTTCTCATCATATATCCTCAGAAAACAAAAGACATGCATTCATACTTATATAAGGAGTCCCAAAATGGAGTCCACAGGAAAAATAAAATCAGAGTTGGCACAGGGTCACTGGCAAAGCATAGTTGGGGTGCAACAATCAGGTCAAAGTTGTGAACATCAAGTCCTGAATTAAGGAGCTGACCACGGGAAGATGTGGGGAAAGAAAGCACTGGCTATTTGATCTAGATTCATTAACGATATATAAATAACCCTCAGACTTATCTCTTTAGCCAACAAACATCACTTTCTTGTTCATTCCTGTCTTTGTTAACACTTGTGCAGAAGGATGCTGATTTGGATTGCACTGTTTGGTCGCAGCACACTTGTCCTTGTGAGGTTTCCTGTCTAGACTGTCCTCTTTACTCTTTCCTCGAACAGCAAGGACGGCTGGCTGGACAGACCGTGCACAGACGGTCTCTGGCTTAGGATGGTTCCCTTTACAAATGTCCAACTTTAAAATGGCGTGAAAGTTAGAACCATTCCTAGAAACTATATCAGCAGTTTTGAATTTTTATCTTAAGTCGTGATATGCAGTACAATATTTCTTTTATGTTCCGGTTGTTTTGGCAATGCTGGGGATTGAACCCAGAGCCTCACACATGCTAGGCAAGTGCTCTGCCACTGGACTACACCCCTGGCCTCAGTCATATCTTCTGAGAATACTGTAGCCCATGCACTACAGCTCCCAGTGAGTTACATGATCACTAAGGCAACTAAAATATAGTCTAGGTGTGTGTCAAAAATATAGTCAGGGTATGTGTTGCTGTGGATGTGTTGAGTGTATTAAACACAATTTTGGTTAAATATTTTCAGCTTCTGATGAGTTTATCAGAAATATAACCTTTTTGGCAAGGTTACAAAGGGCACCAGTCCAGGGGAGGCTATAAAATACATCTGAGCTGATGACATGTTTGAAAGATGAAGTCACTTCTTTCACATACACACAGGGGACACTGTTCTTTATAGCCTCAAAGAATCATCATTGATTATGGAGAGTAATTTTCTCTGGAGGTATTGCTGACCATCTAGAATGACATTTTTTAATCTTCTTATTTTGACTTCCATAGATTTTTCAACTGTAATCCCCATATAGTCATTCACCTTCTTATTCCTGATTCTTTTGATCTCCTTTGGTCTCATTTTAAATTTAGTATTGGAACTCTGATTTGATTCAGTCAATTGCTTAAGGGTATAGTCGATATAAGGTGTTTTTGTTTCTTTTTTAAGCAACAAAAATTGCATTACAATAAATTTAAAAGAGAGGTCTCTTCCTTGCCTGTCAAACAAGATGAGATACAGCCTCTCATTTAGATTACACTTGTGAAGATATTTACTTCATAAGCATAATCTCCCGAGCCCCTCAAGGTTTTTATTCATTTTGAAAGACTTTACATTCAATAAATATTTTCTGAACTTAAAACCAGATAATGTGAATTGCCTCATAGATCAAAAGAGTTGTACCTATTCTTTTCCATCAGGTCAATTTCTGACAATGATCGGTGAAAATGAGTATCAGACTGTTGGTAGCTACACGTCAATCAAGACAAAGCAGAGAATAATCCACTAGACACACACACACACACACACACACACACACACATAAAATAACAGATTATAAAGGAAAGATCCCACATGTCTCTATTTCACTCTTTAATGGATTATTGTCTCATGCATATTCTTTGTTTCTAACCCAGTATTTACTATTCAAATCATGACATCTCCTCCATCCTTTCCCTGACCTGAGAGACACACGATAGAGTGGCTCTCAGCTGTAGACTGCTGGGACTGTTGAAACCCCATATTCACCATTATTACCTAAATCAACTTGGGTGGCTTTTTAAATTTCTCTATACTTCAGTTCCTCTACCTACAAAATACAGATAGTGATCATACCTAGCTCATCAGTTTTGTGAATGTTAAAAATGAGAACATCTGTAAAATGCTTAGAAAACTCCTGGAACACAATAATCTGCCATCAGCATTGTTATAATTATTTAGATAGTGGTAAAATTTGCATTAGTTTCAAATACTATGGATTACAACAGAATGATCATAAGAAAAGTATGGTTATACAAAACAGATATGCAGATCAAAAAGACCACTTCTCCAGGAAAGGATGCATTTGAGAGAGATTGACTAAACACATCAAGCTTCCCACTTGAGGTCATAAAGGACAACTATATTTGCCAACATTCATAAAGATATATTTGTTTTCATCCTTGATTTCTAGTAAGTGGTATCAGGACACAAATGCTGAACGTCATTTTCACACCTACCTATGTATCTTCATGACCAACCACACACAATCTTTCACTTTTCTGATTAACTCTCCCAAAGTCAAATTACCTGATTCAGACTGAGTCACGAACAGAAGCAATCCTGAATAACAAAGTCTTTGAAGTTTATGAGTTTACTTGTTAAAGCTCCAATCCTTTACTTTCATACTAAGCTGTTATCTCTCAGCCTTAAATCCATTCTTCCATATTTTACCACCTTAGATGCCAGGGTTAGAAGATTGCGAACAAGGTTTCTTCTTTATAATTACCCTGCTGATTAGTTTCTGCTATTGTTAGTTTTAAAAGCATCTGTAAGTTTGGAGAACAGAAAAAAACTTGCTGTCCCATGTTTTTCCTGTCTCCCTTTGTGTCATCTCAGCGAAATTTACTAGTAGGTGAACGATGGAAGTAGGATCCAGTTTCACAACTTTTCTCACACTCCCTGAACCATTATTATTGAACCACCCTCTCTCCCACTTAAGTAGATGGTGAAGCGCATACACGTGGGTGTTCTAGACCTGACTAATCCCAGGCTGGACTCCAGAGCAGTCCCTCCCTAAGAGATCTGGGGCAAAGTTCTGAAGCCTAGAGATCCTAAGAACGCCAATATCTTCTTTACTATTCTCCCATTTATTTCTTACAATTATTCAATTTGTACATCTGAACTTTTCAAACTTCCAATATCAGATTAAGTTATTTTTTAAAATATTGTAACACTCTGTTAAAATTGTTGATATGGTTTTTGTCTTGCTGACTATATCTCGACATTTATACTATCCAAAGACCGATACTTGTAGCAAAATAACAAACATCTGAATATATACCACCTCCTTGATGAATGAGCAAGAGTACCAAGGAGACTAAATTCAAAAGTAAAAAACAAACAAACACAACATCTATTTGCTTGAAATTTTGGCAAAATTCTTGCAAAAACTGTTACTTAAATTAAGAAGGAGGTCATGGGTTTGACAAGCTGGTACTATTCAAAATCCATTGGAAAACAATATCTTACAATGTATGCCGACTATTGCTGGCTACATTCTACAAAGTGTTACATGAGAATCACAGGCTCAGGAACTAAATGGCTCTCGTGAACATAGCTATGAAAGAGAATAGAAACAATTAAGAAGATTCTATGATATATATGAGCAAAATAGCCGGCTTCTTCTCAACCCCATAGAGTGGGACATGCATTGCTGAAGACCCTGAGCAACAAAAGTTCAATAAAAAAATTTATTAAATGCAGTGCCACAAGGCAAATAGAAGATGATCCAGGCACATCACCCGGGGAAACATCTCAAGGGAATAAAGGATCTTTGGATAAGGGTAAGGTGAAGGATCAGTTCTACGCATGCCTCAAGAGAGTACCAGCTTGAGAGAAATATGGGGAAAGAGAACATGAAGGGCATCCAAGAAGGAGCTCTTCAAGTCACATGGACCATCAGGAGCCAGATAGATTAGAATCTTAACAATATTTCAGAGAACTATAGGACTAGAACGCCATAATTTCAGAAGTGCTAGCCTTAAAACATATGTCTTAAAATAATTCTTTATCCTACAATCATCCTCAAATTGAGAAAAAAAATGTTCTTTTCCTATATGTTGAACATAGGCTGGAGCAAGTTCCAAACTGCAGGTAATTTGGCCTGTCTCACCACTGTGGAGATTATTTGATAAGGACAATTTTTAACCAAAGATCATGGGCTTTGACTAAATCCTAAGACAAAGAGAATTTGTAATTGTCATTCTAGAGGGTAAAATTTCATTTTTATGAAAGAATGGAACATAACATGTATATTTGGTGACCAGAAAGGTGGACTATGGCAGAGATGAGCTTTTCCCTTTTCCAAGCCACATAAGAAGAGAGCATTTACCAGCTTCTCCTGAAGTTTAATTGGGCTATGAAAGTAGGCTTTGGCAAGGGGTAGAATATCTGTGCAGCCAAGTTTGCTCCATAAGAGCCCACAAGCACCACAGCCCAGTCTCCCTTTGTCCTTGGTTCACTAAGAGGCCGTACTATCTTTAAGAAGACAGCACCAAAAAAAAAACAAGGGAAGGAACCCTCTTTTTAAAGACATTTATTTTCAGCATAAACATCTAAGAAGAGATGTTCAATATACATCAGACTATGACAGGGAGAAGAGATGTTTTATTTTTCTATGTTAAGGAATAAATTTGATGGCTATGTGTTACGGTGGCTAGATGTTATCCCCTTAGTGCAGTATTAAATTTACCTACTGGGTTTAATTAAATTGGTTCACTTGATAACATTTTCTTTCTCCTAAAAGTATTTGAAGGGGAAAAATATTATAAGAAAAGTAATAGAAAAGGCTTGCTGTGAGAAGCCTAATTCCTGTACTCCTTTCATTATTTATGAGATATCAGGAGGTCAATTAACTTCTCTGGGCTACAGTAAGACACATCTGTGAGATGAAACTAATATACCAGTTATAGGCAGAAAGCTAGGCCAAATGGTTTGCTCAAGATTTTCTATGATTTTTGATCTATGATTTTGTGATGTAAGCATTAAGCATTAAAAGTCACTTTAATGAAAATATAAAAGACTTTTATTTTAAACATGTAGTTATTATAAGTTACTTGTCAAAATCTAGCTATCAATGCTGTATAACACGTTTAACTGGTGTTAAAGCACAGCAAACAGTTTCACTGAAAAGGATAACTAACTTATAGTAGTTCATATCTGAGTAAGATGAGGCAGTGTAAGTGACGCTTTCAAAGAATCTATTTTCCAAACTCTGATAGTGTTGTACACATCTCTCCATACCTTTATCCTTCAACAAACAATCTGAGACGATGACATTTATGGGGGACTTTGACTACTTTGTCTGACTAGTCAACTGAGACTCTATTCCTTCTGATGGCTCCCTTTGACATCTATTCATTAATGTTTTGCTTAGGATCTTTTTAATGTTAATGCTGTAATCTGAATGTTCTGTGTTCTCTTAAAATTCATATGCTGAAATATTACTCCACCTGGTGACGGTGACAGAAATTGGGGCTGTTAGGAGGTGCTCAGGGCAGGAGGACAAAAGCTTTATAAATGGGATCAGTGTCCTTACAGCCTTTGTCCAAGGGAGCTTCTTTGCTCCTTCCACTACTAAGGACTCAGGGAGAAGGCATCATTTATAGCTCAGAAAAGCAAGCCCTCACCCATTCCAAATCTGCTAGCAACTTCATCTTTCCAGGCCCCAGAATGATGAGAACTACATTTTTTTTTTATAAACCATACAATTATGAACTTTTGTCATAGCAGCACAGACCAAATAAGATGGTAAAATAATAAAAATTGTCAAATAAAACTAAAACATAAAAAAAAAATCTAAAAATTTTTGGACATATTTAATTACATGTACATAAATAAATTGTGCTAATAAAAGCCTCCAAATTCTTATTAAATAATAGAACAATAATTAAAATTCTTAAACATTTAATGCCACCTTAAAACTTAGAAATCAAGTGGAATTTTCTTTCTTTAAATTAAAATCAAGACTATTGTAGCCCAAATCTAAATAAAGAATATGTAAAACACCTTTTGCTAATAAGTTATCTTTTTCTAATCACTGGGAAGTAGTGGCTAATTGAAGCTAAACATTTAAACTTAAAGCTAAAAACAAAATAAGAAAGACTATAAAACTGATTTGGCCTTCAAATTATTTTTCAACCCTTTCAATCAAAAGTTGTACAAATAATTTTTAACGATTTTATTTCAATAATTTTAGAAAAAGTGTAGCAAAACAGAGAAAGTATGATTCCGATTCTCTATGTGAACTCTGAAATTATTTTGTCACTTCAATTCCATTACATAATAGTAAATCCAAGAATGTTGACTATTTTTTTCAACTCACTAATATAAAGGACAATTTCAATGTAACAGAAACAATTTAATTTGAATTAATTGAGATATTAAAATGTTTCACTAATGTTTATTAGTTAAATTGAATCTATATGAACAATATACTAAAAATGCAAATGCAGTACTATTGAAACCAAGAAGAACATTTACTTAGAAGGCCGTCTTCTCCCCATCTTCTTAGCATTCTATTTACATACAAGCTATTTTGAGGTAAAATAACTTTCCACTCACCAGTGTGGAGGTTTGTGAGGCATCAGCCAAATCCCCCGGGATCTCAGGTGTTCTTGTGTTGTTTGGGATTCTGTGAGGGTTACGGGCTATCGCTTCACACCAGCCCAGCATTTTCTCCTTCCTCTTTTCCCTTTTCAATTTCTGAAATTCTGAAAATAATTTACATTCCCTGAAACAGGTCGTTTATTTTAGTCTTGTTTTGGAAAATAGATATAATTGAAATTAAATCAATAATTTCATGAAATACCAATTTAACATTTTATTTTAATTAGGGATCATGAATAGGAAAATAAGACTATACTATTAATAATATCCTGCAGTTGCAAGACACTGAAAACAGTACACATCTCTTCAGCAGACCTAATATCTTTTAGAGCCCTCTTTGTGGCACTTCTTGTAGATGATAGGAGTTCCTTGCTTTAGGCGCTAGTGTTATTTTCAGGATCTGTTTGCAAAAAGAAGCCCTTACCTTGGAATCTAAGAATAGGCCCAGTTCATGATAATATTTACCAATAATATGTCAAGCTGTAGATCTTATCACATACAGGGATATAGTATCACAGCAGGGAGATGTTGGGACAAAGCATTGGAGATTTTGTTGTGGGGTCAAACAGAGCTAGGTGCTTCAGGTCAATCACTTGACATAGTCTCTTCACACACTCGAGAGAAACTCCTCCTATTGTAGATGGCACCCAGTTTCATAATAAACACTACTTTTTTTACAAATAGGAAGAGAATACTCAAAATATCAATGAAAAGTATAGTGTAGTAAATCATAAGGCAGTAATACGACCATTTATGATCAATTACCGTGGACTATAAATAACTATATGTTCCATCCTGCTCAATAACAGCACAGTACATGTGTTTACATTCGCATCACTGTAAACACACGGGTGAATGCACTGTACCATCAAGGCAAGGTGTCTGTGATGGTACTGGCAATAGGAATTTTCAGGTCCATCATAACCTGACAGAATCACACTATATGTTCAATCCATCCTTCACCAAATATCATGCAGTGTGTATGCATGTCAATGACAAATAAAATTTGGCACAGATTTTCTGTTAAGTACCTTACAGAAGCAGAAAAAAACCAAACATAGACCAGTGATAGAGTAGTTGTTTTAGTTGTGCCATGATTATCTCTCTCAGAAAGTTCTGCCAAGTAGAGAAGGAACAATTTTAGTGCAAGTATAGTAAGTTTAGAATTTTATATTTTAAAAATCCTTATTATTCCATGTGTAGAAAAACTCAACAATGTCTTATATGATTCCAGAAATTTCCATTTGGGAGAATATTTCTGTCTAGAAAAATCATATCAACAAGGACTTTTAAAATAATGGAGAAACATTGTTTCCTTGTAAAGTTTTATAGCCTACTTTTCCACTCCACCAGTCTCAGTAATTAGAAATAGTTTATTACAGGTCTTTAGTTAAATGCATTACACTGTCAATTAAATATCAAAAATAATGTGGAGTAATTATTTTTTCACAGCATCCAAAGCAATTAGCAATCTGGTGGTTTATAACATTTCAGGGATTCCAGATAGCACATTTTAGAGCACTAAGAAAAGAAACAAAGCAAGGCTGCATTGTGGATTGATGAGTTATTACTCTAAATGACAAAATACTCAAGTTAAATGGATCTGAACAATGTAAATAGGGAAATGATAGAAAAGTTTCATAAAAAATAAGTTTAAAATACTGAATGAAATGGCATTCTTAATGAGTGGCAATCTTATATGAATAACTCATTCATTTCAAGTACAAAGAAATGGTGAGAGTACCTTAGAAACAACTGTTTGAATGATCAACAAATTATAAATGCTTGTCCTTTCAAACATATTGCTTGGTATTTTATAAAAGAAATCTTATCTATTCAATACGAAATCTGCATAGCCAACTAATTTGCAATCCACAGAAAGTAAATATTTTTACTCTTACAGCATACACTATCTTGTTATGCATCAGCTTTTAATTGCATTTCTTGAAGTGAGCTAGGAGCAAATGAAAATGAATATCTTTATTCAAAGACAAGGAGTGAAATGATACATAATGACCAAAGCAGTTTAATTAAATATAAACAAAAGTTTCACTTCTAAGTCATTTGCCATTCATTTTAAAAAAGCTCTATCATTTAATATCAACCCAGTGCTTACAACAAAATGTGGAATTTATGATTGAATAAAAACATAATAAAGGAACCAACAAAAATTATGAGAATAGTGTCTAATTTGAGATGTGTTTGTAAAAGCAGCCAAGTTTGTTTCCCATTCAAAGACTGAGAAGTAGCTAGATTTCATTTCTCAGTGTGCTTTGGATGTATAGTGGCAGTGGTCGCTGCGTCATGGTTGTTGTATTTGTACTCAGCAATATCTTGTTTTCTGTTATTGTAAAAACACTCAGATTTTGAATTGCATTTCAGAGCATTTTCTGCAGCATTGATGCTGAAGTAGAGAATCTAGAAACAGAAATGAGGGGTTAACAATGTTGATTGCTGAGCCTCTGTAGACCAGCCTTCTCCCTACACAGTCTTGGAGCACTCCTCATATCTTTAGGTGTAAGAATATACTGCCAGCCAGAAGGGTAGGCAAATTATAAGCATTTGTAATTAACCCTAAAGCACTTTAAACTGTATCATTAGTAATATATCAGAATAGGAAAGTGGTCATTAAGCATTCATGTTAATTGCCATCTAACCATTGAACCAAGTTAATATCAGCTGCAGCAATGAGAAACTTATATAATGATCACAGGAAATTGAGATTTAACTAAGCTTAATTTTTAATATGCTCCTTCAAGCAGATATTTAATTTAATAAATAGGAGCACAGTGAATTCTCCATGGACTAAATTGACAACAAATTAAAATTGGGGAAAAAGTGCAAGGCAATTGGGTGTATCTTATGGAGAATAATTTACTTTTAATTCAGGAAACATTTACTGAACACTGGTTTTGTGCCAGATACTGTGCTTGGAATCATGACTACAGAAACGAAAGAATCCCTGAGCTCAGATCAGGAAGGGGAACAGACAAGTACATTAACTTCCACATATAATAGGATAAGAGCTGTGATAATGGTACAGTGAGCACTAGGAAAACTTTGAGAAAAACATTTAACAACACTGGGCGGAAGAAAATGTGGATTTGGGGAGACTCTCTAAAGAAATAAAATTATAATTAATTGACATGAAAATTTAAATTGTCACTCTTCCAAAGGCTTCTTCCAGGACAAGCTGTGTTGCACAACTTCAGGGGGCATCATTCACACCACAAGCCATGCAAATAACACTTTGCGACAGTGATGTTCTTCACATAAAAACCAAGTGTAGGTGCGTCTGGAACTGTGCATCTTGGCAGTTCAGCCTGGCTGATTTCTCCAAGTGCTTCTTATATACTTATCATAGTTTATTCTATAATCTAATATAAATTAATCTCAAAATAAATTTTTTTCTCAAAGAAAAATGCAGTTGTCTCCTATTTACATCTCTGATTCCTCAACTTCGCCTATTCTATATGATATTAAGCACAGTGGAGTTATGGCACAGGTAAATGTTTCCTCTCCACACACAAGTAATGACTTTACCTTCAAATCTGAGAGTTACAATGACCTTCGCAAATTGGAGGGATTTTTCAATTGGGAAATTTCTGAAGTTTGACTATGTATTTATTTAGGTAGTATGTTGTTGAGAGCTATCTATCAACTATTGGACATGTTCCTCACCACTAAAATAGTAATGAAGGTTTTAGTAATGAAAGAAACAACTTACAAATAGAAGACTGGAGCAATTAGTTATATGAATCATATCTCTGAGATGTAATATTTGTTCCTTGAAAATGTTCTTGTGTGGTGTGTGTGTGTGTGTGTGTGTGTGTGTGCGTGCGTGTGTGCGCACGCACACATGCACGTGTTCTTCTGAACTTGATCTACAGATTCAGTGCACTTCTTAGCAGCTTTTCTCTAAACATTGTGTTATGGCTTGTATCTGGATATCCCCCCAAAGCCTTGTGTGCTCATAGCGGCTTTTCAGAGGAGACTGGATCTAGGGTGTGTGAATGTCGATTAACGACATGGTGACTGGATTAGTCCATTGATTGGTTTAGCATTGTTCTGGTGTGGATCCACCCTGGGTGTGGATGGCACCAAATAATAGGCTTGCAGTTTGAATGCAATATGGAAGGATGGAAAAGAAGGTAAGCTTTCCGCTTGCTGCTTCCTCCTTTCTGCCTGCCACATTATGAAATGTTTTTTGTCTGTGATGCCCTTCTGCCATGACATCCTGACTTGAAGCCAACTGACTATGGTATGAAACTTCTACAAACTGTCAGCTGAAATCAACCTTTTCTTCTTCACCTTTGGGTGTTGGGTATTATGTCTCAGCAATGAGAAAAGCAACTAAGACATGGAAAAACATTCTCAAAGTTTATGTGGGAAAGCAAAATACTAAAGTAGTCAACACAATACTGAAAAAAAAAAAACCAAATTGGAAGGCACACAGAATCTAGTTTCAAAACTTACTACAAAGTATAGGGATCAAGAAAATATAGTACTAAGAAAAGAATAAATATATTACACAATGAAAAGTAATAGAAAGTCCATAGTAGATTCATAGTCAATTCATCTTTGATAAAGGAACACACAGTATAATGTCTTCATGAAGAAGAAGGAGGAGGAGGAGGAAGAGGAGAAGAAAATGAAGAAGAGAAGCTGGGGATTTAGCTCAGCGGTGTGGTGGCCTGCCTGGCAAGCACAAGGACTTGAGTTCGATCCCCGGTACCAAAAAAAAAAAAAAAAAAAAAAAAAAAAAAAAAGGAAGAGGGAAAAAAAAAAAAAAAAAAAAAAAAAAAAAAAAAAAGAGGAAGAGGAGGAATAAGAAGTACTCAGACAGACTTTGCATTTTTCATAAAATTAAATTCAAAATGTAGCATAGACCTATAAGTATTGAAAAACCAAAAAAAATCTAGAAGAAAACAGGAGAAAATAAAGATAATCTTAGGTTCAGCAATAAAACATTGGATATAGCATTAAAATAATGATCTGTGAAAGAAAAAATGGCAAGTTGGAATTTTGTTAGAATTGTAAGTTTCTGCTCTATGAAAGACTCTTGAGAGAATGAAAAGATTTGAGACCTGCCTGGGCTACATAGTGAGTTCCAGGTCGGTTTCAACTACATAGTGAGACCCTGTCTCAAAATAAATAAATAAATAAACAAATAAACTAAAAGAGCCGCGTGTGGTGGCACATGCCTGTAATCCCAGCATCAGAAGGCTGAGGCAGGAGAATTGCTGTGAGTTCAAGACCCGCCTGGGCTACATAGTGAGTTCAAGGTCAGTCTCAACTACATAGTGAGACCATATCTCTAGCAAACAAAAACACAATAAATAAATAAATAAAGAGAATGAAAAGATAAGGCACAATCTGGAAGAAAATATTTCCAACATGCATATGAGATAAAGACTAATATAAAAAACACACAAAAATTCTTAAGATTTAACAGCAATAATGGGCAAATTATCTCAACAAGAAAGATGTAAGTATAGGAAAAGATGCCCAACATTATATGTCTTCAGATGACTGCAAATTAAGATAACATGATATAATTACACGCCTACTATAATGGCTAATGGCTAATGTCAAACAAACTGATGTTATCCAAAACTGGCAAGGATGTAAAGTAGCAGAACTCTGGTCCATTGCTTTTGAAAATACACTGTGGTACAGCCCCTTTGGAAGACAGTGTGGTAGTTTCTTACAAAAATAAATGTGGTCTAACTGTATAATCTAGTAACTATTTTCATCATTGCTATGTAATTTTAAGATTTATGTCTCACAAAATCTTACACATATACTTTTATAGCAGTTTTATTCATAATCACCGAAAATTTAGAAGCCCCAAAGATGTCCTTCAGTAGAAGAGTGGATAAAAGATTGTGTTACATTTATATAACTACAAATTATTGATGAATGAGTAGAAATGAGTTATCAAACTACAAAAGCATGAACATTAAATGCATATCATTGTATTCAATAAGCCAGACTGAAAGCAGCTACTTTCTGCTTGATTCCAATTACATGATATTCTTGAAAAAGCAATGCTGAAGCAACAATAAATGATCAGTAATAAGATAGTGATACTATTTTGTATGATATTGGAAGATACATTACCGTCTATATTTAGAAAACTCTATAGAACTTCACAGGTCAAAGATTTAAATTTACAGGTGCAAATTAAAGTAACATTTAAGAGGTTGAGGATTCCAGGATAAAATGCAGACTGTGAAAAATACAATCTGAATATATTACAAATGAATAGAACAACCTCACTAGAGAGAGTAAGGGAAAATGTGCTGATTTAAGTACACTTAGAACAGAGTGGAATCTGTAAGGTTAGAACAAAAGATATTATATGTAAAAGTACTGTGCTAAAATTCATAAAATTGTTCCCCATGGAGTTAAGGGTTAAAAACTGATACTTCTGTTAGTAATATATGTAAATGAACAATTAAAGTAAATGTTTGATAGTGAGGGCCATGTTTTCCAAAGGTAGAGAGGGAGGTTACAATCAGCAAGCAGAGAAGGCATATGCTATGTAGTAAGCGATCAGGGATGGAGGCTTCCCAAGAAACTCATTTTGAAGCTTCATACAGATATAAATGATTGTAATTATTTATAAAGGTATGTATTTACCTGGGATTCTATACATATATGGTTTCCCTTGTTTTGTCAGTGGATGAGAATGAGAAGCAATGAAACCCCACTACCAATGAAAATACTTAAAGAGCAGAACTTGGTTTCCAATGTTATTTTCCAATAAAGGAAACCAGAGTTGCTTAGATGAATGGTTACTAGTAAGACGTGGGCAAGAAGAATAAAAGATGAGTCTGGAAAAACTCATAGTGGTAAAAAGTAAGGAACTTCTGAAAAGAAATTCAAAACAAATAAGATACAAATCAAATCAAATGTAAGGTATATCTCAGAAGGATGCAGAAGTCAGATAAAACAGTTCCTAATGTCCAAAGCTTGAACAATTTGAAAAGCAAAATGAAGTAGAAGTAGATTATAATCCAAAATGTAAGACAAATATCCATGAGTCTACACAGATACAATGAATAAGCCAGGAAAGAAATAAATGGAGGAGAATAGACAAATATTTTGTACAAAATTAAAAATCGTTTGTAGAGCAAGTGGACATCCAAATGCAGAATGACATCCATCCCCAAAAGCAGAGGCAGGGGGAGCTAGTGTAGCTCAGTGGTAGAATGCTGGTCTGGCCTGTGTGAGGTCCTAGGTTTGATGTTCAGTACAGCAAAAACAAACAAACAAACATGATGTAGAGGGGGAACAACACTTTCATTCCATTGTAGAATGAACCTGGTAACTTCCTTTCAAAGAGCCATAAACAGAGAGATGGAAAAGGAGGGCAAATTTCCAGGGGAAAAAGCCGACAAACTCTACCTCAGCCAGTTGACCAGCTGTGATGTCATTATTTATAGTGTGATGAAGTGGTAATCTAACTTCGGGGACTCCCTCCTCCAAAGTATAACTCCAGAATAATTATCAGCAGTGTAAGAAGTCATAACAATCAAATGTAAAGTGTACTGGATGGCAGACTAGAAAATGTCATTAGGGAAAATTTCATTTGGTAAAAATGGAAGATATCTGGATAAGGTATGGACTTTAGCTAATAATTCATCAGAAGTATTATTCAGTGTAATAATAATTGTTCCACTAGCTATAGTAGACTTACCATAAAACATAAGATAATAATAGCGAAAAAGTGAAGGTTATATGGGAACTCCATGCATTATGTTTGCAATTTTTCTGTAAACCTAAAACACTTCTAAAATAAAAATATTATTTTAAAAATGTAATATGGATACTATTTTTCAGGTCTGTGGGAACTGTATTTCCGCATACAGTTCCAAGCAATAACCAATAAAATGAACACACCCATGACTAGTGATTTAATAACTCTAATAAATTGTTCTAAATTATATAGTTCAGGCATTTATTATAGAAAATATGGAAGATGAAGTAAGAAATTTTGAATGGAGATATTTTATATCTCAGGAGGCTGGCAGAATAGTTCATATTATATCAGGGACACAAAAGTTGTCAAATTAATTTTTTTCAAACTTTCCTGCAAAATCACCACCTGTGGATTAATGAAGCCAGCTTCCACTCCAGTCTGTCTTAGAAAGTGGACATGTGTTGAAAACGAGGAATTCCTAAATTTTAAAATAATACCTTTGAAAGATACATTGTGTTATGTGCATGAGACATGTACATTTTCTCAATATTCAATTTGTCATTGGTATGAAATTGTGAATTTATAAGATGGGCTAAAATGTGTTTCTTGAGTAATTCTTTACAGGTGTACTTCAAATTATCTCAGTAAAATATGGTTTTCCGGATTTTTCCATTGTGAACTTTGTCTTTAAAAATTTAACAAAGCCTTGAATTAATGGTAAGTATACTTTTCATACATATTTCTTGAAAAAAATCCATTACCACAGGGATTTAAGTTTTGATTATAACTAATTTGTACTCTAATTCATCTCAGAATTTATGTCCTATATGTTAAAAGTTATTGGATTGTCAATTATACAATATGAATCTTTTTAAACTTTTAGTTTTTCACACCAAAGAAACTATTTGGTATTTACACATGTGAAATAGGAAGAAAAGGGCTAAAGGTATATGGGAAAGGAAATAAGGGAAAAGAAAAAAATATGAGAAAATGAAAAAATGGAAAAAAAGTTTCTGTAAATAGGAAAGGGTGGAGCGGTGAAGGGAGGGCAGGGGTATGGGGAAAAAATGAGAAGCAAGATCTGTCATGTAAAAGTATAAGATCCGAAACACAAATGTAACTGTACTGTATACTTAAAAAGTATCAATAAACTCAATGAGACAAAAAAGTTTTTGAAGTGTTTTGCATAAAACTTTCTAATGTATAGTATTTATCTTTGAATTGAACCAAACCTTAAAGTATGGTTTCCAGGAAGACCAGTTTCCTTTCTGTCGGAGAAATGACACTTTTGTGCATTTTGAGTTGATTTAAGGTAACTGTGTCTCTCATTGCATGTGGAAAACTTATGAAAAGCTACAGTTTTATAATAGATAAGTGTGAATGAATATTTAAATCAAATATTTTATATACCTGTCATTGTTCCATTTAAAGCCATAACATTTGGGTTATTTCATTATTTAATGTAAATATAAGGTCTACATGGTTAACACTTGAAAAATGTATGAAAATGTAAATACAGACTTGCCTATATATCTAGGTTTATTTTAAGGACTTCTGTCTTTTAAATTAAAGCAGTATTTTTTTCCCAATAAGTTTTGCAAAACCCTTAACATTAAAAAATATGTACAACTCCCCTCTATTTTGCCCATATTAAGATTTTTTTGGACTGGCCAGAGTTTTAGCTCAGTGGTTCCGCAGCCTTCCTCATAAGTGCAAGGTCCTGATTTCAATCCCTGGTTATATATCTCCATCATATTTTACTTTTCTCATATTAACAACTGAAATTTCTACTTAATTTTAAATAATCAAAAAGGTATCTTATATTTTTATCTTTTTGACACTATAACTCTTCTAAAGGACAGTGTATTTCATTAATTTGGCCCTCTGTGGAACTCAGAAGTTAACTAACAATATAATTAAATATTTCCAATGATTTTAGCATATATTTTTATACACTTAGTGTAATCATGAGCATTTCTTAATGTTTGAATATAATCAACTCTTTTTATACATTTTTCACCTATTTTTAACTTGATGCTCCAAATAAATCTTCCTTGAAGCATTTCTGAAAAAAGTACGCAAAATGTATTTGGATAAATACATTTCTAAGCTGGTATATACCAAGTTAGTAAGCATTAGTACTCATTCATAATAAATATCCCTCCTCCCATTTTATCTAGTCTTTAACTCATGGTATTTATTTAAAATGAAGAAAAATAATTCCAGTGTGTCATTATTGTATGTAAAATATATATTATATTTTTGTATAGCATGTCATTATCTTTTCCAAATTTTTTGTTAGATAGCTACTAATAGGTGTCATAGATATAAATTTTGTAAAAATTTTTTGTAACACTTCACATGTGGAGACATACTTATGGATTGCTTTCCCTATGTGAGTAAACACACAATCATATCCATACTAAATGGAATTTACTTATTTTGGAAATAAAATTATCATGTATGATCTAATCAGAACTATATTCCACTGGCACAAATATAATGAATGTAGTTCTGCCTTTGTATACTTGATCACCTTTCATCACTGACATATTATTTGAAAAATTACTAAGATACTGACAGCCAAGATGTTTTTCCTTTTGCAGTAGGTTTACACATTGCTCTGCCATATCCAGAAATGATTTTGTCCAAAGTCCTCAAATGTTGACATCATTATTCACTAATATCTAGGTTTGAAATATTACACTTTAAATAATTACAAGCCAGCAACTAAACTTTAAAGTGATAAAAAGTCATACCAACACTTTTTGACTTCCTTTTTGCCCTGAGAGACCGATTCTTCTGCTAAATTGTCTCACCTCCTCTTCCACACTCATCTCTGTGACTTTTCTTCCCTCCTCTCACACTTCAGTCACGTTATTCAGAGCAGCTTCTTCATCAACAATGTCTTGTCCACATTGTCTTATCTCATTATGTACCTACTTCCCTGCCATGTTAACTTGGTATTTATTTATTCCATCATCAGTATTCCACGTGTGTTCTATTAGTCTCTTTAACTACATTGAGTGTATTCCAAAAAAGAGACACAGGTGTTTGTAAATTGGTCTCTTACATTCACAAGACCAAGAACAGAATAATAGCACTCAATAACAACAACATTTAACATTAAAATATAAAACATCAATCTCAAAATAGAAAGCTGAAGAAATTTCTAAAAAAATATTTTTCTCATATTAATGAAAACCAAAAAAACATAGTTTATGGCACAATTTTTAACACTGCCTACATGAAAAATGTAAAAGTTTATTATATAACATAAAATTAAGATAATAATGAAGAAAGGTATGTTGTGGAGATATGAAAAAACTGCAAACTCTGAATACAAATGAAATGTTGGCACCAAAGCAGTGCATATGATAAATTACAGAAAACTATTCAACAGTTGATTTAAAAAGAGAAAAACAAAACATAATTGGAAAGTTTCCAAAATTCTGAGCATTTGCAGACTTCTAGTTTCATCTCAAAAGAATTATATATGTATATTATATATATTTTATATACATATATATTTCTCTCTCTCTCATCTGTACACACACACTCATCCATACAAATGTGTCCTTTGCAACTAATTCTATGGGAAATAAATTTGCATATGTGAATAGTAACTTTTAGAAAAGAATCTTGATAAATTTGACATTTAAAATTTATTCTGTTTTATTGTGGAGAAAAAAAGTTGAACTGGTGATTAAAAAAAGGAACTTTTGGACACAATAAAATAAAAAGAATTCTGCTGGACTTCACATCTTACCAAAGTAGAGTTCAACCAAGCTCTTGCCCCAGACTCAGACCTTGGCAGCAGACCAGTAATAAGTTGAACTTCCTGGAGCTGTCCTACAGCTCTCCTGCCAGCTGCTTGACCTCAGCAGCAGACCAGTAGGAGGCAAAGCCTGCCTGCAGCCCCCTACAGCCCAGAGCCACCCCTCAAACTTCTGGCTTCCTGGATGTGCTGGTGCGTAGATTCACACCACAGAAGCACAGGGGGGTCATAGGCCATTGCCCTGAGCTCTAAATTTGATTTTGATTTAATATACAGTTAAAGGTGATAGATTTATAACTACACAAATTTTCATTTTCTGTGCTTGATGTTTTTTGTGTTGCTGATTGTATCACTTGGGCTAAGATGTTGAGAATGATTTAATCAGTTGTCCTGCCTGGTATAATGAAAAAGAGATTGCCTCAGAGTCACTAGAGACTCAAAACCTAAAAACGAGCTATAACAGGAAGATTGAAGTATTAACCCAGGTATCAAACCAAGGACAGTACAAACAAAATAAAAATGGGAGGACATTCAAATAAAGCTCAAGCACAAACACAGACTTCCAGCTTCCCAAAGGCAAATTCTGGGGGAAATGAGGTGGAAAAATTAGATAATATACCACCTGGAAACCCTGAATAGATAGCACAGGAACTAACAAAACAGATGAATGAGGCTCTAGAAAAATTCAAAGCAAATAATTTTCCAGATAACTACAGAGATGGTGAGCAGAATGAATGACATGATTAGAGGCTAGAACAAAAATAGATAAAAAATACACGAGCTCAGGGCCATGATAGAAGCCATGAATGCCCAGCATAGGAAAGAAATGGAATCCATGAAACAGATTAGAACAGATATCCAGGAGATTATAAACTTTATTGAATGTTTATATAACAGACTAAGCCAATCTGAAGACAGGATATCAAATATAGTGACAGGATGGAGATCAGTGACCATGAAAATAAAGATCTCTTTTAAAAAGCAAGAGAACATGAGAAAGCAATCCAACAACTCTTAGATGATGCAAAGAAGAATAATATGATTGATAGGAGTCCATGAAAAAGTAGGAGAAAGTACAAATGACATTAAAAAAACATGTTCACAGAATTAATGACAGAAAACTTCCCAAATAGAGCAAAAGAATTTGACATATAGATAAGTGAGGCATATAGCACTCCAACTAGCCATGATCAAAAAACATCTAGAGATATACATATAGTAATCAAGACCCTGGAAACCCAACAGAAGAAAAAAATACTACAAGCAGTTAGAGTAAAGGAACAAGTCACATGAAAAGGAAAGTCCATCAGAATCACAGCAGACTTTTCAACACAAACCCTCAAGTCAAGGAGAGCCTGGAATGAGGTATTTCATGCCCTACAAAAAATCAACCTCCAACCTAGACGGATGTATCCTGCAAAGCTGTATTTCAAAATTGATGGGGATATAAGATACTTCCATGACAAAGAACACCTGAGAAACTACATGAATACAAAACCAGGACTCCAAACAACTTTAAATAATATCCTAGAAAAAGACAATGAAGAGTACAACTCCATGAGGCCCAACAGAGCAAATCCAGCAGGCAAGGCAAGAAATTAAAGGGGGAAAAAATTAAAAAGACCTAACAAAAGGATAATAACATGATGATGAGAAGTCAATACGTATCACTTATAACCATCAATGTTAATGGCTTCAATTCACCAATCAGAAGAAATCGACCGGCAGAATAGACTAAGAAGCAAAATCCAACAATATGCTGTATACAAGAAACGCACCTAGCTCAAAGAGAAACTCATAAACTGAAAATAAAAGATGGAAAAACAGTTCTCCATGCAACAGGAGCCTGCAAAAAGCCGGGGTAGATATCTTATTTGCAGACAAAATAAATTTCAAATATAAACTAATTAAGAGCCAAGAGGAAGAAATAAAAATCATAAATATATATGCACCAAATACTAATGCCCCCAGCTATATAAAACACATATTAAGGAACATAAAATCTGTCTTTCAAAGAATTATTTTTCAATTATTTTCCTAAATTTCAGTATTGTATTCAAATAGCCTAGTGGTTGCAAATGAGTATTGTCATTAAGATTCATCTGGAACATTTTCCAATTGAAAATCTTTACCATTTAAACAAATCCTATTTTCCATTACTTTTGCCTTTGTCTAAATACATTTTAGATATGCTAAACATCTTAAAACAAAAGGTAGATATTGCATTTCTGACAGCATCCAAGATTTTTGTTTGATTTTATGTAAATTATTGACATATTTTCATAGTGTTTTATGTACTCCAGAAGAGATTATTTAAAATTAATTAATTCATATGAAAAACATTCCAAAGTGAACTTCTTCCCTGATTTCTGTCAGTTACCCCACACTCTGGTGAAACAAAATGGAATAAATGAAAGGAACTGTCAGTCTAGAGCCAGTCTAGAGCTGTTGAAGTGCAGAGAAACCATAGAAGGATTAAAGTGGCTTCAAACTAAATGAAACAATGCATGGAGTGTAATTCATGAGCTTTCACAGGTGAAACATAAATTGCTTTTTTTTTCTTTCTATTGTGGTGTGATTCATAATCATATTTTGGAGAGTTGATGCAAAATAGCAGAGCTTTTTATGTGGTGTGGCCTAATGAGGGTGTGTTAATGAAAAATCTAGCTGGGGAAAAGCAATTGGTCTGGGTAGATTACAATTTCTAATTGGTATTATGCCTCAGACAATCTATACTTACTAAGTACCCTCTTGTTCCTGATTTTACAGAGCAGTCACTCAGAGAACTTTATACAAATCCTTCCTCTCTACAGAACTCCATATTAAAAAGGATAGACAGTGAAAGGCAGAATAAAAAAATGAATTCCATGTAGAAAGCCATGCACATTCAAAATAAATGTTATATATGACAGGATATGCACTTGATATGTGCATTTTCATTATATAAAAATTATATGCTTATTTCTTTATTACATAGTTCTTTATAAGACACCTGTGTTTATTAATATTTGAGCCCAGGAAGTCCTTGTTCATGAATAATCCAAAATCAAGTGCCAGGAAAAGTTTGTTTTACACTGTTTATTAAGAGTACTATATTCATGCTTTATAAAATTGAAAATAATTGAATGTTATTAGCCAAGGAAAGCAAAATTTATTATTGGAAATTTTAATTTATTTAGTCAACAAGCATATTAAAATATTTGAATAAACTGAAAAGAAAAAATTTAAGAAAAATAATATAGTACAATCACCTATTGATAGGACTAGAATTTTTTTATTAGACATAATAAATATGTCAGCATAAATGACATTTAATTTAAATTCAAAATAATTCTAGGTGTTTTTATATCACTGTGCCAATCCTTTTGTCTATGAAAAGTAAATATTTTCTGGAACTCTCTGAGCAATTATGTTATCTTGAGTTGACACTGCATTGCCTGCCCAAAGGGAAGATGATGAAAACACTTGATTTGAATAAAATGCCAATGAACACTTAATATTTAATTTAAATCTGCACAAGTGGACTCTTGAAAATGGTAAATCTGAACCTATAATAGAAGATGAAAGCAGACTCTGGAGAGTAAATCTAAGATAAAAGCTCTCAGCAAAGAATTATTTAATGTGAGAAATATTTTTAAATCATGCTTTCTCTCCAGTAAATAGTTGTAATAAGAAAAATTATTTATATTTCAGCAAAGGTTATTTTGTAGTAAAGCTATAGTATTTTTATGTAGAAGATCAATATGGTCAGCTATGAGATTCATTGATTCAAGGAGAGGTGTTTTCACCAAATAATCCATACTTTACTTGCATGATAATCAATATATGCTGTGTCAGAATACCACTTAGCATACATAATTATATGCTTCGATATTTCTCAATATTTACTTAGAAATAATAAAGTCATACTGGGGCGACAAAACTCACTAGAAATTGGAAAATAATCAGGTTCTTTAAGATTTCGCAATAGCTGGTGAACTTTCTATCAGATAGAAAAAAATTGGAATTGTCAGGAAAATTCTGCTTTAAGCTTCATATCAAGCTAATTCCTAGCTCACAGAGCCATTAGTGGTGGATGTAGTGTGTGGAGGAGAGAGGACCATGTAAGTGCTCAAGATGGAAACCTGTTAGAAATTGCGTTGATCCGTTGATCCTTATTTACCTGCAAATCCAAACCTTCTAGGCCCCTGGCCATTGGCCACTGATGCACATCAGAGTTCCAAGCTTCCCCTGCTATGGCCACATTTCCTGAGAAAACGGTGGTTATGTCAGCCTACTTTGAAAGAGCTGGGCTTTCCCCAGAGCGGTGCTTTGGCATCCCTCCCTCGGGCGCCTCCTGGTGGGGCTGTATCTATATGACAGCTCTGCGTCCGCTGACAATGAGATCCCCTGAGCGCTGTCTTTCGAGGCCACGCTCTCTCTGTGCTTGTCACAACCTAGAAGTGTGTGTGGGTTAATGTGAACTGGGAAACTCACATCAGTGAGAGACACAAAATATAAAAAGAACAAGAACGAATTTTTATCTCTTTGCTTTGTTCATGGAGAGTTCTGAGGCACAGCAGTTCTGCGTGCTCTATCTGGACATATCCTCTTTGTCCAAGAAAACTGGCCAAGTTTTCTTGTGCAGCAGAGCACATAGATCTTTTGGGGTTTTTTTCCCCTCATGCCTGTTACTCTGGAAATAGAGCCCTAAAAAGTCATTAGCATATTCTCTTGCTTCTGCCTCTGTTTTTCTATGCTGCCTGGGTTAGAACAGTAACTGGAATATGAATATTAGTTTAATTCTTATTATAAATATTAAATGCGATTTAACAAGCATTGCCTTCAATGTCACAGACATTTAAAGTTTATAAACATAAATATCAGCTAGGCTGAGTTGTTATGGAGACCTTAAATCTACCTAAAGAGATAAATAAAAATGTAAATCTATCTGAATTAGGGTTATATTCAAAGTGCATAACAGCCAGGATGCCACAGGGCCGGATCAGTTGTGACAGACATTGCCCTTGCGGTTGCTGGATTATCAGAAGTGCCAAGGCATCCAGGGGGCAAAAGTGCACTCAGAAAGGTAAGGCCTGCGTTATTTTTCTGTTGATGTAGAAGTACTACAATATAAAAGCATCTGGTATAGTAGTTCTAGCATATAGCAATTGAATATCAGCTCTTCCCACAAAATACTGCAAGTCCCAAAGAGGCATGAACGCAATAACGTTCAAGTGATTGAGATTTTTATTAGTGTGGCACAAAGTTACAATGTTATGTTATTGTTCCCACCCTCACTTGGTTTTCGTGCACTTTTATTGAAGTTTAAATTTTTTGGTAACAACAGAAAGTCAGGATGAAAAGTTAAGTTAACTGGGCCAGGGATATAGCTCAGTGGTTCCACTGCACACTTCACAAATGCAAGGTCCTGAGTTTGATCCCCAGTACAGACAAACAAAAAAGTTAAATTAACTAACTATATATATTAAAAAATTACCTATCTATCTATCTATTTACATATATAT
>NW_022900930.1:38761377-38790690 GCF_012274545.1 Fukomys damarensis | reverse complement strand
ATATATAAAATGATAGATAGTTAGATAGGTAGACAGATAGATAGATCATGAGTGTACCTACCAACAGATGCATCCTAAATGGACTGAGGTTGAAAAAAAACAGAGAAATGTGGGATTTAAGTAATCATTGAAAATCATGTTAAGGGCTCAGCTATATTCTTAGTGTAATTTTATTTCACTGAGGAGGCACTTAAATTTAGTTAACCAAAGTTTATGAGAGAAAATATATGTTTTTAGAAAAACAGAAGTACTGAATTTCTAGAATGCTCAGAAAACCACTGCACTTTATGTATATGTTTGCTTTTGGGATATTTTGTCCCTTTTTGATAAAGATTTCTACCCATTCCTTCTGAAAAATAATTAAATTTATAGGAAAATAGCAGATTTCACCTTAAGGTTTGTACAGCAGCAACAGGATTTTAAGTTATTTTTGTGTATAATGTAACTTGTAAAATTCTGGAAATTTTGTCTTTGTATTATATCATATGTCTATAATTCCCCACTATCCATACTTTAGTCAGCTGGGAAAAGTTCATCTTATGGAATTCCTTCAAATTTATTTGTCTTACCTAAACTCATATTCAATTTTAGTTTGAATGTCTGTAGTCTCTTAACACATGAATAATCATCTCTTTTTTTTGTTTTGTTTTGTTTTGTTTTTGGTACTGGGGATCGAACTCTGGACCTTGTGCTTGCAAGGCAGGCTGCGGAAACACTGAGCTAAATTCCTGGCAATAATGGTCTCTTTTTGAAAAGATTTCTTCAGTTCATCTGTGGATAAATGTTTAGATAACTTTGGGATACAGGCAAACTTTTCGCTGGGATTTCACAAATTTTTTAAATTCTTTAATTCTAGGAAATTATTGATGTCAAAAACAATTCAGCTAGTCTGAGCAATAAGGTAGGCTAAATCACAATAATTTGTCACAGTTTCTTCCAAAACAGTCTTAAGCTGATGCTGACTAAAATCACAATATGAAGAAAATTACTTCCTTAATTGCATTCTCTATCACAATATGCAGTGAGAAAGACTCCCAAATTCTACAACGTCACCTCCTCTGCTCAATGACAGAATGGAAAGGGGGCTCATAAACCTTGCTATGTTTTATATCTAAACGTCCCGCAAAGACTCCTGCATGCATAAGTGAGGCTTTGGGGTGATTAGATCATGGGGGCTGATAGGGTAAGTGGATTAGTCCACTGCTGAGTTAATGTGATGCTAAATGTGAGGCTGCAAGGCGAAGTCGCTGCACACGTGGCTGGAAGAGTACAACCCCTTCCCTCCTTCCTTGATCTCTCTGCTTCCTGCCAACCTGCCATGAAGGTACTTTTCCTCTTTGATGCCCCTCTGCCATGCCTCCCTGCCTTGGAGTCAGCCAACTACAGACTGAAACCTCTACAAACTGTGAGCCCGAATTAACCCTTCCTCCTTTTAGTTATGGGTGTCGAGTATTGTGTCTCGATGACAAGAGAATAACAAGGACAGAACTTCTCTTTTGGTTTGAGTCAAATTCTGTGTGGAAAGTGAATTCAATTTTTCCATCTCTGAATCAAACTACACGAAATATTTACTGACTGGAAATGCCCAATTACTATGTTGTAAATGGTCAGATTTTCACACAAACAGTATTATAAAGTCAGATTAATTCCACTCGTCCAATGCTGCTTAGGGAATGTTGCTCAGGGGGCACAAGAATGAGTGTGTGATTCTAATCAAGGCTACATAACAGAAACAAAAACCAAGCCAATCTTTGAAAGTTGAGAAAGAAAGAAAATTGGAAAAGAGAGGAAAGTAAATTGCAGACAGAGATAAAGAAATTTGGAGGATACAGAAATAAAAAGATATGCTGAGTACACGAGGAAAAGTCAAACATTAGAAATGAAGTGAAAAAAAATTATTAGTTCAATCTCTTTATTCTGAAAACAAAAATACTTCCAGAGAAACTATGTCTTGATAAACCTCTGACAACAAAAACTGACCAACGTTAAATTTAAAAATAAAGCCTTAACCCAAATCAGGGTTCGTATTTTCACAATCCACTGTAATTTTACCAACTCAGTGCGATGTAATTACAGAATTACAGTCAGAAGTGGAACTTCTCTTCAAAAACATTCCATCACTTAAAAGTTGCAGTTTTGTTGACTTATTATTCCTTCGTGTTCTTAAATTAAAAACATAGGCGTCATCGATGCTCATTGTCTTGCTCATGTTTCCAGTCAGCCAACAGATTATGGAATGACTTAGGAGTACAGTACATCTCACCCTCGTCTCTCCATTCCCTTCTACCTGACACGCTTCTCATGGAATCATCACAGCAGCTTCCTAACTGTTATCACCATGTGGCACGTGGAGTATGAGGGGGCGAAACCACCATTCACACTTGGGTATTTGACATTTATAAGTATTATTGCAAGCAGGATGGAGGCTAGGGCTAATGTTGTAGCTTAAGTAACTATTGGTGTAGAAATAGTGTTAAACTAATGGAAATAGATAGGTTTGTTCTCAAAAAGGAAGATGAAAAAGAAAAAGGGATGAATAAAATAAAACAAAATCTCTTTTGCAGTCTGCTGGTGTGGATTTTCTAAAATCTGGAAGGTAGATACAGAAAATTTTTCATTAGATCATCTGTTAAGTCAGAAAACTAGTGAGACTAAATAATTACAATGAAGAAATATTGACAGTTGAAGAAGCTGCCTGGAATGAAATACTAAATTAATAATGTGTGACAATTAACCAGCCACAACAAAACAAACAACATATGGATGAAATATATAATTAAAGAATTAAAGAATTCTTATTTAGTACCAATTTTTAAAAGTTTTAGAAAGCATCAAGTGGAGCAAAACTATATATTGGGACTCCACAGGACTCTGAATAATAGCTGTTATCCATACTTAACTTCAGAGACTTTATTAAAAACCATAATGTATAAATGATAATGACAGCCCTATACTAGAAATTCCACTGATCTGTCATCACTTGTGATCTCAGGATCAGTTGTACAGAAATGTTCTTGATTAAATGTCTAAGTGACACAGACATTAGTGATTTAATCTCAATATGTTCACCATTAATCTTTTTCTCTGTGTATGTCCAAGGTGAGATCACTTCTCTCCCTTTGACACTGTTTTTCCATCTTCATTGTACAACTGAATCAGCCGGAGAGCTTTGAAAAAAATTACCATTGTCTCTTACTACTTTCCCTGACATTTCTATTCAATTAATTTGCAGTTGAGGATGGGCACTATTGTTACCATTTTTTTCCTAAGGAACAAAGTTGAGAAGCATGATTTTCCAGGGAATAGAATAAAGCATAGGGGAGGTAAATTTAAATAGTAGTTAGCAGCAGAGGGGCAGACTGGTGGTATATTAAAACACTTGAGTAAATACTGAATAGATTCTCTGGTGTGAAGAAAATTAAAAGTGGAAATAAGGTTAAAATGGTATAAACAAGAGGGTGAAATAGGAAGAAAATGGCTAAAGGGGAAGTGGGAAGGGGGGGAAAGGAAATAAGGGAAAACAAAAAAATTTGAAAAAATGAAAAAATGGAAACAAAGTCTTTGTAAATAGGGAAGGGAGGAGGGGGTGAAGGGAGGGCAGGGGTAAGGGGAAGAAATGAGAACCAAGATATATCATGTAAAGGTACAATGATGAATGTAGCTGTATTGTTTGCTTTAAATGCACCAATAAACTTAATGGAAAAAATAAAACAGAAAAAGATATTTGTTCACACATGAATCTTAGTTGTAGTTGTTCTGAGATTGATCTGTGCTCAGACAGGAAGTAGACTGAATATGAGCCGTGGTGGCCAATCAAGGATGCATTGCTTTTGGGTTGCTTGGGTTGGGGACATTTGGGGGATTCTTGGACTTTCGTATAATATCTTGCTTTGCCTCAAAGGTTTCATAACTCAGAACCTAGGACTCAAGACTCAGGACTTAGTCCCTCTACAAATTCACCCCTGCCCATTGCTTTGTGCTTTTGATGTTTATGCTAACATTAAGTGCATGATCTCGAACCCAGCCCGGGCGGTGGAGTGTGTGAGTCTATTTGTCTCGAGTGCTGGGAGAGATTGAAGAAGGTTCTCCTTTAACACAGCTGGAGGGCTCTCTCCCTAACTCACAAATTCGACTGTCTTCAGTAGTTTGTGGCTTGTGTAAATTAAAGCATAAATTACTTCCATGTAACTTCCAAAGGGAGATGATAGACCAGCAATTGCAAGGAAATTAGGTAAGTTTATTCTGGGTGCTAGCTGCATACCCCTCTTCCACGCATCAAATATTCAGGAGTAAGCCTGGCTATGAACAGCAAAGGCTTCCTTTATGAAGCACTGAGGAATGCAGAGACATCCAAAATATCTGTCCTCTCAAAAATTACAATTAGTGAAGGGCAACTGGCTCTTATAGTTGAACAATATCAAGCATTAAATCACTAACAGTAAAGAATTTTAGGAAAAGATGTAATAAGCCAAACAGAACCAATCAGATTGGCATTAGAGTAGAAAAGAGACAAAGAACACAACATCCGAGCATCTGTGGACAGATGTAGTAACACATCATCTATGAACTTCACTTGGATTTATAACCCCAATAATAACAACAGTCAAAGATGTGTGGATGTGTACTATTTGTTAAATCTGACAGCAGCTGAACTCCACCTCTCGTATATGAGCAGGCATGACGGTCTACTATTTCTTCACTGTTATCACCATCATGGGAATATCCAAAATTAAAGTATTGTGATTATGAGGTTAGCTCAAATGAGAACTTGCATCGGTAAACTAATGACGTTCCTTGTCACTGCATGAAGAAAGTTACAGCAATAGTCAATTGTGAGTGCTCTGCTGTATCAACACTTATATACTGATTTATTTTCATTCTCCATAGAGCAAGGACTTGTGTCTCACTTTAATGTGCACAAAAAAAGTACACAGAATGTACTGCAGAAAAACATCCCACAGAGTGGAGATGAATGAGGAAATTACTGGATGTTTAGTTTTAAAAGTGCCTTTAAAAGGCTCCATAATTAGGGGAGGCATTTGTCATTAAAATAAACAGAAGATGCTTTCTTCCTATTTCACATGGTCAGTTATCTCATTAGGATCTTATGTACTATTCTAGTTTATTCACACCAGAGAAACTATTTGGTATTTACACATGTATGACTTATTTATTTCACTTAGAAGTATATCCTCAATATGTATCCATTTTCCTATGAATGAATCTAATTTCTCATTCTTTATGGCTGAGTAGTATTCCATTTTAGAGAAAAACCACATCTTCTTTATCCAGTTTCCAACTGATGGGCAAATGGGCTGTTTCCACATTTTAGCTATTACAAACTGTGCTGCTATAAACATAGGTGCACATATATCATTGTGATATGATTCTTTTAATTATTTTGGAAAGATAAAGCGTAGGGGAAAGCTAACAAGGGAAAGAAAAAAATAGGAGAAAATGAAAAAATGGAAATAAAATGTTTGTAAATGGGGAGGCGAGGAGGGGGTGAAGAGAGGTCAGGGACAAGGGTAAAAAATGAGAACCAAGACCTGTCATGTAAAGGTACAAGATCCCAATAATGAATGTAAGTGTACTGTATACCTAAAGTGTACCAATAAACTCAACGAGGAAAAAAAAAAACACATAAGTTGTAATTCCAGGACTTGATGGTAATAATTGGGTCAGTGAACTCATTTAGTCTTTTTTTTTTGGGAGGGGTGAAGGCAAAGATGACACAGCACCATTAACCTTCGCTATGGAAGGGGAATCATATAGTGCTCAGACACATGCACGCAAATATTTGAATGCATCCTTCAGCTCCCAGATCTAATCATTCTGTTCAGCCTCACAATGAGCCACATCATTCCATAGTGACAGATCACCTGAAGAAGAGAGAAGGCTTTCTAAGGCTGAACAAATTAGAAATAATGCTAAAGAAAGATTTGAGGTGATTTCCAAGCTAGTATCAGTATGGGCAGCAGTTCAGCACAGACACGGGAGAGCTGGAAATCACGACAGCTCTACCTCCTCATAATCTCGTCACATCCAAATGTCCATTTAAATAGAGTGTTTCCAATTTACATTGTGATTTAGAGGGAGTGAAACCATCCAATGAACATATATCTGGCACCTGCAGTGTGCCAGTCTCTTTGCTAAGCAATGGAAAAAATAGAAATATCTCCCAGCGCCAGGTTCTAGGGAGGATGGAATCTTTGAAGCCATTACATCCAGGCTTCAGGCTTTAGGTAAAAGTTACCTAAGTTATTTTCTATAAGGACTTGTCTCAGTGTGAGGACCTCAATTGTGTGAGGACCACTGTTAACTCACTTTTTCTCACAGGTTTTCTTTTCCTTCTCACTGTAATAGAAGATATTCAATGTTGACTAAAATATTAAAATATTTTAAAAATAATTTCATGCATCCAATTTTACATTTTGGGGGGAATTAAATGCCTATAACTCATCACTTGGGAACCATCTGTGCAGAAATCAGGCTCATGTAACTTTAACTTATCTCCTTGCTATTTCCGGCTGTCCTGGGTACATTGAGAGTGCTCACTTTGCTAACTTGTTCTCCTGCCAAGACAGCTACCACCATCGACTATAAAGAAACAGATATAATGAAGAGTGTAACTCATATAAAGGAGATACATGCAGAGCCAGGGATATAGCTCAGTGGTTCTGGTGCCTGTCTCACACAAGATCCCAATTTATTTCCCTGATACATTAAAAAAAAAAAGGAGATACACTGAATCTCACATCATTCATGTTAAACAAGATTTTCAGGCATACAGGCAAATGATAAGTAAAGCTGGAATGCAGTCTGAATTGTATTGTATCAATAATATTTTATTTTAATGGAGCCTCTAATGACAATGTGGCCACTTTTCTACCTCGTTTATTGCTCTTACAAGTGAATACGATGCCTAATAAAATCTGGTGGGTCAGATCTGTTCCTCCAAACAATTAATTTTTCTATTTTTCAGGATAAACTCTAGTAAGCTTATTCTATATAATCAACTTCAAAATACATGCTAGTACTTAGACCTGGATAGGCCTGTCTTTATAGAAATGCAAATATTTTCAAATGTAACAAAAGTCAAAGTAAGTATAGTAAAGCTTTGGAAAGATGATGAGTTGGAAATGGGTGATAACATGTCATGAATAAAAGTGGGGAAGTCCATTGAGCATTCATTCTGTTTTTAAAGGTTAAGTATTTTTTTAAATTAAGTTTATTGGTACATTTTAGGTACACAATATAGCTATAGTCATCATTGAGATCTTGTACCTCTACATGAGTTACCTTGGTCCTTATATTTTCCCCATTCCCAGACCTTCCTTCATCCCCTCCACCCTTCCGTTTACACATTGTTTCCATGTTTTTCCTTTTCTCACATTTTTTTCTTTTCCCCTTTTCCCTTTCCCCTACCCCTACCACTTCCCCTACTCTTTTAGACCTTTCCTTTCTGCTACGTAATGCCAATTATACATTTTGATCCTTACTTGCATTTTTAGTTTTTCACAACAGAGAAATCATTCCACATTTACACACGTGTGTCTTACTGTTTGGTAGTAATGTTGACTGAAAGAGTCCAAGTTTCCAGTTTCAAGATGTCTTGGGACCCAGTAAGATCACGGATGATGTCAGGTTCATTTCAGACAGTGTCTAAATATCCTGAACATATTCGATATGATATCTTTTATCTTTTATTTTCTATCTTTGACTCAAAACTACAATATTGAAACTTATTTCTCAAACCACTACATATACAATGAGATACCAGGAGGTAGCCTAAGCCAGAGGACAGGCATGGTATCTATTTTAGAAAATAGTTAAGTAATAAAAAATAGCACTTTATCTTAAAAGCTGCTATGACAGCATATTAAAATTATTTTACTTTTAAAGATATCGCAAGAATTTTTTTAAAAAAAATAGAAACTGTCATTTCAAAGCTAATCTTTCTCCCAGAGTGTGAATTCCTTTTCTCAGCAGTTGATGGCATTTTAGGTTAAATCTTGAAAATGCTTTATTTGAATCAGTGGTCTCCAATGCAGGGTAAGCAAATAAGCCAGTGTGCAGGGCTTTGGAAGAAAAATATATTTACATCAATGTAAAGAAAACAAGGTGTAGCCAGTGGGCATAAGCATCCGTGCTCTATTGTCACACACATTACGCAAGGCTCTGGAAGGGACAGAGTGTGTCACTTGCAAGAGGAATGAATAGTTACCGCCTCACTCAATTATTCACTCCAAGCATGCCTCAGCACCTCTGTTTAGAAAAGTCCTGTTCGATGAAGTCCACTACTGAGAAATGAACCACATATCAAGGGTTCAAACCCTTTTTTACCCTTAAAGACTGAGGACCAGACAGACACTTGAAAATTCATAAAGACATACGCCCTCCAAGGGTTTCTTGGGAGCAGCCTCTTTTTGGAAGACGTGATATCTATCTTATACACTCATTGTTTTGTGCACAGTGAGCAATGTTTTACTGTTGTTAGTGTTGGATTTCTGTACTGGGTGGTGGTAGACTCTGTGCTAGATGCTCCGGATGCAAAATCATTCAGTATGGACCATGTGGGCAGGAAGTGTGTGTCTAAGTGAATCAATATGCATGGCAAGTCATAGAAATCATTATTGTTCGTTTGCTCTATGTGCTATTTGCGCTGTGGGTTGATATTTGAACTGTTTCAGTAATAACCTACAGTTAAAAGGAGGATCAGGTTGGGCCGGGGATTTAGCTTAGTGGTTCCGCCGCCTGCCTTGCAAGCACAAGGACCCGAGTTTGCTCCCCGGTATCAAAAAAAAAAAACAAAAAACAAAAAACAAAAAACAAACAGAAGGAGGATCAGGGAATTACATATATAAAGAAGACAATGGAGAAAACAGAGAGCTCAAAAATGAATTGCCTTGCTTTTAAGACCACAGTACTTAATCGCATAATAAAAAAGTGAAACATTTACACAGGCCTTCCTATATACCAGGCACCACTTAAAGTGTTTTATCCTTTAACAGTTCTACAAGGTAAATTTGTTTTTCATCTCTGCTTTAAACCTGGGGATGCTTAAGTAAAGAAAAGCTAATTTATTCCTGTGACCATACAAGTGTTAGTCTTAGAGGTAGAACTTCCATCCAGGCAATGGCACTCCAAAATTTTATCTTTGCAGCATGATTTACTTGTTAATCAAGAATTTCTATATATTATAAATACAGTTACAGCAGGGGCCATGTTATATGTTTTGTTATAGTCCTCATGGAGCAAAGCCAAAAATATTCCATAAGCATGTTTCATGATAGCGATAAGGAAAGATAATAAGTAACAGATTTAGAAAAGTGATCTTGATTCATTTTCTCAGATATGAATATTAGGATTGCCTGAGTATCTCCTGAGTAGCTGGTTTGTGCAGCTATATCTGCAGCTATGACCTTGTCCTGATTCTGCTCCTTTTTTCTAGTACATTTTATAGAAACAAAGCCACAAATATCTGATCTGAAGAATCTTAACAGAGTACTAACCTTTTACATCACTTCCACATACAGTGGTGCCTCGGTTTACGAACTTAGCGTTTTTTACAATTTGGGGAGAAATGGCTGCTTTTGCGTCTGTGTGGGGATGATGGCTGTCATTGTACTTGTCACTCAATGAAGAGTTGGTGAATGGAAGGAAAATTTTTACTGAATATTTTTGTTTGCAAAGCAAACTGTTTGCACACAGAAGTGTGAACCGAGGCCTTACTCTATATTCTTATAACAAACCTTCCTGAGAAATTATGTTTGCCAAATCACTACCTGCAGATCAAAATGTATCAATAATAAATACACTTATTCCCTTTGTTGGAATTTAAATGTACAATTGTATTCTGCAATTTTTGCTGTCTTGTGCCAAAATTAATAAGTAAATGCATTTCCATTCTTTAAATCATGAGATTTACAGATTACTTTGAAAATTTAAATTTGGATTTTCTCTCCTCCCCTTCTCATTTTATTCTTTTTGTTTAATTGGGATTTTTTTTTGAGAGGCAATAAAAAGGAATGAAAATGTGGGCTTTAGAGCCTATCTTAGTAGAATCAAACCCTGCCCTTTGCCTCCCATTAATTCTGTGACTCTAAGCAAATTACATGTTTGATTTGTCCAAGACTTGGGTTTCCTCACCTCTAAAATGAGACATGACATTCAATTCGTTTTGTTAGAAAAATCAAATGGATCAATATGAAAAAAGCCCTTGGAATTATGCTTGGGAAACGCTAATAACCATTTGAGTGTGAATTATTGTTATGTTCATTTTGAAGCATATTTATATTTAATCCTTCCTTCAGCCAATAAATATGTCCTCGGGGTCTGCCACATGCTAGGCACACTCCTGGCAATAAGAATTCAGCAGGAGAGGCCGAAGACAGCATATCTTGCTTTAAGAAACCTTCCTTCTTTGGGGAAGGCGGAGACTTGAAACAGAGAGGCAAATCAACATGAAGTGTGTCGGGTGGTAATAAGTGTAACAGAGATCAATCAGCGCCTGCAATGCAGAAACAGTGAGGGTTGTTTGATGTGGGCAGAAGCCCCAAGGTGAAGGAAGTGTAGAAGGGAGAAGAGCTTCAGGAGGAAGGTCATTTCTCTGCAGAATGCATATGTCAGGTTACAGTCAAAACAGAGGCTTCAGTGCCAACTAAAACCAGCAATGGATCTGCCCAGACCATTTCTTGGCCCAGTTGTTACCCTATTGTGGGATAGAAAGCTGACATCATAGAGAAACTGCAGGTCTCAAAAGATAAACTTTGATAAGTTTAAACTCTGCAAGGAAAGTTTGGGAATAGAAGGAGCTGGGCTGACAGAGATTTTTCCTGTGAATGCAAAATGCCCCTCTCCCTGAATATTCTTCAGTGAATCGATGGGGCTTTGTTTCTCAATTTTCGGTTGAATTCATTTATCTATTTTAACCGGCATGTAAAAATACAAATATCGTACATGCTTACGTGCTAGCATATGATGTCTGGATACATAGGTACAAACATTGTGTTTAAGTAAAAGAAGACATATCTATCCCCTCAAATATTTACCATTTTTTTTCTGATGAAAGCACTCAAAATTCTTTCGTTTAGCTTTCTGAGGTGTGCACTACATTCTTATTTTATTTTAAATTTAATTTATTGGTACATTCTAGGTAAACAGCACAATTTACATTCATTATTATATGCAGTCAGTATTGTGTGATCGCATCCCCTGGAACTTCTTGTCCGTGTCTAACTATAACTTGGTACACATTGATTCATCTGTCCTCAGCCCTCCTTCCTCACGGTCTCTTTCCACCTGTTAACCACCGTTCTTTCTCCACTTCTATGAGACCAATTAGATTGCATTCCACATATAAGTTGAAATAAGGTGTGGTGTTTTTTCCCTCCCCCTCTTTCTCCCCCCCCCCACGCCTTCTAAAAACAATCTGCGACAAGATACTTTGGAAACTATGTTGTCCTAGACCCGGACATGTTCATGCTCAGTTTTCCTCCTCTTTCTTGCCTTTCTACTCGCATCTCTTGAGATCTGAGACCTGCAGCCTGAAACTGTGGAACTCCAGCATTAGTTGTTTTCCTGTGGGGTTTGCACGGAAGTCACTGGCAGGATATTGGCAGGTGAGAGAAGCGAGAAAGAACAGGGACTGCTCCCATCCTTTGCCATCTTGGGAAGGGTCCCCGACAACCTGCAGTGTTCCCTCCATGATGCAGCTCTTGCTAGACAGGGTACAGTGATTCAAGAATTGACCAGGTGGCTTGAACCTCTGTTTCTTCTGGCTGGAATGGGGTATGGCCTCTGCCGTCCCTAGTCTCTTGATTTGCCTTCTTGTTCGCTGACTGATTAGCAATTCCATTTACCATGGAACCCGTTTTCCACATTCTACTCTATCTGCCTGAACATACACTCTTAATTATATTTTTTGTCACTAATTTATTGTTTTCTTTTTCATTTTTATTGCACTTGTGGTCCATCTGTTATATATCTATTAGGTTTGCTTTTTGTAACAACTGTGAATATTTGAGTTTATAATTTTAAATTCTCAAAAATGTATTAAAAATGATACAAGCTAGCTCCACTGGTAGAATATCTACTAGATCTAAAACTTGAGCCCACAAGTGCATAATTATTCAGAGAATTGCATCAGGTGAGTTTGAAATATATTACTAATACTTCGCAGTACTTAGCATAATTAACCTATATTTCAAACGCCAGAAACTAAAGCAAGCTTTGAATACCAGAGAATGCCACATAGAGAGAGAAAAGGGCACTAAAATCTTGTCAGGTCACAAGTTTGAAGCTCTAGTATGTATGTTTTAGTAATAATTATTTCCATGCTTTTATCTTGGCAGAATACAAACAGCATTTAAATTTTTACCCTGAGAAAGTGAATACTTGTCTTCCCAATTTCTTAGATACTACACAGAAAAATGACTCTCCTAGCTCATATGGTTAATAATTTTAAGACGTGAACTTATAAGAAGGAAATCTAGAATAAAAGGTGTTAACTATGGAACACAAACCCAAGATTCCCATTAAATTATTTGCCCACTGTATTGTATTCATGTTCTCATTTTTAAAGGTTAGCATACATTTCCTGGGGATAGAGATCCATGGCATTTTTTCCCAAAATATGTGTCACAGAGGAGTGCTTTTGCCTACAGAAATTTATGAACTCTCTCAGCTCTCAGGAATGAAAGAAAACAAAGGGCTAAAAAAGCTGTCATCATTGCACATGGTGAGCAGGGACTTTCCAGTGCAATCCCACCGAACACTTCACTGCTCCCTTGGGAGCTGAGTGTCTCTTCCCCTGTGTGTGTGCACTGCTGAGAAGTGGTGGGACATCGATTCCTTTTATCATCTAAGGACTAATCCACTTAGAGACTGCAAAAGTCACAACGGTGACACCAACATAGTGACCTGGACTTTTCTTTTCCCTTCTTTCAGATATATGCCTTGATATTTATCTCCCTCGAGATGATTAATAACATACCTGATAGGTCTTTCTTTTATTAGCAAATAATTTTAGTACAAGACAGCGTCCTGCTTTGTATTCCACAATCATCATACAATACTGCAGGGCACTAGCTCATACTTGTTTAATGAGGCACTAAAGGGCTTCAGCAGATAAAAAAAAATAAAAACAATAAAACAAAAAGCCTTGGCTCATTGATATATGTGTTGGTTCCTTTCCTGTTGCTCTAACTGAATATTGTACATTTGGTCATTTTTAAATAAAACAGGTTTTATGGAGTTCACAGTTCTAGAAGCTTAACAATATGGCACCATTGCCTCGCTGGCTTCTAGAGAGAGGCTTCTCAGCAGGCCATGACATAGAAGAAGGCACCATATAGTAAGCCAGAGCAGGCAAGTCACAGATGCTCACTTTCATAGCAAAGCCATTAATCCACTAAGCAGTGAATAGACTTATCAGTTTCTCAGGGCAGAGCCCTCACGATCCAAATATCTCATGATCCCACCTGCTCTCATCTCTTAATACCTCACAGTAAGGCTTTCAGCATGAGCTATGACCGGGGACATCCAAGCCACAGTGACTTTGTGAAAATTTAACTGTATATTAAAATTAAAATTTAAAAATGACTACTCTTCTCAACTAGGTTCTCATTTTAAGTTAACAAAAGAGTAGGAAAATATAGCATAAACAGTGTTTCCTATCCAGCTCTTCACTAATTTAGAAACACCTCAAATGCACAATCTAGTCCAGTTAGTACAGTGCTTTTTATGAATGCTTTTTTCATTCATTCATGTCTTCATTTATGTAGTTCATACTTAAACCTTTAGGCAGGACTATGATGTGCAGAAGAGATAACAGTGGAATTGGTATGTTTGAAACGGAAGAGGACTGTCAAGCCTGTCACAGTCTTGTGGTTTAGATGTGGAATGTCCATCCGAAGCCTCACGTGATCAGAGGTGGTGCTTTTTGGAAGCTGAGTCGATCATGGGAGAGTGGTACTCATCAGTGGATTCTTTTATTTCAGAGATAAATACGCCGTTGGGAGGTGGCGCATGGCTGGAGGAGGTGGGTCACTGGGGCCATGATCAGGAGGATATATCTCCCTCCCTGGCTCCTCCCTTCTCTCTCTCTGCCTCCTGGCTAACAGGAGATGAGCAGTTTTCCTCCGCTAACCCCCTCTACCACTCAGCTTCTTCCCTGGACTTGATGGACCATAAATTTTTCCTCCTTTAATTGTTGGGTGTTGAAATTGTGTTCAGAGATGAGAAGGTAGCTGAGACACTATCCTACTAGATGTTCTTGTCCCACTCTATATAACTTAGTTTAAAAGCCATTTTCTAGGAAACTCACCACATGAACTCCTACAATTATCATCAGGGAGTAAATACTCTGTCATCAAGAACATATGTAGAGGGGCCAGGGATTTAGCTCAGTGGTTCCGCCACCTGCCTTGCAAGTGCAAGGACCCGAGTTCGATCTCCGGTACCAGAAAAAAAAAAAAGAACATATGTAGAGGGGCCAGGGATTTAGCTCAGTGGTTCCGCCACCTGCCTTGCAAGTGCAAGGACCCGAGTTCGATCTCCGGTACCAGAAAAAAAAAAAAAGAACATATGTAGAAGGGATATTAACTCAGTTAGATGGCTTTATATTTAGAGTTTTTAATATATGATTTTACTTTTGCCATAAGCAAAAATATGATAAAATAAAAACTATTTAAAGGGATATTATGACTGGAAAGGCTCAGAATATTTAACCTATCTGACAGCTAGTAAGAAACTGCCAGTTTCATGGGTAATAACATAAGACATGAGACACTAAGTTAGGGAAAAATTGCTTTATCATTTTACATAGGAGTAGTCAGAGGATTAGAATTTGTGCCAGTTCCTCAAATTGCATTTCCTCAAGGGAAAGCAAAAAAGATCCAGGTGATGTCTTCACACATAGTGAGTTGCATTATAGAATAGGAGACCCTGAGTTTGGCAAACCAGATGTTTTATAAAGGGCAGTAAGCCTGCTTGAACTTTTCCCTTGGAGAAAACATTTTATTTATTATCTAGATGGAAAGCAAAGCAAAACAACAACTTCCGTCTTCTTTTTATTCCATGGCAGTTTGTGATACAGTATAGTTGCAAAGATAGTTTAGAGTAAAGGCAGTCAAGGATTCTGCTCAAAAGATACACAGAAAGGCAGGATCTCACAGGTAATTGCCTTCCAACATACAAAGGAAAAGGGACCTGGGAAAATGATTATTAAAAGTTTGAATATTTTCTCAAGTTTTAATAGTTAACTTCTATTTCTAAAACTTATGCGAGAAGATGTTAAAGAACTTTACTGCAGCTTTGACACACAGATGAGGCTTAATAAGTGTCTTTTGGGTAAAAGTATGAAGTAATAGTAGTGTGTTTCTTTTAAGGGAAGTGAGGGGACATTTCACAGTGTTCCTAATGCCTTCAGTGAAGACTCATTATAGCCTGAGACAGTGAGCCACCGAGCTACCATGTCAGGCAGCCAGCAGCCAACACCACCTAAAAGTGTTCACAGGCGTAAGGAAGGACCTAGCCAGACAGGAGACACAGGAAGCACAAACAGTGTTCCCACTCTATTTCACCAGTGATCAAGTAACCTGGTCAAGATTTGATCACTGGTGGAATGGAAACCCTTATGATGCCCTTCAATAAATTGTATTAATTCTAGCTTTCAGCATTTCAATTGAAATTTTCACCCATTTCTTCATTTTCCTCATTTTCTTTACTCCCAGGAGCAGTATGAAATGGTGATTCAGAATTACAAAGGCCACTGAAGTGTCAGGTACAAAGCCATATTATTTCTTATAGGTACAGTGGGATAACTTCTATCATCCTTCAGGATTCAGCTAACTGTGAGAAGAACCCTTCCTCCAAGCCCTGATTAGTTTGGCAATTTCCCTCTATAATATCACAGTATCCTGATTATACTGTTGCATTTCACAGTTTATATTGTAGCTATCTACTATTTGTCTAAATCTCTAAATCAGACTAAAAGAAATTTTAAAGCAATAATAATTCCATTAATGTGGCTATCTAAAAAGCTACATAGATTTTTAATAATTACATATGCTATACATGAATGAATACCAAACGATGAAAAGAGACACGCTTCACCAATAGTTACATATAAAAATCACTGCAAGATAATCTTGCTGAAAAATAAGAAACATGCTTATACATATACAATGAACGCTGAATTTATGACCAGCCTGACATACAAACAACTTGGATTATGACCAGAATTTTAGTTTTAATTTACAAATAAAATCTTGAGTTACAACCTGAGTGCTGGTCCCTTGAGCTTCCGGATGGTCTCAGATAAGATTTACCCTTAAGGAGTTCTGGAAGGAACAGGACGACATCCTTTCCTGCGTGAGGTTAATTGAAAAATCCTGGGCCTATGTCTCTGCAAAGACACTGAGATCTGCCTGTGTACAGAAGACAGACTTTGAAGGCTGTGTAGAGGAGACTGAGCTTTCAATTGACCAACTTGAGTTACAACCAGCCCTTGCAAACAAATTGAGTTTGTAAGTCAAGGGTCCACTGTATGTTCATATGCATGCGTTTCTGCTTGCAGGTCAGAATGCATATACATAATTGCATATGGCATATGTGTATATAACAATGCATTTGCAATATTGAGATAGTTTGCAGCACTAAAGTTTTGGCAGTTTAAACAATTAAGATGTCTGCATGTGCAACTAGGATGACTTGAAACTGTTTAGCTTCATTATTGCCCTCACTCCTTTGCCTCTGTACAAATGCCAATTAAACCCTCCTCTGAACAGGAAAAAAATCACTTCACCTGCTTTCTGGAGATAGCTACACTTCCTGGGTGCTTGATGAACAGACTCAAATGGCGATGCCTGGCAGATGATAAACAGTGTATTCTGCTCTGGAACAGCAACTAGCTAAACCTCAACTTAGCACTTTGTCACCTGAGCCAGAAGTAAGGCTAAACATATTTCTCCACATTTAATGGTTCCCGTGGTTACCCACAGCTCTTCCAAAGTCTGAGATGCACTGTGTAGTTCAAGGCAAAAAGGACAGATAATGCATTTGATGGCTTCTGTCTTTTAGGCTTTTGTCCTACAAACTTAACAAACTCTTATTTCAGCCAAAAAAACAGCATGCTCTGTGCTGATGAGGTTTCCCATGGAAGGGGTCGAGGCAGCTAACTTTGGTTCTTTATATCTTTGAGTTTTCTGATTTATAAGTAGAGGTTTTAATTTCCTGCATTGCCAGTGGGTGTGTATTCTGTGAGTGCCTGAGCCATCAGCTATAGGTAGGCAATGCACAGGCAGTGCCCCATTTTCCCCTCAGGACTCGTCTGTGACTCTCCACTTTGTCATCAGTGCTCAGTCATGCAGTAAGCATGACCCCCACAATGCAGCAGTCAACAGACATAACCAAAAATAGAAAATAAAGATTCCCAGCAGAAGTAGTTCACTTACTTTGCCGTGAGCTCATTGATGGGTGCATGGAAATCACTGATTTGTGAAATAAAATTGATATTCTAAACCAATCATAAAAGACCATGTACAAACATTTCTTAATGCTTTTATATTGCTCTTTGACTTTGACATCTTATCTCTGTTGAATTTATGCTTCATATATATCATGTTGAAGGAGAATAAAAATAATCTCCTGTTCTATTCAAGTGAATTAGTATGCAATTAATTATAACAGCAATAATAAAGATGATGACACAAAGAGGAACATGGTCTGTGAAACACGGAAAACCACAGGTGAGTCTTAACAATTGAGCCTACAGATGCCTAATTTATGGCTGAAATGCAATGAAAGTCTTTGAAGTCTGCCTTCACCTTTTTTCTGTCTTCATTTTTGCCTCTCCTCTTTGCTGTCTTTGCCATTGGGTCAGATTCTACTCAGTTCTACAGATGGACATGTTGATTGTCCAAGACTATGATCCAGAATTAATTGGTCTATTGATCTTTGGAGGAGGCATGTTTTTCTTTTACTGCACCTTTTGTGTTTTCAACAGCACAAGCACTGAGGTCTTTCAGTCTATCATACCAGAACATTCATGAAAGAGGGTGATGCTGGTTGTAAGAGTAAATGAGGAGTTCTTCAGCAAGTTGCCTACCTGTTAGTCTAATAAGTACAAGAGCAAGGTGTCTGCACACAAGAAGAAGAGCATCTTTTGAAACATGCCCATGACTAACAGAAATTTATCATATTAACCCAAATCAATACAACAAATCAATACAAAGTGAGCCAGGTAAGCCACTGGAGACCTATGTGATCAATTGTTGGCTCCCTTTTGCTTGCAGACTAAAGCCCCAATAAACAAGTCATGCCTAACTTGTTCATTATATGTAGCTTGGTCTCATGTCATAAGCTCCTGCCATCCAGTGACAGTCAGGAAGTGAGGAGGGATGAACTCCAATTCCAGCTCTCTCAGAGTGTACTGAGTCAGGTGATTAGTATACACCATTTTGTTTTTTGTACATGTGTTATCTGGTCTCTACATAGTCAAAACAAAACATGCTTTTTTTATTGTTTTTAGAGAATATCTGAAAAGTTAAGGGTATCCACTACCTTCTTGGAATTCCTTCTACATAACATTTTTCTTGGCTTTCTGTCAAATGTCTTTTATGACAATTTCTCTTTCCCAATTCTATACTTAGGTTCTCATTTAGATCATTCTCTCCCTCCCTCCCTCCCTCTCTCCCCCCACCATGGTTGCCATATCAAATTTCCAAATTCCCTGACAACATGTATCTGATCTTCACATTAATCTGTTAAAAATGCTGTTATTTCTAACAACAAGACTTGAACATTTTACGTGTAAAATGAGATTTCTTTCCTGCCTAAATCCTTGAAGACAGGATTTGAATGTGGGCATCACCATGTTTCTCAGAGGTGTTGTTTCTTCCTTCCTACTTCTTCCTTAAAACCCCTCCATTCTGAAGTTCATATCACCGAAATACATCATCCATATTAATTCACCCTAGGTCGACGCTTCATCATTTCTTAAATATCCGAGCTCTTTCGTTTTTGCTCATTGTCTCCACTATCCCTGAATAAACCTTAGCAATTTTATATCCACACGGACAAGCTTTCCAACACAATGGCTTGTAAATCTCTTCATCTCATCTTCTTCATCCAACCATGGGCAACCTCCACTGAGTTACACTACAGAACTTGTTACATCCTTAACAGAACTTATTACATCCCAGAAACTACATGACAGCCTTAACCGCAAGGTCAATCATCTTCCTGGTTGATCAGTTCCTCATAACTTTCTCACTCATTACCTCAGGTATCTGACTTAGATTTCCAGACTTACTGGTATACAGAATTACTGAACTCATCATCTTTCTCTATTGTTTGCCTAACTTACATCCTTACTTCTAACCCACCTAACTTAAATTATGTAAACTATCATTATAATTTCTTCCTTCCTCTTATTCCCACGTGCCTGCCATCCTCGGGATCCTTCAACCTGGAGAAATCATCATTGGTTAATTTCATCATGATACCCGCTCAGAAACTTCCTACCTGAACAAGCTGGTAGTGGAGGTAGTGGGGAACACAGTCATACTAATAAGTCTTTATTTCATTAAGACCGCTTACTAGAAGACACCTAGCAATCTGGATATATATGTGTCACACCCATACTTTTAGCAATTCCTCCCAATTCATGTGCTCAGATGATGGCTTGAATTTCCACTGTAATTTCAAAAGGAAATTACAAACATACCTATGCAGAATGAATTCCATCTGGCTCTACCATGCATACTTCCACTAAAGTGGAAAAGTGGACTGTTCCTTTGTAAACCCATCCCTTCTAATGCTTTGCACATGCATTAAAGCCCAATCTATCTCTACTTGCCTAGATCACTGCACCAATCTTACTTTTCCTTCTGCATTTGCTCTCTGCTTCATTCAGTCTTCACTTTATCAGCAACACCTGTACAATTCATTACTCCTCTTCTCCTGAAAACACAGTCTTCACTCGGCTTCTAGAACACAACATCCTCCTCATTTCCTTCTTACATCCTGGTTGCCTGTTTTCTTTCCTTTTGTCAATTCTACTTTATTTCCACTTTAAATATTATTCCAAGACTCTGTTCTTAGATCCCTCCTTTAAACTTCGTCCTAGGCTGATTTCCACAGTTTCAGTGCTTTAAATTCCATCTCAATGGTGATGACTCTCACATGTCCACACCCTGGTCTTCTCTCTTGACTGCCAGTTTTATATTTACTACTGAATCTTGAAATCCTCACTGGGATGTATAATAAGCAGTTTGAAGACAGAATCTTCAAACACAGAATCCAAGCCTCACCCACTGTGCATGTACACACACACACACACACACACACACTCTCCTGCTTCATCACATTTTCCTCTTAGCAAATAGCAGTAAGATAAATTTAGCGATTTTCCAAGCTAAACTCTTTCTTTTTGACATACCAAGGATGTTGCCAGGTCTGACCTTTGCCATGATCTTTTCTCAGCCTTGAAATCTACTTTCCACCATTAGGATAGCTCATTCCCTTCTGTCTTTTGTCCTTGCACAACTGTCTGCCTTGCAGGAGCCTTCATTGATCCCCTTCTCCAGGAATGCTTGCTTTTCTATTTTCATCTATTACCTTTACCAAGACTTTACTTATAAGTTTTAGATATTAACTTCACTGCTTATCTACTCCCACTAGAACATAAACTTCATCAGGTTTTATTTACTGAGGAACCCCAAGCTGAGAATAATTGCTGGAACACAGTCTCTCAATATGTATTTATTTAATGAATACATTCTGAATGCTATTTAAAGGTTTATGGGGGGAGAGCTGGTAAACAGTCACCATTATATTCCTATTCAGTGTATATGCTCTTATTTAAAATTTTTTACAATGTTCTTACATGATGATCTTTCTGTTTTTACAATCATTCCTGCTTCTATCAGCTCTGTTTCGGAAAATACAATGCCCACAAATAGTTTTTGGCCCCCAAAATAGCAACCAGGCACTCTTTTTGAAGTTGGTTACTAGACAACACATCTTAGTATGTAAATCAGGAAAAGAATGTTAAAAATCTTTCTTGATTTTTCCTTATTAGAATTGATCTTATTGGGCTGGGGATTTAACTCAGTGGCACCACACCTGCCTTGCAAGCTCAGGTCTTGAGTTCAATTCTTTGTACTGCCAAAAAAAGAGAGAATATAATTGATCTTATTGTAGTCAGTAAATGTATTTTTGATATTATCACTGTCGCTATGGCTTTAGGAAGTTAATCACAGGTTGGTTGTTAGGCTAAAATCAACTTTTCTGCTGATGGTGTGGGTTATATGTCTTCATTTTAGATATTATATCAATTCACCTTGGTTTAACAGCATGTATTAGGAAACTTCCCTTGCTCAATATGGTGGCAGGCATCAAGGAAATCTGGACATGCTAGTTCTCAGAAAATCTTCAATCGAAAAGCTAGACATATCATAAACACATGGATCAGGGAACCAATGACAACATAAATTTCACTCTAGCAATTTAGCAATAAACATTTAATATTAATAGCTGGCTTTAAGATGACTGTTTAAATAATGCGGGTATTTATGACAGGTCCTGACCTTACTACCATAAAACAAAGTAAAAACCAACTTTTCCCCCTTAGTTCACACCTAACTTTATGTCAAATTACTAAGAACTTCCATAATATATATTGCATGTGTTGATTATAAATGACAAATATTACAGAAAAATTATAGAGTAGAGAGGCACTCCATTCAAATCCACCTTTGATAATCAACTAAGTGGGTGATTTTATAAAGTCATCTTAAAGTCTTATCTTTCTTCTCTGTCAATTGATGATTATACTATTTCAAGGGACTATGATAAAGATTTAATCAAACAAGATAAATAAATTGCTTAGTACCCAGAGGATTCCAGTAGTGGTTATTAGTAATAGTATGATGTGCACATGTACCATTTTTAACATAATACAACTCTCAAATCTGATGGATGGCCAACTTTTCATTCAGCCTACTTTATGAATGCAGGTGTCTTTATTAATATTTGGTCACCTGTCTTATAAACATGATCCTTTGTATGTGCCTGTGGCTGTCAATAGATTTACTGCCCTCAGGGTAGGACCAGCCTTCTCCCTCTTTGCAGCTCCTCAGAGAACCCTAGGCAGCATACTTGCTCCACACAGAGAGTTTTAATAAGTTTTCAGCCCTGGGGATATTTTTTCAGAGTTAAGATTGTTAGAGAATAGCACAGACTGACAAATGGTTTGCGAAGGCTTGGGCAGTAAAGATTTACAGCAGGACTGGTATTTCTTTTCTCAGCTGAGCAATCATTGTGCCCTATTTCAGATACTGGAAGTTTTTGCTAAATTTATGGGAACATCCGAGGCATCCATAATCTCGCCTTTATCCCATCCACGGAAGCACTCATTTCAGGAACTGAAGAATAAACAATGCAAAGGCAGCTCTGCCTCAAGTGTCTGGCTCCCTTTGTCTTCCTGCCTCAAAGCCATGCTCTTTAAAATTAATATCAAATTCTAAGTCTTGTGGAAAATAAAATCATACCACATTACTTAAGTGAGAGGATCTGTTACAAAACTGCTGGGTGCGTAAGAAAATGTTTCTGGTGGGGGAAAAACCCTGCTTATTATGCTTTCATATTCCCAAACAGCCCCTCAAAAGAAGAACAAAGAAAAGTCTCTGGGGATGGGTGGTAGAGAGATGTGTTGGGAACATTGTCAGATAAACTCAGCAATAGTCCACAGCAAGCGTTAGTGATAGAAACAGCAGAACGGATCACCACGGCTAATGTCAAGCGCACCTCCAGACCCCACAGGCATCTCTCAATTTGCTGCAGCAGCTGTAATATGCCTAAATTACCATTAGAGAATGCTAATTTAAAAAATCTAATTAAATATTAAAAGGGCAATACACATCCTTTCCAGTGGTTTGATATCATAATGAGAAACAGGTGATCACACGGACCAAGAGAATGCTATCGCTGGCTCACAGAGCACTTTAAGTGGTACTAAACTAGTGAATATATCAATTTGCAGACATGCAGGGTTTTATATTTACTGATTGTTGGCCCTTCCATTAATGAGCAAATCTTTGAGACACAATCTCTATCATAATGTAATTTGCATACATTTGTTAAAACCACCTATTGCATCTTTAATGCCTTTTTTCTCCCCTAAACAAAAAAGCTTCAGATAGGAAATTCTCAGTGTACTGTCAGAAAAGTCTGTTGTCAGATTCCAGCTTCCCTGGCAAACAGATCATGGTTGATTTTTTTCTTTCTAGAAGGCTATCAGTTGCCAATCTCAATACGTAATACGTATCATTACTTCAGCAAACAAAGGCTCTTTTCCACTGTTAAGCATTACATGTCTTAATTCCCTGCTACACTTACTGCTGCATTCTCAGAGCTATTCCCAATGCCACCATCACTCTTGCTTTGTAGCCCCATGGGCTACCGTCCCCCCCTTTCAAAACTTGCCCCTTTCTCATTGACAGAGGGGTGCAGCATCCCATAAGTACTCCTTTCAAACTTGTCCTTCCAAATGCACCTCCCCTTCACTCTACAAACTGTTCCCAATGACCTCCATTCCTAAAATGATTTCCCAGTAAGTACCAGTTCTTCAAAAGAGATCGGAGAGCCAGAAGTCTCAGATTATTGCCAATTCAAATGAATCATGTAATCTTGTGACTTGATCTGACATCTTTGAAAAAAATGTCCCAAATATACAACATTTGTGTGGGCAGGGTAATTTCTGGTTTTTACTTGACCCTTATATATCTTCCTCTCTCTTTCTCTTTCTCTGCATGCATGTGGTTGAGCATGCTTGTTCTGTTTCTCAAAGCTGTAGTTCAGGCTTGGAAGCTCTAATGCCACTTATCTCAAGATAGTCCTGTTTAATATGAAATAGAGCTGGCTTAGTTGATAGTGATTTCAGAAATATCTGATTAGTTCACTTAAATAAAAAAAGATTAGAATAGAATTTCACATTGTGGTTGAAAAATCATTATTATTTTAATACACTGTACTTTCTAAACTTAAAATTCCCAAATGGTAAAAAACACGGTTTATATAATATAAAAGATATTTATTGTATATAATCTTTTTTATTTCACATAAACTTTAAAAATATGTTCTTAAGGTGTGATTTAGATAAATGTAGTGCTAGTTATTGTGCTAGTTAAATCAAATCTGTCTCATTTTGAAAATATACACACAGAAAGTATCAAGAGCACAATCTCAGATATACTGTTTTTCATTTATTATTTGTCATGCTTATAGAATCACTTAACTGTTTCGATTTGGTTAGTATTTTCCTTTCCATGATTATTGAAAAATGCAACTTTGAGCAAATATCTATAGATGTAAGCCATGTAGTATTTAGCATCTGAACCACAAAAAATAAATTGCTTTGAATCACAGAATCCTTAAAAAGACATGATAATTATCTTCAAGTTAGCATATAATAAGTTGCCAGAAGATTTGGTTAAATTAGAATATGCCCAGTTTCTTGGTATCGAAAAATCAGTCCATCTGGGTCATGTGAGGACACGGTAAGTTTTTAAAGTTTAAATTCTTGGAATGGGTATAGATAGAAGGCTTTTAAAGAGGGAAACTCTTGAGGCGGGTGCTAAAGGTTAATGGACAAGTTAACAAAAGGGAAACACGCAACCTGTAGAGCTAGCTGGAAGAAATGTCCAAAAAGAGAAATGGAAGACTGGGCGTGGTCAGGGAAATCGACATTTAGAAATCCAGCCCTAGACACAGTAGATATTAAGAAAAGTCTGTTGTCTATTATCTAGTAGCAAGTCCCTTTTTCAAGGTAGCAAAGATTTATTTAACGTCTATATGCCCAGGTTTCACTCTGTATTTTTCCTTGAAGAGCTTTATATTTTATTTTTTGGTATCGTTTCTAGTAACCTGTGTATGCTCATGCACTTTTAAAATCATTTTGAATCTCCCAATTCTGTTTTTTTGTCTCAGTGTTAAGAGATACACACATTTATTCAGTGCATGTCTTCATATGACATTAAAGTTTATTTCACTTTGCTTAAAGAAAACAATAGCTAAAATTGGCTCAGCTACAAAAGTAAAAATGTATTATGCTTCACAACAATCTTTTTTATATTTTATTTAACAGCTATCACTAATAACAAATTATTTGCATATTTTGGTCTAAATATATTGGCAAATTATTCCTAGATTCTCGATACTGATACTTTGACAGAATTATAAATACGCATTAGAGAAAACAGGTGTCTGTTAGCATCACCGATGAAGAAACTGGGGCATAATGAACACCACTCTACTTTAATTTTGAACTAAAAATAAAAAGAAGTAAACTTTAAAATAATCCTAAATGTCAAACTTTTTATAATTTTTAATTTCCTTCAGCAAATATTTAGTGAGTTCTCAACATGAATATTCAGCAATATAGCTAATGATCTATTTGAGACACCCACCAAATCTAGAACAAATTTAATACCCTTTTTAATGATTCTTCTCCAAACCACTTACCTTAAGCTTTCAGGTTTAAACTTCTGAAATAGAACATGGCTAGCCCAATATTGAACTAATTTCAACTCAAATTTATTTTGCATATATTTTCATGGATCTATATTTTAGCTTACATCACTGGGAAAAAAAGAAATAAAGAATTGAACCTTGCAAGCACCCGAGTTCAATCCCCGGTACCAAAAAAAAAAAAAAAAAAAAAAAAAAAAAAAAAAAAAAAAAAAAAAAAAAAAAGTATTGAAGGGAGGAATGTTTACTAAAAGTAGAGTCAAGGATAGTTTCACTATATAAATGTCCGATCCAATCCTTGAACACAGCACCACATTTGTCCTTAGGGCTACTAAGCAGATTTAGGTGACCTGTACTGTTCTTTATCTCTCAGCATCATTTGATATCAATTGTGAAGTGCAGGAAAGCAAAGATAATCATTAGACTTTTAGGATGATCCTGTAGGCAGAAAGTTTGCCATCTATTGATACCTCTACCACCTGATCTCCAGCTGAGCAACCTAATAATAATATGGGTATATGCGATTCTGTAAGTGACAATGTATTCCAGTAGTTTAATCAGTTTCCATCAAAATATCCATTACTGGGGCTGGGGATGTAGCTCAGGTAGAATACTGGGTCTGACAGGCACAAGAACCCAGTTTCATTCCTCAGTACCACACATAGATCATTTAAGTTACACGGAGAGTTACCATACATTTCTCTATAACATATGATGTTTAGAATAAAGAAAAAATGTCCCTCAGGCTGAAATGGGATGCTAATCTTTGTTATTCTATGTAAAGCTTAAAATTTATTCACTGAACTCGTGGGAGAAAATCACTATATTTTATCTCTAAAACACTAAAGTGATGGGTAGTTTATTTAGCAGAATAGGATTAATAAGTGAAGAGTCACAGCTCTGTTTTTTCTCTCAGAAGAATTTTTTGTTGAGCACTGGCTTTAATTTACGTCCTCCTTTAAACCTTTACACTGGTAGAACAAAGCATTCTCCCTGAACCGTAATGTATAACTGGGGAAATAAACGGGATACAGAGGGGAATCTGAGAAATATCCAGGCTTATTATGATTTACCCTGGAGAGGCTAAAATATTGCTTGGGTTGACAGGAGGAAAAAGGAGTAGCATGGAGATAAAGAAAATAATCATCATGGTATATATATGATTAGAACTCAAATAATGGGTTTCCTTTTCAAGTTCAACATTTTAAATTTATTTTTGATATACAAAAGCTGTACATAAATACTGTACTGTATACCTGGAATGTACCAATAAACTCAATAAGAGAAAAAAAAATACTTTATGGGTTTGGAAGAGACTGAGTACTTGTGAAACCATCTCTCAAATCTGTGCCATTAACCTCACCACCACCTCTTTTCTCCCTCAGTGTGTAGGCTTCCGTCTGGTTTGCTACTCATGGTGTTTGCAACTGGGTCTATGAACAGGACGTTTAACTTTGAACTGGTGACTCTCTCCACACTTTTAAATTCCTATGCAAGAAAGCGGTATTTGACAAGGACACTTTAAGAATTTTTAACATTTTTTTACAATTTGTTATATTTGTTATATTTAGATACCTTTGATCCTGGTGATAGGAGGGAAATACACACACATAAGATTTTGGCTTTAATTGAAAATTAATAAAATATTTTTATCAAGAATATATTTTATTTCTTTTATAAATTCAGTTTTCAAATATTGCCATTTGTTAGGTTTAATTTTGATTTGGACCCATGTGACACATTTCCTTTTGTAGACTATAGGGCTACAAACTGCCTTTTTCAGTAACATTATTTTATATCATCTGCAAATAATTATAGTGCAGTCTTTTTAAACATTTGCATTATACTCAGAGGCTCAGAGTGAAACACTGTGCTTAATAACCTAAGCTATATTTTCGTACATATTTTTGCTTGCTATCTGATATAATTTTCATCCTTTATTTCTAATGTGAGATATTTGTCTCATAGCTTTTAAAGTAATATGTGCCACACATGAACAGAATATACATATTTCATGGCACTAAAATGGTGTCCATGTTGTGTAGGTGCTTACATCATTCCATTTTGTTTGCTGTAAGAAAAAAAATACAGAGTAAAGAGGTGCCAGATGAATTCTAAGAGTAGTAATAGTTACAATATAGAAATCAGTAACATATTGAAGGAAAATAAGTAGACTACAAGATACTCCCTACCTCTTTCCCTCATTTGTCTGATAATGGCTTCAACTAAACAAAGCAACCATGTCATAATAGAAAGAACATTTCATTGTAAACAAATCAGGAATATATTTGTGTGGGGGCCAGGGATGTAGCTCAGTGGTTCCACTGCCTGCCTCGCAGAGCAAGGTCCTGAGTTCGATCCCTAGTATAGAAAAAAAAAAAAACCTATCAAGAGTAGTGGAACATTTTGGACTGGGGATTTAGCTCAGTGGTTCTGCTGCCTGCCTTGCAAGCACAAGGGCCTGAGTTCAATCCCTGGAACAAACAACAACAACAACAAAAAATATATATATATAGTGTGTGTGTGTGTGTGTGTGTTTTTAGATAGGAATGCTATCCAACAACCTCTAGATGGTATTTTTGATCAAATAAGATAATAAACAGGGTATGAATGCTTGGATGAGTCAAAAGGAGAGAATGAATTGGAGCTGTTAATTTCCTTTTCGATCTGGTCAGTCTGCCCTGTTTATTTTGATTCATTTCTTCTATTAGGCATTAAATAAAACCAAGATATGAAAGAGCTACATCAGTTGCTATGAAAACCTGACTCTTACACAACTTCATCAAAATTTATTAATTCAGGATAGTTCCTGTGGGAATCCTGTGGGATGTAACAGTCCTAGTCCATTACTCTCCACTATAGTCAATGCCACTGTATGTCTCCACTATATGTCAACACCAATGGAATGCCAATTGACTGGGAAGTGCCTTGAGAATAAGATAAGTAACCTGGAGGTTAGTGTTGGAACACAGCTGTTATAGCCCTATGCATGTCTCTACTCAGTTGGCTCCAGGTAGCTGTACTCCTGAGGCACCTATTCAAGAGCTACCACAGGCTGATGTCTGCACTTGGCACATACAGGAGAAGATATGCACTATGACAGTTCATCTCACAGAGTTGACTCAGCAGCATAGCCTGCCGATGTCAAGAAGCTTAAAACTCAGCCTGTACCCTATTCACACAAAATATTTTAATTATCAGCTAATGTGAAAATCAATGCAACCATTTTTGCACATATCAGAGTGAAAATTTGCCTTGTTAAAGTGTCAGTCCTTGGCAAAATGGAATAAGAAGCAAAATCCAATAATATGTTGTATACAAGAAACACACCTTGTGCAAAAAGAAGCCCATAGACTGAAAGTGAAAAGATAGAAAACAATTCTCCATGTGACAGGAGCCCAGAAAAAAACAGGGGTAGCAATCTTATTTGCAGGCAAAGTAAATTTCAAACCAAAACTGAATCTAGTATTATTGATGTAGGACAGTACTGTATCATACCTCTATGAATGTAAAATATCTAGTACCTGCTTTATGATACATAGTAGGGACCGTGCTTTATCAGAGCTACATTTAATGATATTACTCTAGAATGTTCTCTTTCCAGATGATGATTAAGAGGCTAATAGAAAAAATGGTGCCAGGTACCACAGCAGCAACAGAACTTGTCTGTTGTCTGGATATTATTCTTTTCTTTGGTTTTTTTTTTTAATGGAATGTGCTGAATGTCTACAATTTTGTTCAGATGACTGCAGAACCTGGAAAAGCTGTTGCTGCTAT
>NW_022900930.1:38725735-38760866 GCF_012274545.1 Fukomys damarensis | reverse complement strand
GAATAGTTTCTTTGGTGTGAAAAACTATAATAGTACACAGGATCCTAATGAGATAATTAATAATGTGAAATAGGAAGTAAAGGGCTAAAGGTGTAAGGAAAGTGGGAAGGGTGGGGGAAAGGTAATAAGGGAGAAGAAAAAAATATGAGAAACTGAAAAAATGGAAATAAAGTGTTTGTAAATGGGGAGGGGAGGAGGGGGTGAAGGGAGGGCAGGGACAAGGGGAAAAATGAGAATCAACACCTATTATATAAAGGTACAGAATCCCAATGATGAATGTAATTGTATTGTATACCTAGATTGCACCAATAACCTCAATAAAAAGAAAAAAAAATAAAAAAATAAAGTGTCAGTCTTTAATCAACAATAGTAATCATGAATCTATGACATGCAAAATGTTTGTTCATACATTACTTAAAAATACTGTGGTGATGAGAGGAGACGCGGAGAGACTGAAAGAGAGAGAAGGCTGATCTATACTTTCACAACTAAAATTTTAAGGTAGTTAGAAAGATTCCAATAGACATTGGAATACATTTTCACAGATAATATATCAAAACATCCTGAGTTCATTGAAGGCTTAATGGAATAAAATGAGTTATGGTCCATGCAGATATATCCTCTAGATTGAAGTTCTGTGCTAGATTTTCTAGGAGGTTAAATAAATGTAAATTCTATGATAAGAATTTGGGAAAAGATAGAGTCCCATCAGCTAAATCACAAAGGTCAAAGTCAAGAGGTCTATCAAGGGGAAGCCGATGGATTTCATTTACTTAGAATGAAGGGTTCACCTAACAAGACAACCAAATGGAGTCCTGAAGTCTAGGTTAAAGATCATAAAGTAAAGCTACAAACATCTCTCTAGAACTACATAAAATACTATAGGCAGAAGGTTGTATTAGATAATCATCCAAAAATATTTGAATTCCAGCCAGATATGTTTAGGACAGTTATTCTTTAGTATAATTGGCAAGTTTGGATACATGGGCAATAATTTACCTCTCTCAATGGTGTCTCCTGGTAAGCAATGGAATTATCAGAAGATAGGACTTCTAGAAATACAATCTGGAATCTCAAGCAGTCCTGTAGGTGAGATTTTTGTTATTATAAATAATCTATGATGGGCATCTTTCTATTTTTATACTCCTAGAAGTTAATGAGTGGAATTAAAGGCCACATTTTTTTTCTTGAAATGTTTTACTAGCACATGCTACTAAAGATATAATAATGTATAGAGAATATAAAATCAGAAGATCAATGAAGTTTATCTCATTCTGCCAGGATATAACATTAGGGAAAGAAAATCAATAATATACTTCATTATTTTATCTTTCATTAACATTTAGTTTTTCACAGTAATATAGTTTCTTGTGGGGCTTCTAAGCTTAAAATTATTTTAATAAATGTTAATTGATACACTACAGTATAATATCCTTCTATAAAGAGCCTATCTTAGATTAAATTAATTTAATTTAAGTTACTAAATAATGTAATTAAATTGTGTTCAGGTAGTGGTTACCATGGAAAACAAAGGGCAATAATAGAAACAGTAAGTGTTGGAATGTAAAATGATAATGAACTCTAACAGCACTCCAGGATTCCTATTTCAGTCGTTTAATATTATCTTTCATATGCATTATCACTAGCATTTCTGTCATTTCAAGCCCATAAGTTGTATCCTACTGTGGTAAATACAAATGACACTTAAAATCATGTTTAATCCACACTCATATTATAATTACCATAAAATATACAGAATATTATCAAGGGAAGAAAAAGAGTTCCATGTCTGTAATTGAAAAGACTCACCCCCTGTAAGAAGTTTAACAGTCTAGTGGAGGTAACATTCTTTATAACTCATTTTTTTCCATTAAGCAGTAATCAAAGGTTTTGTTCAGATTTCTGAGTTAAAAATAAATATTACCTTCCATAATCAAATTCATTATATTACTGCCCGAACAAAGACTAGATTTTGAAAAACTGGAGAACTTTAATTTCATATAAAACAAAATGGAGGTAATTCTGATTAAATTATTTCATATTTTAAAAAATCATTTCAGATTTTTAAAATCTTGCACAAGGAAACAGACTATTTGCATATATATTCATATATATATATATATATATTACAATATGATATTTAGCCTGTGTTTAATGTAAATGTAACTGAAACTTACTAATGGATAGTAATCCTAAACAATTAAAACACTAAGAAAGTATTTCACAAGCTACTCCATTAAATCAATATTTAAAATATCAACATATTCTTTCCTCATCAGAGAATACAGGAAATAAAATTACCTAGTTGTAGCTCTGCCAAAACACTGGTTCTTAGCCCAGTTGAAGTTTTCTGATCACAGCAAATTATTTTCCATACAATCATCAAATCCCTACTTTGTGAAGAAATGTAGAATTTGCTGTTTATATCTTTATTAATCCATCAAAATTTTCTGTGAATAACTAATTGGTTATATATAACCAATTATGCATGACAACAAAATTTAAAACTGGAAAACTAAGGAATCAAAGGGAAATATTTCACATGAGCCTTTTCTATGCCCGAGTCAGTGAACAGTTTTGGAAGAGTAAACTAGAAGAGTAAATATTTTAGATACCATATCTTTCATAACTACTCAAATTTGTTGCTTTCACATAAAAAATGCTATAGACGTAACACAAACAATATGTTCCAGTAAAACTACTTGTAAAATATAAGGGAGAAGTTCAATTGGGCATAAAGGTCATATTTTGCTAACCTTAGGTCTGTGCTTACACATGAACTATATCCTGACAGAGAATCATTCTCTAATGGTGTCAACATCTCAAACATATATTCTCCCCCTGCCATCTGACCTGGTTCCATAATATGTAATACACCAGGTGTTCCAGATTTTACTGTTTCTCAAAGAATAATCTTCTAAAGCACCTGGTTAAAAGTGTCTCTTACAATGGAGAGTTGGAATAACCAATAACAACTTTGGTAAATTTATATGCTACATACACAGTATTTGTAACTTGCAGTAAGTTATCAGTCCACAAGAGAAAATTAAATGAAAAAAAAAGAAGAACAGATATCGGTAGCAGCGAGCATGTGGAAAGCAGTCCACTCAAGAGCACGCCTGGAAAAATGCAGTCAGCTTCCTTGTTCTGTGTGGAGAATGTTCACCTAGAGCAGTGGTGGTGAATTTATGACACACGTGCTGCAGTGGGCTGTTTGTTATCACTGAAAGCTCTAAAAGGTTTGACCTAGAGTAATACCCTAGGGTTTTTCATCTCTTTTCATTCATTATCTTTAGAGGATGAAAGTGATGGAATAATCTGATTGGTTAGTTTGGGACCATACACCGCTTGCATATGGTTTAGCACCTCCCGGTCTGATCTTTGTCTCACTTTCTCTTCTGCTGTCTGCCCTGCGCAAGTGAGTTCAGTAGGGCAGGCTCCCTGTTAGGAATAGGTTTGTGACAGAGTCCGGGTAGGAGGCCACGTTTTATGATTTGGATCCAAAATGGCTGCTGAAAGTTTCATACTCAGGAGTGGGGCTTTAGGAAGGTGACTAAATCATGTGGGTGCCTGTGAATTAACCCACTGAAGGAGTTCATAGGTGAATGTGCTGTTAAGAAATGCCTGGTTGCAGAAAGTTCACTGTAGATGTAACTTATAAATGTAAAATTTTGTTCCCTTCCCTTTCTCCTCACTCTGGTTCTTACCCTGATCTCTGTTTCCTGGCTAATATAAATTGAGCAACGTTCTTTCACCATAATGTTTTTACCTTGGAACCGGTTTAATATGGACTAAAACACCTGAAACTGTGAGCCAGAATGAACCTTTCCCCTTTGAGTTGTTCAAGTCAGATATTTTACCCCAGCAACAGAAAAGCTGACAAATGCACCAGTTTAACGAGGAGAAGGGTACTGGGAAGCCAATAGTGTCTGCACATGTGAAATAGGTCACTAAATGATCTGCATTTTATCAGTATCTGAACATCCTTCATGTTGTATCAGTTAGAAGGATGTTTAGCTACAAAAATAAATAAGTAAATACAAATAGGGAAATAATGCACTGTGTTGCTCTAAAATTCTTAAATATTGAGTATTAGTTTTCCATCACTGTGACAAAATACATGAAATAAACAATTTATAAGAAATAATGTTTTATTGTGGCTTATGGTTTCAGAGATTTCAGTCCACAGTAAGTCCCTCTGAAGCTGTGGTAACCCAATATGTCAGAGCGTGAGCTTGTGGCAAAGAAGCTGCTTACCTCGTGGGGCCTGGGAAGAAAAAGGAGAAAGAGAAGAAAAGGCAAGGTCCCCATATGCCCCTTACAGGCACACTTCCCGTGTCTAACTTCCTTCCACTAACCCCCCAAAGGTTCCATCACTTCCCAAATGTTCCACCACTCTGCAGTAGCATTACAGAATGGTGACCAAGTCGTTGAGGGCATTAAAAAAGATTTAAGATAAAATTAGGTCCTATATGAAAGCCCTAATCCAATAATGGCTTTCTTATAAGAGGGGATTTCAACAACCACATTCACAGAGCAAAGAATGTGTGAAGACAGAAAACACAGCCCTGTATAAGGAGAGAGCCTTAGGGAAAAATGTCTACCCTGCTTACACCTTAATTTCAGATTTCAGGGTTGTAAGAAATTCCCTTGTTGAAGCCACCCAGTGTGGTATTTTGTTATGAAGCCATAGAAAACACATACAGAATGGTTTCATCAAGATACATTTTTTTTCTCAAAGTGAAAAAATTCCTTAACCAATAACTGGTAGACCAGCTCTGTGAAGACTTCAGGAAAATGGGTTCTTTCTATGTTTCAGATCTTGCTGTCAAATTTGTATTCCAGACAACAAGCAAAAAAACATGGGAGAGATATGGTGGCTTTGAATAAATAATTTAGCTTCTATAGCTGTTAGTTGTATTTAGAAAATAGCTGCATGTAGATGCTTTGAGGGAGTAAAGACAATGCAGTCATTATTTTAGGAAACCATACACTCAGCTAAAAAACTTTAGGTTCTATTTAGTACGGGAGGGGGAATAGATATTGGCATCCAGGAACTGCCTCTCATTTGGTTTCGAAGCAAGGAAAGGCAGAAAGAATTGCTACATAACTACCTCTAAAGAACCAGCAATTGCAAATATAGATTTCTCCAGAGTAATGCAGGTAGCTCCAAAAAAAGGGATTTTGGGGATAGTCTTCTCTTCGGTAGACAGATGTAAGTGAAAAAAATTTTGCACAGAAGAAAAAATACTTGAAATTTAAAGGAATCGGCTTTTGAATTGGATTTAAATGTGAGTGATTTGATTCCTTTTACCATTTTCAGAGTTATTACCATTTTCTTGCTTCTACTTAATTATGTGGTAATGCATATTGATCATTAAGACAGCTAACATCCATTCTAGTTGTTTGTTATAGTAAAGAAGCAAAGCAGAAGAAAAAACCATCATATCTCTTGACAGCATACAAGTGGCATTTCTATGATTTTTCTAGTGGCCTCAACTCTTGTCTAAACCCCATGGAAACCAAAATGTCACATAGCATAAAAAAAGCAAAAATTATTTGGAAGTCACTATGGGTAATTTCACATGAAATGAAGCTAGTCTGATAAATATGAAGTACAGTACATTGAAAGAGATCTTCTTTTAAAGCAAGTAATTCATTAATCTGAAACAAGTCATAGACATGATTTTTCTACATAAATGTTACATTATGAAAGTTAAAGCGTTCTTCTATGATTTGCATTCAGATGTAAGATTTCTTTGTGAAACTTAACCTGTTGGTATATAGTATTTGAAGAGATTTTGAAATATTTAGAGTCTTTCATTTATTTGTTTGCTTAATTCCAAAATTATAGAAAGCTTGCTGATCTCATTTTATTCACCTTAACTAGTGTATCACAGTGCTTATAGTCCCTCTGTTGCTTTGCATTTTATTTGCACACATATGCATAATGATGTTCAACATTAGCTCAAGGCCTTGATGCTCAATCTTCATTTTTGATGATGTGAATTTTGTGATTAATTTTCTGTGGCCCTTCCCAAGAGGGATTTGTTTCTGCTTTAATTTGTAACAAACTGACATGGAATTCAATATTAGGTGATATTTAGAAAGTCTGTCTTGGGACTCTATCATAAATATAAACAATTTTTTTCAGTGCTATATTCTAGTATCTACATCACCCCTCCTTAATCAATAGGAAACTTTCTATTTCCTATTTTTTCTGCACACAGTTCCAGAAATCCTATTACCTCTGTGGGATCATTCATTGTTTACATGAAAGTATCAGAAAATTCCCCTGATCCATCATTTGCATTAAAGCCTAAGATATTTAAGCCCATGCAACTTGCTGATCAATATCTAATATGCATTTGATAAAGAGAGAGATAACTAGAGAGAAATATGGTTTTACCCTGCATGACCACAGCTGTTATCAGACACATGAAGCTCTTGCAACACTAATTCTAATTTCTGGACACTGGTGTCTGTCCTTCCTTCTGACATTAACTACTGTCACCAAAGATCATATTACCACAACCAAAGTGCACCACGTAGGATATCTCAGGCATTAATTAATATTAACTGATGTGTCTCTGGCTTTTATTCTATCTTGAATTATATGTTTCTTTAACAATTAACAGCAGGGAACAGCAGCCTGTTAAAGCACCCATGAGGTAATATCAGAGACACAGCTGCATGGTGATTTCCACTCCTTGATTTGTTGTGTATTCATAGAAATAAATGATCGTTTGACAGTTATCATGCAAACCTTACATAATTTAGACAGTATGTGGAAGAATTTTCATTATTTTCCTATTTGAGAGAAAATAGTATCAAAATTTATGAAAATGTCAATTTAAAAATGACTCTTTTAGACATCATCTAAATTGTTTTTAATTGTAGACTAATTTCCTTGTCTTTACAGACATTCTGATAAAATTGTTAGCAAGATACTATTATGTGAAAGCAACAATCACGTTTTTATGCTAGATATAATTATGATAAAACTTTGAAAAAGTAAATTGTCCCCAGAGTAAGGTAAGGGTTTTGAAATTCTGGAAAGTAAGATGCTTGACTTTTATGTTTTCGGAAAACAATATATGTGAAGATGTCTATAAATAGTCATAAAGTGTCTTCCTCTTCCTACTCACTATTAAATACATATATACAATAAAATGTCAGTTACGAAAAGGAGATTGCAATAAAAGATAATTATTATGGGATACAATTTAACGCACAACTGTTTTCTTAACATTGAAAAAAACCAAAGACCACCAGAAAGTGAAAATAATACAGTGCGTCAATATTAATAATAGTGTGTAGATTATGATTTTTTTAAAAAAAATTGAGCTTGGCAGCTTATCAAGTGTACACTTCAAACATTTGCCAAACATTTATTAAAAATCAGTTGAATATTAATTAAGTCATTAGGAATTCCTAAAAATGCTTCCCAGATCAAATATTACACAGATATATTTCTTGACAATAGAATAGAAGTAGTTATTACTACATTTAAAAGGCTTTTTCCTTAAATAAATTTGGTTAAGGAGGCAACAAAACTTATAAATATAGATTGTTTTAAAAATTATTTCTTTCAAAATCTATAACAGTTAAGGAAGATTATCAAGCTGCAGTTAGCGTCAAATGTATCATTAATAATTTTCATTATAAATATATAAGAAGTCATAATAACAAATTAAATATTCATTTCAAAAACAGAACAAACCTAAGGATAATGTGGGAAAATAAAGACTAAAGATTGAAAGAAAAACTAATAAGAAACAAACATTTTAATGTGTTTTAAAACTATAAAATAAAACTGATAAATCAGAAAGCTAGAAGAGAGGAATAGACCACATTCTTGCAAATACAATAAAATGTCAAGTATTTTCAAATCATTTGATAAATATAGTATTTTTTAAATCAAACTCAGAGATTTGCTTTTGTCTTTGAGAAGTTTACAAATTTCTATAGCATACATGGAAGATTGGTAGATAAGAACACCCCAAATTTTGGAGGGAGTGAAAGAAAAACAGGTGAAGCTGTTAGAAAATAAGTATATTAGCAGCTGTTCTCAGTATGTTTTGTTGAGTCATTATTTCTGCCTCCCAGCTGCTGATACTTTTTGTCCCTTGTGAGTTTCTGCCATTCTTTGGAGACTGACTGTAAAGGAAGCAGTGTCAGCGACGCCTCCAGCTGCTCTTCCAGAAGAGCTATGTTAGTCGTGTCGCACTGTTGTGATTAGGTATAGCAGGGAGGGGCCACAGTGAGGCAGGCAGAGGAGCCCAAACAAGGATGGAAAGACAGGCAGAAGCCAGATCACTGCAACACGCTGAAAACTATGATCAAGTTAGTAACAGCTCATCCAAAGAGCAATGGAATCCTTTTGGAAGTTGGGCCATGAGCTAAACAGGAACGTATTTTTATTTTTTTAAAAGAAAAAAGATGATTTTGCTCTTATGTAAAGATTAGAATGTGAGAAGGTATGATTGGAAGGAGATGCAATGGAAAAATTAGAAATTAAGAAAGAAAGAAAGAAAATCTGTCTCAAACCCACAATCCTGAGTAATCATGAAACAAACAAACAAAAATACTCCAATAAAGAAGCATCCTACCAGTGCTACTCAGAACTTCCAAGGTCATGAAAGGCTGAGAAATGATCATAATCAGGAGGAGCCTGCAGAGGAACAGTGACACGATGCAGAGCGGTCTTCAAAATGGGATCTTGGGACAGAAAGAGGAAAAGCTAAGGAGATGTGATTAAACTGTGCGCTTCAGTTAACAGCAATGGGTCCAGATAATCTCACCATATGTGCAAAAGATATTACTGTGAAAGTTTAATAATAAGAAAAATGACATGAGGGGCTTTAAGGGAATCCTCTGTGATATCTGCTAAATGTTTCTATAAACCAATAATGATTTCAATAATAAAGTCTATTAATAAAAAATGAATGTAGTAATTTTTGAGTCATGTTTATGAAAATGTGAATTCCTGCTGGAACAGTGATGACACCCTCAAAGTCATGGGCAGAGGGGTCAGTCAGTGGTGACCTAGATCTGAGAGTTTGCTGTTCTTTCGTACACAAGAGCCTGACTTGATTTCTTCCTTGACCAGTGGCTTCATCCATAAACCATTGCCTTAAGAATCTAGATATTGAGAATTTAATTTTAGTACAGGATGGTTTATGAAGGGTGGCAAATCTCCCTGCTACCAAGACATGTAGGCCTTTCTTGTGAACTCATTATGAATCTGAATGGAACCTGCTGTAAACCACCTTAGGGAGGTCAGGGCATGAAAGTTGGAGCCTGACTGAATGTCAAGGTTTAGGCAGGCTCATCAGCATCTCTTGGAGTTATTTGTTTTTCATGTGGTATAGGCAAGAGCAGGCAGGAAGCAAAATTCATTTCTGTGATTTAATACAGGTTTCCCTCAGTCACTCAAAAGTGGAATAACCACAATCTTTTTCTAGACCTTAATATGTTTGTTCCAGAGCCAGGGGCTTTCTTTACCCCACTGGTATATAACAGGGTGATGAAAACCAGTGCAGAAACTGGGGGCTGTCCCACCCTAGCACAACTGAAGTCATCCCAAGAATGACAGAGACCCAAATCTGAGACAGGACAGGTAACAGGAGAGTAAGTATGTGACATACAATCACTACCTTCCTGAAGAGTCACAAGAATTATCTCACTAGGCTCTGTGAATCGTGTATTAAAAGGGTATTCCTATCTGTTTTCAGAAAAAATAGTGCTGTAAGTAACATCATTATTTTACATATATATTTCTATCAGTTATTTTATAGAGCAGTTTTGGGTGCCTAGCAAAATTGAGTGGAAGATACAGACATTTCCTTATCCCACCTCCTCTGTATATGCACCCGGACCCCTTCACTAGCAGGATACCACCTCAGCTTGGTGTATTTATTACAGTCACTGATGCATCAGTACCATTCTAAGTACGTAGTTACAGGAGGGTTCACTATCAGTGGTTACAATCTGTGGGTTTTTGATGAATGTCTAATGATGTATATCTACCATTATAATGTTATACACAGTAGTTTCACTGCCCTAAAATTCCTCCATCTGTTTACTGGTCCTCCCCAAGCCTTAGCTACTAGTGATCTTTCTTCTCTCTGTAGTTTTACCTTCTTCAATGTTTTGAAGTTGAAATCATAACAAGTACATAGCCTCTCTCTCACTTAGTAATAATACACATTGAGGATTCTTCCTTATGTTTTTAGGGCTTTATAGCTCATTTCTTTTTAGCGACAACTAATACTTCATTGCCTGGATGTACCAGTTTATCCATTGGCCTATTGAAGGTAGTAGACTCTAGTTTCAACAATTATGAATAAACTGCGATAAACTTCTGTGCTGATTTATTTTTTATTTTATTAGTATATATTTGCAGTATACATGATACATTTGTTTTGGGGAGTTTGTACATGTGCACAACACTTTTTAGTTCTTTTATTGTCTCTTTCTTTTCTGCTCCCCTCCCTCCCTGACTCCACGAACTCTTCATCCCCTTTCCCATGTGTAAAAGCTCCATTTGCATTTACTTCGCTATTTTTTAACTCCCTTTTCCCTTCCTTGCTTCTCCCTCCTTCCATCTCTGTGTTGATTTTTAATTGGACATAAGTTTTCAGCTCCTTTAGACAAGCATGAAGGAATCTGACTGCATGATCATATGTCAGGAACAGTCAAACTGTCTCTCAACACCATACCACTTTGTCTATCAACCATGTGCCATTTCTGCACTGCGCTAGCAAGGAGTAAGAATTCTTGTTGTTTTGCTTCCTCTCCAAAACTCCCTAAGTCAGTGTTTTGAATTTTTGGCCATTGTCGTAGGTTTGTAGGTATACCTGACTGCTGTTTTAATTTGCAATTCTCTGGTGATAAGTGCTGTTGGCCATCATTTCATCTGCTCATTTGCCATATTTACTGCAGGACTCTGTCTCATCTTTAATCAGATCATTTATTTTCTTATTGTTGGATTTTAAGAGTTACTTGCATATCTTGTATATAATTCATTTATCAAATACATATTTTGGAAGTATTTTCTTCTAGTCTGTGGTTATCTACTCTAAGAGTATACAGATAAGGTAGAGAATACATGGAGTATTATGATTTAGATTTAAAATATTCCCCCCAAATCTACTGTATTCAGAGGTGGGGCTTTGAAAAGTGGCTGGATCATGGGAATGCGATACTCAGTGATTTATCCATTGAGGAGCTCATGGCTGAATGTGCTGACAGGAGGTACGACCTTATCGGAAGTGGCTCAGTGGGGCCGGACCTGCTAGGATGTATTCTTGTCTCTGGTTCCTCCTTTCTCTCTCTACTTCCTGTGTTGAGCATCTTTCCTCTGCCATGCCTTTCTTTTTCTTTTTTTGAGTTTATTGGTACATTTTAGGTATACAGTACAGTTAGATTCATCTTAGGGATCTTGTACCTTTACACGACAGATTTTGGTTCTCATATTTTTCCCATACCCCTTCCCTCCCTTCACCTCCCTCCAACCTCCCCTATTTTAAGACTTTGTTTCCATTTTTTCCTTTTCTCACATTTTTTCTTTTCCCTTATTTCCTTTCCCTACCCTTCCCACCTCCCCTACACCTTTAGCCCTTGTCTTCCTATTTCACACGATCAGTTATGCAGTGTGGATCTTATTTACACTTTTAGTTTTTCACACCAGAGAAACTATTCGGTATTTACCCGAGTGTCCTATTTATTTCACTTGAGAATACTCTGCCATACCTTTCACCATGCACTTTCTTCCTTGTCGCCAGTCAACCATGGTCTAAACTGTGAGCCAAAATAAACCTCCCCTCACTATAGGTGAAAGGGTTTGGAATAATAAGAATGTGACTCACACACGGAGATACTTCCATCGTTAAGAAATTGGGCCAAAATGTGAGAAAGAGCATTGGTTGTGGAAAGGTAACATGTCTTGTTTTAAGGGAGCTGCGGAGTAGAGAATGGTGAGGGAAACCATACAACTTTCCCTCATATATGTGGGTGTTTGTCCACGACAGTGTGACGGAAGTTATTTTTTTCAGGTAATAATTATAAAAAGGTTAAACCTGAAGACATTTTATTTATTATTTATTTTATTATTGCATTTCTTATTTTTATTAATGGATGTATTACTTGATTAGGAAATAACAAAGAAGAACAGAAAAGAAATGCATTATTTTCACGATAAGTTCTGTGAGAAAAATAAAAATGTGTCTGCATCGATTTATTTATATTTGTTTCCCATCCATTTGACATGTATATATGGATGTGTGTCAGGGTTTGGTCTTAAGAGGTAGGCTCTTTCTCCTGTAGAATGAACTTATGAGAAATTCAGTTGTTCTTGACACATTTGCCTTTGTTTTTATCTATAGGGAGATCGACTTTGTCAAGGTCAGAAACATGTTTACTGTGAAAAGCTATTTCCTTTTTTACTTAAGAAATTATACTGTATACCTAAAATGTACCAATAAACTCAATGAGAGGAGAAAAAAAAAAGAAATTATTGACACACAATCCAGGGGATGATATTGATTTTTGTCTTAGGCTTGTGAGCAGGAATCTAGAAAGGTGCACTAATGAATAAAGATAATACAACTTAGATTTCATTTGAAGAGCAAATGTTAGAACATATTGTTTGCTTAAAATTTCTTGGAAAGAATATCAGAAAAAAAGACATTACATCTGGCTAGAGTTGGGGAGGCAAGAGGAAAGGTCCTCAAAGAGGATGTAAGTAACTATTTTAATTAAGGAAAAGAATAATAACACTGTAAGAAAGTGGATACACATAGGTAACTGACAGAAAAGTAGAGCATGAAACTTTTGAAATACTGTACTGAAAATGATAAGGTAACCAAAAAGATTAATATTTTACCCATACAATAGGAAAATGTATAAAAATCACAATATCTTGCATTGTAAAATTTATTAATTTTCTCTATAGTTTACTATATTTTTCCATTTTCTGAAATGACTATTATTTATAAATGGAAATAATTATGGTAATTTATTTTGCAAAAATTTTTAAAGACACATTTCAAGTAACTTTCATTTTTCCTATCATTACTCTCAATTACATAGTTTACACTAATGAACTGTGTATAAAAGGGGAATATATTCTGCTATTTCAATACATCAATTTTTGAAAGAGCTTACTAAAATATTTTACTAATTCAAAACATTCAGAAATAGTCTAACAATTTCTTCATACCAGCTTACAGATTTTAGTACTGCCATAAGGACACTTAATGGCATTTAAAAGTAAGTGGGTGACATTAAATTTAGCAGTGTACAGGAAAGCATTCATCCAACTCAAAAGCAAGAAGAATAGCACCCTATTTTAATCCAGCCCCCCATCTCTAGTATGTCATCTTGGTAAATAATTAATTTTTTGTTATTGCATTTCTTTGCATTAAAATGAAAGTAGTAATATTTCATAGGCTCTTAGATTATCAGAACAATTAAATCAAAATGAGATAACCATATGGAAAATGTTTTACATAGGTTGTGAAACACAGATGGTATTTAAAAATAGAAGCACTGGGTAGCTCCCTGATTAAGTAGGAAATGATAGCTGGTATCAAGATGTTCTGAGGTCATGATCTACTTTCTTTCCCCACCATAACTATGCAATTCCAGCTGGAAAAAGAGATTTAACACTGTTCACGGTGAAGTACCAAGGACCCATGAATTTGTTCCCTTGAAAAAATTAATTTTATAAGAACTTCTGTGTTTGGTCAGAGATGCTAGAGTGGGTATTGCAATGCCTTGATGCAGGTTTCTTGGTCCTTTTTATTGTACATTTCACTCCTTGCTTTTGCCTGTTATGACATGCTCTCATTATTCCTTCTGAGTTTTACTTCTGTTTTGCCATATTCCAGACTTTGCAGATTCCTGAAGAATGGCCATGTGTCCTACAGGTTCAATAGTTCTCTGGAGCTAGACTTATGTGGCCCTGGTGTGCCTCTCCCAGTGCAGTTTTGGGAGGGCTGCCGTGCACTGCATTCTCAGGAGGCTCTGTGATCCCCACGTGCATGGCCTGCAGCCCTGGTGCACACATGACCTATAGACAAAGTGAGAAGGGCCAGGAGCTGGGAAGGATTTCTGCTCTAATTCCACATTCTAATTGAATTGTTTAAAATACAGCCAGTGAAATAAATTATTAAATTTTATTGCTAAAATATGTCTTAAGGATAACCATGTCTCTGTATTTTAGAGTTGACTTTCCTGGACTTAATAGATTCTTAAATAGTGCAATCTGAAATATAAGAACTCACCTATAAATAGAAACTCTTAAAAAATAAAAGGATTCAAACAGAAGATTATAGCCAAATTGGCTACAATTTAGACAATAAAACTTGTAAAGTTTTGATAATGCCAAATTAGAAAAGAAATATAATTTTAAAGTTGTAGCATAGTCAGACTGAATTAGTACATCAATGTACATTTTCCCAAAGACACAGATATCAATTCTTTATTTCTACAGGGAACAAACTAAAGCTAGGCGAGTTTAAAATGCCAGAAAGAAATTTAAATCAGAGTAAAAAGAAGTCCGATAGAAATGCTCCTAAACAACACATGATGCTATTGATTGTTATAAAAATATAACTCTGTACATGCTTGGAAATAGAAGTTACTTAGGTTTAACCTTGTCTTGGGATAAAACTAAAGAAAGCCCTTACCAGGATGCCATACATAGATTTTTGTGAGCCAGAGTTGAGGTAGATTTAAATCATCTACTCAAATAGGGAAGGGTGAAGGGGGTGAAGGGAGGGCAGGGGAATGGGGAAAAAATAAGAACCAAGACACATCATGTAAAGGTACAAGATCCCAATGATGAATGGAACTGTATTGTTTGCTTTAAAAGTACCAATAAACTCAACAGGAAAATTTAAAAAAATAAAATCATCTACTCAAAATAAACTGGCTAGATATATAAGTTTATATCCATTTTATAATTGTGCCTTCCTTCCAGCATCAAGGTATGCTCAGGAAGGGGAGTCACTGCGGACATTGGTGCCCATAAGCAGTTTGAGTGCCCTGAGCCCTCTCACGATGACTCAGAACTGTAAGAGAGAGATGTGAAAAATAGAATTTTTGTACAATCTGATGGAGTACAAAACAGGGTTTCTTAGTGGCTGTATATTTACCTCCAGACTCTTACTGCTGTGTTGCATGGAAAAAGATATAAAGTTTATTCCACAATAGATTAAAAACATCAATTTATAATTTATCAGAATGCTTAAATTCTCAGAAAAACTAGGATTAAACTTTTACAGAAAAAACTATTATCTTTTATTCTTCTAAATTAAAATACTTTAAAGTTGGAAAATGTGTGAATTTATAAAAGCATTTTGTACCTCTGCACCATCAAAAAAACATTAAAATAATTTTTACATCAATTTTATGTGCTAAACAGAAAATAAGCTTATTTTGTTTATTGTGCAGTGAGTCACACAGACCTGTTGTACTTTACAAAAACAACTCTGGCAATCAGGCTCTTTACAACATACAGAAAGACTGTTCAGTGCATTTAATTCATCCATCTGCTACTTACACACAGTTATTATAATTTGCAATTCTGTGAACAATTTCATGACCTAGATGTTGAGTTAGTGGCGTCTGGTTTTATGTCATTTGAATTTCAAATGTGTCCCTGTAAAATATTTTCATACCATATTAAATAGGCATTTCAGCTAAATAAAGTTCACAGAGAGCAATTCCTTCTTTGTTAGAAGCCAAATGACACAAATTGATAGATACAGTCTTCCTGAGCAAATAATACCTTTGTTTTCATTTTGTTGCTACTAGGTTGCTTCTTTCAAAAGACATATAATAAATCAAATGCATTTTCCTTCAACAAACATTTTTAGGGTTATAATAGAGAAGAAAAAAAAACCAATCATGAACAAAGTCAAAAGCAGCTCAACCTAGTAAATTCCACAAAAATTTTATCCTACGAAATCTATGTAGACAGCGGAAATTTTGTCTGATGAGGAGCTCTTTAAGTAAGCAAATGTCAGGCATATCTAGTTCCATGATGTGAAGAAAGTCCTACTAAGTAAAGGTGTTCATGTATAAAGGTAATTTAGGATTGGTTAGCCTCATGAGGTACTCCCTGGAAAGGAATTTGGGAAGGTCAGTTAAATTTACTTCTAATTGCTTTCTTGAAATGATGAATATTTTCCTGTCAAAACTTCAAAATACTTATTTAGTATTTCTTTATATGTGCACTACTATGAAATACATTTTCAAAGTGAATCATTTAAAAATGTCATAGGTTATATAACACTGCCTTCTTTATCAACTCCCTATAGTTATTTTTATAAATTTTTCTGGATGTGGTCTTTGTTTTCTGCTTGTTTACTGCAAGTTAAAAATAGACTTTGTTTTCTATAAATTTCGGTGTGAAAAATATTTCATAATGAATTTAAGATTTCTTATGAAAAATAACCTGTTACCCAATCTAAGCCTTCCAGTTTTTAATATAAACTAGATATTATACTTAGAATAAGCCAGAGAAAAGAACATATATTACATGCAATCTCACCCCAGAGAGTAAAAATCAATATGTTGAAAGCTGGGAAGCAAATCTACTGAATCTATTTAAATCTGCTTAATCTAAAGATAAACTTTCAATGACAACAGTGCATTTCTTATATTTCTTGGCTAAAATGATTATATTTTAATAAAAGCATTGATATAATAATATTGTTAGTGATTATAAATTTGATATATCAGAATTTTAGAAACTTTATTAAAAATATAAAAGCAAATTTTAGTCACCTTCATCCCAAGTGCAAACATAAGTGCTGTCAATCACTAGGATGTTTGCTTCCAGATTTATCTGCACCAGCAAATAGATGGATATACACAGGTAAGAGTAAAGTAGATGGGTATATTTCATTTTGCAAAAATCTAAATCTTATTTCTTAAAGAGTTTTCAATAATGCAGTAGCATTATATCATATCTTGTCTTATCAATAGCATTATATCATGTCTTATCAATGAATATTAATAGAAAGTTGGATTTCAAAGTCAATATATTTTATATTTAAATTGATCATTCATTAATTTATTTCAAAAATAATTGTTGATCTATGTACAAAACTGTACTACATGCATAGGACATAGAAGGATCTTTACATTTTCACGACTCATAGTGTAGAAGATGAAGCGTCATATTTAAAAAGCTTTAAAGCTTGATGGAATAAAAGCTATAAAAGAGTATCAAGCCTTACAGTTTTACAGGAGGAAGAAATTAGCATCTTCTCTTAGTAATCAAAGGAGCTAATACATGTGAACTAAGTTTTTAAAGCTGGTTGGATTTTGGACATATGAATATAAGAAGACCAAGAATTATAAGAGAAAGCATAAGCTAAGGAAATGAGGCAGATGTGGATATAAAATGTGAACAAAATATCTAGCAGGTATAGCCTAATCCATTCCAGTTGGTTGGCATAAATGTCTCACGGAATTAGGAACAATGACAGAAAAGAACACAGTAACAAATTTGAAGAAATTATCACTGTTGGATTATTAGGGATTGTATTAATTTCTTGTTAGATTTAGTTCATTAAAAAAATTCAGCAAACTATGCTAAATGTCAAGAATTTCTGTTCTGAAAATTCAAACATAAGTGTATTTGCTCAAAAGTATGGTGTGAAAGATTTGGTCACCAGCCTGTCACTATTAGAATGCTGTGGAGCCTCTAAGAGGTGGTGCCTCCTGGGAGGAATCTAGGTCGCCCAGGCTCCTTGCTCTGCGTGCTCTCTTCCCAGAATCAATGCAGTGAGCTGCTGCTTTTGACTTTCTTTCTGCCATGATGTAGGGCCTTCACAAAGGCCTAAAAGTGACTGAGCCAACTGAACATGGACTGAAATCTCTAAAACCACGACCCAAAATAAACCTTTCATCTTATAAGCTGATTGTCTTGGATATTTTGTCACAGTGATGGAAAGCTGATGAATACAATCATTTTATCAATACCATGAGGTAGATGTAAATGCTCCAGATGATGAGGAAACTGAGGCTTAAAGAGGAAGAGAATCCTGATCAAGGGAACACAATATGTAGGTACTAAACAGAAACATTAAACCTAAAATGTCCAGGCTCTTAACCACTTTGCTATTCTTCCTTTCCAGACTTTCAATGTTTATGATGAACTAAAATTGCGATAAACACGAGGAAAAGAAATTAAGTTGCAATATGATATACATACAAACTTTATTTTCATAGGCACTCTATGAACAAATTTATTTCTAATTGAGCTGTATGGGTTTGGGTATAAAATGCTTTTATCCTTGAAAAAAAAACTACAGAATTATGTTTAAAAGGGTTTTTGCAAAATCCCAAAGTCAAAATATGGTTTCTCTATTCTTGGTCTGTAGTAATTAATTCTTAATCTGATCTCTCTAGGGAGAATTGAGGCTGGCTTACACTGGCACTTTTGAAATTTGTTTTCTATTTACCTGTCTATGTTTTCTGCCATGCTAATTCCATTCAAAAGAGGGAAGAAGAAAAGTAATAAGAAAAGCAAACGATATAAAAATCACTTCATGAAGCCATTCAGGGCAGAAGCTCAGATATGCAGTGTTTGTTGGATCACGGGAGTGCAAAAGTTGGCCTCACTTAGGGAATGTTCCATTCTTCAAGCACCTCAAATACCTCTGATAATGGAATGAGCTGTGTACTCCCAAGCAGAGCTGCTGTCCAATGAACTCATCTATTTTTAACATTTTAATACATAATATCTTTTCAATGAAAGTTATCTAGCACAGAAGCTAATTTTTCTAAATAGCCCATTACAAAGTTATTTCTTGCCTTTAACACATATGTAAGATCCTTACAAGAGTAAGTCAAGAGAGACACACAGAATTTTGTTTAAAACAAATTATGTATGACATGGTCCTCTTTGCTAAAGAAAGATAAACTTGAGTGATCTGTAGGAAAATGGATGCATCTGGAAACTACATGTTTATGGGAAATACTGTACACAGGCACACAGGCTTAAATATCTCATGGTTTCTCTTATATGAGAAACAAATTATAAATAAAGAGCAAAATAAAATAAAAATAGAAAATTGGGAGAAAGATCTTTCTCAAATGGCAAAGGGATCAAGAAATGGAGGGAGGGGAGAGGAAGTAGAGGGAAAAGGGATGAAACATGGAATTAATATGTGTTGTACTCACAAACAACTCTTAGCAAGGAGTGGAAGCATTATGGACTGCAAACCTGTGCTAACTTTTTAGAAAGTCTATGAAAATTTGCAGGTGTTACCAGAGAAATCCAGAATGGACTTTAAGAAGCATCTAGTAATTTTGGTATAAAAATAAAGGCTAAATGCTGAGGTACACAAAAGAATAAGAGGGTAAGACAAGTTTAACAAGACTGACTTATGTGACCAAATCTCCTCACAGTAGCTGCTTATTCAGTGCAGGAATGTTTAATTATTTATTAATAAACTGCCACTTTATTGTTATTTAAAACGTGTCAGTGGCAATAGAGAAAAGTTACATTCCTAATATGAAAATTAAAGTTTTAAAAATTGATACATAGTTGCCAAGTTTCCTCTCTCATAGTTTCAAAATATTCTGAGTTTCTTTTTAGTTCATTCCAAGTTCAATATGCAAATAATAATTTTTATTTATAAACATATTCTAAATTGTGGAAACATATAGATGAAGTGAAAAAATAGCAAGTGTATACGTTGTTGCATATCATAAATTAGTACGAATATATCATTGCCATCTGGGTCAAGATGTAGAACACCCAACACCTCCCAGAAAGGTAATCATTATTGGACTTCAAAAATGCGTAGGTTCCTGTTGTCTGTTTTTCAACTTTACATAATGTATTCACACAGCACGTGTGTTTTAATGCCCGTATTCCTCTACTTAACATTTCATGAGATTCATTACATTTCTCAGGCAGTTTTAGCTTTTAAAACATATTTCTGCATTACATAAATATACTATATTATATTTTCCATCTGCTATATTTGGATTATTGCCAGTTAAATACCAGTATCATTAAAGCCGCTGAGATAATTCTTATACATTCTTTATAGTGAATGCATGTAATCTTGCCAATGGGATTTCTGGGAAAGAATGTATGGATGTATTCATCTTTAATAATCCTGTCTAACTATTTTCCAGTATGATTTTATTAGTTTAAATCTCATCATAAGGCATAAAAATTCAAGTTGTTCTACATTCTTGCAAATACTTAAGACTTTTCAAGTTTTAAAATATTTTATTTTTAGTGTACATGATAGGACTCCCTTTGAAAGTGAATTTGAATTTTTCTGATTCAAAGACATTTGGAATTTAAAGAGGCCTAAAAGAGAAAAATATTGCCATGTATAACCCAAAACTCGAGCAGATATGAGGACAAACTGACAGTGAATGAAAATGTCTCCAAGGGAGAGGTGTACAATATTATTTAGAGAGTTCTTGTACAACTAGAAGAGAGAAAATTCTAGAGAAGAATGTGTATAACAGAGAATAGCTAAATGCTACAATTTTTTAAATTAATACATTCAAAATTCACTTTGGGTACTACCAGTGCTAAGTTTAAATTACCAAAATACTACTTTACCAAATATCTCCAAATATGGATGAAAACCTTGTATTAGAAAGACTTTCAAATTTTTTTCAAGATTTTCTTTGAGACAAACAAATGTTTTGTTCTTCCTTTTTTACAACGAGGCTTTACAGATTTGACATATAAAACAGGAAATTACAACTTGCTGTGATTAAGGTTCTCACCTCACAATCTGTCAATGCCAAATACCAGTTAGATGTTTGGTACTTAACTCCAAATAAGACACGCCTAACCAGATTCATAACTCCAGTCTTGCAGCTGGGGAGAATTTCAATTTTAAATAAAGAAAGTGCGAGGCTAAACTGCTAAAAAAACAAAACAAACCAAAAAAACAGCAAAAATAGTTGTAGCCACTGACACTAAAATTTAGAATTAGCATATTTCATATAGCTAGCAAATGGCTGTATGGGGGAAAAGGTGGAAAGGGTGAATTATATCAATGAAGTTATGCAAATTTTAAACCAAAGAGGTGCTTCCTTTATATTTTCAAAATGAAAAGGAGACTTTTATGTGTGCTATCATGATTCTGACACTTCATTTTCAATGGTCCTAACAAGTTCAAGAAATTACTTTTCTAGCAATAAAATGAAAGAGACTGGCTGGCTTGCTTGCTGAATAAATTTAGAGTGAACTATATACAAAGTTAAGACAAAGATTACAAAATTGCCTTCAGGAAAGAAAGAACACATATGAATTCTTGAAAAATCTAAAAAGCTCCTTAGAGTTAATGTGTATACATTTTATAAGGATTCTAAGATGAAAGATGAAATTAAGCCCCTGTTTTTACTTTGGGACTTTGTCTGAATGTTGAATATGTGAACTTACTGCAAACAGAGACACACACATGCAGATACCCAGGAGTGAAGGCTTTTAATATCAATACTTGAAGTTTTTCTCTCTTCCAAATGAAGCATGAGGAACGATGAAAGAAAGGTAAACATTTTCTCCTCCATCTTTTCGTGATTGCCCACTTCTGAATTAGATATTTGACTTTTGAATGAATCAAGCATAGTTTACTCAGTTTAGGAAAATCTCAGATATTTTAGGTCTTGAGGAATCATCCGTGTAATTCTCTACATTAGAGAAATTGAAGAAAAGTAACTTTATTGCATCATGCATTCATTTCCATGGATATTTGCTTACTACCATATATATCTATATTCCAACTGTTCTCCTGGGCCCAAGGGAAGAAAGCAAAACAAAACAAAAACATGCAGCAGTATGTTTTCTTCAAGATGCTAACTTCCCAGACGCCAGGAAAACAAGAGAAAAGTAAAAATAATGCAATAACAAATGCTAGAGCAAAGGCACGGAAATAATTGATAAAGAAGAGCTAGGTATAATAAAAGCAGGATCTTTGTAGCATTTATGTGGACTTTGCAATGTTTTATAATTCTATAGTAAATAGTATTATGATTGCATTTTACCAATGAGAAAAGAAGGATAGAAAGATTGTAACTGATTTGAGGGGATCTAAATTGCATTATCACAACTTTAGGAAGATGAGTTGCTATATTATTTGACTGAAAACTATGTGAAAATGGCTTTCATTTGTTTGTGGCAGCCTTTGAACAAAGTGTTCTCATTCTGATCTAATTTATAGATCAAAATTATAAAGAAGGAATATAAGAAAATAATTTGCATAGTGACAAACATCAAGAAACACTACATATATGGACAGTAGTGAAATCTGTTATATGCACTTCAGTTTTTAAATTTTCTTTCACTGGGATTTTTAATGTTAAAATGTAACACAACTAAAATATATTCTTTTTTCCTGAAATTAATTCTTGCTTTAATGTAAACTTTAGAAATTTCATTGTTCTAATATTTCTATACTGTAATAATTGTCTTTAAGATACCAATGGAACAGAAAAGCAGCTCACAAAAGGAAAAGCAGTTTTCAGAGTCTCGAACCCACCATCAGCAAGGAGAGTGTGAAAGACTGGATTTAGAGACAGCCTGTCCTTGTCCTTTACGGACATGCCCTTGAACTTCCACTCAAGCATTAACAAAGTTTTGTTTCTACTAAAGACAGCTAAGTTAGTTAGAAGTTAATATATGGAGAGGGACTGGGATCTCAAAGAAGTCACTGAAAAATAGAGGCATCAGAATTGTTGCTGGAGGCGCATAGGAAGAAGGTCAGGCCTCAAGATAAACTGACAATGGCCAGACCTGCACACCTCCGTGAGGGATAAGCAGAACTTGAGACTGTACTGTAATTAGTGCCACCCAGTCCATTAAGTCCAGGTATGCATCAGACACCTGAATGGGTGACCAGTACACCTGGATTCTTCCTTTCCCCAAATGTTCTCACTTTAGAAGCAATAGACAAGCCAAAGTTAAAGATCTCAGCCATATACCCCTGCTACACGCCCTACTTCCTCAGCATAATTGATCAGTATTAGCTAAGCAGCTATACTTGTAATCTTACTTGGTTGGTTATCGTCTGCTCCATGTTGAACCCACATTGTGATTTTGCTGTATAAATTACCCCTGATAAAAGGCCTCTATGGCAACCCACTTGGGACCCCTCCTGTCTTTCATGAGCTGTGTCTCAATAAACCTTTCCTACATTTAACCTCTGTTGTCTCTTGGAAGTCATTCTTCAATTTCAGAAGACATGAACTCCACATACCTGACATATAGCAAGTTGGAAGTTAAATTTCTCTTATATCATTTCCCTATAGCAAGTTGCAGGTATCATTCATATACTGTAAAAGAAATCTCTTTTACCTTCTAACAAAGAAGGAACACCACCCAGACTGTTACAGTGACAATAATTTAGACCTCACTAGCAATGTTTATTGTTCATCTATTACAAGCACAGGACAACTGGAATAATGTGTAACCTAAATAATTTTTGAATTAAATTTTTGAATTGAATTACGTTTAAAAAATTTCTATCAAAATATCACTACCAAGACTGAAATAAAACAATAAAGAGTTAATAAGGAAACTGGTAAATACATACATGCAGGCACACATATACATATGTGCCGATGCCTAAATCTATACTAAAATACAGTTAGTTTATGAAGTTTTCATATCACAACTCTAGTTGGGTTTTGTAACTTCTTTCTTCTTCTCTAAATCCCATGGGCCCTTGTTATCAGAAGCATGTAGCGTAACCTAAACCTTCATTCTTAAAAGGGCTGAATCATCAGTGGTCCTATATCTGGAGCAGGCGCTGCTAAAATGTGCCATTAACTTTTGTCATGAAAATTGGAAGCATCCCAGGTAATCCTCTGAGTTCACTGACACACTACTCTAGCTTTTGTTAGTGGTAGTACTGATCTAATTTCTCTCTGTAATCAGGGTCAGACAGGCCAGGCATTACAGTAACTCACTTGTCCTTTTAAGTACAAAAGTGGGCAGGTAGCTGCCTCAATTTATAATCCAAGAAAACCGTTGCTGTGCCCATCACTGAAAGCACTTTCACTTAGGAAGTAAGAAATTCAAATCACCAGAGCCTAAATGGTGAGAAAAAAAAATCTGCAGTCTGTTAATAAGTAAATGAGTGAGCAACTCAATTCCATCTTTCACTCATTGAGTCCCAGACCTGCATATACTGCCTGTAGGATAGAAGATACACTGGTCACTAAGTATAACCTGTTCCCCTTTGTGTAAGATAAATCTAACTTTCCTGATCTCTAAGTTGCACTGTAATTAACTTTTGAATAGACTGTTCCATCATCTATCAGGCCATCTGCTTTACAGTGGTGGAGTGCATAAAAAGATTAGATACTTCTATGAATTTCAGCCCATTTGCACACTTCTTTTGGTGTGAATTAAATGCACTGGTCCTAGGAAATGTAATGTGAAATAAAATGAGGGCTTATAAGGGCTAAGATGTTTGTGTCAGAGAAAACATTTTGGTCATGGGATACAAGTGTACATCCAGAATACAATATGCAGGTCCGGTGAAGGAAAAATATTTTGTCTTCTCTGTTAGAAGGCATCTAGTGATGTGATCAGCTGGTCTCTCTTATCAATGGCAACATTTCGGGACTCTGTATGGATCTCTGCTGTTAAAAACATTATGCATTCAACATTGGTGGTAGCCAGATCATAAGAGAAAGTGCACCCTTTGGGAACAAAAACACTTCTGCCATGGTGGCCATGTTGTACCTCGCACAGACAGCTGGGTGAAAAGAGGGATCTATTCATTTCTTTAACCTGGAAAACGCACGTAAGGAGTCTTAGTTTCCCCATAGTGGGGACAAAATACCTGACATCTGCCATTGAAAGGAAGAGATGTTTCTTTTGCCTCACAGTTTCAGAAGTTTCAGGCCATGCTGTTAAACACAGAAAAAGCATGGTAGAAAGGCACATGGTGGCCAGGAAGGAGAGAGAAGGGAGAAGCCAAGGAGGGAGCTACTCCTAGCCCCAGAGACCCATCTGTTCTGACCAGACCCTACCTCCTGACTATGCATTCATCTGTTAACCCATTATCCATTCACCTTCAGGAAGCCCTGAGTCTAAATGTGTGAGACTTTGGTGGGGACATTCTTAGTCTAAACTATGAGGTAAGAAAGGAACGTGGACCACTTGATCTAATTTCCCCTCTGGCTATACCTTTAGTAAACTAAAGTATTGATATTTGTTAGTAGGTAAGACTTCATACCTGAAATGCCCTTGGTAGGATGCTTCTCACTAAAGATGAACTGGAGTAAGTAGAATTTACAATGTGTGAGGCATAGCTACCTAAAGACCATGTAGCTCTCTGGGGTATACCAAGACGTTTTGTGCTGTAAATGTTCCTGCTATTTGAGATAATGCTGTAAACCCATTATTCTGTGGAAAGGTGCACATACAGCGTAGGGAGGCGGCATGTGAGATTCTCTACTTGGTATTTCTCAGCCTTTTGACTGCCTATATCCTTGAAATTATTCAGTAATGTTAATGAGTGAAATTTCCAATGTGAATAACTTAGATTGACAACTTAATCCCATGTGTTAACACTCTGAGAAAAAAGTCTGGCATACACTAAAAATATTTTCATGTTCATCTGATTAGTGGGGGATCTTGGATTATCACCCTTCACAGTCTGTTCTCATCTGGAGAGGGTCATTCTTGTAGCTTTTCTCCATTTCTCTTCGTCACCACTCTACCAATCCTGTTCCATGTCCCTAACTATCAAATGCCACTGTTAGAAACTCCTGATGAATACACGTATCTTTTTCTGAAAATCTCTTATACCAGATAAAATATCAAGCCAAATAGATTACTCCAAGCTCTATTCAGATGAAAGAGTGACTTTTATCACCAGTTTTCAGGAACACTTCTGATAGGGATTTTCATGTAGCAGAAAGTAGCCCTTTTCCAGTCGACGCCGGTAAAACAAGCAGTATCACCACTCCTAAAGGACTTCCTGGAAGGTCCCATTTTTTGGACTGAGGAAGGAATTCAATGTAGAAGAGAAAGGCGGAGGAATAGATTGTGTCCCCCCAAATCTCTATGTTCACATCTAACCCTGATGTGGTGGCATCAGGAGGTAGAGATTTGAGGAGGTAATTAGATCATGAGAGAGGAATCTTCAGGAATAGGATTAGTCCTCTTCTACAAAACAAAGCACGTTAGAGCTTATGTCCTCTCCCTACTCCACCATGTGAGGATACAATAAGAAAGTCACCATCTGCAACTGAGAAAGATGATCCCCACCAGTCAACAGATCTGCTGGCATCTTGATCTTGGGGTTCCCAGCCTCCAAAATTATGAAAAATGAACTTCTTTTGTTTAGGCTACGAGGTTTGTCATATTCTGTTATAATAACCTGAACTAAGTCAAAGACGCCGACCTACTTATACCAATTGTTTGTAAATTGTCTTATTTATTTATCTACTAAATTTTTTTACTGCTACTGTGTTGATAGATGTATGTATTCATTGCCTTCTTTGTTAAATTTTATTAATACATGAAGCTTATAGTCATCTTAAGAATAGGTAGACATACTTAATGTATCTTGATTATTTTTGTTCCTCTTCCTTCCCTGCTAACTTGCCTCCCCTCATCTCTAGATCCTTTCTCCTATTTTCGTTATTATTGTTTTAGTTCATATTTGTGACATACAGTGATTACATTCATTGTGGGTATCTGCTATGCACACATGACACATCTTAGTTCATTTTATAGCCCTTCCTCTCTCCCCCTCCACTCACCTTGGGACTCTTGGGCCCTCTTCCATTTGCAAACTATCTTTCTGATTCTTTTTATTAATATTTTCTTTTGCTCTTTACTTGTACATACAACTATTTCTAAATATTCTCAGGACAGACAGCGGAAATGCCTGCTTAAATTGGATGTACTAGTTAAATATCTGTATACACTTAATACGTTGCCCACCTGTACATGTTTCCCAGCATTGGATCCAGCACTGGATCTTTAAGGCAAAAATTCATCAGGTACAATATCTAAGGTTCAAAGAAGTGCTGTGTCCACAGAGGATGCAAATAGTCCATTGCTTATTGGGCTCCTTTGAGCAGTTATAAAATATTTATGTGTCCTGCTTAACAGAAATCTAAAATAAATGTTAAACTTTATATTGAAAAGTGAACATGTGTTATGAAAATAATTCAAAGATTAAAAAAGAAGCATAAAGTATTTATCCATTTGTTGTTTATTCTCTAGAGAAAGTTCATTTGTTTGAAATACAGGCATGATAACAGTGCTATGAAAAGAATTACCTGAGATAAAAATATAAAGTTTGGCACTGAATAAACACTCCCTAAATACTTGTTTTCATAACAGTTTTATTCATTATGCCAAACATCACTGTAAAAACTTGAGGAGACATGGCAGTACAAGGCATAATGTTTGTCTTTGACATTTCTAGTATAGCTGAAGACAAAATAGATGTAATGAGTAGAAAGCACCATGCTTGAGCTTCGAACCCTTACACTTGTATCCTACTCTGCCAGGCCAGCTATGCAACTTTGAGAAAACAATGTAATTTCTGAATACCATTTAGTTCATTTCAAACAAGAATAACAATACATATTTCAATTGTTACTTTAAACAATCAATTATGTGATGCAAACGCTGTGAGTTCTAGAGGAAAAAGGGAGATAAATCCAGTCTTAGCTCTAGTTGTCCAGGAGAGCTTTGCGAGGGAGTTAGAACTGAGTTGGTCACTGAATTTAGTTGAATAAATTAAAGGAAAGAAAAAAAGCATGCAAAGAAAGGGAAAGAATAAATAGGGCAGATGTTGTAGCAGTTAGGAAACATAGCTATACTATTAGAAATAGTGATGTGCATTAAGTAGCAGTAAAATACAAATGTTTTACATTCTGGGTGTGACTCTTCCTTTTTTTCACATCCGGATCCTGCTGTTTCCTACCTTTTTTGGTAACTTTTTGGGTCTTTCTCCATCTACATAAAGTATACAACAAAATGTACTGTCCCAAGTTCTGTCCTAAGGATGAATCTCTCTTTACATTCTCTTTGGAGACATTTTTTGATTTTATGCGATGCCCTTGAAAAACAGCACACTTAAGTATCCCAGTTTCAACATTGGTGAAAAGATTGTAGTGTCTATGTCACAGAGCCATGGTGGGCATTAAGGGATTCAATATATGAACAGAAATTAAAATGGTACTTGGCATAGAGCAAATGCTATAAAAATGTCTTTATATTGCCATTTAAAATTATGATTCAAATTTTAAAAGTGTTAACTTATATGCAGAAATACTTCAAATAGAATACCTCCAGGTTTATGTAAACTTGTCTATTTTCAAATCATGTTTCTTAGGCTGAAATAACTTTTAAATTGAAAAAAAAAATTTTCTGTACTCAGGACCTTGTGCTTGCAAGGCAGGTGGCACAAACACTGAGCTAAACCCCCAGCCCAGAACTTTCTTCTCTGTGCTTACTGTTTTGAGCAAAGTCAAACATTTGATACATGCAGTGGTTTCATGAACAATACAACAGCATGTTAGCATATTTATTTTCTATTGCCTTATATTACATCTTCCATAAGTCACAGCCTGATTTTGTGAAATACCTGTGAAGTTGTCATGTTCCACACCATCACTTCCGTAGAAAAATGACCAAATCTCCCATGGCCAATTTGCATATCATTCTCAATGTGCAGTAGCATAAAGGAGGAAAATAAAGAAATTAGTCATAGGTCTCATCTTTCTATTTCATATCCAGTAGTTCTACAAAGAGACCTTTCTGGATAAGAAGACAAAACTTCTTTGACTGATGGTCTCACCTCTTAAGACTTACATCGAGATGATAAGACTTATCTTAGAAGCCTCTTAGCTTCCTATTTCCATGTCATATACGTTGATGAGCCAGTGCTCTCGAGAACCCAAGCTAATGGAATAGGTGAACTATTGTAAGGGCAAAGGCAATCATAAAAGTTCATCCTTGAATGGACTGCAATGATCTTCCATGTTGAATACATTTCCGCTTAAATGTCTTACGCAATATCTTACTGCCAAGTGATTCTACAGCAGTGGTGAACATGCCATGGTGGGAGAATTGCAGGGAATCTATTTCATAACAGCCTTGAAAGGAAGACATAGTTCATCAATGTTTTATTCCCTGTGAGAAGAATTCATCATTTCTCCAGACAGTTTTGAATAGTTCTGTTTGATCGAATATTTGCCCTTACAATGCACTGACATATTTTTTCTCAATTTTAACTTTCTCGTTTCTCTTCTTCATTAATACCTCTGAATTGTACACCACCAATAATTATTTTTAGTGTAAAATTAGTCTAATTGGACAAAATCTCTCCTACAAACCAAGGAAACAAAAAATCCAAAATAAACACAAGATGTGATTGAAATGTATGATGAATATTTAAACTAAAAGGAAATTTTTACAGTAAAAGACATTTGCTCCTTATCTCCCTAAAAATGCTCCACCTCACTCCAAACACACTTATATTATCCTTCTGGCCATTTTCTGAAGCAGTTCTGAAGTCCACTTTTGTGTCTTTTAGAAGTATGAATTTTAGGGCCAGGGATTTAGCTCAGTGGTTCTGCTGCCTGCTTTGCAACCATAAGGTCCTGAGTTCGATCCCCAGTACCAAAAAAAAAAGTATGATTTAAAAAAAAAAATCAGGGAATGCTGCTGCTGTCCAGTGCCATCCAAAGAAAGGCAAGAAAAGGCAGACAGACATTTTATTGGGACCTCATCCACTCTGTTCACTGGATCTGGCACTGTGAGACTTCTGGCTTTTTTCCAAAATCAAAATGGCCATGAAAGGTAAACATTCGCAACTGACTTAGGACATTAAGGCAACCACAGCAGAGCAATTAAATACATTCGTTGAAAAAGGGCTACCAGAACTGATTCAGAAAGTGGTAAGAAAAGTAGAATGTGTTTGAAGTGAGGGGTATATTTTGAGGAGGATTAGTGATAATATATCTTTATTCTAAAAAATATAGTGTTTCAAGAATGTGTGGCATTTACCACAATACATTTTTATTTAAACATTTACCATATTTTATCACACTTTGTATGCCAGTTCCTTCAGTGTTCTTGTGTCAGAAATCAACTCACTGCCTATCGTTATTTTAGATCAGTCTGAGTACCATATGTAAGAGGAATAAATAGGGTTCTTTGTCTACAAGCAACCCAAATCAAAAATCGCTTAGTAAACAATAAAATAATAATAATATTAATTTATTGTAATAATTCTATATAGCTTCCAGTATCAAAGCAAAAGTTTAATATATCCCAAACATAAAAGGAGCCAGAAAAGAGCAGAGAGTTGAGGAAAACCTCTAAATGCATCTGTCATCTTTATGGCCTTAATAATTTTGTTCCTTCTCTTCTCAAGACTGAAATTCCAGGGAAGATGCATCTCCTGACTAAGCTAGGTTTAGGTGCCAGAAGAGAATGGAGGATTTGCCTCCTGTACAAGCAGGAGAGCAGTGGTTTTATGAAGGAAAATCATGGCTATGTTCACAAAGGGAAAACATGTTAGATTCAAACAAAGTCCCTAGGGACGCACTAGAGGGCTCACTGGTGTGTGTCCAAGGCTGCATGCATCCATGGGTTAGCTCTACCATCATTCTAGGAATTTAAGTGTGGCCTTAGGATGACTACAAACATGATTTATAGAATGTTAGATTTTACATGTCATCTAGTAATTCACATAATACCATTAATAGAAAATGTCTGCCTATTGATTTCCATAGCGGTTGCACCAGTCTGCACTCCCACCAACAATGGAGAAGGGTTCCTTTCTCCCCACAACCCCACCAACATTTGTATTTGGTTGATTTCTTGATAGCAGCCATTCTTTGTGGGGTGAGGTGGAATCTCAATGTTGTTTTCATCTGCAACTCTCCATTGACCAGTGATGTGGAACATTTTTCATATATTTACTTGATGCTTTTACTTCGTTGTCTGAGAAATGTCTGTTCATTTCAGATGCCCATTTATGAATCAGGTCTTTATATTTGGGGCGCTGATTTTTTTGAGTTCTTTATATATTCCAGATAATAGTCCTTTGTCTGAGGAGCAACTGGTAAAATGTTTTCCCCACATTGTAGGTTGTCTTTTAGTTCTGTTAATGGTTTCTTTTGCAGTAAAGAATCTTTTTAATAAGATGAGATCCCAGTTGTTGATTCTTTGTGCTAGTTCCTGTGCTACTGAGGATTTGTTCATAATGTCTTTTCCTATGCCAATGTCTTCAAGAGTTTTGCCTAACTTATCTATCAGCAAATTTAGTGATTCTTTTTTGATATTTAGATCATTAATCCACTTGGATTTTAGTGTATGGTGAAAGATAAGGGTCTAGTCTTAATCTTTGGTAGGTTGAAATCCAGTTTTTACAACACCATTTATTAAAGAGGCTATCTTTCCTCCAGTGAGGATGGTTGGCTCCTTTGTCAAAGATGAGGTAACTGAGTACATCTGGAGTTGTTTTTGTATCTTGCGATCTATTCCACTGATCCTCAGATCTATGGAAATCAATATGGAAATACCTCAAAGAACTAGGATTAGAGGTTCCACTTGACCACGCCATCCCTCTGCAGGATATCATTCCACAAGAATTAAAAGAATCATATCACAGTGAAATAGGCACACCTATGTTTATCGTGGCACAGTTTACAATAGCTAAAACTTGCAAACAGCCCATCTGCCTATTAGTTGGAGACTGGATAAAGAAGATGTGGTTTTTCTATAAAATGGAATACTAGTCAGCCATAAAGAATGAGAAATTAGAGTCATTCTAGAAAAATGGATACATATTGAGGATATACTCCTAAGTGAAATAAATGTCACACATGTGTAAATACCGAATAGTTTCTCTTGTGTGAAAAACTATAATGGTACATAAGATCCTAATGATATAATTGACAATGTGAAATAGGAAGAAAAGGGCTAAAGGTGTAGGGAAAGTGAGAAGGGTAGGGGAAAGTTAATAAGGCAAAAGAAAAAAATATGAGAAAATGAAAAATGGAAATGAAGTGATTGTAAAGGGGGAGGGGAAGAGGGGGTGAAGGGAGGGCAGGGACAAGGGGAAAAAATAAGAACCAAGATAAGTCATGTAAAAGTACAAGATCCCAACGATGAATGTAAGTGTACTGTATACCTAAAATGTACCAATAAACAATGAGAAAAAAATAGTAAAAAAAGAAAATGTCTGCCTTAATCCTTCACTACAATGTGCCACTTAGACGTTGGGGTGGTAGACATGGAAATATGTTACCCTTAAAGTAGGATTTACCTAGCTGCAGAGTGTGGTTGGGAGACAGTCTCCCACTTCACCTCCGTTAGATTTGCTTCAGATGAACAGAGCTATCTTCCTTGACTTCACGCCTTTACTGGGGAAGTTTGTGCTCAGTGACACAATAAGCTAGTTAATAGGTAAAGGCCCAGTCTGTTCAACTGATTTGGAGGCACCTCTGAGGTGTAACATTCACCCACAAGCTTGAAGCCTACTCGGTCAATGTTGTTATGGCGGACCTGCATTGTCTCAATTTTCCCTCTGCTGAATCCCATGCCTTCTCCCTGTCTTTTTCAAGAGCTAGTCTCTAAAAAACATCTTTAAATCCCAAATCCTAACATCTCTCTCGGAAAACTGAATTCATAATATACTTAGAAACTGTGTTACATTAATTACAAGAAGAGATTAAATGAGGACATTTATCTCTTAACCAGACATCCAGTGTTATTTCTGCTTTTCCATTATTGTCTCACATCCATGGAGACCAATGACAATTTGGCTAATTTGAGTCTTGCAAGATGAACATCAATCCAAAGTAATTAGATAACATTCATCAGATGAAATATCATACAATCACCATTAACCATCATTATCCCTTGGACCTAAGAACTCCAAGTACAGGTTTCTGGCTCACTCTTCTATCTCAATAAGCTAGTTTTTGTTTGTTTGTTTGATTTTGTGCTTGTTTTTAATGGTACAGCTCTAACCTTACAGGTAAAATACAAATTACTATTGTGTTACACACATGAGCAACATCCATACAAATTGAGTCTCAGGTACATGAGATGTTCCTTAATCTTGTACACTAATCTCTACTCCCGATGATTTCAAGAAAATGATATTGAGCTTGTCATCTCTATCTTTACAGACATGTCAGTTCTCTCCTAGCATTCTCTGAAATCTTGATTGTAAGCCAGACAGAATTTTCTTTGTCATGAAACCTTATGAGTTATTTCAAGTCTCTAATTGGAGAGTGGAAGGGTAGTTATTACATAGGAGAAAATGAGGTGACCCAAATTTCTTGTTGGTCTACACACAGAGACATATTTCATAAAGAGCAAAATATCAAAGCCATATACGTTTTGACATGTTTAGGTTGATGAAGGTGAGTAGGTGCAAGCAGGATAATTTTCCAATGGCATAAAAAATCACTAGTATTTTTAAATGAGTTTGTCTAATAGTGGAGTGTGGGGAAGGACCTACTTAACTCAGTTTCAGCAATGCTACAATTACAGATTGTTTTCAGTTGCATATTTCATTAGCTTCATAAACTGGCTTATTATTCACAATGTGTGTGTGTGTGAATTTAACTGCAAATTCCATTTTCTCTGTGCACTCCCAATTCATTTATTAAGTAATCTTGATAATAGAGGGGATGAAATATTGTGAAGAAAAAAGGGATACACCCTCGTCTGTTACAAAAGGTTGTTACGGAAGGTTGTTGGAATACTCTGCCTGTGAGTGGAAGGAACAGGCTTTCATCTCAAACAGTCTGCCCCGGAGGGCTGAGAACGCTCAGGCTTAGGGTGATGGCTAAGCACAGTGACCTTTCCACAACGAGTGCACTCTACTCTCTCCAGCCTCTTCATTCCGTAGGGCTTCTGGTCCCGAAAATGTGAAACTCATCCTGAAATTCTAGCACAGCCAGGGAAAATAAATCAGCAAGGGGACCAGGGCAATAATACCTTATTCCAGATCATATCAAACTGACATTTTATCATTTGTCCTAAAATGAACCCTACAGATGATTTCAACAAATGCATTAACATGGAAAATAAATATATACTTGGAATCACTTTTAACACTTGGTGTATCGATGGAAAAAAAAAAGAAGAAAATTACTGCCTTTTCCACTCCACACCTCAAAATATATTCTCTAGCATGTGCATGTGGCCGAGGAGACCTTATACTCTAGACTGAATTTGACTGTCTGATTTTCAATGTCCTGTATACTCTTGAGCCCCAGAACTTCCACTTGTCCTCAGTGGGGCTTCCATCTGACCTTCCTGTATCTATCCAAAATGCACCCGAGTACACAGACACAACACACCCCACCCTGGCTTTCTCTGCATATTTTTCTTGTTTATCAACTTCCTGTTTTGGCCCATAGTGCTTTTTTCACTTATGCAATATTACTATATGGCTCAACTGAAAAATAATACAAAAAATGTTTTTACATGAAAATAAAGTAAAAATTTAGAAATCGCCCAAATATACAGAAATGCCGAACAAAACAACGGTCACTTTGGGCTATAGCAGAAGGAGAAGAAATGAGGCTGATGAACGACAAATGACACAAAAAACAAATGTTTAGGAAGAGCAACTTTAGGGGTCAAATATCCAAAATGAAGACTAACATTAATGAAATTGTATTTGAGATTTTAGTTGAATTAAGTGGATTTTACTTTTTCTTCTCACAAAATAGTAATTAAGTGAAATAGTAACATGCTCGGCTGCTTCGCTATTGTAACCATTTCATTATCTGCATGTATCCCATACTACTATGTTGTAGACCTTCAATGAGCACAATAAAATTATTTTTTTTAAAAAACAGGATAATAGTCTCTAGGAAAATTTTCTGACTCATATTTTCTGATGCAATCATGTTCTTTTTCTGAAGTTCAGTGAAATTTAGTTTACATACCAAATCTCCCCACGTACACTGAGCACACTTCCATTTATTTTGTGTTCCCAAAAGGTTGTGGGTTATACTGAGCACAAGTGAACATTAATGTTGATTAATTTAGTTTTCAATTAATCTTGTTAACTTTTCAAGATTGTAGCTATCCCTTTTTTTTTTTTTTTTTTTTTTTTTT
>NW_022900930.1:38704080-38725504 GCF_012274545.1 Fukomys damarensis | reverse complement strand
TTTTGGTACCGGGGATTGAACTCGGGTCTTTGCGCTTGCAAGGCAGGCCACCGAACTGCTGAGCTAAGTCCCCGGCCCTATAGCTATCCTTTTAACGATACAGAACCATCTCAGTAGTTCTTTCAGCAATTAAAATTGAATCAATTGTCCGTGATTTTTTTTCATAGGATAGACTTGCATTATTTATTTTTAAATGCTCCTTAAATAGCACTGCAACATTTTGTTGAAATGTTACTTCTGAAACCATTGGAAAATGCTAACAAATTCTATAAAGAAAATCCAAATCCATATTTAAATACAAAGTACCTATTTACAGAATTTGTTAAGTTTAATCAGCCTTTACCTTTTACATAAGCTTATGGAATAGGAATGCAAATAGCATAGTCATTGAATGATGAGAAATGATTTAAATTTTTTGACTCAGCCAGTGCCCAAAGAAATGCTGTAAATGAATGGCAACACATTGGAACACTGTGTCTTGCGGAAAATTTTAATCTCAAGTCCCTGCGGGGGGAATGCTTTTTCTTACTTTGTATAATAATTTAGTTATTCATAATGTAAAATTCCTGGATTTTTAATTTATTTCTGTTACTCTTTTCCATATACTTAGAGCAGGAAAAGTATGAGTCATGGTCCTAATATATTTAGTTGCCATTTTAGTCGGAATACTCTTTCCCTAAAGACAGCCACATCTGTTCCCGAAATTTGTGATATTCAAGCTCACATGGACAAAGTGATCTTGAAAATATGATTAAGCTCTAATCTTGAGAGGGTGACCTTATCTTGGGTTATCTAGATGGCTGAAATAAAACCAAGGGTCCTCATGAGAGGAAGGCAGAATGGTTAGATTCAGACAAGACCAGAAAACTGTACAACAAAGGAAACACCAGCCAGAGTGCTGTGCGGGCCTAAGCCAGGGGACACACAGTCCTAAACAGCTGGAAATTTCAAGGAAATGGATGGGCTTAAGAGCCTCCCTCCTGCTCCTGAAGGAACACAGACCTGTTCACCAAGTTTAGATTTCTAAAATAATCAATTTCTCATGTACTGAGCTACTAAATTTGAGGGAATTCTTAAGAGTAGAAATATGGAACCAGTAGTAGATCCTCCTGCCTTGAAGCCCCAGGCTGTTGTTATTTCATTTTTGCCTTGAAATACTCTGAATTACCGGAACTTCATAATCATTTACTTTATTTTTTTATTTCATAGCTGAAGAATAAAAACTGTTTTCTGTAGTTAACATAATTTTTTAGGAGAAAAAGAAATCTATTGGTTACTATCAAAATTCTAAAGGTATGAAGTAATATTCCCTAACATAGATTACTCTCCTTGTATCCCCAGTTATCACTACACCTTCTTGGTCATTATTTCCTTATCATTTTGTGTCTTCTACTATAACACATTACAAATGTAGTCATAAAAGACCTAGATGACAATAATAAAAAGCAAAAAACAAACCACGTGATGGCATTTTAAACTAAACAACCAATGTCCTACAATGGCATTTCATGGTACATTTTATGTCTTAATGGATCACTGTCAGTATTGTTGTCAAATCGGACAGTGTCATTTACTATATTTCTTTCATTCTAAGACAATATTTCTTTGAGAGTAAGTTATTTTAGATGCCTTAACACAGTAAAGACAGCATATTTATTTTCATTAGGAAAATCGGTCTGAGAATTTACTGCACATTTAGTTTTTTAACAGTACGGTGCAAAATGTAACTCCCTAATGTTATAGAATTTACAATTAAACTAAGGAAACAACGAATAAAGTAGTATATGATTAATCATCAGGTATTTTGGTTGAGATAATATATTCAAAGAAAATTAAAGTCTGACAGAGAAGAGCTTGTTTCTCCAGAAAGGCAATATGTGGACAGAACATGAATTGCGCTTAACACTACATAGAAGATAAAGCTATGTGCAGAAGAGGAGAGAGGCTGTTCTAAGTGGAACAAATAGTAAGAGTAAAGGCCCGGAAGATAACCCAAGCAGAGCATTGGGTGATATGCAGGAAAAAGCTGAAGATAAGAATAAATGAGAAGAAATGTCCACATTGAATAGAGCGTTCAGTAGCAATTAGGAGATATCATGATGATCTGAGCGAGCAAGCAAAGTGCTCAAGCTTTAAGAAGGGAACAATTGGCAGAATGAGTTGAAAAATTGCAAAGCCAAAAATTAAAACATCAAATTGAGGGGACTGTGAATAGAGATTCAGGTTTTAACAAAGGAGCAATCTGACTCATTCAAGGGATGCATAACTTGTGCTACCATGAAGTTTCCAGAGTCTACACTATGAGCCTTAAAGGTTATAAATTTATCTTAGGAGTGACAGAATGTACTAAATTATAAGTTATTTGAAGTATATAAGAGCATACATTTATTATTAGTGTGTTTTCAAGAAACGGATTTAAAGAGATCTATTTTTTCCTTAGTGTTAGAGGTTCTGGGCAAGTGAGTTTCTGGGCAACAAGCAAGATCAATGGGTACCCACATTTTGGGTCAAAAGGGAGCTTACACATTGGATAGAACAAAAATGACTTTCACCCAAGCAGAAATTACCAGGTTTTCTCGCATGAAGACCAAGGATGTCAGGTGCACTCCCATCTCTGATGGCACCAGGATCTGCTCATAAAGCCCCTTACCGCACTCTACTAGTTTTGTTTATTTGGACCATGCTGGGAATCTAGGCAGGGAGAACAGACTGGGTTATTTAGGTATAGTTATTTCCATGAGGACTCAGGTCTGACTGAGGCCCTTCAGTCTTGGACAGAGTCAGGTATGTAAATGAAAAATAAAGAAATGAAATAAAATACAAAATGGTCCCTTCCTTGCTTTGTGGTATTTGGAAAACGAGACATTAGATTAGATGTCTAATGTCACTTAAACAGAGACATTAGATTAGATAAGGAAATTGATCATACCAGAGACAAAAAGAGAAAAAAAAAGGATAAAAGGATTTATTACATCTGAAAACAATCAACTGTATTTGCACTTATCCTTGTCATAGCTATAATTTTGTCTTGCAAGCTATTTGCCAATGGCCATTAGTCTTCCTCTGCACCTTTAAATCAATCCTTTTCCTGAACTCTTTCCCATTAAATAGATTTGCTGTCTAGGTACAAATACTCAGGAATGAATATATATATACACATACATACATACATATATGTATATATAGGACCAGGGCAATTGTGAAATTCAGCCTGCTTTCTAGAGCTGCACAGGATGGTCATGTAAATGTTAGTTGAGCTTAAAGATCTAAGGATAGCTAGAATCACCCCAAGGAATCATTTATGAAATGTGAGTGATACTTCTGGTTGTAGCTCCCCACATGTTTTCTATTTTAATAACCTGTACTTTAAAATGTGTGAGAGTGACATCTTCTTAGGCAGGAAGTCCCCAGGATACCATTTCACATATGCTACATACTGTGAAGTATACAAGTCACACTTTTATGAAATTATTTGCTGCCTGCTCTTTCTCACTTTTTATTTTGTGATATAATTTAGTATAGTAAAGGAAAGAGCATTTCTTAAACCTCAGAAAGTAATTATTTGCAACAAATATTCTATTGATCTCTTATTTCTTCAATACTCTGTGAAAGTTGCTAGCTTTTCTCCTGAATAAGTATGAGGCCATGAGAAAAGTATATTTGAGTTTCATCTTCCAAATACAAAGTTACTTTTGAAGTTATTTTTGAAAATGTTGGCCATGATGTTTCCATTTACTAAAACAAAGTTGAACCTGTTTAATATTATAGATTTCATCTGACACATTCTTAATGTGTTGTTTTATTCTTTCTTTATCCTATGTAACTCACATTGTAGAAAACACTGATCCAAAGACATGTGAAGTCTCTGTTAGGATATAACACTTCTCTTATTGTTTTTATAATATTTACTCTAAATTGAAGTGCACACGTACTATACCAACATCTTCATTGTTAGCACATGGTTCTTTTCTCTATTAAGATTCCGTGAACAAAGAACAATTAAAATGCCTAAAAATAAGGCACATGATATAATATGAGATGGATTATTAAGAGGAAAATGTGGATCATGTTTTTCAAAAGGCTAACTATACAATAAAAAGTCTGCACAAAATGCATATTTGCACTAATGACACTTTCACCATTCTATGTAATAATTATTATCTAGCTCAAATACTGTGACCAGTTATAATTTGCATACCATCTAAATAGCTATGCGACTGTAATCTGCTTTGAGAAAGTACTAAAAGCAGTGGTGTATGAAAGACACAACCCCTATCAGCTACCTCCTTTTTCTTTTATGGTCCAAAGGCCTATGTGAGAATCATCAAAGAAAAGGCGACTTCTCTTGGAATGTTTCTCGGGGACTAGGATACAAGGTGAGCCGCACTGAAAATTTTTGAAAAATTTGGCCATGAAGAGAAATTAATAAGTAAAATAATGAATGTGAACCGATCAGGTTTGCGAGGCTAACAAGTATAGGGGGAAAGGAAGACATAGGCGTGGAGAATGATAATGTCATGGATACTTATATTTAAAACTGGTCATTCATCTGCCCATTTTTGAAGCCTCTTGCCGCATTCTCTTTTCTTGGCTTATAGAGATACCTTCCTTCACCCTCTTGATACTTGTCAGAACTCTGCCTCGAGGTTCCAAATAAATAGTATAGATAATATTATCTATTATCTTGAGATACTAATATATTGTGAGTATTGAGATACTCACACTGCCCCTCATCTTCCTCCAAGAATAAATCTTTTTAATATATAATATGCATGTTTATTGAGTGAGCCATTGTGGCCAGTGTGATGCAGTGCAAGTAGCTCAGGTTTTAGAATCAGAGTTGGATTAATTCTATCATTAATTTGCTATCTAAGTTTGAAAAGTTCTTTCAGCCTCAATAATTCTTGTGTATAAAATGCTATCTCTTTTGTGGGGCTATGATAAAACTCAAACAAGATGAAATAAAGTGTTTAGTACTTGGTAGAATCACAATGACTTTTGGTTTTTCTTTGTTTTTCTTTTTCAGTCTCTTTTTCTTGGCAAAGGACAAAAATTCTCATAATGTCAATGGTATAGTTTAGGTAGCAGGAATTTACTAGGTATTTACTAAATCCACAGTCAACAGTAAACCACTGTGAATATTGATCCAAATATTCAATGTCTCATTTCAGATGTTAGCAAACTATGGTCTGCAGACCAAACATAGACACTGCCTATTTTGTACAGGCTGAAATTTAAAAATAGTTTTCACATTTAAATGTGTAAAAGCAAAAGAATACAGTTATGCTCCTTTGTTTATTGTTGGCTACAGCTACTTTTGGCCAACAATGGCAGAGTTAAGTAGGAGAAGCAGAAATTGTATGAGTTACAAAACTGAAAATATTAACTGTCTACCTTTTTTCCTCTTCTGTAGGTAATATATTTACAGAATATGATAGAGCATCAATGCTGAATAGCATGATAATGTGCATTACATAAATATGAACTATCTGCACACATCTGCAGATCTAACTTGGAACTAAGGTACATAAAATTGAAGGCAAAATTGAATGCTTTAATAAAAGTAAAAATTAGGACCAAGCACAGCAATAAATCAGAAATAGTGCCTCATGTACATATTTAACTACTTACAGATGAAAACAGGCATTACCACAACACTAATCTAACTATACTCGTTTAGATATAAAAGCACATTTCATACAAAAAATGGTACACAGATGTGCATGTAACTTGTACAGAGAAAGCTTGCTAGTCTCTGATTAATATTAATACAGAACTGCATGCATGAGGAAAGCAGTTTCCCAGAATTTTGTGTTAATTTCTTGATGACTGAGCAAAAATGACTGTGAGCCTAACCATGGTTTATATACAATAAGTCTTAGCTAAATATTTAAAATATATAAATAATTAAATAAACAGTATATGAACTGTGCATAGTAAATTGTGTCCTTTATTTAAAGGTAACACAAAATAGGAGATTATACCACCTGTATAAATTTAAAAGATTATAGAGATACTGTTAAATGTCCAAGAAATTTAGATCTTCAGAGAGAGTCATGCTTCAGTTTAATGCAAGCCAGAATATTTAAATGTTAGGTTAAAGAACTCTACATTTAAAGTTCTATATCTAAAATTTTCTTGGAAGACTGATACAACAAATTTCATCAGTCATTAAAAATACATAATTACAGAGACTAAGATTTAATGAGCTGACACTTAAAGGCAGTTAAAAACAATTTTCTCATTTTTCCCTTGCAAGCACTTAGGTAAAAATAAAATGCATAGTTAAGAAGATTGATAACTGTACTCAATATTATTTCTAGAATTTTGGCAAACACATATTGTTTTGACATGTTTTCATCTTTTAGAAACATAGTATAGTCATGCTTTTATTTATGGCTTATTGCAAAATATTAAAATCTAATAACCACATATTAAACTAGGACTTTTCTAAAATTTGGATGTGTATATGGATCACCTGGGGAATTTGTTACAGATGGAGATACAGCTACAGTCATCCTTGGGTAATGCCAATCTATACCAAGCATCACGGTCTAAATAATGCTGGCTTCTCACACAGAGACAAAAAGCAATATGGCCTTGCTTTAAAATTAATCATTTTGCTTCTGGCATTTTATGTAAATTCAGCATAAAATTGCTTCATATGACACCTGAGTTGGAGATTTCAACAAATTATTGGAATGGTTGGAACTCTAAATGTTAATATTTTTATAAAAGAAACACCTTTTCCTATGTTCAGAATACCAATTCCAGATTTTAACAACATTCTATTTTCCTCTATAATCCTCACACCCATCATGTTTCTTATTCATAGGAAAGAGGTAAGCTCAAATAGCAGAGGTAGACTGTAGGTATGAGTTTATTTATTATAGCAAAATTTATATAAGCAGAGAGATAAGTTCCAAAAATATTTATCAATGATAGCATTCGTCCTAGAGAATTTCCTAACTGCTCTTAACTATCAAAGAGAAAGAAACATATAGTGTTTGAGACAGTAGTATCAAACACTAAAATAGGGTGTTCTGAATAAAAATTCAGTCAGAAACAACTCCCCGGAGTAACCCAGTGATCATATAGTAACCTGTGTCACATAAGACAGAATGAGAGATTTACAGGCTCTGTTATGAGGTGAGAGGGAAAGAGATTCACTTGTTCGCTGCCTGGGAAATGAAGTCAGAAAATGCAAATCTTCCACAACGCAACACTCCCTGGCCAATGAATTCTCTCACAACTCATTCCTCACTCCGTACACCAGTTCTGTCCATAATTATCCTCTGCTTCTCCTCTCTGCCTTGGCATGGCTGTTCCTTGGCCTCCAGTCCGTGTCTGTAGAAGTCCCATTCACTGTCCTTGGAGACCTCATCCATAGTTTCAGTTGGAGTGCTTTCCCTCACACCTCCCATTGCTGCTATCACAGGACTCGCGCCAAGGCTGGGATTCTTTGATTACAACAGAGCCTTTCCAAATTAAGAATATTCTAGCCGTGCTTACATTCTAGTGCCACGAGCAGGGTATTATGAAAGATAAAAAATATCCAGTGACTTGGTGAATAAATAAAACAACTTCCAAATTTGTGTAAAATATATAAATAACTATAAAAACATAATTATTTTTGACCTAGGTGTTTTTGAAAACTGTCATAGAAGTGTTTGAAAACTCATAGAAGACAAGAAAACATGATAGGAAAATCTAATGTAGGGTCCTGGCTTGGATCCTGGAATAGAAAGTAGATATGAATGAAAAATTTGATAGAATAATAATTTTTAAAGTTCTGTAATTAACATAATGAACAGTACGGAATAATTGCTAAAATCTGAGTTTTGACAAAACCAGTATGTGAAAGTTATAATAATGTAAGATGTTAACCTTAGGTGAAGCTGAATGGTGAGTTCATCAAACATCCTGTGTTATTTTTTGGAATATTTATGTAGATCTACAATTTTAAAATAAAATATTAAGAGAAAGTCTATTCATCATATTCTTAGGCAATATTAGTTAAACTTAATTAGCCATTCAATAAATATTTATTAAAATGACTAACATAATTAGAAGTCAAAATTTGTTTAACAAACTTCTGCTGACATGAATAGCAGCAAAACATATGATGACTTCTTACTTTGGAAATGCTATCATTACAGATATTTTTTAATTTGATCAACAAAGACAGCCAGTACTACTGGCAGGATGTCATAGTTTAAGTGTCATGACTTATACCTAGATGTCCCCTCATATGTCCACAGGTGGAGTGTTGTCAGGTGGCTGCATCTAGAGTGTGTGTGATCCTGGGATGAAGGGTGTGATGCTAGGATTAAGGGTGCCCCAACCTGGGTGTGAGTGCTACCTACTCTAAGGATATGTAGCCCAGATAGCATAAAAGGGACAGAAAGAGGGCTGCTATTTTCACTGCTTGTCACTTGCTGCATTTGTTGCCTACTGCCTGCCATGAGCTCTTTCTCCTCCGTGATGCTCCTCTGCTGTGCCATTCTGCCTTGGAGCCACTAAGTTAGGGACTGAAACCTCTATAAACTGTGAGCCAAAACAAACCGTGCTTCCTTTAACTTTAGGTGCTGCGTATTTTGTTTCAGCACTGAGAAAAAAAACTAAGCCATTAAGTGAACAAAAGATAGGATACCTCCTCAGACTATTATTAAATTAGGAATAATATATCTATTTGGTTAATTGCTACTTGAAGCAACAAAAAAGGATGGTACTAGGGAAGACATTTTCATACCCAACAAAACTGAAAATATATTAAATAGGAATAGAATCAAAATTATTTTAAGCAAATAACACAATTTATGTGTTGTGACAATGAACAAATAGATATGGAATGGTAATATGACTATATTAACCATCCACGGTAGCATTTAAATAGTGTACTTATTATCCAGTTTAAATAATGACCCTTACAAAGTCACATTTTCATCAAAGAATGACAAAACTGCACACACTGTATAGGTTATACACTTTGCCAAAAGTCTCAGTGCTCATCCAATAAAAATCCCTGGTGTGAATCCATTCTCACTTAACACAAAGGATTAATTCACATCTGTGCTACTGCAAATAGCTTTTTTCCCCCTCAAAATATAGAAACTCTGTGCAGTCTAAGAACTGCTTTTAACTATTAAATAATCATATAAAGGTAAACAATCAAATCCATGCTTATTTTTAACACATTTTTATTTGCATTTACCAACAGAACTTCCATAGTTTCATAGCTGACAATTTTTTTATCTTTTGGATGAAAATTATAGCTGCTTCATTATACTGATTCTAAATTCTAGATCATTTATTAAATTTTGCAATCATTAATGCAGTGTGACATATTTCTTTTTAAAATTTGATGTATGCATTTAGTAACTGCAATGAGAAACTAATATAAATAGTGGTACGAGGGTTCCTGTGGTGAATGCATACAGGAGAAAGGAAAGGAGTGTGAACCAGTGTTTTGCGTTGCCCAGGAAACCACAGCATTCTTTGTAGTACTGATGCCACAGTGCTCTGTTTTACTGACAAGAACTTGGCTTTTCTCCCCTATTTTTTAAAGGAGACTATTTAATGTGTTTTCAAAAAAAGTGATGAAGAAACATCTACTTAAATATTTGACAGATATAGTGACAGGTACTTTTACATAGAAATTAAAATCTTGGTTTTATTCTGAAATTTACCCTTTTTTTTGTTAGTTCCTGTTAAGGAATGAGCTCTACTTGTCAGTCACTCAATTACTCAGGTCAAGAACACGTGTAAGTCACCTCTGACTACTCGTATCTTATGCACCCATCCTCCAACCTATAAGTAAGTAGCTTCACTCTCCCGACCCTGTGCCCTGTGAATCTGACCAGCTCTCCGGATATCCACAGCTACCATTCAGAATTCCTCATTAAACTAGTGCTTCTCAGCAGTTTATTCTTCATAATGCATTCATAGAGCCTTTCCAAAACTCAAATACTTTCTGATCATCCTTGGCATAGAACAAAATAGCTTTACAAAGCCAGGGAGACTCAGAAGCGCCTTCACCCCAGGCACTTCTCCACCCATCTTACCCTCACTTGTGCTTCAGACACTCTTATGAGAACATTCCAGAGCACTCCGGTATTAACACAAATTTAAACTTTGTAAAACTCCTTTAAAACTTTTTGAAGATGAAAATGTTTTCAAGTGTAAGGTAGAATTTTATTTTGCTTCTTTGCTGAAATTTTCACGGCTTTCATTAAAAAGACCTGACATATGGCTTGATCCCAGAAGGTGAATACTCTGAGCCGCAAAGCCTGTATAAGTCAAGAGATTCTTAAGCAAAACAAAACAAAACAAATCTGCATTTATTTCCACTCAATAGGTTTTTCCAGAGAGTGCTGTACTTCTCTGTGAAATCTTGTATTTCAAACATCAGAATTCAGACAGAACCATTATGTTTTCATGGAATAGTGATTAAAATGGGGTAAATGTTAAAAAAAAAACCACTCAAATGAATTCATAAGATATTACAGACTTGAAAAAACTGTACATACACACAAACATACTGATTATATTTCAATACTTTGTGATACAACCTGTGGCATCAGTGCATTCTGACTGCAGAAATGAAATGAAAGCAAAACAGTTTTATCAGCTTAAGACACATATTTTTTTTGGAGAGGTAGCCAGTGACATTATAACCTGAAGGAAATTTCTTTGATTCTTATTTTTCAACAGCCCATACTGGTAATGGATTGAAAACAAAATGTCATAGGAATAGAAAACTGCTGAGTTTTATTTTAGACATATTTTAGCATCATTGTGCTGAGTTATAATTTACGGAAGGAAGTGCTGTGGGTCAAGGAAAGGCAAAGCAGCAAGCAAGAGATCATGTAGGCCAGGCTGAACGTTGTCTAAAGGTTCTGCCTGGTAGCTGCTGTTGTCCAAAGACAGCTGTACAACACACATGCCTTCCCCCTGAATCAGGACCGGGCGTATAAATATTACCAAAATAATACAATAGAATCCATGCTGTGCCAGCTCCAGAGCTTTCAGAAGCCTGCGAGTTTCCAGTTCCTCTCCTTTGGAATCCAGCTCCGTGGTACAAAAAGCCCCGACCCCAAGACAGTTATGCTGAGAAGCCTGACTTTTGGAGAGGTTTAGGAGATGAAGACACTGAGTACAGAGAAAAAGAGGCCAAGACATGTCAAGGAAACACTCCTAGATATTGAGCCTGTTCAAACCTTGAACAAATTAAAGCTCAAGCTATAATAAGACTACAATGACATAAGAGAGCCCAGTCAAGAACCTCCCAGATGAGCCCAGTAAATTCTCAAAACTACATGAAGGCAATAAAAAGTATTGTTTTAGGCTGTGAATCTTATTGTGGTTTGTTACTCAGTGACCAAAAAATAGAAGGTTGTTCAGGAACACGGAGATCTAGGAGGACAATATCCAACCTTTCTTAAATTCCATTGCCTGGCCCTTTCCAATTTATCACCACTTTCTTTAAGTACCTCTGCCACTTACTATTACAAATAATCATTCAACATTTCGTAAATACTGCCTTCTATTTTTAGTGATGTATGGTTTATTTATTGCTAATGAGATAAAGTTCCATGAGGAGGGAATGGGAAAACCAGATTTCTGGGCTCTGACCCCAGAGTTTCTGGTTCAGAAGATCTAAAATATGGACTAATAATTTGCATTTTAAGAAATTCCCAAGTTATGCTGACATTTCAAGGACAAACTTATAAACCTGGATTCCAATTTTCTATAACCTGCCCATGAGCAGTATCTTCAGGTTCATCTGTTTTCATGTAACCAGTCTATGAAAAGCATCACATCTGTGCATCCCTAACAACAATGCAGAATATGTAGACAGTTTCCATAGCTTAAACTAGGATTTAAAAATGTGGCTCAAATAATCAACTTTGAGCTCACTCTAGGGCAAGATAATTCTGGTGCTAAGAATGCCCCAATTCTGTATCTGACTTATATGGTTGCCTCTCAACTCTTCTTAGCTAAAGTTGGGGATAAAGTAAAGTTAAAAAGTGAAAATTATTAATAATAATGAGGTGTTCCCAGGCAATAATTTTGGTATTACAGGGCAAGTGTTCAATAGAAGTTTAGGAATTGTGTCTGAACTGAAAAGTAATTAAACACTGATGTTAGGTTTTTAAACAGTTCTCATAGATCTCGAGACATTTATTAAGCAGCGGCATTAACTGCAAGTGGAAATAATGATCACATAGTTGGAGCTGCCCCAGTACTCACAGACTAGTAGGAGACATGTGGAAGCGTGAAATTTTGTTTCTTACTATGAACTTTCTAAGCATTCCCTCGAAACATGGAAGGGTCTCTCCTATTTAAAGTGGGACATTCAGGCACAGGCTTGCACTGTCCCACACACGCACTACTCTGAGCACTTTATAAGTATTGCTCATTGGATCAAATGGCATGACTCTGTATGTCAGGAATTAGAATCGTCAGCATTACCTTCACAGATGAGGAAACTCATCCACAGAGGATGTCACAATAGATTTGAACTTGGATAGTCCGGAGCCTCACCTCTTTATGCATAGCATGAATTTTCCACATTTCTCTCTGTTAAGGTAATGTGATAGTAAAATTCTAAAACACCTGCAAATGATACAACCAAGGACCCTGACCTCTTGCTTTTTTTCTTTCCATATCAACTCTATATGTCCTATTCCTAACCATCAACATGAATCCCAAATTCCAATACATAGATAGGTTCTTGAATTCCTACACTATTCCTAAACCTATAGCCAAATCTAACACTGATACTATCTATGAAACCCACACTCCAATACTGAGGTACAGAAATCATAACACTATCATGACCTCAACCACCACCTTTTCCCTAATCCCATTATGAGCCCAAACCCAATTACTTATATTCTTAAAACATTTCTAACCCTAATTCTAACCTTAATCCTAACCTTAACACTAACCATAAACAATCAAACACGCAGTAAAATACACAGGTAAGGAAACATAGAGTCTGTTCCTACCACTACACCTAACAGTATTTCTACACTCAATCCAAACACTACACATTGTATGGACACTGCAATGCTCAGGTACTTGAAACCTACAGTACACCTCAGCCTCACAAATATCACTGCCCTAAACTTGATTGTGATAGGAAAATTTTAGGCATGTAATTCCATCCATATCCTGCTCACCAATTCTAACTCGAATCCTAAACTACATCATCATTCCCCCATTCCAATACAGCGGTCCTTGAAATCCTACACTATTCCTAACCCTAAGGCCAAATGCAATGCTGATACTAATGAAACCCACACTCCAATACCCAGATACAGAAATTGGAAGGTTATCACTGACCGCAACCCTAAAACTAACCCTAACCCTATCATGTGCACTCACAGAGATCCTCATATTCCTGTATCATTCCTAACCCTAAACCTAAAATTAACACTAACAATCACAATCAAACCCACACTACAATAAACAGAAAGTAAAATGTTGAGTCTATTCCTACACCTAAACCTAATGCTAATCCTACACTCAAGTCAAACACTGTGTATTATCTGTATCCTGCAATGGAAATTTACTTGGAAACCCACAGTACACCTCAGGCTCATAAAAATAATTGCCCAAAAATTCATTCCCACAAGCAAATTTTCAGGCATGCAAATTGTATTTATATCACTCTCACCAATAAAACCCTATTCCTAACCATCAACATGAATCCGATGTTAAAATACAGAGGTCCTTGAGTTATTAAACTATTCCTAAACCTAAGACTAAATCTAATGCCAATACTATCTATGAAACCCACACTCCAATACTCAGGTACAGAAATTCTAATGATTTCACTGACCCCAACCACAACACTTTCCCTAATCTTATTTCTAGGCCCAACGCAATTACTTATATACCTAAAAAAATTCATAAAACTAATCCTAATATCAAAACTAACCATACACAATCAAACACGTACTACAATTCACAGATAAGGAAATATCAAGTCTATTCATAAGACTACAAATAACAGCATCCCTACACCAATCTAAACACTACTCATTGTACGTACACCGCAATGCTCAGGTACTTGGAAAACCACAGTACACCTCAGACTAACAAAAATCATTGCATTAAATTTCATTCAATATGCAAATTTATGGCATGTAAATTCCATACATGTTGTGCTCACCAATTCTAAGCCTAACCCTAACCTACAACATCATTCCCCTATTCCAGTACAGCGGTCCTTGAAATCCTACACTATTCCTAATACCGAGGACAAAAAAGATGCTGATACTTACTTTGAATCGCCAATCTAATACCCATAAACAGAAATTTGAAGGATATCATTAATTCCAAATCTAACTCTAACTGTAATCCTACTATGGGTACTAACAGAGATACTTAAATTCCTAAATCATTCCTCACCCTAAACCTAAAATTTATACTCACACTCAATGTCAAACCCACACTACAGTACACAGGTAGTGAAATGTCCAGTCTATTCCTGAACCTCAACACAAGGCTAACCCTATACTCAAGCGAAAAACAACACTATATCTACACTGCAATGCTTAGGTACTTGTAAACCCGCCGTACACCTCAGCCTCATAAAAATCATTGCCCTAATTTTAATTCCAATGTGCCAATTTTATGACATGCAAATTCCATCCATATCCGCGCAGCAATTCTAACCTCCACCGTAATTCATCATCGTTCCCTATTCCAATACAGCGGTCCTTGAAATCCTACACTATTCCTAACCCTAAGGCCAAATCTAATGGTGATACTAACAATGAAACCCACACTCCAATACCCAGATACAGAAATTCCACTGACCCCAAACCTAACCCTAAGCCTAACCCTACCAGGGTTACTAACAGAGATACTTAAATTCCTAAATCATTCCTCACCCTAAACCTAAAATTTACACTCATCCTCACCATTAAACTGACACTACAAAACACAGTGAAACGTCCAGTCTATTCCTCAATCTGAACCAAAGGCTAACCTTCTACTCAAGCGAAAACCACACCTTATATCGGCACTACAATTCTCAGGTACTTGTAAACCCACAGTACACCTCAGCCTCATAATAATCATTGCCCTACTTTTCATTCAAATGAGCAAATTTTATGGCATGTAAATTCCATCCATATCCCGCTCACCAATTCTAACCCTAACCCTAACCTGCATCAGCATTCCCCTACTGTAATACGGCGGTCCTGGAAATCCTACACTATTTCTATCCTGCAGGCCAAATCTAACGCTGATACTATGTATTAAACCGACACTTCAGTACTCAGGTAGAGAAATTCTAAGATTATCATTGACCCCAGCCACAACCCTTTCCCTAATCCTACCATGAGCCCCAACCCCATGACTTATATACCTAAAATGTACCTCACCCTAATGTTAAATTTAACACTATCCATAAACAATGAAACCCGCACTAGAATACACAGGTAAGGAAATATCGAGTCTATTCCTGCCACTAAATCTAATGGTACTTCAACACTCAATTCACACACTACACATTGTATGGATACTGAAAAGTTCAGGTACTTGGAAACCCACAGTACACTTCAGCCTCATAAAAATCATTGCTCTAAATTTGAATCCAATAGGCAAATTTTAAGGTATGTAAATTCCATCCATATCCTGCTCACCAATTCTAACCCTAACCCTAACCTGCATCATCATTCTCCTATTCCAATAAAGTGGTCCTTGAAACCCTACATTATTCCTAACCCTAAGGCCAGAACTAATGCTGATACTATGAAATCCACACTCTAATACCCAGATACAGAAATTTGAAGGCCATCACTGACCCCAAACCTAACCCTAACCCTATCCCTAGCAGGGTTACTAACAAAGATAATTATATTCCTAAATCATTCCTCACCTCAAATCTAAAATTTACACTCACCCTCATCATAAAACTGACACTACAATACACATGTAGTTAAATGTCCAGTCTATGACTAAACTTGCACCTAAGGCTAACCCTACACTCAAGCCTAAAACCATGCCTTATATCTGCACTGCAATGCTCAGGTACTTGTGAACCCGCACTACAGTGCAGCCTTATAAAAATCATTGCCCTAACCTTCCTTCTCACACGCAAATTTTCAGGCAAGTTAATTTCATCCATATTCCATTCACCAAATCTAACCCTAACCCTAACTTTCATCATCATTTACCCATTCCAATAGAATGGTCCTTGAAATCCTACTCCATTCCTAACCCTAACCCAAATCCAATGCTGATACTAATATGAAACCCACACTCCAATACCCAGATACAGAAATTCCAAGGCTATCACTGACCCCGACCTTCAATCTAACCCTAACTCTACATTGTGCACTCACAGAGATACTTATATTTCTAAATTATTCCTAATCCTAAACCTAAAATTAATTCTAACAATCTCAATCAAACCCACACTACATACACAGTTAGTGAAATGTGAAGTCTATTCCTACCCCTAACCCGAAGACTATCCCTATTCTCAAGCCAAACACTACCCATGTCATCTACACTGCAATGTTCAAGTACATGGAAACCCACAGTACACCACATCCTCACCAAAATCATTGCCCTAAACTTTATTCTCACATGTAAAATATCTGGTATGTAAATTCTATTCATATTTCACTCAATATTTCTAACCCTCATCCTAACCGTCAACATGATTCCCAAATTTTAATATAGTGATCCTTGATAGTTTACACTATTCCTGACCAGAGGCCTAATCTAATGCCGATACTAACTATGAAACCCACACTCCAATACCCAGATACAGAAACTTGCAGGCTATCACTGATACAAAACTTAATACGAACCCTAACCCCACCACAAGCACTAACATAAGTACGTACATTCCTAAGTCATTCCTAACCCTAATCCTAAAATTACCACTAACACTCAACATAACATCCACACTACAATACACAGGTAGTAAAGTATTGAGGCTATTCCTATCCCTAAAGCTAAAGCTAACCCTATTCGCAAACTAAACACTACACATTATATCTATACCACAATGCTCAGGTACTTGTAAACCCACAGCACACCATAGCCTTATAAAAACCATTGCCCTAAACTTCCTTCTCACACTCAAATTTTTAGGCACATAAATTCCATCCATTCCTGCTCACCAATTCTAACCCTAACCCTAACCTACATCATCATTCCCCCATTCCAATGCAGCGGTCCTTGAAATCCTACACCATTCCTAACTCTAAGGCCAAATCCAACGCTGATATTAACTATGAAACCCATACTCCAATACCCATATACAGAAATTCCAAGGCTACTACTGACCCCAACTCTAACCCCAACCCTAACCTGACCATGTGCACTAACACAGATACTTATATTTCTAAATCATTCCTAAAACTAAAACTAAAACTAAAATTAACACTGTCACAATCAAACCCACACTACAATACACAGGCAGTGAAATATTGAGTCTCTTCCTACACCTAAACCTAATTCTAACTGTGCCCTTAAACCAAACACTGTGCATTATATCCATACTGCAATGCAAATTTACTTGGAAACCCACAGTACACCTCAGCCTCATGAATGTCATTGCCCTAAACTTCATTCTCACATGCAAATTTCCGGCACATAACCTATCAACTGTATATGTCCTTTTTATCAAAATCCTTGTCATGTTCACCTCTAGAATGATGCTGATTGTTTATCTGCTTCGTTAGCTTTAAAAGACTTTTAACACTGGACAGTTAACCAGTTGGTCTATGTCAATTAGCTCCTAGGACAGATTGTTGCTTCTGGGAAAAAAAAAAGCTCAAAGGAAATACCATTGGGAAAGCTTGGTTTACTAAATGTCCAAATGTAACACAGATTGTGTTAAATTTGCTCAAAAGGTCCTTGATATCTAAAAATGTGAGCATTATTTATATAAGAAACAGGATATGTTTTCATTGCATTTCTCACAATTTTCAGTGAAATTTATGGTATACCAAAACTGAGAGTCAGTAAATACAATAACATAAAAATTTACAAAATTTATGTATATTTGGTGTAGTGCCTGCAAAATAATATTGATTTTGTTTCAAGGAATTGAGATTATTAATATTTCAAAGCATGAATTTACTTCAAATTATACTAAAGTTATAAAGCATGAATTTACTTCAAATTATACTAAGACAGAAATACATAATGTTACCATTTATAAATTGGTGCTTCCTGTGTAATTTCATAATGTGTTGTCTTCACAAACATAGTTACTTTGCATACAAGGGAGCTCTTATATTATTTTAATTTTGTTATTTAAATTGTTCACCATTAAGGAAAATAGCTTTAGGTTATTAAAGCATGTTTTTTATAGCCATAGGCTGTAAACTTTCACCTAATAAATAAAATTAAAACTGAGCATCCAATTTCCCACTGTTTAAACCTAATGACCAAAGCATTTCTTATATGATAAACATATATTGAACATCTATGTCACATTTATTGAATACATGCTCAAAATTAAAAAATATAAATAGGAAAGCAGTAATAATAAAGGTGGCAATAAAAAATGATGTATGACATATAACAAACAGCCTCTCAATAAATATGTTTTGAAGAGCCAATATATAAATGATTTGGTGCTAATATTTTAGGGTTCTATCTATATTCCAGGAATTGTTCCTAATATTTTCATATAGTAATGTTTAATTGTCTTCAAATTCCTATAATTTTCACTTTAGAGAATAATTTGGTGGATGTCACATAGGTACCCAGTAGTACAATAGTTTCTAAGCCAGCTTTGTGAGGAGGTAAATGTCAGCAAGAGCATCAGACTCTTGCCAGAGTCTGCTAAAAACTGGCATGACTGTGTCATTATAGTGATGCAGGGCAAGTGCTCTGATATCACCCAAAAGTAAATTATTCAGAGTCTATGCAAATATTTATATATATTACACTTGTGCTCTCTTATAAGTGGGGCTTCAAAAAACATCAAACACCAGAAACCAGAAAACAAATACTTTATGCACGCGGGGGGGCACATTATTTCCAGCCTAATTGTACATTCAAGCAGTGACAAGGAGATCAATAAGTCTGCAGCTATCTGAGAATGAAAGGACTCTAGTGAGACCTACAAGAGAAATGTCTTTTGGAATTAGATCATGAAGGAACCTTGCATACCATGACAAGGAAATTAGTTTTACCAATAATGCAGTGGGAAGTAATCAAAGTCACTTAAGCAGGGGAGAGATATTTTCCAATTATCTCTTACTAAGTTGACCTGTCAGCAGAGTTAAGGCTGGGTTTTGATAGAGGTAAATCAGGAGCAATAGCTATGAGAATGAAAGAATGGAAAAATGAGTGATCCTGGATTAATCCCGGACCTTAATATGCTACAGTAATCCTTATAGTCCATTTAATATCTTACTTTGAAGACATGTTTTAAGATAAGAAAATAACTTTGGCAATTTGCAAAATTAGCCCAATGAAAACACTGCAGGAGCAGCATTTCAATACAAAGCATCAATGGCATTCTTGTTCTCTCATTTTCTCCTGTCCTCAGGGAGTTCTCAGGTCTCCATCACTTCTGCTGCTACAATACGGAGGAACACTGGAAAGAAGTTGGGGATTGTATTACTGAAAGTTCTCTCTAGTGAAGAACTAATCAGAGATGTATCTACCCACTGAACCTCTAACTCTCTGTCTGCCTCGGGAGGGGGACACTTCTTTATTTTTCCTAGTACTAGTTTTCTTTCTGTTGTGCCTTTTATCTAGATGTCCCCTCAGAGCCTCGTGCGTTCATATGTGGGGCTTTTCAGAGGTGGATCTAGAACGTGTGATGCTGGTATTAAGTGTGTGATGCTAGGACTAAGAATGTATGATTACTGAATTAGCGCACTGATTGGTTTGGCATAGTTCTGGGAGTGGATAATGGAAAGGCCCTCCCTCCGTGTGAGTACTACCCACTCTAGTAGCCTGGATGGAATATAAGGGACAGAAAGAGAGCTGAGTTGGTGGCTTGCTACTTCTTCAGTACTTTGGTTCTTTGCTGATTTCTGCCTGCCATGGACTGTTTCTTCTCTGCCAGGTCACCTGGCCTTGGATCCAGCCACCTATGCACTGAAACCCCTGCAAAATGGAAGTTAAATGAACCTTTCCCCCTTTAGCTTTGAATGTCCAGTATTTTGTCTCAGCAATGAGAAAAGTTACTAAGCCACTGTCCATGAAGTTTAACCTCATCTTCAGCAGTAGTAGATACAAGTACATAACACTCTGGATTCTTCATTCTCCGTCCCTTCCCTTCTCCCTTCCCTCCATGTATCTCTAAATCCCGTCCCTGTCCTCATCATTGTTATTATTATTTCATGGTATGAAAATTAATGATTCCATGCATTGTATTTTGTATTGGGTAGCTGATACACTTTAAGTCTGTTCACTTTCCCCTCCTCTTCATTTCCATTTGCAAAAGATCTGTCTCCATTTCCTTCTATCACTCTTTTGTTTTACTCTTTATTTGTATTTTGACTTATTCAAAAGAGAGATGTCATTCAGTACTTAAGCTTGTGTGCTTGATTCATTTCACTTAACATAATGTTTTTCAAGTGTATTCACTGCAATGTTTTAAATTTATCCTTCTTTATAGCTTAGTAGTATGAGAGAGGTACAGACAAGTATAAATATGAGTCAAAAAGCAGATACATATTTTTATCCATTCATCTATTGATGGATACACAGGCTGCTTCCAGAAATTTTCTATTGTGCTGCTTTAAACATTTTTATGCATGTCTCTAATTGCACAAGAAATATCACCAACAGTCAACAAATAGGATTTTATCAACTTAAAAATCCAACAACACTATGAGGCCCAACAGAGCAAATCAAATAGGCAAGGCAAGAAATTAAAAGGAGAAGGTGAAAAAGTAAAAAGAGTCAACAAAAGGCCAACAACATGTCAATAATAAGTCAGTACATATCAGTTATAACCAGCAATGTCAATGGCCTCAACTCACCAATCAAGAGAAATAGACTGGCAAAATGGAATAAGAAGCAAAATCCAACAATATGTTGTATACAAGAAACACACCTAGTGCAAAAAGAAGCCCGTAGACTGAAAGTGAAAAGATAGAAAACAATTTTCCATGTGACAGGAGCCCAGAAAAAAACAGGGTAGCAATCTTATTTGCAGGCAAAGTAAATTTCAAACCAAAACTGAATCTAGTATTATGATGTAGGACAGTACTGTATCATACCTCTATGAATGTAAAATATCTAGTACCTGCTTTATGATACATAGTAGGGACCGTGCTTTATCAGAGCTACATTTAATGATATTACTCTAGAATGTTCTCTTTCCAGATGATGATTAAGAGGCTAATAGAAAAAATGGTGCCAGGTACCACAGCAGCAACAGAACTTTGCTGTTGTCTGGATATTATTCTTTTCTTTG
>NW_022900930.1:38619187-38703767 GCF_012274545.1 Fukomys damarensis | reverse complement strand
CATCATTGCCTTTTCTCTTTTACTTTCCTTTTTAGTTTTATTTTAGGATTCCCTATTTTTAATGTTCATACAGAGATTTCTTTAACTGAAATACCAAATAGTTTCTTTGGTGTGAAAAACTATAATAGTACACAGGATCCTAATGAGACAATTAATAATGTGAAATAGGAAGTAAAGGGCTAAAGGTGTAGGGAAAGTGGGAAGGGTGGGGGAAAGGTAATAAGGGAGAGGAAAAAAATATGAGAAACTGAAAAAATGGAAATAAAGTGTTTGTAAATGGGGAGGGGAGGAGGGGGTGAAGGGAGGGCAGGGACAAGGGGAAAAATGAGAATCAAGACCTATTATGTAAAGGTACAGAATCCCAATGATGAATGTAACTGTATTGTATACCTAGATTGTACCAATAACCTCAATAAAAAAGAAAAAAAAAGTGAAAACACAGCTGAAAGAGTGGAATAAAATAATTGGAAATCAAAAAAAAAATCCATACAGCAAAAGAATAAGCAGAGCGAAGAGACAGAGCTATTCCTAAAACAGAGGACTGATATCTAGAATATGTAAAGAAGTAAAAAAAAAAAATTAGACCAACCAAACTAAAAGGCCCAGTCAAAAAATGAGCAAGTGAAATGAATAGATACTGCTCAGAAGAAACACAAACGATAAAAAAATATGTGACAATGTCTTCAAAATCTCTGGCCAGTAGAAAAATGCAAACTAAAGCTACGCTTAGATTTCTTCTTACACCAGAAATCATAGCAATCATCAGGAAATCAAATAATAGCAAATGCTGGCCAGGCTGCAGTGAAAAAGGACCCTTTCTATATCCCGGGTGGGGATAGAAACAAGTACAACCATTATGGAAATCACTGTGGAGATTTCTCAAAGAACTAAAATTAGAAATTCCATTTGACTCAACTATTCCCCTTCTAGGTATCTTCCCCAAAGAGCTTTGGAGGCATTTATTAGAAAGAATTAGTTTACATGTCGATGAAGGCTGATAAATCTAAAATCTTCAACAAGTTGGCAAACTTGAGATGAAAAAGTGCTGATAATCGAGAGTGGATGAATTCTAAAGATAGTTTTCCAGTAAATTTTCTCTTTCTGGTGGAAAGCTAGTCTTTTTCTTGTGTGCAATGTGAGTGGCATATCTTCTTACTCAAAGTTCCCTGAATTAAATGAAAAATTTATCCAAAAAACATGATGCCCTAGTTGACACATAAAATTGACCATCAATCATGCTGGTCATTCCGGGGCATATCCCAGAGTAAGTTTCTAACTGGTGGATATCAATTTCAGAGCTACCCTGCATGGCTGCTTATGTGTTTCAGCTCAGGGGCCAAGAAAACCCACTCTGGCTACAAGCATTTGCTTAGGCACAGGATCAAATTCCAGACTCCTTAATGCTATCTCCATGAGAATGCTATCTTTACAGATAGCCTCTAGAATGCTCACAGGATTATTCACTGTGCCCTCCACACCCAGTCTTGGATTTTTGGTAAGTTTAAGATTTATTTAAAGATCCTCCTGTTCCATAGGCAGAGTAAAATAAATAAACAGAGGAAAAATTAGGACTAAACTTTCTACATAGGCAATTTCCAAAGTATTGCACTTCGTACTGCAAGATATTATTATTACCTATTATGTTTTCCCATGATTTAGAAAATTTCAATTATTTTCTGTATTACTGTTATCAAATGATATTTATAACATTTAATCCATGCAACAAGCATTAACCAAAACATCATTATATCCAGCAGCATTTTCTAAACTCTTACTTGATGCCAAGTACTGAATAAATGCTTTCTGCTTTCTTACCTTTGGAGAACTTCCTTCCCAGAAGGGCAGAGGGTACTGTTTGCACTGAACACAAGTTTGGCCTTGTACAAGCATGTATCCGGAGCCTAACACTTGGCACCCACGTCCTCCCTCTTTCACCACCACCCCTCTTCCATCTGCTCCTCATCCAGCAGCATCTCTGAAGCACAATCAGCCAGAGAAAATAAAATGCAACAAAATAAAGAGTAGACTTCTTGGCTCAGGAAGTGTTTATTCAAATTAACTGTGTCTAGCCACAGTGCATTAATTAGGAGGGCAAAGCTTAATTGCTCCCCCCTGGACTGGGAAAAGCAGGGAAGAAAACCGTATTGTAACAGTGCTTGGTCCACAGGACTCAGATGTTGTAGAAACATCCTGGATTTCAGAGCGCAAAAATGACAAGCAGTGAGGCCTTGAGGCCAGCCATGGGCACATGGTGGGAACCTTTTTGCAGTAGACACACGTAGGGTAGAAGGGCCAGGAGCCCTCTAGAATGGTCATCTGCTTCTCTTGACAAGAGAGAGGGAGAAAGGCATCCATAGGATAGGAATGTAGCTCACACACTACAAGCAAAACAAGGAGCACATTTCCCCTCTGCATGAGCACAGCTGGTAAACTCTGTTTGCATTTTTATATTTTGTGCTAAGCTCAATATTTAGAAGAACCATTTTAAGTAAGAAGAAGTAAGAGCAGTATATATTCTGTATATTTCCTATAGCATTTTCTACAATTTAAGGCAAATTTTTGCTGGAATGAGGAGGCATTAAAATGTGTCCAGAGAGATCTCTGTCAGTGTGATGATATATCTCAGGGTGGAAACAGTGCTTTGAAGGGTACTGATTCTTGCCAATAAAGTTGGTACATGGCAGGACAGTAGCAATATTTATTTTAACATAGTTTTTGCATTTACAGAAAATTAAATTAGATCTAGTGTAAAAGTAAAAATAAATTTCCTGAGACTGTAAGTTTGTCCTTCAGGTTATTTATCTCTAGTGGTAAATTCAGCATATGTTCTAGTCCATCTGGGTGGGCAACAGATCAAACTAAATGACATGAAACAGAAATCTATGCTACATGCAACATGCTTCTATGGTCTAATATTTTAAACTTGATGCGATGTACACTGTTAATCATTTAAATCATTTATGACTCAACAAAAACACAAATTGGAGTAGAAATAGGGACTGGCATAGGAATGATGCTACTCAATCTGCTGAAATTTTTCAGCCCATCACACATTTTGGGTACTTAGAGGAATGACAAAAAAAATAGTCTCAAAATAATCCAAAGCATGGAAGGAAATTATTATTTAAACGAGCACAATTTAAACTGAAAGACATTTTTTTTTCACTGAGTCACTTCACCAAAATGACAAAAATCAAGGGCGGAAGGCAGGAGGATGATAATTATGACAAAGCTAGTGCCAGTAGGTTTGGCTAATGGTGGCTAAGGCCAGTAGACTTTGTAGAGTTTGAGAGAGACACGGGCTCCAAAACAAGACAAATGCCAGCCAACTCCCTCAGGACAATACCTTTAAAGGTTCTGCTTATGATATCTCTTTTTAGGGCATCAGAACATCACAGCGGTCTCATAAGTACTTGTCTTGGGCTAGAGTATTGATGTGGAAAGTTATAAAGTAACACTGTTTTGAAAATAGTCTGACTGATAACACAAACTCAGCGATTCTCTACATCAAGCGACCTAAGCTATGAATTTTCAAGTTTCTTGTTTGCCTATGTCCTGGAGAATCCTAGGGCCAATCAGGACACCTGGGAAATACATAGACTTGTCCATTAACTCTTCTGAACAGATTGTTCATATGCACAGACAGTAAGCACTCAAGAAATGTCGATACATGGTTGGATGCATGCACTTTTAAAGCAATAATAACGTTATGAAAAATAATAATATGTGGAAAGGAGGAGATTACAGTGTAAAGAACAATTCAGTGGAAATTAGTAAGTTTCAATTTCTATTTTACTATTTCATCCCAAGATTTATACTTTGGGCATATTTTGACATAAACAATCTGGAATTTATTTTTCTTTACCTGAAAAAGAAAAATTTAGCTGCCTTTATTTAACTTATCATCAGATCCTGATGCTTAATATTCTTTTAATTCTAAGTTGCATGTTCAGGGCTGCATAGAACAGATTTAACCTCTCTTTCTTAGCTCAAGTTTTCAATTACTTCAAAAAGTGTGACAATCTATAGTCTTTATTATCTAAGACATAACAACACATGTTCCTAAAACAGATTTTTAAGGAGAAATATTTCAAGCCTCTTCATTGACCTTGGTTTTCCATTTTTTGGAATGTTTTGTTTTGACAAAGGTTCTTTTAAAATGCAAGTATTGGAAATAAATGCAAGACTTCTGGGAGATTCTGTATAGCACAGGCTAGAGTAGAACTACCATCACACCAGTTCTAGATAACATTTCTTCACTCCATGAGTACATTTTGAAGGGCTAACCTATTCCAGCACTGCTCTGGCTTGCCCAAAGACAAAGTATTTCTCTCTTGAACTTCTTGTTACTTTCTTGAGTAAGTCATTCGAATAATGATCCCCTAGACATGGAACAAATAAACCTGAGTAGAGAGATAGAGTGAGGCAAGGTGCAACAATATTATTGCACATAACTTCAGACAGTTGGGTGGAGCCATTTACATGAAGAATTGAGCGAAAAGCTAGATAAGCAAATGAGAATAGTAAGCTTAAATCTCTGGAGAAGAAAAGAGATTATTGTGTCTTGAACTAAAGAAAAGTCCATGGTTATAATACATAGAAAACACAGAGAAGATCAGGGGAGTGGTTGTACCATGCATGCATGAACTGGAGTGTTTTATAGACCAATTTATTTTATGGACTAATTTATCACGTTGAATTCTTCATTGTGTTAGTTCTATTGGTAAAAATACCAAAACATAAAGCTAGTGATGTCCCTCTGCAAGGAGCTGGAAATGGCCATGAGAAGACGCAGGATTCTAAGACATCCTCTAGAGCTGGGGATTTAGCTCAGCTGTTCTGCCACCTGCCTTGCAAGTACAAGGTCCCGAGTTCAATCCCCTGTACCCCCCCAAAAAAAGACATCCTCTAACATTACTGAGTTTCCTAAGTACAGTATAACCTATTTAAGAAGTGAATATGTCTTTTATGTTGCCATTCAAAAACATAGATAAAAATAGTGAAATATGGATTTAAAAATGGAAACAGCACTACCAAAAGAATTTTGCAGCTTGAATTTGAAATTGTTCAGTTTAAAAATCTAAAATACACTGGACTTTAAATACTAAATTTATTTATGTTACAAGGTTTTTACTAAAAAGTACCTTAAACATATGCATAAAAGCTCTATTAGGTATAGAAATCTCAAGGGACTCAATTTGGAAAAATCAAAATTAGTCTCTATCACTGTAATTGTTATGGTTGTAAAGTTAATTTAGCAGCTAAAATTAACCAATTTAGCAATGACAAAGATGATTTCTATATGGAAATATGGTATTAAAATAGATTGTCATATCCTCACAAAAATAGTGTGGCAGCATAAAATCTGCATTTAACTTTAGAAACTATCAGAACCAGCTGTACAGCTTTATCTAGGCTCTAGAACACAAAGAGTGAGTATATATTTTAAAGAAGAGCACTATATCAGTTCTCCAATGTTGCATTACAAACTGCCCTCAAACCTAGTGGCTTTAAACAACATCTGTTTACTTAAATCATAATTTCAAGGGGAAAGTTATTCAGGCCTGGGCCTGACTCAAATAATCAGCAAGATTTTTTCATACTTCTGCTATTGGCTGGGGGCTGTTTGGTTTTAGGGAGCCTCCTGTTACTGGAGGCAATAGCAATGACCATGATACATGACTTTATTTAGTCTGGTTTACACATTTTACAATATTTATACATTTACAGGTTTATACATTTTACAGGAAAGCAAAAGAGCAAATCCTAGTGGAACAGTATTTTTCAAGGCTTGGTTTGCATAATTTTTCCTATTCCCTCATTGGTCAAAGAAAGTCGCATAGCAAAACCCTAAAACAGTATTTGCGGACATATCAAAGGTCTTGAGTATAGAGAGAAAACAACAAACAGGGATCATACTGCAATAAGTACAATATAACTACATAAAGTAAAATAGAAATTAATAAAGACACCTTCATATTGAGAGCAAATGGTTCAGTTGATGGTTCTATTTATGGGTTCATCCTCATCCGTGTACCAGAAAAGTGAGCCAATTACCTGTTGATTCTAACTGTTGAGCTACTTTCCCCAGGTACTAGGGGTCATCATAAGTTATTCCTCTTATGCCCTGCCTAAATCTATAATGCACAAAATTCAGAAGCATAGTTATTGTAATTGCCATAAAAATGCAGTACCTAGGGGAAAATGGTGCTATGAAAAGGTAAAATATGTGCACTGCTTTGAAACAGACAGAAGCTGGAAGGACTTTAGAATGGCTAATTTTGTGCATTGCTTTGGTTTGGTCACCGGGTACTCGAACATTCGGCTAGACACTGGTTTTAATGTATCTGTGAGAAAGTTCCCAGATGAATTGAATAACCAAACTGGTAAACAAAGCAAAGCAGAATGTCCTGCAGAATGTGATGGTCCTCATCCAATCTGCTGAAGATCTGAATCAATTTCTTTTTCTTTCTTTTCTTTCTCTTTCTTTCCTTCCTTCCTTTCTTTCTCTCCTTCCTTCCTTCTCTCTCTCTTTTCTTCCCCCCTTCCTTCTTCTTCCTTCTCCCTCCCTTCCCTCTCTCTCTCTCTCTCTCTCTCTCTCTCTCTCTCTCGCTCTCTCCATACCATGGATAAAATTCAGGACCCTGCACCTGCAAGGCAGGTGGCAGAACCACTAAGCTAAATCCTGAGCTGGAACACTGGTCTCCTATTTTGGACTTAAATTGCACTTTCAGCTTTTCTTAAATCTCAAGCATTGTAGCTTTTGGACTAAGTTTGCATCCTTGATTCTTGTAAGTCTCCAGCATGCCAAGTGCAGATCTTGGGACTTTCAGCCTATTTCATCACATGAACCAATTCCTTATAATATATCAGGTACATATATTTCCTATTGTTTCTATATTTCTGGAGAACCATAACTAATATGAGCATTCATTATCTGTTAGCCAAAGATGAGAAACCTCAGAGTAAATTGATCAGAGGCTGAACAAAAGGCTGACCATGGTTAATGATAGAGTTTGGCAATGCTCTCATTTGTGATGGTTAAAGTAGTCAAGAGGACTATTGATCTAAGGGTCTGAAGATAAGACACAAATATATAGAACTGAAAGACATCTAAAATTTAAAACTATTTATAGGGGAAATAGCCTAAAGGAGCCTGAACTTATTAGGTTTAAAAACAACACTATATCCCCTTCATTTTCTCCAAATAAAAGAGTCTCAAATTAGGGAGATACCTCAACAAATATCCATTCCTCGTTCCTCTCAGGTAAACATTTCAGGGTCAAAATGAGCTCAAGAAAACAAACGCTTCAGTTAGAGCTGAGAAAGACTAGAAGTGGTGCCTCATAAACTTTTTCATAAAGATGAGAGCCTTCAAGGATGTTAATCACACCCCAGAGAAGCCTCCTCCAGTAGAGATACAGTTGAGATTCGGTGAATTTTAAAGATTGGAATCCTCATAGGAAGCTAAGGCAGAAAAGAGCTTATCTTAAAGAGACTCATGGTCATGGATTTTGTCAATTATAAATGCATATGCAAGAAACCCATAAAACATTTAAAGAAACTGGTCAGCTTTGATTGAAGAGTACAGTTAGTCCAAAATGAAAATATGCTACTGTGCTTGCCTGGAGCAGGATGGAAGCTTGAGTTGCCTCCTTATTTGAAATCATCTTTTATGGAAAAGAAATACTAAGTTTGAGGTCAATCACATAGCAAATAGCAGAACTCAAGAGTGTTAGAAAGTATTTTGGAGAAACACAAATAGTTCCTTGTCCAAGATCTTATGACAAGTGTCCAGATAGACTTTAGTCCCTCCTTTTTTGTGGGAGTCTCTATGGAGTTGTCCAGCATGATAAATGTACAGCCAAAAGATAACTTGTCTCTGTATTTGTGAGGTTTCTGAAAAGACCTATACTGAAATTACAGCCTCCCTTGTAACTGAAAAATTTAAATAATAAACTTCTGGAATTGTGATTGATAACAAAACACAATGAGACTTTAGAGGTCGTGGGGAAGAGAACTATTACATTTTTTACCCTGGAATACAAAGGAAAAGACACGTTTGTGGCCAGAGGGTGTACTGTGGTATTTCTAAAACAAAGATCCTGAATTATCTGAAATGATTCCTCACAAAAGGTGGAAACTACATTCTCTCCCTTTGCAACTGAGTAGGAATGTGAATAATCGCTTTGACCAATAGTGTACTGCCCAAGTGATGCTGGTTGAAGTTTGAGATTGGATCATAAAATTCATAATGCAGCTACTGATTTGGCTGTTGTCAAACTCACATTTAGAAACTCGAGTTCTATGCAAAAATATCTGACAATCACGCTATAAGGATACAAAACATGAAGATGTCCTTTGCAGCCTTTTTGTCTGGCAGCCCTAGTATTCTCATTATCTCGATCCAGGTGTCCAGTATCAGACTGATCTTTCAAATAATGCCACACCTGGAGTCCAGACCTGATGCCACAGCCACGCACATTTAAGCATCCCACTCTGTGCTGCTGAAGTTTCTGACCCATAGGATTTGTGGGAAGTGCAAGACAGTTGTTTTAACTCATTAAGTTTTGAGGCAACTCACAACCATGGCAACTGGGGGCATGCCATAGAGAAGATGTGTGTGATCATGGAGAGCACATAGAACAGTTCCATTTTATCCATAGGAGGCGATCAGTAATTAGTGAGATATGAGGAGGATGATTAGAAATATATAATAAAATTATTATTATTGCTGTTAATGCCAGAATGACAGAAAAGCTGAGGTTACCTTTAAGTATGTATATTTATCAAATTAATCAAAGAAATAATTTGTTAATGCTGTTTTCCAGGAATATACAAATGATAAATACAATGAGTGAAGGAAAAGTAATCGAACCAAAGTTAGTAACCAAACTAAGTAATAAAAGCTTACTCCTGGGCGGGGATTTAGCTCAGTGGTTCCGGCGCCTGCCTTGCAAGCTCAAGGACCGGAATTCGATCCCGGCACCACAAAAAAAAACAAAAACAAAAACAAAAAAACACCTTACTCCTCACTCAGTCACATTGAGGTCTACTAAGACAAGGACTTGTGCAATTTGAGGCACTAGTGGGAAATGGTCACTTCCTTTGTTGGCATTAAACTGAGGCAGCACAACTGTCCCCTTGATGTTATCTATAATTTGTTAACGAGTCCATACAAATAATCCCTGAGCTGTCTTATATTCTCCTATCTATCTGATTTAAATTCAGTTCAGTGGCTAGTAATATTTAAGCATTTCCACTCTCTTAAAGTCATTTCATTGATATTACACACACTGATATGGCCAGAGGTATCAAAAGAAAAAAAAATTCACAGAGCAATTCATGTAGAAATGAACCAGATGAATACCTAAAGGAAAGGCTGTATATTCCATGATACAATAAAGAAATAATTGTGCAGTTGAAAGCCACTTTAATTGTTGGCACAATATTCTTTCATTAAGAATTGTATTGTGGTTTAGGAAAATAAAAAATAAAACAAGTTTACCATTTTTGTAAGCTCTCCAATGTTCAAAAACTAATTGTATGCATATAAACTCTCCACAGATTTCTTAATTTAGTAACACTAATTATTTTAGTTTTCCAAGCATGGCCCATTCTTTACAAAACCTAAAGAATTGATAAAACAACAACAACAAAAAAAACCAACCAAGTAAATTATTTCCACAAAGATGAAGAAAAGACTTACCAATACAAGTGATATTTTAAAAATGAAAATTTAAAAGCCCATGAAATGTGGAAAAAATACTAATACAAATAAAGAACACTTGGTAATATGTGTGTGCAACTGAAGTATAAGCCTGTGTTTATCTCTACAAGTTCTTGACTCTAGAAAATTCTTCAGCAACTATGAAAATGAAGTCAAGTCAACAAAGAAAAGCCATAAGATTTCACTTATTTAAGTCATTCATAGTATTGACATGTAAAGGTCAGAGTGTTGACAAACTTCACCTAGCAGTTAGTCTTTTTATTATCATTATTTTTATCATCATCATAAAAGCTAAAATATAGAGATTCATGCAACTTGAAATACTCTTTATCATGATAGAGGCTGATTAATGAGTCATTTACGACAAGTGATAAAATACATTGATAAAAACATAGAAAACAGTGCTTTACCACTTTTGTTTATCAAACACTTCATGGTGTTTAGTTTACTTGAAGGAATCTTCTTGGCACTGTAGAAATATTAGTTCTTTTTAACTTTCGTGGTTTTATGATGTAGTTTTCACACCTGTTACTATTTTACTTTGGAGGAGATGGAGACACAACAAGTTACCTTGCTGAGGTCCCACAAATAGGAGGTGACAAAGCCCAGATTCAGTCTCTCTAGACACACTTAACCACCTCATTCTGTTATCAACCGATGCAGCAGGAGGGAAGATCCTCTTTAATTTTGAAGGTTAATATTTCTCTTAGGCCATTGGCTGTCCACAAACAGAACGCCCAGGTCAGATGGGAGCCATGACAGTCACAGGTGAATCTTTCATTGTGAAGTTGGCTGTGAGCAGAAATGGCTCTGCCAAAACAACTATAGTAGCTGTTTCATAGTTAATGGTCATGTAGAAAATATTTTTAGATTACAATAAAATGTATTGCTGGAATTTAAATTGTTAAAGTTTTGTAAAGTTTTCAATAATCTCAAACATATTTTCTAAGTTTTTAATTATTAATTTTGAGTAAAATTAGAAAGTAAAGCTGTATTTCAAAACTAAGTCTGTACAACTTTCAGCCACTGGGCTTTCACAGCAACACAGCACCGTAGTGATCTTATTTGGTCATGAACTTGTTTAGGTTTACAGTAAGAATAACAGCTCTATCCTGAGTTTGAGCAGATGTGCCTCACTTAACACACTGTTTTCTGTGTCTCTCAAGACCTTCATTTCATGTCCATTGTATGTGCAATGGTTTCCTGATGCCAACATTTTTCTCTTAAGAGATTCCTTTTTATTCACACTGACACCAAAAATACAAGTCCTAAGGAAGGCAACATGTTGCTTTGTATCAGAAAAATTGTTCATCTGTAGTGGCTAGGTGAAGAGAGCCCATTGGGACTATCTCCTTTGCTTTTGTTATTCAGATTTGCACTATTTGATGAATAGAATAATGGAGGTGAAAAATGAGTGGCTGACCCCCAGCACCCAGGACTATTCTCCTTTTCTTGGGTCTCCTTTTTACTCCCTGAACAGCAAAGTCTTATCACCAGTTCTACCATCTTGCCATGCCTTTTTCAATTATGTAAGAGCATTGCAGAGACAGGGGAAGGAACTAGCATAGAACAGACATCGTGTCTCATCCTCACCTGGAGGTTATAAAGGCTGCTGTCAGTGGCGTAGGACATTTCCTGGCATGAGCAGGAGGAAAGCAATACTTAGGCTGGGCTCCCTTTTTTCACCAAGCTCTCAAAGGATGGATTCTAAAACCATCTTGGCATCGTGAGTGTTCCCTGTGTGCTGTACCTGAGTTAAACGCTGATGAATCAGCAACTTCTCAAACTCCCAGTTAATAAAACATGCATAGCTACACCTGCTCCTCCCAGGCTGCAAGACACTTCCATGTAAGATCTTTTGTGCAGCAGTCTTTCAAACACAGTGACCACATGGAGTCTCATTGCATCAGCCATCAATTCACAGTGAAGTGTGCTAAGATTCTTCTGGGGGAGGAGTTCTAAACATCTACCTGCCTAATCAAGGCCACAGATTTTAAAATACAGACCAGGGTGTGTCAGCAATTATTGTTTGTTTTCATTTGATAGTTAATAAAATGTGTAATTCAGTCTTACTTACCAATGCAATTACCTACATCTGTTTTAAACAAGAAAAATTAGTGTGAATTATGCTAATTGCATTGCTGAAAGCAAATAATATGGAAATTTCCTGGTTTTCATTATATAAAGTATTTTAACACCACTAGCATACCCAGTGGAGTTCATTCTAAGCACATGGGACTCTAATACTCAATTTAGACTTAGGACAGTAGCTGGAAAGTGCTCTTCTGGAGAAATGAAAAAGAATTAGCCTTCCTATCCTCTGGTATTCCCCGGTACCATCAGACTCACACCTGCTAAAGATGTATTTCATTTGGTTAATACAGAGCATTAGCCTGTATGCTCTAGTTAAATGCGCTCTCGGCACAAGCTATTTATAAATGAATGTTTGTGATGACTTATCTAGATCCCAAATACTTCAAATCTCACTGCAGGAAACTATTATAACTGTATTTTGGCAAAATGTCACTTAATGTTCTTTATGTGTTAAATGACAAACACCCAATCATAAAAAAAAAGGCTTAAACAATAAAGGTCATACTTGAGTTACTTCATTGGAAAGTTGTTTGGTTTGGAACAAGGGATGATTTAATAAAAAGACTGATCCGCTAGTCCAACCAATACCATCCAGAAATGAGTATTTTTCTTTTTCCGTTTTGCTTATCTCTCAGTTAGCATCAAGGGCAAGTTTTCAGCATTAATATGACTTCTTTTCCAAAAAGCCTATTAATGAGGTTCAATATTGTCACTGATTCTGATATTTATATTTCCATTCCTGGATCAAGTACCATGACAGTCTATTGCAATATGCTGATTGCTTTAAGCCAATCAAGATCCTCCCACATCACATGGCTGATGAGGACAGTGGGCTGGTGCTCTGAACACTGAAGAAAGGCTGATGTGTAGCAGAAACACCGGATGTTCACTAGAGGTGAATTCTCACTGCTCAGTCCTATTCTGTGGGGGCCCAATGTGCCCTTGAAGACAAATGTACCCTCTGTGTCTCCAGGAGAGCACGTGACCATATGATTATGTTCAAGGGCTGAGGCTGAGCACTGAGAGCAGCTCTCATACTGGCCACTATTAAAGCTCACCTGACTGTTGTCTTCCGTAATCTTCAGAAAAAGTTGCTTTTCTTTCACTGCCATGAGCTTCGCGATTAGCAAGCGGGCATCAGGCAGATACCCCCACTCTAGCCTGTCCATTGGGTAATATGTTAGGAACTGCATTTGGAAAAACTAATCAGTGACAACAATAACCCTAGGAAATGATTTTCTGTTCATGATATTTATAGAACCAAGAAGCAGCTCTAGACTAGGTGATTAGGATCAGTTGTGTGTCGCTTGAGAAACCTTCAACGTGCGAGAAGACACCCACAAGTCTGTGATCACCCTTCCCCTCTATGAAACAGGCCTAAGTCGTCTTTGAGCAAGCTGACTCCTTAGGACAATATTCTTCCATCTTCTGATTAGCCAGTTCATCATAATAAATCATAAATCTGTACCATCACCTTGTTTCCTAATTGTCTTTTGTTGGGTGGGAGTGTGTGTGGTAACAGGAGTAATGGAGAAAGAAACAAAAGTTATTTTTTCAATAAGGTCTGTTTTAAATATACTTTTTTTCCTAAACAGAATGCTTGAGAGGGCTCTATATCATATGTACTGAATTTCAGTCCAGTATCCATCCAACTACAGTGGATCCTTGAGTTAAGACCAGCATGACATACAAACAACTTGGGTTATGACTGGAGTTTTAGTTTTAAGTTATGGCCAAAGTCTTGGGTTATGACCCAAATGCTAGCTTCTTATACTTCCAGATGGTCTCAGATACAGATTTAACCCTTAAAGAGTCCTGCAAGAAATATGACAACACCCTTGCCTGCATGCGGTTAATTGAGAAATCCTGGGCCAGTGTCTCTCTAAGGACACTGAGATCTGCCTGGATACAGCAGAGAGGCTTTGAAGGCTGTATGAGGAGCCTGAGCCTTCCATTGGCCAACTTGGGTTACACCTGTCCTCCAGAATGAATTGAGTTTGCAAGTCAAGGGTCCAGTGTAAACTATTTTGCCTATTATTTAATTTTACCATATTTTCTAAACTTTAATAAAGTGAATACTTTCTTTAAATTTTATATTTCATGTGACTTGTGAGCCCTGGACAAACATTGTAAAAACAATCTCAAGCTCTACCATCCAAAAGTTAGCATTTTGTGGAATTGTGCTCTGTCCCCAATTCAGCACTAGCTAAGTAAGTGAAATTTGCAAGCACTTTATTTTATAAAAGTTTAATAGAGAAATTGAAATAAATTTTTTTTTTTTGGTCCAGGGATTGAACTTGGGTCCTTGAGCTTGCAAGGCAGGCCACCGAACCACCCAGCTAAATCCCCGGGCCTGAAATAAAAATTTTAAAAGGAATTTCTGATTCTAGAATGCTTTGTTTAAAAAAAAAAAAACTGTGCTTAAGCAATGTGAAAAGGCTTAGAGCTTGCCAGGCTGGTGCAGCACCACTTGAGCTGCATCCCTGGCCCTAAGACTTACACACCTTAACTGTTAGAAATAAACAGGATATAGAATTTGCTACCAGAATGGTCTGAACCCTAAGGCTCTACACTGAGATGAAATGTTTTTGTACAGCACAGTCGTACTCCATTGTGTGTAAACACTGCATTTTCTTTATCCATTCTTCTGCTCATGGACATATAAACTGCTTCCGAGATTTAGCTGTCATGAACTGTGTTGATATAAACAAGGGAGTGCAAGTATCACCTGCACATGATGCAAGTAACATGATGTCTTTAACTCTTTTGGGAAGACACCTAAAAAGGGAATAGCTAGGTCAAATGGAATTTCTAGTTTTAACTTTTGAGGAATCTTCATACTGATTTACATGGTCATTATACTAGTTTACATTCCCACCAGCAGTGTAGAAGGGCTCCTTTTTCCCTGCAGCCTCACCTGCAATTTTTATTATTTAATTTCTACAAATTGCAATCATTTGTAGGGAAGCAGATGCACCTTGAGAGCAAACTGTTAGGTGAAATAAATCAGATACATAAGCTTAAGAGTTGCATGGTTTCCTTCAACTAGAACCCCAGATTATAAGAGCAAAATAAAAGATAATAGGAAGTAGGGAGTCAGATCTTTTTAAAATGAGAAGTGAATCAAGAGATAGAGGAAGGATGGAGGAAGGGGAGGGAAAAGGGATGAGATGGATTATGCCTTTGCTGGGTATCTTCCCAAAAGAATTAAAAGAAACACACCACAGTGGTATATGCTCACCCATGTTTATAGTGGCACAGTTTGCAATAGCTAAAAGTTAGAAAAAGCCCAATTGTCCATCAGTTGGAGACTGGTTAAAGAAGATGTGATTTTCTATAAAATGGAATACTACTCAGCCATAAAGAATGGGAAACTAGAGTCATTTATAGCTAAATGTATGCACACTGAGGCCATACTCTTAAGAGAAATAAATAGGACACACATGTAAACACTGAATCATTTCTCTGGTGTGAGAAACTAAAAGTATAAATAAGGTTCAAATTATATAATTGATAATGTGAAATAGGACGAAAATGGCTAAAGAAGTAGGGGAAGTAGAAAGGGTAGGGGAAAAGAAAGAAGGGAAAAATAGGAGAAAAGGAAAAATACGGAAACAGTCATTGTAAATCGGGAAGGGTGGAGGGGTAAAGGAAGGGCAGGGGAATGGGGAAACAATAAGAATCAACATACATTATATAAAGATACAAGATCCCAATGATGAATGTAACTGGACTGTATACCTAAAATGTACCAATAAACTTAAAGAAATTTTTTAGAGATGGATTATACAACAGATTCACATAAGGAATGTGAACACTATATACAGCAAACATACTTATTAAAAAGGAAATGTTCTTGTAGCACTTTTAATTAAAACAATAAATCTCTCTTCATTATGTGTTCAAGATGAAGACAGACATCAAAAGGTCTCATGTCTTATTGGAATCGTATGCATTGTTGCAGATTAGAAATGGGAAGAAAGCAGCTAAAGGTGTAGGGAAGGTGGGATGGGTAGGGGAAGAGTAAAAAGGGAAAAGAAAAGGATGTGAGAGAATGAAAAGATGGAAATAAAGTGTTTGTAGATGGGGAGGGGAGGAGGGGGTGAAGGGAGGGCAGAGGTAAGGGGAAAAAATGAGAACCAAGACCTGTCATGTAGAGGTACAAGATCCCAACAATGAATGTCACTGTACTGGATCCCTAAAATGTACCAATAAACTCAATTAAAGCTGAAAAAAATAAGTCACATGTTTATTTTTTCCGTTCACTGAAGTTCATCAAAGGATTTTTATGTAACATATCTGCAGCTATTTGGAGGAAAATAAAAATGGCCCCTGGGTATATTGGAGAAGGATATTCTAAAAAAAAAAAAAAAAAAAAAAAAGTAAAACAAACTTGGCAGACTTTTTGAAAAAAAAATGAAAAATTTGAAAATCAGAAATATCACAATATAATAAAAATGGTCAAAGAAAATACACCCTAAAGCAGATTTTTGTGCCCCACCACCACCCCGGCATTTCTCCTAAAGCTCATTTGCTATATGTGGCCAGCTTGAGAGTGAGGAAAGATTGGAAAGAAAGGCCTTTGGCCACCTTCCCCTTTGCTGTGAGCCCTGTCACCTCTCTTGGGGACTCCGTGTACTGGTGTAGACTGGGGCAGCTGTGATGCAGGGACAGCAGAAGCCTTAGCACAATCCCTTTTTCTCCACATTTGAAACATAGCGAATCTTACATTCACTGACAAGCCTCAGCAAGTTTTAAAGATGATGTCCTTGAGTTTCATGAAATACTAAATTTATTCAATTATACATACAGTACCCATAATTTCCAGATAGAGAGGAGGAATTTAAGGTATCCCTAGACAGCCAAATATTTGATTAATAAAATTTACCCCCTTTGTAAGAGACAGATTTTCTTTAGGCTCAAATCTCTAACATGAATTAATTACAGCTTAATAAGTGGTATTAACACAGCTGAAAAAGAAGGAAAGAATGGATTAATAGGAGGAAAGTGGCCCAATTAACAAAGTAGGCAAGTGAAACTGTCAGTCTCTAACCTCAACCAGAGAATAAGAAATCTAAAACTTCGGACCTCTTTGGAGTGCTTATTTCTTCCAAAGGGTTCCGAAGGCCATTGTTTTTCCAAGGTATAGGTGAACTACTCCCCAATCCAATCATTCCATTTCCCCCAGTGATTGTGCCATAATAAGGAGAGTCTTATTACTAATTTCTCCTCTCTGGGACTCTCACTCAAGTGGTTCATCACTAGATTTAGAGAGATTATCTTCAGGTATAACTTTTGAAATTTGACCAAATACATTCCACTAAATCTACAACTTTATTGAAATGGTGGGAGTCACTCTGGCTGTGCTAATGAAATCAAGTAGTATAAGACATTGTCCATTAACTACCAAAGCAATGTCTAGAGCTGGTGCCTCAAACAGAGAAACTACAGGGCCGGGAGTTTGGCTTAGTGGTTCCGCTCCCTTGCCTCAAAAGCACAAGGGCTGAGTTCTATTCCCCGGTACCAAAAAATAAATAAATAAATAAAAGGGAGAGAAACTACATCCACTCCATTACCCCATCAACTCCACAAATGCTCAACACTCTTTGTTTCTTTTTGTGTGTGTTTCCAGAGCTAAATACATATATAACTAGAACATGGAATGTAAAATACGGCAAGGGATATATTTATCATTACACCTGAAGTTAGAATGTTTTAAAATATTAATCTGTTAGTTGTTTATACTTAGGAATTATGGATTGCATGAATCATTAATGAATAAATTTTCTATCTTTTTTTATGTGCCCAAAAATGAACAAAAAACACCGGATAGCAAGTTAACCGATTCAAGAGTTTAATTTCTTGCCTAAGAGGAATTAATTGGATTCATATTTAAATTAGCAAATTCTTTATTTTGCATTTAGGTCATTTCCTCAGTGTACATATGGATTCCCTGAATAATCTTAAGGTTAGCAAAACACATTAAGGAAATGTTAAAGGAAGATGCTCTTCATTTGTTCAACCAAGAGACATCCATAGAAGGACAAGAGTTTTATTTTCCTTTGGAGGGAACTATCACCTGAAATTACAGAAGGCATTGTCTTGCTCTCTGATACACAGGATATATGTTGTTTAATGTATCCATCTTAAAAGACATTCACCATTCTTTCCCACTAGCTCAGCAAAGATGTGATTTAATGGCATATAGGATTTAATAATGTATTTCAAACACTCCTTTAAAGAACAACTTTAACTTCATTCTATAGGAAACCAAGAAGCATTTGAAATCTTAAAAGTGCTTCATCTTCTGACATTCAGAACTATATCTCCTTTTAAAATAATACGTATGCTGCAAGTTTCCTTTCATTTTCTCACAATTAACCTAATTTTCCTTTGAGAAGGCCCATTGACTCCCACTGTGCAATACTATTAACTGCTAGGTGAGGCAGGCACTTTCAGAGAGGAGTTCCTACACTTACTGAAGAAAAGCTGCTGCCCTTTCAGAGCCTGTTAACATGACGTCAAAGTTGTTTTCCTTTTTGGTTTCAGCTAAGGCTTCACTGGAGAAACTTAAAACAATCAGCCAACATCAAATCATTCTGAGTCACTTTTGATGACTAGGAAAGAACTTTGCTCCTAGTAACTTCCGTGCGGAGGAGTTTGGGTCCCACAATGATGACCTTGAACAGCACATACAGGGGAATGTGCCTGCCTCTACCCATGTTGAAGTCCCCTGGATAAACATACATGACTCCCTCAGTGAAAGCTCCTTGCTTTCTTTGGGAAGAACACTGCTTTGCAAATGAATTTCAGTGTTCTCCTTACCTACTCTAAGTAATAAACTTTTATCTCTTGTGTTTATTGGCCTTGCACTCAGAAAGAGGCAAACCCATTGTTCTGAGTCATAAAATTGTTTTTGTTTTTTTTTTACCCCGGAAAGAGGCAACTGTGAATATGTGAATACTTTAAAATGTTTGTAAGGATTTTTGAAGATGTCTAATAGAACCAGTATTGAATCAGATTGTGGCTATTTTTACATGAGGCAGAATAATGTTATTATTTCTTACACAGAGATTTTTTTTCAAAAATCATGTAAGCCACCCCAGTGTATCTGTTTTATGCCAAGCAGCAATAAGCAGCAGGAGATTTCTGATGAAGACCTAGAACTGAAACAATACTTTTATTTCTGATCCTTTCAGATTCTAAACAAAACTGCCCAATATCTTTACATGAATTTTTCTTCAATAAATCTTAAATTTACCCAAAGGTTTCTGTTATGAGTACACTGTTCAAAACTTTTTGTAAGTTTTGCTTTACTATTTCATAAGTATTTTTAAAATGGATCAGTATCCCCTTTTGCTCTTACCCCACACCAATGAACTTAGGAGCTAGCTCTTAGGTGTTCTAATAATCACATTACCAATCATAAGAAAAAAAAACACATTACAGAAATATTTCCAATTAATACTGAGCTGATAAGTTCCTTTACCAAATATAAGTTTCTTTACCAAATATTCTTCATTTTTAGAAACTCTTTGTGTGTGAATGGCAGGGAAATCACCAAAGTAAACGTTTCTCTTAATGCTAATTCATCAGAAAATTCTACTAAAGTTTTTCACAAATTCTAGACACCAGAACTTATTGCTCTTGGATGACATTTTAGAAAACAGTGCAAATAAGTAGAGAAACTCTGTGTGACTTTTGCCAACTACAAACATATTCAAGTTCATTATTGTTTCCTCTTAGGCACTACTTGACTACTTGTGACTACTTGACTCACAGGTCTTTTCTTTCTTTCTTTCTTTCTTTTTTTTATTTTTGCTGCCTCCTCTGTCCCTACTACCTATGCTTGAAAACAAAATTAACAGACCTGAAGGTGGAGAAAGTTTATTTCCTACACAACTCAACTAATGAGGACTGGACAATAGTTATACAAAAGATACAAGAGCATCACAGCTTCTGGCGTTCTGTCTAAAACTCCCCTTTATCAGGACACAGTAGAGCTTAGGAATTTGCACCAGTTTTCTTTACTTCACTTAATTCCATTCTTAAAAACCTTTGAAATAAATTTCCAGCATCTGCTCTTTGAAGCAGTTTAACTTACATGAATAGTCGCTAAATTTCACCCCAAAATGATGCCGACACATAATAAGTTATGTTTCCATTGTCTCAAAAAATTTTTCATGAAAAGTAAAATACAAACAGACATCGCACGAGGCACGCACACCCTTGCGCCACCAAGGAAAGGAGAGAAACTGATCCTGTGAGGAACTGATTCACCCCACGTGCGTGGAGTCACAGCCTCCTGATCCCTGACGTCTCTGCCGCTTTGTTAAGAAAGTTATTCTCAAACGCTACGGCTTCATGGGTAGTGAGCAGAATTAGTAGGCATCGGACTGTTCCACTGTGTGAAAATAGAGGACGGCAACAGGACACCCAGGTTGGACCCCATGAGCCGTGAAACTCAACAGTGAGTCTGTGGGCTGTTTAGAAAAAGAGGCAGAAGTTTGTATCTGTCAAATAGAAAGTGTCCTTATGAATTTCGTGCCTTTCTTCATTGAGAAAAGAGGTTACATTTCATACATCCCTGCTAGGAACAGATGCCCTCTTGCATCTCCTATCACACACTGGGAGCTGGAAGCCAGCTGCCCTTCAACCTCAGCTGCATCCTGCTGGGCAGAGCTACATTGCCTACCCTGGCTCAGTTTTGCTATTTTATCAAATCAATTCTCCTCTTACCTCGACTTCCTTGTTCTTCTCTTTGTTTCTGCCCATTGAACTTCTCCCATTGCTGGCAGTCTCCCGGGCTGGCATTACGGAAATCTGGTGGAGGGGCATATTGGCACAGCTGCAGGTTACCAGTCCCTGATTGGATGCCTGATCTCTTCACTCGCCCTGAGTAGCCCACCTGCACAATTGTTCATATCCTTGCTTTGCCAAGCTCAGGTCTAAATAAAAAGGGGAAAAATAGTGTTTGAGACGCTGTACAACAGAAGCCAGGGTCTTCTGGCCAAAATGTCAAGCACCCTGACAGGGGAGTTTAAAAGAAAATGCAACAGCAAGTAATACAGGGAATATTGCATTCTCAAAAGGACGATTTACTGCTAGTCATAACTGTACTGCTTTGTCACTGGAGCACTCCCTCTCCCCTAAGAGCATTATGGGAGACAATTCAATTTCTATGGTACCTAATAACTGTCATGGAAACCAAGGAAACCTAGGTCTCACAGGCCCTTATTAGCAACTGCTTCCTTTAATGGCACAGACTCCCACATTTGCAGCGGCTGCCACTTCTGCTTTTGTTTCTCCCCCGATTCCTCAGGAGTCCACTAAGCACCCAGAGACACTGCATCCTGCTGAGGAGGTAAATAAGCAGAAGGCTGAAAAGCTTATTGTCCTACTTGGAGCCAAATCTCTTCCTTGAAAAGCTTGGCTAGCTGACTGTGTCCTTCATGCTGTCTACACTAATCTGCTTAGGACAGGGTCTGCCTTGAAGTGGAGAGCATCAAATGAAGAGTGGGGCAGCTGAGTGGCTGCCAGTGTCTGTCCACCGCTTGTAAGGAGAGGAAACTGTGCCCTGCCTCTCTCTTACTCGGACATCAGCAATTGGAGTCGGAAGGAATCAGCCACTCGGAAGCAGTGATCTGCAACCAGTCTTTACTGTCCTCTCAATAGAGTTCTATACTTCGGACACAATAAATAATGAATCAGAATTTCTGTTCTTTAAATTAAAAACAAAACACTTCCAGTAAAGTGAATTCTTAAAATACATTACCTAGAAAAAAAAAATTACTTTTCCCCTGAGATTATTTCCTTTTTGTTAGAGCATAAAGTATTTTTTCTTTACAAAAAACAGAATTTCTTCTTCTTATTTTGGTTCATACATTTTATATTTTTCTGGCTATTGTAGAAAAATCTGATTTCCCAGTGTTTTTTCTGTTTGTTTACCCCAAAAGAAGCAAAATTCAGAAAATTGCTTATTTTTAAAAATATATTCTCAAGCACTATTTTATGAGATTTGTCCCTTACCATGAAGGATATCTTCGAAGTAGTCCCTAATCGCAATTCATCTCTAACTCTTTGTATTCCGCATAATAATGCCATTTCCAAAAAGTGTTACAATTGGTTCAGAATTCAAGACAGAGAAAAAAACGTTAAAAGGATAGTTACTTTCACTGACAACAAAGTAAAAAAAAAAAGTAGTCAGTGTAAAGATGGCCAAAATAAGCCATCATTAATTTAAGTATTTTCAATCAAATAAACATTAAAATGTTTTTTCAAGTGTTGTCCCATTATTGCTACTGTTAAATTAGTCATCTTGGCATGGTTCTCATCCCTACCATCCACTGAGCTCATCTCGGAAGATTTAATAATACATAGATGTCCTGGGACATCCTGGTAAAGATTCACATTCAGTTGGGCTGTATGGGAGCATAAGTGGACAGTTTTTAAAACATCTTGCACAAACTAATTTTGAGAATCACTACCGCCTATCATTGATATAAATAACATTAGCACAACATAAGCTTAGATAAAGTTTGTATAACAACAAATGTCTTGCTTTAGAGTACAAAAAATAAATTATTCAGGCAGCCCTTAACTTGGCTTTTGATCATCATCTGTCTTACCTTACACAGTATATTTATGACATAGAGAAGTTTGAAGAAAGGTACTAAATACCCACGTTCTACCAAAACTACCACATGCAAAGTAAGACTAACAATGCTTAAACGCCGCTGTACTTAAGGAATACATCTCTGATATGTACATGTAAAGGGGGCATTTCCTTACTTTAAAAATAATTATTAATCCCTTTATCTAGAAGGACTGTTTTCATTAAGAGAAGGTTGGAAATTAAAGTTTATAAATCTAATAATCATGACCAATACTAAGCTTTAAGTTACAAATCTCTTAGGAAAAGTAATACTACCAGTTTTTACATCCATGAAAAGTTCCATTAAAAGCCAAAGTGTTTTCTAGATTAATTTAGACTTTGGTGGTTTTGCCTAAAATATTAATTAAAGTTACAGAAAAGGAGATTTTTAGCTTGAATTAACTAAATGGCTGCCATAATCCTGTACCTCATTATGCATGTGAGGTTATCCTTTGTTTGCAATGAGATTTTTCAAAAATAAAAATTAAATTTTAAGTTAATTTGATTTATATGGTTGAGCTATTTCAATTAGCTTTCTCTGATCCCAAAATATAGACTACAAATTGAATTTCAGGAAAAGGATATTTGTTTATTAAAGTAGTTACACACTAAACAAAAGGAAGCTTGTTATGTTTTTAAGTAATGTGCTAGAAATAATAAAAATTAATAACTGAGATGTTTAATAAACATTATGCAATTTTGTATTAGCTATTCCTAATTGAGCTGCTACGATTTTCAGATTGTATCAGTGGGGAAAACATGCTTTTTAACACCATGTGTTCGAATACTTGGCTGCCTTGGAACAGGGGAAAACGCATTAACTAATGTCACTGACTTGCTTTCATCTAATACCTTTCCTCAAGCAGCTCCAAAAGTGCTCTGGCAACTCAAAGCAGGAAGTCTCTGGGGCGGCTCCTTATGTAACATCCAAAGCTAAGAAGACCGTGGGGGCATGCATTTCTCCTGCGGGACCACAGGCCATCTTGTGCAGTAATTAAGCCAGATGGTGAACAAGGAGCAGAGCACTCAGCAACCAGGCACCCACAGGCACTGGTCCTGCTACCAGAGGCAGGTGATTCAGAAAAGTCACACTGCACACACAAGCACTATGCATGATCCTGGTTTCTGAACCTTATTTTTGTGCAAGCTGTGGACTATAATTACTATTGAAAGTATCTCAGGATATTCATCCTCCAGCTAGATACTATTCCCTATGTATGTCTGAATAATATTTATTTTACCTCCACGTCCTCACTTCCAACTTTGGTTCTGGGAACAGCACTTCCATGCATGCCCCTGGCTCCTGACTGTCATTTATGGTTCATAACTCTAATACTAAGAACCCAGTCTTTTCTAACACCTTCTGATTTGGTGCTTTTTCTTTCTCTTAGTAGCTTGAGATTTACAAAGAAAACAAGAAAAGATGAAAGGAACTACAGTTTTAGGCAAAGACAAGAAAACTAGTAAACATTTGCTAATGTAGTCAATGGACAGACTGATAATTTGGTTCAATCAACAATTATTAAGCATCTTCAGTGTTTTCTGAACTATGCTGGGGTGAAGGGGCTGGGGGGGTCATTGTGAAATTATGCAATACCATCTCCATAGTCAAGGACTTTACTGTGTCATCAGAGGAAAGACATGGGTAAGTCAGTTCGAAAATAGTATAGCATATCATATTTCATTTATGTAAAATAATGCAGAATACTACATATAAATGCCAAAGAAGATTTGTACACCGAGAAATCACAACAGGCATTTAAGACAGTGTTAAGGAGGAATGAGGACTTGGTAGAGATAAGATGCCTCATCCCAAGGCATAGATATTTGCAAGAGATTGGCATGTGAGAGATAGGGACACTTTTTGTTTCTTTTTATTGTTTATTGGTACAATCTAGGTCTACAATACAGTTACATTCATTACTGGGATCCTGTACCTTCACATGACAGTTCTTGGTTCTCATTTTAGATAGGGACACATTTTAAAAAACATAGAAAATGTGTTTAAGATTGTCAGTTGGTTTAGGCCATATATATATGATCATTATGAAGTGACACTGATAGACACTTGGGAGCAGAAATGGAAGAAAGTTGGCTAAAAAAGTTGACAGAAAAAAAATATTGCAAAGCAATTGTCAAAATTATAACTGCATAAATACAACGAAGAAAAATAACACAGATAAGAATTTTAAGTAACCTGAAAATAGAAATAAGATATTGAGATGGTAAAAGCACCCATCATAACAAATCCATGGTGAAAAGAGCAAAACTGGATTGAGTGGGTTTTCAGTATTATCACACAGGGTATTGACGCTGCTGTCAGGTTACAGAGAAGAATACATGGGAAGCTATCACGGCACGGAGACTTTATGGCATCTAATAAAATGAAAGAAGAAAGCAGCTAGAGTTGAAAGGCTACTTTTACTAGGGCAAACACTGGAGCGTTTATTTATGTAGTTAGTGGTCAGGGAACAACCCAAACCAGCCTAACAACTTCAGTGGGAACAACGGGAGGGAAAGGTGATTAAAATTTCTGTTCTACACATGGAAGAAGGGGGGAGACAAAAGAGGAAGGGGAAAGTAAAAAAAAGGTTAGGAAGTGATATTTGCCTGTAGCAGCTCCCCACAATAAATGGAATTACTATGTACTGCAAACACGTATTAATAAAGAAAATTTTAAAGAAATCTACAAAGTAATGCAGTACTACAAAATGCTACTTTTCCTAGATTTTGTCTGATTTTTAGAATCTGATTTTTAGAATCTGATTTTTAGAACTTATATTTTGTGTGTGCAAGTAGCTTCTGTAATTAGAAGCACATCCTTTAAATGTAAGTATCTTGTCTCTGAAAAAATTTTAGATGCAATTGGATGATCAGTATTCAACACTGAAAGCAGGATGGTTGAACAGACGAACACTCAAGATCCTTGCCTCTATTCTCTAGAAAGTTCTGGTACTAATTTTAGCCATAACTATTTTCTGAGGTTGGAGCAGATTACAACATGGCCAAGCAATTCATTTTTAATCTTCTGAGGATTCGACAGGACTCTTCATAGTCACATAGAATGTGTTATAATTATAGCACACATTAAAATAGTTGTACTATTTGTATTCCTCATACTATATTCATAAAAAAGAATATCACTAGAAGCAGAGTCTCTCTACTAAACTCATGGGACTAATCTTTCTTCTTTGTAATTTGTTTAGAGAATAAAGTAATTCATTCAATTCTCAAAAATAGGGGCATATTGGAAACATTATCAAATATTAATTAGATATTAATAATTATCTTTGTGGAAATATTTAAAAATTAAATGCACCAAATTATGTTTTATTTAGTTTTCTTAACAAGATGAATGAAATTTATATCTTGTTAAAAAACAAGATTTTGGAAAACAGCTAAATTCAGTCTCTATGCACAAGAAGGGCTAAGTTTTGTTAAGGGTCTCTGTAGCTTTGCAAATACTGGCATTATTTTATACACTGGTATTGTTTTAGCTGAATAAAAGACAAAATGAAAAGACTTCCTAAGAACAAATTTCTCTTTGTTCACAAATCTCCAGATATGAGAAGCTGTCCTGCCACAGGATGGCTTGGCATTTCTGGGGGAACTGGAGTCATGGCAGAAGGTCTCCCAACACCAAAGTTTCACAACTTGTTTAACCTCATCCAAGAGGAATGGAAGTGTGTGTGTTTTATAAAGTGTTTCCTGTGTGGCTTAAGGCTAAGCAGAGGAGAATACGCCCCGACATTCCTAGTGAAACACATGCACACACACAAAGGACTTTATTTTAAAATTTAAATCTTGATGTTTAGAAATAAGCACCTGCATAAATATTCTTTATTTCTTTTCCCTTATAGAATTTTCTCTTGCTGGTCTTTAGTTTAAGTGGAAAATCGAGTAACAGAATCTTGTATTGGAAGGCAGATTCAAAAATACTCTTCTTGTACAGATCATTAACTAAATCAGTGCAGACAGGGTTTTGACATAATTGAAGACAAACAGTTGAGAGAAATGATACAGAACAACCTCTTGATAGAGAGACTCCTACTTAGGCTGGGGATTTAGCTCAGAGGTTCCACCACCTGCCTTGCAAGCACAAAGTCCTGAGTTTGATCCCTGGAACCAAAAACCAAAATAAACAAAAAAGAAAGACTCCTACTCTTTAACTAACCTAAGGAGTGTAAACCTTAAGTGTCTTTGAAATGAAAACCAACCATGTGATAAATATATTCATTTAAACTATTTATTTACTTCTACTAGGAAATGTTCTGGGAGGAATATATTTTATGATACAATCATGAATTATATGTACATCCTCTTTGGAAGCAGCATTTGACTTAGTTTAAAAAAAAATCTGAAATATCCAAATTTTATTAGTCAAGATACAGATACTAAGTTTGAGTAATTTTTTTTTTCTGTTGTTTTACTCTTTTGGCCCACTGATATGCAAAATATCAGCTTAAAATGTTTGCTATTTTTACTTTCAGAATAAGTGATATTTATAATAACTTTTTACTTTTTACTGTACAAAGTGTGATAGAAAATAGAGTGAATGTCTAAAATTTTTAAAAAAGTATTACAGTAAAGGACACTTTACTGTACTTTACTTGCCATTAATCTCCCCCTTACTTCAGACACACTTATGCCGTCGTTCTTGGCACTTTCTCTTTCTGAAATTCCTCTTTCATGAGTGTCTTTAGTTGTGGTTTTATGGTTCCTTCGATGTCCTGAATTGATTCAAAACATTTACCTTTCATAGTCAATTAGACTTAAAGGAAAGGGCAAAAATCACTTGATGCCAGATCTGGTGCATAAGGTCGAGGAAGACACACTGTGATATTTTCAGGGGCCTGCCTTTCCATGGGATGATCCTCTGCAGAGGATTCACTTATTTTTGATCACCCTTCATAGTGACGTTCATCAAGGACTTCTAGAACTGCTTCAGAAAGTGGCAAGAATAATGGGATAAATGTATGATTGAAAGGAAAGGGGGGTATTTTGAGGGAGACCAATGCCAACATATCTTTTAGTGTAATCATTTTTAAATTTAAACATTTTTTCATATATTTTCATCACCTCTTCTAAACAGTAGTCTGGAAAACACTTTAAGAAATGATGCATCAAAATTCAGAAAGTCAATCTATATAATCTTATATTATCTGGCAGATTTCAATGACAGAATTATAATCATACAATTATAGTTGTATTTTCTACGGGTGAATAAACTGTTATCTCTAAAGGTTCAAAACCATGAGCATATTCAGCAAATTTGATTAAAATAATTATTGAAGAAACCATGTATGGATGTAGCCAAAATGAAGATGTAATTGATTATAAAAATATTGCTTTTCATAACGTTTTAGAGATACACATTTCTGAATTTCTTCACCAAACCTATGCAAATTAAAAGTAATATCAAATTTTCCCACCAATTATTATAGATTACCTGTGATTCAGATCGATCATATGTACATACATGTATCTGTTTTATTTAACACAAAACTTTTCTTGGCCATGTGTAAAAGTTATCAGACTGCTTTAAAAATAGAAAATAGAATTCTAGAAGTGATATCATTTGACATGACCAACTTATAACTATGTTGTCACCTTTTAAAAATGGAAGTTATATTTATTCACTTTATTAAGTATACTAAAGATTATTTTGAAAGATGGAAAATAAACTGCATTCATTAACAAGTGACCTCTAATTTCCCAGTTTTTATAGCTGTAGTATTAGTATTGTTTATTCTATCTAAACTAGAATCTGAGAAAGAAGAAAGCATACCTCCAAGTCGAAAAGGAAAATCTTTTAACCACTTAGTTCAATAACTTCTGAGGTACCCTTTAATTTAGGGATCTGGCGCATTAGATTTTATGTTTACTTTTTGTGCAAAAACTTTTTCCTTGTGCAAAGATTATAACTTTATCAGACAATATATTTTAATAAAGTAGGGATTGCAGGCTGGGGATTTAGCTCAGAGGTTCGGTGGCCTGCCTTGCAAACACAAGGACCCAAGTTCAATCCCTGGTACAAAAAAAAAAAAGTAGGGATCAATATGAATATGCTGCTGTTGGTGACTTGCTATAAAGAAGAAAAAAACTAAACAGCAAAATACAGAGGATAATAGATGTTTGCTTTTATCAATGAACACAAATCATCAGCCTGTGGGAACAAGTGTAGAGAATATATTTGACTAATCATCAACTGCATTGCTTATAAATTACATATTCCTCATCTATAATTTGAAGTGGCTTGCTTAGGGCTGGGGATTTAGCTCAGTGGTGCCTTGCAAGCACAGGTTCCAAGTTCGATCCCCAGTACCAAAAATATAAAAAACAAAATAAATAAATAAAGTGGCTTGCTTAAAGACAAATACATACACACAGATTGTGCATGTAAAATATCTAAAATGAGACATAAGTAACAAAAGAGATTCTAAATATAGTTAACTTTGAAGTATGAAAGAATATTTTATTACTTAAGAATATTTTATAAAGATTCAATAAAAAGATGATAAGATGTAAAATGAATTTTAAAACAAAAAATACTTGAAAATGGGATATTGGGTATTCAAAAGTATTATTTCAAGTACACTCTAAAAAGAGTTAATGAAAAGATATAACAAAATTTTATTGTACTATTTTATAATATGCTTTATACCCACAATTATGCCTCCAAAATTGAATGTATGTATTAGACCATTATGATAATCTTACTAGTATTACCCTTATTTTGAAAATAGTAAGAATCATGTAGATCTTTTAATTCTGTAAGGCAGTGAGGTATTTTCATTTTTTATATAAATGGCAATAATTAATAACAAAGGAATACTATATTAATACTTTGAATGAATAAATGAGACAATGACTACCAAGCAAATTAACATATGCGTAACTTTGCTCCCCAGGAAGGACACTCATTGTTATAAATATAGTCAACATATTTAAAATATATCTCTTGAATTTATGTCTCCCAACTAAACTCCCTCCTTTGACTATCATTTCTCCAACATCCTCGCACCCTCCCATAACCATCATTGAACTCTACTGTGAGATCGACTTCCTCCAATTTCACATGTGAGTGAGGTCATGTAGTCTTTGTCTTTCTGCACCTGGTTTATTTCACTTAATGTCTTACAGGTCTATCTATGTTGTCACAAATGACAAAATTCCCTTCTTTTTAAAAAAGCTATATAAGATTACATTGTGTACAAATTCTACATTTTCTTTATCCGTTCATCGATTGATGAACATTTCTTTTGATTTTATATCTTTCCTTTTGCAATATCACAATGAACCCAGAAGGGCAGACAACTCTTCAACATACTGATTTCGTTTTCTTGTATTGATTTCATTTTAATTTTGGTTACTGGATCATTGGTAGTTCTAGCTTTGATTTTTGTGAGGAACATCCATATTATTTTCATAGTGGCTGTACAAATTTACATTTCCATTTTGTTTACCATTATTCTCTTTTATCTCCATCCTCTGCAACATTTAATTTTCCACAATCTATATGTGTTTTTAAATGATGTATTGTTATGTGATAAATATATATTATTTTGTTAAATAAAAACAGAAAAATGAGATGATGTTTATAAATATCTTTGAACATGACCTGTAATAGTATAAAAGTAATAGATATATATAAAATTATATTTTATATAATTTTAAAGAAAACTACCTAATAAGATACTTGCCATTATATGGAGAATATTCTCAATATGATGAAACAATAAAAACAAAAATTTCTTTTTAGAATTTTTAAGTTGCCTTAAGATATTTCTTCATTAGTAAAAGAGACTGCAGTTACCCAAAGATCATTTTTCTTAAAGTAGTGACAATTAGAAAATGAATAAGGCATGAAAATAATGATGAACATTAAGGTCATATTAAAATATCTTACAAAGCTCTAAACTTCAAAATAGAGAGCTTAATTCATATGCAATAATACCATACAATATTATACTTTGTCTTTTAAGAAAGAGGCCAATATAAAATTTTCCTTTAAATCATTTTCAAATAAAATCAGCATGCTTCTGTGAGAAAAAAATAGTCATGGAAGCTTTTTAGGTAGCAGATAGAGACAAAGGATTAGAGAGGGAATAAGAAAGAATGTCAATGAAAGTCTCATGTATAAAATACTGCAATATATGATATATACACAAAATGGGATTGAAGGTAGGTAGTGATTGATTAAACATGAATATTTAAACACTATAAGCCCCTATAAAATTGATACCACCAGGGGCTGAAGGGAGGGCTGGGGAATGGGGAAAAATAAAAAACAAAATTAGTCTTATAAAGCTACAAGATCCCAATGATGACTATAACTGTATTGTATACCTAAAATGTACCAATAAACTTAATAAAGATTAAAAAAAGAGAAATGGCACCAATACACCAAAGATAACAGTAAATATTAATGCTAAAAATACTAATCCATAATAAGACAGAGATAAGAGGGAATGAAGAATAAAACAGGACAAAGAAACTATAGCAGTGTGACACATTTTAAGCCAAATTATTGCTGCTTACATTAAATTTAAATGGTCTCAGCGTTACTCATTGGCCACCTTAGTTCTATCATCTTTCATTTCCTTTTGACGAAATCATTTTGAGGATACCATCTATTTCCTGTCGTGGCCCTGACTAGTGCAACAACTGGTATCATGAGTGGGATTCTTGGATTAGTTTGTTTTAATATATATGATCAGATGGATGACCTCACTGATAAAAGATACTGTCCTTTTTGATAAGATGGCATCACAGTTTTCAATTTTGCACTAGAATGATGTGAATTTAATTTCTGATTGAGGAAAAAAATATTGAGTTATCAATGATCTTTGGCATTTAGTGAATATGGTAAAAATGGAGGTAAAAAAGCTATGGAATGAGGTAAGACTACTTCTGACTATTCTGGAGAGTTTCCAGAAGGATAACTATATGCCTAAAATATGGAATATTCAACTCAACACACAGGAGGAGATCCATAAATTTTTACTGACAGTCTCACTGCCTTATTTGAGGTAGCTTTAAAACAAACACGGCTATAGACCAAATCTGTGGCCTAATTGTGAAGACTATGGAGTTTTGTGTTTGTTTTTGAAGCAGGATCTTTCTATGTAGTTTCAACTGGCCTGAACTCGCTATGTAGTTTAGACTGGCCTCAAACTCAGGGAGATCCTTCTGGCTCAGCCTCTTCCCAAATGCTGTGTTTACAGGCATGCACCACCATGTCCAGCTGTTGCAGAGTTTGTTGAGTATGAGTCATAGCTGTTCAACTTGGCAAATAACTAAGGACAGAAAGTTTTGCAGGAAGGAGTAGGACATTACGTTAAGACTAAGACAGACAGCTAAAAATCTGTATCCAAAAGCCCACTAAATTCAATGTCAATGAAAGCAGCTGCTCCTATTTGTCTCAGAGAACCAACCTTCTTCAAAAAGAAATGTAGCAGGGCTGGGGATTTAGCTCAGTGGTGCTGCCACCTGCCTGGCAAGAGCAAGGACTGCAGTTCCATCCCTGGCACCAAAATAAATAAACAAACAAATAAATAAATAAATGAGAAATGTGTCAATTACTTTAGGCTATTGTGGTCAAAATAGTATGCTGCCCTTTCTAGGGATCTACCTTTACCATCCATTTACCATCCAGAATTAGATCTGAGTGTTGTTAACAACAGAGAAAAAACACAAACTTCCTTTTCAAAATGAGAAACCATGATCAATGAGGTTGTCGCAGGTCTTTGCCAATTTCATTCAGCAAGAATGGCAGGAGAGGGTTGGGAAATGGTGTAAGGATGCTGTACTGAGGAAGAGGAATTAAGACACTAAACTAGACAAAAGCTACCAGTATAGGAAAGCTCACCAAGAATTCCCAATAAAATATGAGGTAAAGCACTTATGTATGGTAGGAATAAATCTGAATCGAGGTACTGATGGGCTTTGCCAACCCCGTAGGTCTCGTCCTAGACCTAAGCCAGTTTACAGATCTGCAACACATTAATTGAGAAATCTGTTACTTTTAAAAACTGTAAGATAACAACAAGCACACAGTAAATCTTCCCCCATCTTCTCTAGAGGGAGTTTGGCCACTTATTAGGAGGGATGACTTCTGGAAAAATACTGGAATGCCTTGACCTTCTGTACAGCCTATGACTCACATAACTTATGACTGAATTCACATATTACCTTGCAAAGATTCTATATATGGTTACTGTAGCTATGACTTTGTATTTCTTCAGTGATGGGAATTCAGAGGGAAAGGCAGAAATAGAAGCCCAGAGGCAAAGAGAGTGACATTGGAGGGGCGCTCCCTCCTGTTCGCTTGCTGTCCTTATTTTATTTTGCACCCTGAGAAGATGAATCATATGGACTGTATAGCCTAGACCTTCACCTTCTTCATTCCAGCAGAGAAACAAAGGCAGATAGTTGAGGCCAGTGTTAGTAATAGACAATTTATTTCCTGTGGTTTTCCTAGTGGCTACTGCTCTCGCTCTTTTTGGGTTGTGTGATATGCAAGGAAGCATGAAGAAATAGCTTTGTAGAGCAGTTAAGATTTATACAACAGGCTCTTTTTAGTGATTAGGATAATACACTTATCACACCTAAGCCTGTGTGGCATAGATAATAATTGCAACATAAATTTTCAGCTTGAATAGATCAGTGTGTATTTTGGGGGAAATTTACACTGCAAAAGTGAGACCAGAGCAGTAAGTTTAAAGGATTTCAAAGAGGGTAGAAATGGATGGAAGACTAGGATGTAATAAGAAAACTTGGAAAATATGAAGGAGGTATGCTGTATAATACCAAATCCACAGACATGTGCATGCATAAAACCAAACTCAGGCGTGTGTCTAGTTGTTATAAATTAGAGTAAGAACAAGACAGTTTGCATTTAGTAACTACCATTAAGATTGTCACTAATTTTCACTCAAAATATGAAGTGGTGGAATGTGTAATATGACTGCTAGATGATAGCTGTGCTATTTGAACTTTTTTTTAACTTTTATTAATTTTATTGGTACATTTAATGCATACAATATAATGACATTCATTGTTGGAAATTTGTACTTTTACATAATCAGTCTTGGTTCTTATGTTTTCCCCATTCCCTTCCCCTCCCTTTAACTCCTTCCTCCCTCCTAATCTACAAAGCCTTTACTTCCATTATGTTTCATTTTTTCATATCAATTTCTTTCCTTTCCACTACCCCTCCTGTTTCCCCTTCCCCTTTGTCCCTTTTCTTCCTATTTTGCATTATCTATTAAACCTTTTAGTATTTATTTACACTTTCAGTTTCTCACACTAGAGAAACTATTTGGTATTTACACGTGTCCTATTTAGATTTTTATAGCAAATATCACAAGCAACAAAAGTTTCATTTAAAAATGCAGCACCTCCTTAAAATTTTACTTTAAAAAGCATTGTGTGTTTGTGCATGTAGTATTTCTTTACTTCTTAAAGGACTCTGTTGGCCATTATCATCTCAGTTTTAAAGAAGATATAAAAATGCAAAGGGGTGAAATAATTGCCAAAAGGTTACTCAGATGACAGACAACAGAGCCGGACTTTACCCATAGTTCTCTTGGTCCCAAATCCAGAGAATTTAACAAAAAGTGTGTTATGTATTCATTTCCACAATTGTATCATTAAATACAAATAACCAAATTATTGAAGTATCAGAGAGTAAATACCATTACTTTTGCACACTTTCATGTTTTTATTTAATTGTATTTTTGACCAATAAGAATTCATGTCTATAAATGTTTAAATAAAATATTACTTGAAAATATAACATTCTTATGTCTGATCAAAGCATTTTCAGTTTTTTAATAGTTAAATACATTTAAAAGCTTAACTAGGATCTTCTAAATATACTCATTAACATATAATGGATATTAATAGAGTAATACTGATATTACACTATGTTCATAATAAATAAATGATTCAGCAACAAACTGACAACTCTAACGTAAATCCATAGTTTCTCTGTTAATTAGTTCTCTCTTGTTTTGTGAATAAAATGTAAACAGTTCTCCATAGGTTTAGAATAATAACAATAATCTTCATTAAGCATGTTACTTGAACTATCTCAGGAAATCGACAACTTCTTGTAACTTTTAGGGAAGCAAAATATTTGTGTAACCTATTGCAAGGCTAGAAATATTACAAAAGATCACAAAGTTTATATCCTTCTAAAGAAACCCCCAGATATGCAAAGGAAATAGGCAAAAAATAGAATCACTGACTGACAATGTATATAAAATATTTTTGGTGGGCACTGAAATCCAATGTTGTGGACTTCCTGTAATTTTCAAGAAAGCTTTAAAGAGATTAAAAAAAAAAGTAGATGTAGTTGTTTTTTCATTAACAAATGAAAAGATGTTAAAGTGGGTTGGTAAAATACTGTATGAATTTTAATTTGAATTAATGATAATGAAGTTCTCAGAGTTAGATTATTTGCCTCATCCACAGACAATGCCCTTTGATTATGGTTTCCAAACAGTTTGACAAATACGATAGTTTGTTGACATTTTTCCTATATTATACTTGGTGGGATTGAAATACTGAAGCAAGCTGCTATAAAGATTTGTGTTTCATGATATAAACAGATAAAGTTAACTATCATTACTGTATTTGGAAGCTGAAAATTAAACTATAAAACTGTTCTCTAGATATTTAAATGCTGTCTGAAAATGCATAGAATATAAATAAGTGGAATGCATAATTGATATTAAACTTATTAATATAAATCCAAGGTCTGCAAGAATTAAAATGTATGCAATCTGTTTTTTATATTTTCAATTGTTTAAAAACTGAGCATACACAAGATCATTTTCAAGAACTGATACAATTCCAGACAATTCATGAAATGAGGTAGATAAATAACAAGAAAATAGATGAAAATATTCTAAGCCTTAGTGATCAGACAACATGAAATAAAAGTAAGACTAAAGTTTAAAAGTCTATTGGAAAGAATATGGAAAACAAAAAACATTCACTAACTGCTACAGAAAAGGAACTTTTAGGAGGCAACTGGTATTTTCTAACAGTGAACATATATATATATGTGTGTGTGTGTATTTATATAAGTATGTACACATGTATATATGTGTATATATATATATATGTATATATGTAGCACATTTCAATAACTTTACCTCTTGTAAAACATGACATATCAAACTAGTGTTAACAGTGGAACTGACTACATAATTAGACTTTGGATAGATTTAAACATAGAAACCACAGGATTTCATAATTCATTACATGTAGAGGAAAGATGTGCAAAATGTAACTGTAATGTTCTAGGCTTGAGCGACTGGATGATTGATGTGCTCACTATTCACATTCCAGGCTGAGTGGGGAACACACACTGAATCTGAGATGCTCATTAGAAATTCAAGCAGAGATGATCAGTAAGCTACTGGATACGCAAGACTGAAATTCAGAAGAGACCTGAGCCAGACAATGAAATTTGGAACTCTTGGTATACAGGTGATATTTAAAAATTACGCCACTACCTTAGGTCACCAAAGAAGCAAATGCAATCAGAGACAAAGAGTAATGGAAACCAATGCTTGATTACAACTATATCTAATGTTACAAGGTGCGAATATATTACAAAAATGAAAAAAGTAAATTGATGAGCAATATGTCTGAGTCACTTTCCAACTACTATTTTTGGAGCCATTTCCCATACCCATACATTTTCTTCAGTCTTGTTACAGCTCTTTGACTAATTAAGTTCTTCTATCTCACTATTCATTCTCCAGTCTTTCTCTCTCCGTACCTGCCTCTCCAGAAATGCCCTGACTTTTCCGTCCAAGTTACTCTCAAAATCTCATAAATTCTCTTACTTTTTCACAGATCTTATTTCCCTGTCCTTAAGTAGAGCCTCATCATTTTCCATTGAGGAGAAAATGTCAGTGAAAGTTGTGTGTTTTCACACAGTTCCCCAATGTATGTAATGAAAAATCAAGTGAAATAATATAAAAATGGACCAGATATTTTATTCAGAAAAGCACACACAAGATACATTCCTTTCATGACATGCAGTACTTGAGAATCATAGTATTATTATTCTGTCCGAGAGAATATAGTCATGTAGAATGGAACAAATAGAATCACATTCTTAATATACAATTAAATTAGAAAAAAACCTTGAAGGTAAACACTGTGTAAGAAGCAGTGCCTCTTTCAGTTCTCGTTCTTTGGATTTGTCTTTGGAACAATTGGCTGCCTTCTTTTGTGTGACCTGGGAAGCACAGGGCAAGCAGGCCAGAGGAAGCAGAGTGAGCAGTGTGTGTTTACTTATGAAAGTCTGCATCCTGAAGTAGGTATACACATAGAAGACAGAAGACTTTTCATCAACATAAAGGGACCTTTTCTTTTCCCAGTCTGTGCTCACTAAGACAATATTAGTTAAGTTCCCAACAGGAAAAGATAGAACATTCAGAATTTAACCGAAGATAGTTTATTAAAGGGACTATTTATAAAAGTATGGACAGCAGGTACTGGAACTACAAGAGATGGCGATAACCTGCCTATATCTGTTATTTTGCTCTCTCTATTCTCTGGATATTGGGTGTCACTGTTGAGTCTAGTTACAAGGCTCAAGGGAGGAGAGTTGGGAAGAGAGAGTGCGGTAAGGGCAGCCTCTCAGGGTTTCATATTTAAGGTATGAGCCCTGTCTCTGGCTTCTGTGACCTTAATACTTTCGTATCTGATTTTCCTACATCGCTATTCTGGATACACCTTGTTTGAGCCCCCTATTAAATGTCTGAATCACCTTGGTTTGGCCTTCTGCCCTCCTCATCTTTCCTTTCCCATCCTCCTCACCCATGATCCAAAAGGCAAGCTTTTCAAACACAAACCAACCATTCCATATCCACTCTCCAACCACCTCATTTATGGGGACCTCAATACTTCAGGCCATTATTCGTCTGCCCCAATCTTTCTATGACCAGAAATCAGACAACTAGCGAGGGTCTCTGCGCTCCAGATCCTTCATAACTTATGCCAGGAAATCCTCAACTGACCCATGTCTCTTTGAATGCTCCTTCCTGTAGAAACTGTAGAAAAGGTTTCTGATTGCAGATTCCCCTCTCTCACATTTGTATGATCAACCCCAGTGCTTCCCTAAGTGACTCCTAATGCATGTGGTGAGAAGTCCCCCTGCTCCTGAGTAATGAACTAAATTTTTACCAGAAAGTCTCACAATCTTTTAACTTCACTATACCTCACAATTTTTATAATATATTTTAAGAATTTGACCAAAATAAATCATAGACTTAAAGGTAAATTCTAAGACTATGGAATTTTAGAAAAAAAATCTGAGAAAATTGCCAGCATTAAGGGCTATGCACAGAGTTGTTAATTCAACACTCAGATTAAAATTCATAAGGGTAAACACTGATTAATTAAATGTTATTTAAAATATTTTCCCTAAAGACTGTTAAGATGGAAAAAAAAGCTATATAAAAGAAGTAAATATTTGCAAACCAAATATCTGAAAAAGACTCGTATGTGAACTATGTGAAAATTTGTTGAAACTCAATTTTTATTTTGTAATTTTGTTATATATAATAGGAAGTAGATAGATCTTTCTTAAAGGGGAAGAGGATAAGAAAATGAAGGAAGGGGTGAGAATGGGAGGGAAAGAGGATGAAAAATGAATTAAAATGTATGATGTATTTGTACCAATCCCCATGAGGGATGTGATCATTGTGTACTGTAAACACGTACTACTAAAAGGTAAAAATGATTCACACCAGGGAAACTACTCGGAAAATAAATAAATAAAAGGTAAAAACTTAAAAAAAGAAAAAAAGAAACTCAAATAGTAAAAAACAATATAATGAGGCAATGGGAAAGAAATATGTATAACACAGAGAATGCATGGATGGCATGTAATCACATGAAAAGATGTTGAACATGTTTAAGCATTAGAGAAATGGACATTAAAAACAGAAGATACAGTTGCATTTCAGTCCACAATGGGCCACACTTATAACAATGGTCTGTAAGGTTAGATCACCTCATGATGTAGCTGTTTTACTTCATGTAAAAACTCTTGAGGGTGTTCATCCAGTCACAAAACCATCTAGTGGCATATTTCTCAGAACTTTTCACTGCCCTGAGTGACTTGTGATTTAATTTCTGTGGGAACTCCTCTCTTGAGTTGTAACAGAACTCCTTAAGTGGATGATGTGCTTCATGACTTCTTTCCCAAGTGTGCAGCAGAAGAATGGGGATAAAAAGAGACACTTTACAATGAAGGAAATTTGCAAACCCTACCTCCAGCCAAAGGATCAAAGTCAACCCCAATAGTTATCATTTACCTTGATAGTATGTACACTTCATAGGAGATGATAAAAGCAGGTAACCTGTCACAACTTGAATTACTCTCTAAAGGATTATGCCAGCTGAAATAAAGTCAATCCAAGAAGGTTATGTCTTATATGACTCATTAGTTCCTTTCCTTAAAAGGAAATAATTGTAGAAATGAAGAAAAATTAATTAATGTTTAGATTTAAGGAAGAAGTGGGACTTGGAATGAAATGAGTGCAGCAATAAGTAGAGAGCTCAGAAGATGACTGAAGAAATGCATGTGAATTTATGATTTCCTCAAAATTTGAAACTTAATGAGGGGTGTAAAATGTGGGAACAGTGCAAAATGTTGTACAAAAGCAGTGCCTGAATAAGGCTGTAGCAGTGCAAGCAATGAATCTGTTTAACAACAAATGCAGTGTCATGTTACCATAAAATCCTCAAAAGGAGGCAAAAGCAAGTGTTTTGGATGGGTTCCTTGTTAAAGTTGCATGAAAAGCAAAGGATTCCACTGAGCCAATAGATAGCAGTGAAAGTCATCCCACACAATAACCCTCCTCTCTCTTGTCTCCCTCACACTAGCTACAGAGGTTTTCTGAGGTTGGTGCAGGTTAATTTGTTTATTTTTCTTTATATTTTGTATTTTCTTTATTATTTTATAATAAATCACAGTTTGTAATCACTTTTACATGAATATTTTTGGGCTGTGGGATAAATCATTTGAATTTGCATTATTTGTGGGGAGATTCACTTTGATATACAAGTGCTTTGGATTACAAGCATGCTTCTGGAATAAAGTATGCTTGCAAACCAAGATGTTGTGGTTGATATATATTCATATATTCATATAATACATATTCATTTATATAAATAAAATAAAAATTTAAACTAATGGGCAATTTTATTATAATTTGTTTAAGTGCTGTACAGACAGGTGATGTATATACTATGAATGGCCCTTTTGGTTCTTCTGAGACTTTCTTCTAATGTTGTAGCCTCTTCTCTCTTTACCATGAAATCAGGTAGGAGAAGTGATGAACAGAGCATAGCCCATCCTTTGGGAAATCTCAGGGTATGCTGACCATCTTTGGCAAACTCCCATCTTTTCTCTACATCTTTTTTAATATCCTACAGTTTCTACTTCATCCTATGTTTAGGCAACTGATTGCTGATTTTCAAGTGGTATATTTCCCAATCACATGTTGTTATCATATTTCATTATAATTTGAGATTATTAAACCTTACATATATTGCCAAATTTATTGTCTCTAGTTATACAGTTTGAATGACAACATCAATGATTTGTATAACTGAAGATGAATAAACAATTACAAAACAAAAAAATCTGATACCAGGAGGCGATGAAGTAGTCAGATAAATACTTAAGGAAAATGTGTATTTGCAAGTGTGTAATCAATGAAAACCTACAATAAGGAATTTGAACTTGAAGAACAGATATATAAATTCAGATGTATGTATTAGATTAAGGAGTAAAATAACCAACTCATCTCTAGTTATTAAATGGGGAGAGGAAAAAGATCTTTGTATTTTTGTTTCACAATTTTAATTGGTGATGTTTCTAACTTAGTATTTGAAGATATTTCAAAAATTAACAATAGGAGCCACAGGCTGTGGCAATCTTTTCTCATTGTAGCAACATGTATTGATAATCACTTGCAGGAAAAAAGTGGGTTGAAATCGCATTTGCCATGTAGCAGTAAAAACCTATGCAACAAAATTAGGAGATGAGAGTGTCTTTTATCTAAGAAGTCCTTTTTATGTTCTGTTAACACCAAAACCTTTTAGGTTATGTAACCATAGTTATAAAAGTATGTCTCACCCTTCCCAGTTCCCAGGGTCAATGACACCCATTTGCTGGAAGTGGCATTATCAGAAAGACCTGTGAAAGGAAGACACTGAAGTATGAATTTTAATCTGCTATTCATTGTAGCTCAAGTTAAACTTCTCCTTAAAATAGTGTTTCTCTTCACATCCACAAATCACATACATGTTTTTGTAAAACTAGGAGAGATATGTTCATTTCCAGTTGTAGTACAATGTCACTTAATAGTAGAGTTTCAAGAAATATTAAATGAGTATTTCAAGAATTCTTGATACCTGGTTTGAGAAAATGAAGTGGTCTTTATCTAGAAGGATTTATCTATGAATAGATAGATCTGTTCCACCTTATGACACTTAATACTTTCAGAAACAACCAAACAAAACAGAATAGGAATAAACACACTCATATTAGATAAAATAAAGTCACCGCATGAAGTGTTATTCATATTTAATACGTATTAAATATAATATGATAAAATATATACATGCACAATAATAGATGTAAAATATTTGAAAAATGTATTTAAATATTCAAAAAAGTTAAAGCTGATTTTGAATTTTGGTTTTTAAATTTTAGTTTTCTGAATTGGGATGAATGTGTGTTTAATGGTTGGCAAGAAGATTCTTGGAAGATGTGTACTGAATGTATTTTGAACATCAATGTAGGTTTGATTTTTTGCACTAGTTAGGCATATGATAGTGTTTTCTGAATTTCCTTTTTAACACTCAAAATATGGTTGTGTTCAACACCAATAAAAAAGTTTGTTCCATATTTTTCTCTCAGATTTAAAGGTGTGATTTTTTTGTGACTGGAGAGCTTCTACAATAGAAAATAAATTTAGGATAGAAGATTGGCCATTTTCTAAGTTTAAGATTAGAAAATATAATCTGAAACTCTGAATGCTTTAATCCAATAAAAAGTTATGTTGAGGCTACCAAACCAGAATTGTATGTGTATTTAAGCAAAATATGCATTAATTATTACTTTTTTCATAGTATGAAATTTTATTACTTCTCAGATAATAAACTGAATTTGAACTCTCATGTGAAATTATAGTGACAATTTTAATGGCACCATCATATAATAAAACCATTATCACATATTACATTATAGAACTAACCAAGCCATCTAGCTGTAGCTTTCTGTATGTGGCAAGTATACCTAGATATTTGTCACACAAGTAAAATGCAAGTTTGCAAGGCCTTATCTATCTGTGTAAACAAAATATTTTGTGTGTCAATAAGAATAGTTAGGTATGGAACTGTGGAGCCCGTTTTACCAGAATCACCACGCATTATGAGTCTCTGTCAGAAATCTCTCCCTCCTTCAACCACCATAACATTGATCTGTCCTTTCTGTGATAGCATTCAGGCTTTCTATCAGAAATCATCATCACTTATTATTTCCCTTCGCCTAGAAGCTCTGGGGATCAAATTCATCCTACTTCATTAATTTATCTGCCACAACAACTTCCATAGTGATTCCTTGGTCACCCTTGTGGACTTAGTTATTTGTTGAGTAAATGATGACAGTAATTACAGTATCAAATTAGTATATGTCATATAACAAATATATATTTAAATGCTTTTTAAAAGCCCTTTCTCTTCATTCTGCCACTGACTTAGTGGCATGATTCTCAAAGTGTGGTTTCAGCCCCAATAGCATAAGCCTCACTTAGAAATTTATTATAAAGAGTAATCATTATGCCCCACTATAGATTTAATAGATTAGAAATACTGGAGGTGGAACCCAGAAATCTGTTTTTATAAAGCCATCCTAGTCATTCACATGTAGGCAAAGGTTTAATAACCATATGGTCTAAAGATTCATAGTAGAATAATCTTCCATTTGTTTTATCCTTTGTAGCTTTCACATAATACTGAGTAAGTAATTTAGTTCTTAAATTAAGACAGATATTTTGTAGGTAAAGAAATCTTCACCCACCAGATTTAAGCAACCATTCTGGGCTTCAAGAGGGAACAGTCTCTCCTCCTACTTGCATAATTTATAATGTTATTATTGCCTCTGCTCCCTAGAGACACCATTGCTGCCATGAAATACCATCACCAATGGTGGTCAATTTATTTCTTTTAATTAACATTATTTTCTATGAGAATGCATTTAGTGTTGTCTCTACTCTTTGTCCTCAGAGACTGTTCATACTGGGACAATATCTAAAAATGAGCCCATTCTGCTTTTCCAGCTTGAAGCTCTCTAGGCTAAACAAAGTAGGGAGTCATGTCCTCATCAAAAGAACTCTCTCCATAATGGGACAGGTTAAATGCTAAGGTAACAGAGGGCAGGTATTTGGAGTTACCCTGAGAACTATCTATTCCTCTCCTAAAATCATCCTATCATTTTGTTGTTGTTGTTGTTCTGTTTTGCTTCTTTTCTGCTTCTACCTATTATTTCCCTCACCCAATCCTAAAAGAACTCCCTTGGAGTCACCTGGAAGTAGATATGGAATGAAACTAGGGTTCTACCAATCCTCAGAAAATATATGAAAATGTAAGTTTTCCAGCAACTTGGGAAAATGATAATTAAAATACACATTTTCTAGGAGTTTGGGGAAATGGAGATATAACTAAATCATAGAAATATGCACCAAAAAATCAGTTATTCTATATAAAATATAAACAAATAAAGCAATAATAAATAAACTACCGCAATAAGCAAGGACTGACTAAAAGAGTTTAAACTTTTTAAATGAGTACAAATTTTATTAATTTAAAGTTAATATTCTCTACACAAAATTTATGGGTTATAGGGTTCAAGTTTAGTTTAGTTTTGTTGCTTTTGTTTTGTTCTGCTTAATGCAGAAATAATAGCATTATCATAATGAAAACATTGTGGCTCAGTAAAAAAAATAAAGGCAAAATATATGCTCTAATAGGAAAAATAAAAACTAATTGTGTAATACACATCATCTTCCTGATTTTCTTCTCTGTCTTTGATTCAAATAAAATTACCTCAAGTTAGATAGCAAGCAATATGAGAGCAAAGACGCAATTTATTTTATTTTATGTATGCAGCAAAGTACCTGAAACATAATGTCAGAGACTGAAAAGTCTGACATTTTAACCCTTTTCATAAACAAAGGCAAATTTCCACAAATTTCCACCATTTTGTAGATGCTGGAGAAGGCAAGCTTACAGTCAGAGAGAGAGAGAGAGAGAGAGAGAGAGAGAGAAGAAATGTTTATTACAGATATGTCAGAGACTGAAAAGTCTGACATTTTAACCCTTTTCATAAACAAAGGCAAATTTCCACAAATTTCCACCATTTTGTAGATGCTGGAGAAGGCAAGCTTACAGTCAGAGAGAGAGAGAGAGAGAGAGAGAGAGAGAGAGAAGAAATGTATTATTCACAGCAATACGAGAAGCCAGAGTATGATACTTTCCCTACATTGGTATTCCACCCATCCAGCCCTAATTTCCACAAGTTTATCCCACAAGAGAAAAGTGACATCCTACATACAGTGGATTACATTAGAGGGCAAGACCTTCAATCCTAATCCCGCTGTTTTATAGTGACATTTTATCCCACAGGGAAGCATGTTTATTTTGCTGGATTGTCAATAAATCTACCATCTTCCCCAGAGGGAACCACAGTTTCTATTTTCCAAGTCTACTAGCTGTACAAATATTCCTGAACAGATAATTCAGAGTAAAAGTCCTCAGTATGATAGTTCACAAGAGGTGCAGAAACATGAAAGATCCACAAGTAATTATGTCCTGACATATAATAGACACTCACTTTTAATTAATCAATAAAAATAGTGTAAAATATTCCATTTATAAACATTCTTTTTAGCAGTAAGTATTGACATTTAAATACCAGTGTGGGTAAAATAATCTTTCTTGCTAAAATAACTCATTCAATGTTTAACATGTCTTCGGTTTACTCTGTGAGTTGTAGTTTATAATTCAAGACAAGAAACACAAATGCATTGGACCAATGCATGAATGACCATAAAGAGTATTATTTTCAGGGCATCACTCCATTCTATGAATGAGAAGGAAGTTGAATTACATAAGAGCATAGTTCAGTGAAAGTCACAGTAGAAATAGGATCATCCAGGGCAGGGTGAAAGAAAGCAATTAGTCATTAATGAGAACTCACAGAAAACATTTCATAGGGAGTACACCAGTGAGGACTGCCCAGATGCATGGGAAGCTCGCCACTGCCCTTGGCCTTCATCGGAGAAGACCAGTGAGCAACAACCAGCTGCACGGGGAGCTCACCAGCACCAGGCCATCACGGGAACAGGCCAGTGAGCAACAACCAGTTGCATGGAGAGCTCACCAGTGCCCTGAGCCTTCATCGGAGCAGACTGGTGAGGAACACCCAGCCAAGCAGGTGCCTCTGCAGTGTTCTCCCTACCCCCATACTCAGAAAGCTCCTGGTTGTGCCAGTAACTATATCAACACTGAAGAGGCTCAGGTGGTCATAAAGGCCATTTTACTGAGCTCCAGAATATAGAATAGAAGTGAACAACTGCAATAAAGGCACATCAGACCTTTGTAGTTGGTAAGTTGGAGGGATCACCACCCTACATCAGAATTTGGACTATCTTCAGGGGAAGGGCAGTGGGAACCTGTAGTAGAACCTTGCAGAATAGAACCTGCAGGAGGTCAGGGAACACGATTTGAGCCTTGCATCCAGTATTCAGCCTGAATATCAGGGGTATACCATCAGCTAGCTGAAACTAATAGACTTAGTTCTGCACATTGATGCCCACATTGACTATTGTAACAGCAGAGATATACCCTGAAAGAGACTCTTCCAATAGTTTTTTTTCTCATATTTTTAATTTTTATTTTAAAGATTTTACTTTTTCCCATTTTTCAAATTCTTCCTTTTCTTTCTTCCTTTTCCTCCTTTCTCTTACTCCCATGTATTATTCTTCATCTCCCTTTTTGTTTTTGTTCCTGTTCCTGCCCTAATTTGAATTTCTTTTTTTTTTTCTTCTCTCTTTTTCCTTCACTTGAATGTCATTAGATACAAAGGAAAGTGACCATAATTTATAGCTTCCCTATTATTGTTCAGTTGTTCTATTCTTGTCTTTGTTCTTGAATTCTGTCTTTCCCTCTTGTCTTCAAAAGGTTCCCACTTTGTGTGATCATCCTATGTCCTCTGGCTTCATTGAAACCTTCTCCTCTTCTTCTATTTATTCCTCTCCTCCTAACTCCTTATAAATCCCCATCCTGAAGGGTAAAGTTATATATTGAAGAGTTTATTCACTATAAACATATTTTGGGCTGATCCTCAATTTTAATTCATGTGGTGATAGATTACAACTACCACAAATGGTCAATTTCTAAGCTGTGCTTGATTCTATTGTGTTGCTGATTGTATTAATTGGGCTTAAGGGTTGTGATTGATTTAATGAGTTGTCCTTTCTGATATTATGAAAATGAGAGTGTCTATGAGTTACTAGAGATGCGAAACCTAAACAGCATCTGTATCAGGAAGATCAAAGTCTCAGCACACTCACAAGGCTCTCTGTAACCAAGCACTGGATATGGCTCCACCTGGAACACCCAAACCCATCTCTGGACCCATTGATGGTAGTACTCCTTTGTGCAGCATTGACAACAAACTCAGCACAGGCCAGAAAACAACTTACCTCAGACACGAAAGTATGAGCTTTAGTGCCACCCCCCCCATTTTCGTTACTGTTGATTGGAATTCTATCCTACCCAAGCCTGTATTTACCCTACAGCCATGGAAGGCATCCTTATTACACCTTGTATTGATCCTTCTTTGTTTACTCATACAGAAACTTGGAGTTTATATTTTGCTAGAATTCCCCTGGCTGTTTGGGTCCCCATTGATCTCCATATGGAATGACAAAATTCAGATCCTCTCTTTAATCTTATGCTTCATCCCCACAGTAAGAAAGATTTTGAAATTTCTGCCCTTACTGCTGTCATCATTTCCATGGTGCCAGCTATTTCTGCCACAACAACAGCAACAGTCACCTCACAAAATCAAGTGGCAATAGCAGCAGTGGTCAACCAGCTAACACAAAAACACCACACAAGCCTTCAAAAAGACCACCCTGCTATTTCAAGTTGTCTGCACAGCCATACTCAATTTACAAATCCAATTAAACTTGGTTTGGGAGGAATTAATACCCAGGCATTAGATGTTGTAACTTTAAATAATGTGTGGGATACCATTTGGTCAAAAATTCAGGTTGGATGGAATAATTTGAGTAGTTGGAAACATGGATTGATATTGGGATCCCCATATATATTAACCTTGTTTGGAATATTGTTATTGTTCTTTATTTTAAAGATCAGATGTGCCAGTAACAAAATCAGAAAAATCATAAAGAGCCTTTTGGCTGAGGCTCTGGAGTCAAAGACAAAAGGGGGAACTGAGGATCAGATTAATGTCTGGCTGAGTCAGGAATGCTGCACCCATCTCTTGTGAGAAAACTCTGAGACCTATTAGGGCTAGAATAATCTTCCCCCTCAGGGGTGTAGAGATCTGACCTTAGACAGATAAACTGTTCCTCTCAAAAACCTCTAAAGTCCTGACTCCATTTGCTTAAGCCCCTAAAACATACAATCCAAAAATTAACATGTGGCCAATAACGATGTACCAAATATCCCAACTTGACCCTGGCACCAACCCTGCTTTACCCTATCCAATAGCCAACCAATAGTGCCACCCTAGCTCCACCACCACTTTACCCTATATAACTCTGTACATTTCCTCAATAAAATGGAAGCATTCCAGAAACCTCCCCAGAGTCTGCCTGGTGATTCTGTGCCCTCCCAGTCCAAGCTCCCGAACCTTGTTCCATGAGCAGGCTTGAGGAAATCAACATCAAAGTACTAATCCAGGAATTAAACCAAGGACAGCCCAACAACAAAAATTAAAATGAGAAAACACTTAGACAAGGCACAGAGAGAGACTTTTAGTTCACCAATGGCAAACTGTAGAGGAAATGAGGTGGAAAAGTCTGACAATCAACAACAAGGACACCCTGAACTCATGGCACAGGAAAGGAAAAAGCAGATCAATCAGGCTGTAGAAAAATGCAAAACAGAAATAATTTCCCAAATAACTAGAGATGGTGAGCACAATGAAAAACATGACTAGAAACTCTAGAACAGAAACTGACCAAAAAAAAAAAGATGAGCTCAGGACCATGATTGAAGCCATGAATGCCGAGCATAGGAAAGAAATGGAAACCATGAATGCCCAACATAGGAAAGAAATGGAATCCATGAAACAAATTCAAACAGATATCCAGATGATTAAAAATTTTACTGAAAGCATTCATAGCAGGATGAATGAATGTGAAGATAGAATTTCACATATAGAAGATAGGAATGCAGTCAGTGATTGAGAAAAGAGAAATCGCTTAAAAACAGTAAGGGATCATGAGAAATCAATCCAATGACTCCCACATGATACAAAAAAGAATAAATTAAGGTTGATAGAAATCCATGAAGTAGAAGAAAAAACACAAATGACTTAAAAAAGCTGTTCACAGTATTAATGACAGAAAACTTCCCAAACAGAGGGGATGAATGTGACATACAGATAAGTGAGGAATATAGAACTCTAAATTGCCATAATAAAAAAAAAATCTACATCTATAATAGTCAAGATCCCAGAAACCAAACAGAACAAATTACTACAAGCAGTTAGAGAAGAGAAACAAATCACATGCAAAGGAAAGCCCAGCAGAGTCACAGCAGACTTTTCAACACAAACCCTCTGGTCAAGGAGAGCTTGGGGTAAGGTATTTTAAGCCCTAAGAGAAAATGACCTCCAACCTAGACTTATGTGTCCTGCAAAACTCTCCTTTAAAATGGGTGGGGAAATAAGAAACATCCATAACAAAGGACACCTGAGAACCTTCATAAATACCAAACCAGCTCTACAAACAATTCTAAACAATATCCGACAAAAGGACAATGAAGGTCACAACACCATGTGGCCCAACAGAGCAAATAAATTAGGCAGATCAAGAAACTAAAAGAGAGTGGGGAAAAGTAAAAATAGCCAACAACAGTACAATAATGTGACAGTAATAAGTCAATAAGATAAACCCTTAGCTAAGTCAATACATATCACTTATAACCATCAATGTCAATGGTTTCAATTCACCAATCAAAAGAAATATACTGGCAGAATGTACTAAGAAGCAAAATCTAACAATATGCTATATACAAGAAACACACCTAGTTCAAAAAGAAACTCATAGACTGAAAGTGAAAGGATGGAAAACAGTTCTCCATGCAACAGGAGCCCAGAGAAAAGCAGGGATAGCTATCTTATTCATAGACAAAGTAAATTTCAAATCAAAACTGACTAATAGAGACAAAGAAGTCCACTAAATCCTCATAAAGGGAACAATCCAAGAGGAAGAGATGACAGTTATAAATATATATGCACCAAATATTAATGGCCCCAACAATATAAAACAAATATTAAGGGACATGAAAAATGAATTAAGCACTAATACAATTGTAGTGGGGGTCCTAAATACCGCACTATCAGAAGTAGACAGACCATCTAGACAAAAAATCAACAACAAAATACTAGAACTGAACCAAGCTTGTGAACAAATGGACTTAATACCTGTCTACAGAGTGTTCCACCCCACAAAATCAAAATATAGATTCTTTTTGGCTTCACACATAGGTCATTCTCCAAAATAGACCACATACTAGCTCATAGAACAGGTTTGAATAAATGCAAAGGAATCAAAGTTATCCCCTGTATATTATCAGACCATAGTGCAATTAAGCTGTATATCAATATCATAAGAAACCTTAGGAACTTCACAAACACATGGAAATTGAACAACACTCTCCTGAACAATCATTGGGTCACACAGGAAATTAAAGAAGAAATTACACAATTTTTACAAATAAATGATAATGCCAATACAACATACAGGAATCTGTGAGACACAATGAAAGCAGTTCTATGTGTAAAATTCATAGCAGTGAATGCCCACACTAGGAAAACACAGTGAGCACAAATAAACAACCTAATGATGAATCTTAGACTCCTAGAAAAAGAAGAGCAAGAAAAATCCAAAGCTCATACAACAGAGGAAATCGTAAAGATTAGAGCAGAAATCAATGCAATGGAAACTAAGAAAATGATACCAAAAAATCAATGAATCGAAGAGTTGGCTTTTTGAAAGAATAAATAAAATTGATAAACCCTTAGCTAACCTCATCAAAAAAAAAGGGAAAGAAAAGGCTCAGATCCATGCTATTAGGAATGAAAAAGATGAAGTCACAACAGACAGCAGAAATCCAGAGGATCATCAATACCTACTCTGAGAATTTGTAATCTAATAAAATAAACCAAAGAACTGAACAGATTTCTTGATACTTATGAATTGCCAAAAAAGATATTGGCAAACAGAATATCAAGAAGATCATACACCCTGACTGAGTAAGATTTATTCCAGGGATACAAGCATGGTTCAACATACATAAATCAATAAATGTAATACACTATATTAACCCAGTCAAGGACAAAAACCACATGATCATCTCAATAGAAGCAGAAAAAGCATTCAACAAAATTCAACAACCATTCATAAAACTCTGCAGAAAATTGGAATAGATGGTCATTATCTCAAATTGATAAAAGCTATCTAAGAAAAACCAAGATCTAACATCATATTAAATAGCCAAAAGCTGAAAACCTTCTTGTTAAAATCAGGAACAAGACAAGGATGTCCACTGTCACCAACCCTGTTCAATATAGTTCTGGAAACATTAGCCACAGCAATTAAACAAGAGAAAGAAATACAAGCAATAAAGATAGGAAAGGAAGAATTCAAACTGTCATTATTTGCTGACAATATGATATGGAAGACACAAAAAAAACTATGCTAATAGTCTTCTAGACTTGACACTTTCAGCAGATACAAGTTAAACATTCAAAAGTCAATAGCCTTCTTATACACAAATAATAGACTCATGAGAGAGAAATTAGGGAAACAATTTCTTTCACAATAGCATCCAAAAACATGAAGTACCTAGGAATTAATCTAGCTAAAGAAGCAAAAGACCTCTACACTGAAAACTACAGGACTCTGAAAAAAGAGATAAAAGACATATAAGAAAATGGAAAGATATCCCCTGCTCCTGGGTAGGAAGAATCAACATAATGAAATAGTCATACTAGCAAAACTGCTAAACAGATTCAATGCAATCCCAATTGAAATTCCAACTTTATATTTCACAGAAATAGATAAAATAATAAAAAAATTCATTTGGAACCAGAAGAGACTTAGAATAGCAAAATAAATTCTAGGCAACAGAGACATGACAGGAGGTATCACAATCCCCAACCTGAACTATACTACAAAGCCACTGTGATAAAAACAGCATGGTACTGGCAAAGAAAAAGACCTGGAGATCAATGGAATAGTTTGGAGGATACACAAACAATTCCAGATGTACATAGCTATCTCATCTTTGACAAAGGAGCCAGCCATCCTCAGTGGAGGAAAGAAAGCCTCTTTAATAAACAGTGTTGAAAAAACTGGATTTCATCCTGCCAAAGGTTAAAACTAAATCCTTATCTTTCACCATGTATTAAAAATCCAAGTGGATTAAAGATCTAAATATTAAAAAGAAACACTAAACTTTCTGGAAGATAATTTAAGCAGAACTCTTGAAGACATTGGCATAGCAAAAGACTTTATGAACAAATCCTCAGTAGCATGGCAACTAGCACAAAGAATCAACAACTGAACTGGTATCTCATTTTATAAAAAAGCTTCTGCACTGGAAGAGAAACCACCAGCAGAGCTGAGACAACCTACAGTGTGGAAAAAAAATTTTACAAGCTGCTCTTCAGACAAAGGACTATTATCTAGAATATATAAAGAACTTAAAAAACTAAGGTCCCCCAAATATAAAGACCTGGTTCAAAAATGGACATCTGAAATGAATAGACATTTCTTAGATAAAGAAGTAAAAGTAGGAAATAAATATATGAACAAATGTTCAACATCAATGGTCATTTGAGAGATGCTGGTGAAAACAGCATTCAGATTCCATCTTACCACAGAAAGAATGGCTGCTGTCAAGAAATCAACCAATAACACGTGTTGGTGGGACTGTGGGGAGAAAGGAACCCTTCTCCATTGTTGGTGGGAGTGCAGACTGGTGCAACCACCGTGGAAATCAATTTGGAGATACCTCAAAGAACTAGGACTAGAGGTTCCATTTGACCCAGTTATCCCTTTGCTGGGTATCTTTTCAAAAGAATTAAAAGACTCATACCACAAGTGATATATGCATACCCGTGTTTAAAGTGGCACAGTTTGTAACAGCTAAAACTTGGAAACAGCCCAATTGCCCATCAGTTGGAGACTGGATAAAGATGTGGCTTTTCTATAAAATGGAGTACTACTCACCAATAAAGAATGAGAAACTAAAGTCAATCATAGGAAATTGGATGCATATTAAGGCCATACTTTTAAGTGAAATACATGGGACCTACATGTGTAAATACCTCATTGTTTCTCTGGTGTAAAAAAGATCCAAATTTTATAACTGACAATGTGAAATAGGAAGAAAAGGGCTCAAGCTGTAGGGGAAGTGGGAAAGGTAGGGGAAAGGAAATAGGGAAAAGAAAAAAATCTGAAAAAAGGAAAAATATGGAAACAAAGTCTTTCTAAATAGGGGAGGTAGGGTGAATGGAGGGCAAGGGTATGGGGAAAAAATGAGAACCAAGATCTGTCATGTAAAGATACAAGATCACAATGATAAATGTAACTGTACTGTATACTTTAAAAATACCAGTAAAATCAATGTAAAAAACCAACATTTAATAGGAGAAGTAACACTTCCAAAATCTGCTTAAGAAAAAGGAATATCTTGGAAAAGAGTAGGGAAAGGTATATTACATATCATTTAATATTTTTATAGAAAGGTTAAAGTTAAGTGTTTAAGCTAAGGACATAGGTCATTGCTACCAATGTAATTATATCAAATAAATGAATATTCCTCATGGAAATGTAAGCTTTCATATGTGCTACTAAATATAAATTTATACACTTGAAATTTTAAAATTTGACTATAGGTAAATCCAAATAAATTCTTTTCAGTGACTTGTTGACCATTCTGTTCCTGGTCCCAGTGACATCCACATAAATAAGTCTTGGTCCAGAGAATGCCTTTCAAACCTGGGATTGACCTCCATCTGACAGGAAGCAAGGACACAGAGACCCCATTTCTACACTCCTGAGCATGAGGACTCCTGCAACAACACAACGGTCTTGGGAGCAGACTTCCTGCCAGACCTCTAGGAGAGAGCCAAGGTGTCAGACACCTTGACTGGTGTCTTGTGGGAACAGAAACAAAGAGACCAGCCAAGTCCATGTGGCCTTTTGAGATATGAACCATGGGACAATGAACAAGTGCTGCTTTAACACCACTAAATATGTACTGACTTGCAATGGCAGCAAGAGAAAGCCAGTACATAACTTTCTATGGCCTCATCCATTCTTAGCTATGTAGGCTTTTTCCACCCCCATCATCCCTCATTTGACAATATATTTATCTGGTTTTCAATATTTTAGTTTTATGTGAATATGCATGTTATCTTACTGGTATTAATTTTGTTCTTGACTCTTCTAGAAAGACCTTTGTGGGTCATTTCTGATGAATATTCCATAAGAAATAAAATATTCAGCAGAAAGGTAAGCAGAACTCTCCATTATAAACTATCCTTTAAGGCTTGGCTTAAATCCTTATTAACTTATTATCTTATTATCCGTGTTAATTATCCTTTAAGTCTTGGCTTAAAACCCAAGGAAAAATATTTCTTCCTTCACTCTCTAGATTTAAAGAACTTTCTAATTTCATAAACAACAATGTTCATGTTATGCAAAAAATTGGTGGTCAAATAATAAGTACCTTCTGTTTGTAAATATATTTTTGTTTATTTAACTTATTGCCTAATTTAAATCTGTAGTTCCTTAAGAGATATACTAATTTACCTTTTTACATTACCATTTATTATCTCCCAAGACAATGTCTAGGACATCCAAAATTATCTTAAAACTTTTAGATAGTTAAGACATTTTGGTTCTTGCCAATGAGAAAGTTTAAACTAAAAACAATAAAAGCACCAGGGATTTAGCTCAGTGGTTCTGGAGCCTGCCTCGCAAGTGCAAGGACCTGAATTCAATTCCTGGTACCCACCTCCAAAAAAAGCAAAATCACAAAAATACAGAATATGACATCATATTAATAAAATTATATTGTAAGCAAAATGCCTAGTCCTTTAAAAAACATAGCATTCTCAGTTTAGATATTTTGAATAAAAAAGAAAAAATTGCTTAAACTCATTCCTACTTTCATTTATGATATTCAGTTTGAATCGTCTAGGAAGACATTCCTCTTATATTTAACCCTTCATGTCATAAGTTTGATGTTGACTACTGAGAATCATTCTAAACTAATCCATGAAGCATGTCATTGTGCATTACAAAATTAAAGTGCAAGAACACTTTGTATCAAAGAGTTCACCAAGTGAAAAATCTAAAACTAATACAGAGAGATTCAAATAGATGATGGCTGGTAACTTTGAGATAGAACTGAAATTCAAAACCAAAAAAGTAACCTAGTCATGTGAATCGTGATTATTTTACCTGCTGGCTACTTTTTGGATCACCCTCTATAAAAATCCAAGTACTAAAAGGAAGCCGCAGGGCACAGGACCATCCCTCTGTTGTGCAGCCTCTTCTCTGACCCTGCTCCCAACAGACTCTCTGTAGCAGACATGCACTTTTTAAGCTCTTTCAGAAAACAACACTGCACACAACTAAATCGGGTTTTTAAAGAAAACTCACTATCGCTTTGTCTCTGGACATCTATACTACCATCATATTTATGGACCATCGGAGTTCCATTTCCTTCTTATATGTCAGTTTTCTTATCTCACTCCTTCCCAATCATAACATTTAAAGTGTTTTGCTATGTCCTTTTCCATTTTCCCTTTTAAAATTGATATATTTCAATTTACCTAGCTTAGTACCTTGCACTTATCATGCCACAAAATTCTTTTCAAAACTTTTACATTCCTTGGAATATTTTTCCTCAGTTTTTTTACACTAAAATATTTCAATCGATACCTGAAAAGCTATCGGGGTTTCCTTTTCAGAAATGTTGGGATAGATATGTCCTTCTACCTTCCCTGAAACACATCGATCTTCTAGTTGCTTTTATAAAGAATATTATACACCTCTATTGCTTATGTATCTTTAGTAATACAGAGGAAAAGCACCCAAAAAATCACCTCTATTTCTCTTCTGTAAACAATTTCTAGAGAATAATTATGCTGATTTTCAAAGTCAGTATTTGTTTAACATGAATTAACAGAGGGCAAAAATCTAAGATACAAAGTTATTAGTTTAAAAGCATATATTGGTTTATTCCTCCTGATGTTGGGGACCAGATATTATAATCTATGTTTTTCAAAAATTATGAACAGGGGATTAGAGAGATTAACCTTACTAAAGTTAAATAGCTATTAAAGATTAGAACAGATACTGAACCTATCTGATACAGAACATCTTTTAACATCTACTTGTTTATAAAACACTGAAAAAATATGATGCCACACATTTCATCCTTTTTCTACTTTTTTTTTTTTTTTTTGGTACCAGGGATCGAACTTGGGTCCTTGCGCTTACAAGGCAGGCAGCAGAACCACTGAGCTAAATCCCTGGCCCTCATCCTTTTTCTAAATAAAATTGGCAGAAAATGTCACTAAAAATTATCTTTTTTATAAACTGAGTACTTAAAAGTACAGCATTAAAGAAAATTTTATTTTCTAATTCTTAGCAACTACATATCTGTATACACACAAACACACATTTGAGAAGCCTAATTAAATTATGTTTGTACTCCCCCCGTTTCCTCGCAGTTTTTCAGTCAAGCACAATTTATACAGTGATGAAGTCTCAAATGTGTACACCTGTCCTGGACCTCTTCCCAGAACTTTAGATTTGCATTTGGAAAAATTTTTAATTTTTTACTAATGCATGTTTTCATTAAACAATGATTTCCTTCAGCGTGGAGATTTAGTATATGTTCATAACACACCTCAATTCTCTTTCTACCCCTTCCCCTCCCTTGTCTTCCTCCTTCTTCCACTCTTGGTCCCCTTCCTCTTTGAATTTTGAAATGCTACTCAGCATTCCCATTTAGATCACTAACACCATACATCTCAAATTCAATGTGTCAGAGTGAAATGAAGACCTCGCTTACGCCTGGCTCTCTCACTTGCTGTATTCTGTCTCCACTAACAGCATGTCTGTCCTCAGGTAGATTATGTCACAGATATCAGAGATGTCATTCACTGTCTTTTGCAGTCTTCCACAAACTCTTGGGAGCCTTACCATCAAAATACATCAAACATCCACACTGCACTTGCTCGTCTCCGATCTAAGCCACTCTTACCTCTCATCTTCACTGTTGTTATGGCTTTCTCACTTCTTGCTACTCAAAATGTGGTCCAGACGCTAGGAGGCAGGCTCAGCACACCCTGTGACTGTCAGCCATGCAGTGTCTCAGGCTCACTGCAGACTTAGTAGTCCTGGATCTGTATTCCAGTGACATCCACCTGGTCACAGCACAGTCCGTCTTGAGAAGTTCTATGTTATCTCACATTCCTACTCCCCGCCCTTGCTCTTGTGCTTCTACAAAGCAACTTGAGTAATTCTTTTAAAAAGAAAGATGGCATCAGTCTTGTTCATCATTGGAGGACAATTCGGCATGTTTCAAAGGCTTTTAAGATACTCATTCCTTTTAACCTTCCAATTCAACTTTTCAAGTTTTATGACAATATTTGTTATTTCATTTCTGCTTTTTTTAAAAATATTCCAGTATCAACAATGTTAGGCAATTATTTGAGATATCACTACATTTCTCATAACAACTTCTTGTTTTGCATTATCTTTTCAAGAATGTTTGCATAATAGACAACCCTGGAAGATAAGAGATTTTGTTTCTCTCAAATCATGCAGACAAATATAATGCCTTTCTCCGAGGTAACAAATAGGCTTGCTTATGTTCTCTGATAAGATTATATGTTTCCTACTCCCAGGGTTCCACAGTCATGACATAGACCTACTGTGTGCATGGTGCTCACCTGGCCTGCCCAGCACCGTCTTCAGGACACTGTGGGAGGGCGGCTGACGGACAGAACCAAAATCTACCTGCCTGCCCTATCAGAAGTGATAAAGTCTTTGTCTCTGACTCAGAGGTCTTGTGTCTTCTTCCAGTTTCTATGGAAGTTGCAGACTCACAAGCAAGGCAAAGCTCAGGTTTATGCCAGTTCACGACCTCCGCATTGGAAATCACCATGGTAAGTACTGGTGCGTAAACAGTGATTAGGGTTATCAGAATCAAGGTACTTGTGATTATGCTCTCGTACAGCCATGAGAGGAATCAATCTCCTTCCAAATAGTGATTTTTCACATTTCATGCTTTTTAAAAATAGCACATTTATTGGTACATTTTAGGTATACAGGTTGCTAGCACTCATCACAGGAAATGAGCACCTGCACATGGTCCATCCTGGCCCCTTTTTCTCACGCTCCCCTCCCTTGACCCCCTTCCCCTTCCTATGTACAGAAGTTATGTTTCCATTTTTTGCCTTCTATTTTCAGTTTTTCCTTGTCCCTCCTCCCTTTCTCTTTGTCCCCTTCCTCGATTCCCTCCCCACTTGAATATTTTCTTCCCATTTCCCAATATCTGTTATACGTGTTTGTCCTTATTTCTACTTTTAGTTTCTCACATCAGAGAAACAATGAAGCATTTAAACATGTGTGTCCAATTTATTTCACTTAATACGCTGGCTTCTTTGTTCCCCCTAATAACTATCTCATATAATTTCTTCATCTTTTCTGCTTTTAGCAAGCCTCTGAAAAAGTATATAATTGAATCTTATTGAATATTTAAAAGAAATAGGATTATTAAAGTCTTCAAAGTCTTTAGTATGTTATCAGAGAGAAAAAAATATATGGATTCAGAAAATTATGATGTATAATAACAAGGTAGAGTTTTTCACTTTTTAAGTTTTGTTTAAGAAAAGTCTTTTGCAGTGCACAAGAAACAGGCATCTTTGACATTTCTGTTACCAATGACCATTTCTAATGGTTTTAGATTAAACTACCTGAAATTGTTTATATTTGAGCATGTTTAACCTGTAATGTTACTTCATGTGAATCAACGTCACATACAGAATTTGAGAAAGAAAACTGATTTTTTTTTTTTTTTGGTTTTTTTGAGACAGGGTCTCACTATGTAGCTGAGACTGACCTGGAACTCACTATGTAGCCCAGGCTGGTCTCGAACTCACAGCAATCTTCCTACCTCAGCCTCCCGAGTGCTGGGATTACAAGCTTGCGCCACCACGCCCGGCTGAGAAAGAAAATTGAGTGTTAAAGCCTTCTTACTTAGTTTCTTAGTGATGTCACTTTGACTACAATAAAAAACCCTTACACAGCATGTGTCACTGGCACACGTGAAGGCAGCAGCACTGCTTGGCGGGGCAGCGACTGCGTGTGATTGAAAAGATGTAAGTCTAATTGATCTCCCAGCTTTCTAGTTTGTGCACAATAAATTTCTGTCTGACTAGGAATCCTTGAATCTCAGTTGTTTTTAGACCCAGGGCACTTTAACTCTGTAAAAGACATTTTTTTCCCAATCGTGCCTTGCCATCAGGAAGCATTTAAAGTAATGCTTTACTGTGTTTCCCAAATGCTTCTTCCATTAAGCTGAAATAGCTTTGTTTCAGACCATAAAGAAATGTTTGAGTACCTCACCGTTTTTTATTTCATGTTTTTCCTTCTTGTTTTATCTCTTTTCCTGTTTTGTGTTACTCCCTCAAAGATGAAAATGATCTCTAAAGATATTTCATTCAACTTCTTTTCCCAATTCAGGGATCATCTCTTCAGCATTTTAAACAAGCTGTTATCCAGGCTGTGTTTAAGACTGGGCGGTAGGTCATGAAGAAGGCCATCTTGACTCGGAACAGCTTTAATTTACTAGCAATTCTGTTTAGCATCGTGGGATATGAAGATTACAAGTGCCTTTGAGTGTTATTTAATTTATTCCTCTGTTTAATCTGTTGGAGGTTACATAAGTGGAGTGAATGAAAAAGAAAAGTAAGCAAGCAAATCTAAAAAGGTAAATTAGTGAAGACTGAAAAGAAGGAAACAAACCTGAACAATGTGGTAAGAAATTAAGGGCAGGGAAATTGTATGGATGGGACTGGGTGGTCAGGGTGTCTTCCCTACACACTTCTCTCTCAGAACAAGCACATGCAGATATATAATTAGCATAAACAGGAGAGCAATCATAAATAAATATGGGTTTGTTTTGAACACTTAGTCAATGGAAACATTTCTCATTTGGGTTTAAAATATATTACTTCAAGGATCAAGAAAAAGAATGCAGACCTAAGAGTAATGGGCCTCTGGGAACAACTGCTTGATGAAATTTACAGTCAGTCTACAGAAAAATGCCCACATACATATGTATGCAACACTCTCATTTCCCTCACCGTTTTAGATCCTCCCTATGAAATCTTCAAGACTGGGCTTACACGCAGAGGCACCTGATTTCTTGCAGACCTTCAAATGTTAGGTCGTTGCTTCTCACTCGCTTTGTTTTTCTTTACCAAGCCTGTACTGGTGATGCTGCTCATCTTTTTCATCATGGAAAAGTGCAAATATCCACCTTGCAGAAATAACTTTTAAATGACTTGTACTGTTTCTGAGTGTCTGTAAATCTATGCTGCAGGAAAAAAAAATGCAACCGTAGTGTACAGAAGGAGTCCTTTATCTTTGGACAGTTACTGTGACAACCATCAGTGCTTAGTCACTGTTATCTTTGTCCAGTGCAGGGATACTTTGCCCTGTGCACTTTGTCTCCCACAATAAGCACCAGCAACTCTCTGTGGAAAGGCTCCCTTCAGGCTTCCCAGGCCACCTTTGGCCATATGCAGCCGGGAGAAAAGAAAGCACCTGAGATTACAAGTCCCTGGTGGGTATCTCTGAACTGAAGACTGGCAGATGTGGAGATATAAATATTTCTGCTGTCTGAACAGGGCAACTCAGAAGTGTAATCTCCTTGGGCTCCAGAGATCTCCTGAGGATTTGAGACAACATTCCCATGAGCACTTTTTGATTTTCATTGAGTTCCTTTACTTCCTTTCCCATTTCTCCATTTTCCTCCCATGCTTTACTGGGAAGATTTCCAGATGAATCACTTTCACAGGAGCATTCATGTGACGATCTATCTCTGAGAAATCCAACCTACAATGTTAATAGTGCTATCTATTTCCAACTTGCTTATTTAGAGTAACAGATTGTGTAGAACAACTCACACCCAGGGTTGGCTTTTCAGATTGTGATCAAGTAGCCCCTCAATGCTCTTTGCTTTAAAGGGGTGGGGGGCATGCATGATACTCAAAGATCAGTTCTTTGTGATTGCTTTACTACTTTTACCCTAGAGTTTGTATTTCACTAATGAAGTCTTAAGGGACAAGGGAGTAAGAACCAGAGGCTATGAGCCTTAACTCAAACACAGTCTTGGATTCTGCTGCCTCATCTCCCTAGGACTGGCAAGTTCTCAGCCTCTCACTCCCACATGAAACAGCAACATCAGCCACTCTTCTGTGAGAGGACGGATTAGTGTGAACCCTGGCTGAGTTACATGAGGTTGCAGGGCAGCAAGCCAAGCCTGTGTGTTTCGAACTGACTGCCCCAGGTGGGACCGTGACATAAAACTGCACATGAAAATCAGCATGGTGTGTCAAGAGAAAGACTAAAAGAAAAACACAGAAAAGTTTCTCCGGCTTTTTGAACAAAGAACAGCAGAGGAACCCACAAATCTATATGATGGCTATGATCATTCTTTCTTTCTAATAATCAGAACAAAGACTCCAGTATTCAAATGAAAAGTGTTACCATATTAAATTACAAAAGCTGACTCACCAACTGAGCCAAACTAAGGAGAAATACACACAACTAAATCATTCTGAGGGCTGAGGATGTAGTTAAGTGGTAGAGTGCTTACCCAGCATGTGAGAAGTTCTGGGCTCCATCCTCAACAGTACGACAAAGAAAATTAAATAGTCTTTCAGAGGCAATGCTAAAGACCTTGCCAGTTGCTTAACCCAACTTCAGCTGCTTCCTTTCATTTTTAGTAACTGACAATTATAGTAATACCTTAGTCATAAATGCTTCTGTTCACAACTTGGATAAAAAATAGAAATATGGCAAAATTTTGCTTCCCTTCACAACCTCTGCATTTGGTGATGAACACGACTACAGCCATCTTCTCCAGAATCATGGAAAGAATTAAGTTCATGAACTGAGGTACTGCTGTATTTTTCTGGACACATTATTTTATACAATCCAGATCAGATTCTCCAGTCTCCTCTTTGTCTGGATGTGGTCATAGAACTAAGATACATTAAATGACATATAAAGATATATGCGCTTATATCATGGACTTTCATGAGCCTGCCTAATATCAGTGAAAGGGACTTGTTTTCACGAGTCATTCATTCAAGTTAGAGAAGCATCTTTTGGATGTCATGTAACTATCCTGATGCTCAGAGTAACTGTCTTAGATACTTTCTCATCACTGAGATACAATGCCAGACACTCACAAATTAAAGGGCAGATTCATTTGGGCTCACAGTTTGTAGATGTTTCAGTTCATAATTGGCTAGTTGCAAGTCAGGGTGTCATGGTAGATGGGCACTGCAAAGGAGAACTGCTTGCAACAAAACAGTAGGAGACACTTCAAGGCCATCCCCCTAGTGTCACCCCTCCTCTTATCAGACTTCATCTCCCAACAGCATTTTTAGTTGATTAATTCCCTGATGAGTATCACACCCCCAGGATCCAGTCACCCACCAAGAGCCCAACATATGAGTATGAGTGAACACAGGACTGGGGGGTGCATCTAAATGTAAACAATAGCAGTCGTAGCAGTAATTGTGGAGATTGAAAAGCTTGGGCTAAGGTGGCAAAGCGAAAAAAGAGAAAAGCCTAAACTCCAAGTGAGGATACCAATCCTCTCCCACATTGCCTCCTTTTAGGTAGGAGAACAATATCAACTGCTTTGTGATAATTCACTGTGACTTTTTCCTGTTATGTATAGTCAAAGTTAACCTTACTGCACCAAAAATGCAATTGTTTTCCTTTAAAAGAAAGGTCCAATATCTATCTAATTGATCTCTGAGACATTCTCAGAAAGCCAAATTTTGTTAATGCAGTAAAAAAGATCTTCCTGGGTTTAAAAACATACTTATGAAAAGGTGTTTATTCAAACCTCCGTGTCTGATGAAATTGACAACTTTCAAGGCAGTGGAAACGAATTTTTTTTTCAGGAATGGTTGGCAAAGTCTCCAATGCAAATATTCACAGATATAGAAACCAATGAGTCACAATGATGTCTGTTGAACTTCTTTGTTCCCTAAAATTGCAAATTCAGATATGTTGCCAAAAACTGCAGGTGTTCCATCGATGCAGAGTAACAAGATTTTCTTTCCAATTGAAGTCTGCGTTGGCATAGAAAATTTTCACCATCTGAAGATAGCAATGGCTTTAACAGCTTGAAAAGAGGGCTCATAGAATAGGAATTCTTCATTGATGTTTGGTGCATGCACAGAAGAGCTGGTTGTACTGAAAGAACAACAGCAGATTCATGTAGTATGCTAGGGAAATAACAGCTGCCAATTCCTCCATGGTTTGCTCCAAAATATTAAAAGAAATATCAGTGATTCTGGAATAAATGATGTCCTGTTATGGAGGTATTGATTCAGTTTGCTTCCTCATATACCAACTTGACATTTCCAGGACATATGGCTCCCCAAGTGCTCTGCCATGTGTTCAGATCCTTTCTCTTAGTGATTCTATACGATGCTTCCAGATCAGCCTTTTTGATTGAAATAAGGCCAAATTTGGTACAGATCTAGCCTTTTCAAGTACAGACTTCTCATTAAAAATTCCTTATGACTGATACATTTTCAGAATGGGTAAATAAAACATGTTTCTCTGGCTTTTTCAAATTACAAGAATTTATTGGAAAAAAAGTCCTAGCCATATAAGTGGCGTTGTAGCTTTTATAGACTATCAAGCTTAGCACTGAAAACAAAATTAAACATTGTGCAATTTTTATGTTTTCAAAATCAAAATTAGTGTTATAAATAAATACAGATGTCCATAAACATGATGACATTTTTCTTCATTCCTAATAAGAAATCTATTCTGAATATAATACCAGGTGAAACTCACAATTTTGCACTTATCTCACTATTTATAATATTCTGTGGCCTTATACACTTGTTTTAAAGTAACAAAAAATTTCTAATAAAGAAAATATTTTTTACAAAGATGGACAAAAATAGAGAAAATATTTTTTCAACCAGGTCACAGAGTAGGTAAATAACCCATCTATTTAATTCTTAGACCTGTTAGTGCTGCTATAAACATAGTTAAGCTCTTTATTGGTTCTATCTTCATTTTCTCTTTGAGTATGAATGCTTTGTTTAATTTAAATTAGATACCTTAGTATGGTGAAATCCATTTTCAAATACAACTTATCTTAGATTTGTTTCTCTGTCATATATGGCCTACAGTATAATTCTTGTAGAAATAAGTGAAGAAATTTAGATGATGAAATGTGTCCTCCTTTTTCCAGAGTATCTATTTTTATCAAATTTTTGTACTAGATGGACAAATGTAATATAAAATTAGATTACAATAATCTTAGTTTATCACTGTTACTTTTCATCACTGAAGCATTAATATGAGTATAGGGTTATAGGATGATTAGAAGAATAATATATTGAAAGATATTGAAGAATTTATTAGATATTTATCTCATTTGAGAACAAACTGCTAAAGGAGATTATAATCTCACACTTAATTTTATCAGACATATTATTCCCCATTTTATTTGTTTTGAAATAAACTGTGATAAAATGTGTGTGTGTGTGTGTGTGTGTGTGTGTGTGTGTGTGTAAAACTGGGATGGAACCCAGAACCTTTCCACTGTGTTACATTCCCAGCCCTTTTTATTTTCTGAGACAGAGTCTTGCTAAGTCACTAAATTGCCTATATTGGCTCAATTTTGTGATCCTCCTACCTCTGCTCCTCAGCTTCCCAAAATGTTGGGATTGAAGATATATAAAACTATTTTATGACCAATGAGAAATGAGAAATAGTGCATAAAATAAAAACATATAATAAGGCAGAGTTAAAAATCAGAACTCCTCAGAATAAAATAGGAGAATCACAAGAATCTTCCAATAATTGAAGGGCATCTCTTCTATTTAAAAAAGTCCAACATTTTCTATAACTTTCTAAGAAGTAGAACCAGAAAAATAAGTAAAAGTTACAAGAAGATGCATTTCTACTCAAAATAAATATTTCAATAGTTGCAATTAATTAGATGAAATGGGTTTTGTAAGCACCACTGAAGTTGCTCTTCTCTACATTTCTTCTAAACTATATAATGTCTTATCGTCCTTTTTATTTGTATATTACATTTTGATTTGATAAATGTATAACTAATCTCTATTCAATCACTAACAATGTTTAAGGAACAAATTATACATTGCTAGAATGTGTTCCTCAATGTGATATCAGGTTATTAATCAACTCTCTTTAGCAAAAGTTGTTGATTACCTATAAATTTACTGATTCATCTGGTATTACTGTTTCATGCATTTATTTTGTTAGAAATTTTTTGTTAAGAACCTTTTAAATCTTTATTACTACACGTTTGCAGTACATATACCTAGATTTTTTTGTGTGCAGTGGTAAAATAATTCCTTTCCAAGGAATTATTACAGGGGATATATTGCTTCTGAATTCCAACTTTTAGCACATAGTAATGATGTGGAACTTTACATCTAGATTTTTTAATATGCCATTTTGCTAAATTTGTATGCTCGTTCAGATGGTTTCTTCATTGGAATATTTTGGAGTTGGTTTCCATTTTTGTAATTTGATTTTCACCAACTCTTTGATTAATCATATTTTCTCAAATATAAATAACTAATTCAAGTTAAAATTTGTTTCAGGGCTTGAAAAAAATTTTTTTGTACCAGTGGTTGAACTTAGACCCTTGTGCTTGTAAGGCAGGTGGCAAAACCACTGCTTGAGCTAAATCCCCAGCCCTTGAAACTATGTTTTTTTCTAGCTAGAACTTGAACTCATGTTGACATATTTCTATTGAGGTATTTTAAATGGAAAAATCTGTAAGTAAATATGGACTCAAGTTTAATTTGTCATCTGTACACTCTGTATCATCTAGCCTACAGCTTAGGCATTTTTCCTCTATTTGCTCGACTTTAACAAAATTAAAAAGGGTCCATTCATTGTATTCAACTTTCTCAGACTTTATTTTGAACTCTGATATGCCAGGCATTATTCTTCAAAGTTCACACTATACTTTGCATTATTCACAGGCAGAATAACCAGCAGAACTCTGAGGTAGCAAGCATTGTTTCACAAGGTGAAGAACGGTTGTGTCAAAAGGATTTTTTGTTTTACTAGTTAATGGTAAATAAGATACACAAGAGATTTTTAAAGAAAGGCCTTTGATGAAATCAGAATTAATGTATGCTATCAAAGACATGCAGGGCATTTCCCTGTAGGGGTTTGAGTCTGTGCTCATGAATTTAAAATGGATCGTACCTAGAATTTTACTGGCGTGTATATTTGCACGTATAATGAAATGAGTATCTTCTTAAACAGCAGATATTGGGGATATGGAGGAGGATTCATTGTGTACTCTATGTAAATTGAACATAACCTGATTTACTTGGGGTGGTCTCAGTTCTCATCAGCAGCCCACTGTTATATCTGCTTAGTGCTCCTTTCCTGCTTAGAGGGGTCCTGGGATAAACAATAAATTACATGTTCAGCCCAATTCAATATCATGGGATTATTCACTGGAAATAATTTTTTAACAGGTGCAAACTGAATTCTGTTGCTATGTATTAATCAGTCATGAAATACCTGAAAGGCAAGCAGAGTCACACAAAGCTGAATGTTTCAATCCATCCTGTTAAATATTCAAAAATGTTATACATGGAGCTAATTCGATATTGATCTTTGAGCTATAAAATACTGATTATTTTCAAATTCAAAAACCAATAATAAATAGAAATCATTTTATTTCTCATAGTGAAACATCTTAGCTCTGTTATATGAAATATATTAGTTGTAAAAATAACATCTACAATCAATATTTTTAAAGTATTAGGGTTATTTTTCAAATTTAAAATAAGTAGAAAAGAGAAAGTGTAATCTTGTCTACTAGTTAAATTTTAGTAAGAACTATATTAGTTTTAAAAGATTTAAAAAAGTAAAAAATATTTGTTCTCTGGGGCCACTTCAAAGTAAAATTAATAATTTTTAAAATTATAGTAGTTTTAAATATTAAGAAAATATTTCTAAAGGTGTTAGCAAGAAATAAAATTATATTAATCTTTCATTTACTCAGAGGTTGTATATTATTTATTTTTAATTAATATTCATGAAGGAAATACAGATGATGTCTTTTCTCAAAGTGATCCAACTTGTTATAATGAATATTTAAAGCTTTATTCCTGTGTTTGAGATTCTTTGCTGCTCTCCCTTCTTTCTATAAGACATCTCTTTGTGTTGTTACCAATGACACATAGCTTCCTAGTGGCAAACTTTGCTTTTTAAAATTTCTCACCCTGCTGCGTGTTTCTGGCTCCCACTGTAAGTACACACTGTATGAAGTAGACTCTTACACTGTATTCTTCCCACTATCACACTCTGGTCTGAAAAGGAAATGTTTTGGTGTAAGTTTTATGAATTTTTCGGTACAGTAAAATGGAGCTCATACTAATAGGTAATCTCAATGCCAACACTATGACCATACATCTGCAAATGATTCTTCTGATACTAAAGCCAAAAAGAGAAATGATTAAAGCAATTGTGCCCATCACTGTGAGCTAGTGAAAAGAACAAAGTCATTTCTGCCTGAAAAAGTCATGCCTTTTGATGTATACACAGAATAACATAGGAACTGCAGGCATATGTTTTCCTATAACAGATGTAAAAGCATTACCATTTCCCAACATTGATTTATGTTTTCCTACCAGCATTATTATTCACCATGTAATAGCTTCTCTAGAAACAGATAAAGTTAAACATTTTAATAATTTTCTTATCTTTGAAATGAAATTGGAAGCATTATATCCTTTTTCAAAATAAGACTAAGTCCTGAAGTTAAGAATTTACTGTAGGAAAAAAATCTAAGTATCCTAAATCTTTGGTTTCACAAGAAAATATTAGTTGAAAAGTGCTTATCAAGTGCCTATTAGTAGAGGTTAACACTAAGGCAATAAAATGATATTAAAATGTGATGGGAATAATATATATAATGGAACTGCAGAAATGTTACATACAGGAAACAATTAGCATATGATGTCGATACTAGTAATGTTATGTACGGTAAACAGAGTACTGGTTTCGACATGAAAACCAGAGTGAGTCTGAGGAATGGTACAGCTCACATAGAAAAAAGAGGAAACATCATGTAAGCGAAGTCAGGACAAAAGTTTTTCAGAAATGCAGTTGACTTGTACAGAAATGCTGAGTAATATTTATGAGTTGAGTTGATGACTTTTGGAGAACACATTAAAGACAGAGTACACAGCAGGCCTTTGAAAACTAAGCTCACCATTTTCAGATCATTATATAGGAAACAAAGAACCATTGAATTTTTATAAACAGAATGTACTATTTTTTAAAAAGTAAGCTTCGGTCAATAAATTACAATAACTAGTGATTATTTTGCTTAGAATCTCTACAAATCTTTGCCTTTAAAAATAATGTTTTGCAATAAAGCTACAGTGCAAATCATAAGCCTTTGGCCTGTATATGTTTCTTTCAGCATTGGGCCTGAATATACTAAGAAGAATTGGCTAGACTATGCGGCAATGGAACTATGATCAACAAGAAACCAGGGAGCCAAATTCCAAGTTTTGAAATAACCATCCCAGAAAACCAAACCTTTCCTCAACAGACCCAGAAGGCCCAGAAACTGTTAACAACTGCCAAGTTTTCTATTTTTTTTACTCCTGCTTCCAATCGGGGGCAATCAGAGAAAGTTAAATATGATCCCCATATCAATCGAATAAGATACTTCACTTCTACTTCCTCCACCATCAATGTTCACATATCAATAACCTCCAGTTATGGCATTCCCCTTTCTTCACTATAAAGTTTTCCCACTCTCCTGCCTATCTGTGAGTCTCTGTCAAAAGTGTGTGAAGTGGCTGATTCCTCTCAAGTGATTCCTCTCTTAATTGTTCTTGTTCGAATGGAGTTTGACCATTTCCGGAATATGCAGCGTCTAACATATTTGGGAGAGAGTTTGGGGGGGAATCATATCCTTGAAAGTGCACATAAATTTAATTCATCCTAAAGAAATTAATACAAAGGACACAAAAATCAACATTTTTTTTGCATTGCTTACAATTTTGAAAATTACAATCAATCTGTTGAAAAAAATAGGTATTCAGTTAAATACTCTGTGGCAAACACAGAATGAAGTGCCATGCAGTGATTTAAAAACATCTAGTAAAGGGATATTTACAGACATCAAAAATTGTCTTTGTTATGTTTTGAAAACAGATGATTTATAGGATTGTTTTATTAACTCCCTCTGCAGTACATTTTTCTAAATAGTTTTGGTTAGATATAATTCATGTTTTATTCATTGTGTAAATCTATATATTGTATTTTAAATAGAAAAGAACAAATATTTTATATAATTACAAGAACAAAACAAATACTACTCTGGATTACATTAATGTTTGCTTCAACCAATTCACACATTTGTACGGGTGACATCATATGTGCCTTATATTCAACAATATCTGTTTAAAAATGTTAAACTATATCATCACAGGACTTTCTTTAAAAGTATAAGTCAGTGAAGCAGCCTCTGTTTTCTTTGGCTAGCATAATTTAAATATGTATACAAAAGAACATAATAAAAATTTTAGGTAAATATAAATAACAAACCTCAATTTCATCAAGGAACTGACACAATGCTAAGAAATGACCCTTGGTAAAGAAGATTTTAACCGGAGTTAAATTTTTTTAAATCTTCTAATCTCCCCATTCTTCAGTCCAAACTGTGTTCTCTCCCTCTGACATATAGTGACTTCTCACTCCAGTTCTGGGTTCAACACATGGCTTGCTTTGGGCCAACAAGATACTAGCAAGAAGGTTTCAAAAACCAGCACGAAAGGTGCTTGCATGATTGGATTAGCTCATTCATATCCTCTGTGAAGGGCCATATTCAGGATTGTCCTATATCTATAGTGTCAGAGGTGAGCCATGAGGACCAGAGCCAAATCAGCAATTATGCCAGCTGAGGTCAACCTAACAGCCAGCTCAAGCCCACATGGTTAAACACACCCCACCAGATCTCACCACAGGCACATGATCAATGTGTGCTCATTGTTCCATACATTCAACAACTGTAGTTGTCAGCTATAGGGCATTGTCAGGACAATACATAATGATACCCAAGATGAGTCAGAAACCTATTGATTAATGAGAACACTAGACTTCATTTGGTGGCATCTGCCAAATTCAATGAGTATGTTTTTTCTTGGATATATTTACAGGTTATGAGGGGGAAATTAAATGCCAGATGTGTCCCAAAGTAGGGAGGGACCCTAAGAGGCCATGTCCCTTAGTTCTACCCTAAAGACACATACACAGATAAAAATGAAATCATCTCTGGACTCCTACATAGGTGTACATAAGCACCGACAAGAGAAATTTACTTAAATGGTAAGCAGCATGGATACAACCATATTCTGTTCTTTATGCAGATTTGGACCTAAATTCAATCAAACTGATGACTGAGCTTCTAGCCACATATTTACTTTAAAATGTTTCTTATAAGTATTGATCTAAGTGTTTGACAGAGGAAAATCAAATTTCTTTAAAAAATGGAGACAACTTTTCTTCAAGGACTCAGAGTTCAAACAATTGTATAATAATTATAATCATCTTATTAGAAAAAAGAACAAAGAGCAGGGGATTTAGCTCAGTGGTTCTGCCACCTGCCTCACAAGTGCAAGTTCCCAAGTTCGATCCCTGGTACAAAAGAAAGGAAAAAAAAGTTAAAAATATTATAATTAAGAGAGAAGGCCACTTGGACAACAACAGAGCAGGTATGCAGGTGAGAGTCCTACCCAGGTATCATTGGTAAGGGCACAGAGACCACAACCAGAGGCCCCCTGGGACAGAAGCACAATGTGATGATACAGAAGGCAATTATTCTGAATCCAGGAATGGGCACAGTGGTGAGCAGTAGAGAGAAAGCCTCTCCAAGGCTTTTTGAGAATTGAAGCCGACTGGGAAAGCAAGTTGTCACCTCAATAAAGGCACAACAGACTGCAGTGGTTGGTGAGTTGTTGAGATTAACACCTCCGATGAGAATGAGATGTTGTGGGAAACAGGCATCTTGAACTTGCAGTAGAACTGTGCCAAGTTCAAATCTGAAGGAGGTCAGGAAGCTCAAGTCCAGCCTCACAGCCAGAAACCAGCGGTACTTCAGTGGACTATGGCTGGCTCACTGAGATCGAAGGACACAGATCTGATACACTGCCCACGCTGTCCACCAGTGACAACAGAGACTTGAATGGGACATTGTTTCTTTTTTTCTGCTTCATTCCTCACTTTTGTTGTTCCTGTTTTTGTCCTGCTTTTTCTTGATTGTTACTTTTATAGGAGTGAGAATACAATTTCTGGGTTTTGTTGTTGTTGTTATTGCTGTCAGTTTGTTTTGTTCTTGTTGTTGTTCCTTCATTCTCTCTTTTCCTTTTGTTTTCACCAGTTTCCCAAACTTCACAGAATCTTCCTGCATCCTCTAATCTTCTACCCTTTCCCTCTCCTGCTATTTCTCTACTCTTGTAACTCTGCCTAAATCTCCCCAGAGGGCAAATTTGCTACACTGAAGGGCTTATTTACTGCAAATATATTTCTAGCTGGTTCTAGATTTTCAAGTATAAGTCTGGTTCATGTGGTCAAAGGTGGTAGATCAATAGTTATCACAGTTTGCCATTTTCTAGGCTGTGTTTGATGCTACTGTTGATGCTGATTATATTATTTTGGCCTTGATAACATGATTGTTCTAGTTTTTTCTTCTTCCTGATATACTAAGGGACATTTCAGACTCAAAACCATGGGGCCAGCTAAACCTGGGTGACAATCCAAGAAGTAGCCAATCACTAGAAGTTATAAATATAAGCAATAAAGATACTTTCAATAAGCCTGTTATAAGCAGCAACCCAGGAATTAAATCAAAAATATTATCAACAACAACAAAATAGAAATGGGAAGAAACCTATCCCAAATCACCAAAAGAAAATCAAGGGGCAAGAAGATGGAACAATTTGAAACTCAAACACCTGAACTCCCTAAACTTGAAACAAAAGACAATCTGGAAAAAATAAAATCAGAAATAATTTCTCAGATAACAACAGAGATGGTCTCCAGAGTGAAAGACACAATTAATAACTCTATAGGAGATACAGATTTTTAAAAAGTACAGGAGCTCAGGAACATGATGCAATCCCAGAATAAGAAAGAGATGGGATCCATAAAACAGATTCAAACAGATATTGAGAAGATTAAAAATTGCATTGAAAGTTTACACAACAGAATGATTCAACCTAAGGATAGAATATCTGATATAAAAGACAGATTGAAATTAGTGATCAGGAAAAGAAAGATTTCTTAAAGATAGCAAGGCCATGAGAAATCAATCCAGCAGCTATTAGACAATGAAAAGAAGAATAACATAACACAGAGTGTAGTCATTGAAAAAACAGGAGATAATACAAATGACCTTTAAAAAACTGCTCACAGAAGTAATGTCAGAAAATTTCCCAGGCAGGGGAAAAGAATTTGACATACACATAAGTGAGGCATGTAGGACCCCAACTAGTCATGGTACAAAAATAATGTACACATAGGCATGTAATAGTCAAAATTCCAGAAACCCAGCAGAAGAACAAAATGCTAGAAGCAGTTAGAGAAAATAAACAAATCATATACAAAAAAAACACCATCGGAATCATAGACTTCTCAACATAAACCCTCAAAGTCAGAAGAGTATTTCAAGCCCTTGCAAGACTATCTTTCAAAATCGATGGGGAAATAAAATACTTTCATGACAAAAAAACATGCAAAAAAACTTCACAAATACCAAATCAGCACTCCAAATAATTTTAAACAATATCATAAGACAATGAGAGTCACAACCCCATGAAGCCCACCGAATTAATCCATTAGGCAGGACAAGAAATTAAATGCAAAGGGAGAGAATCCAACAATAGGAAAAGGTCATGACAAGGATAAGTCAATATATATCAATCATAATCATCAATATTAATGGTCTCAATTAACCAATGAAAAGAAATAGACTGGCAGAATGGGTCTAGAAACAAGATCCAGCAATATGTTGCATGTGAGAAACACAATTCAAAAAGAAACTCATATACTGAAAGCTAAAGGGAAGAAAACAATATTCCATACAAGAAGAACCTGAAAAAAAAGCAGGAGTAGCTATCCAATTTGCAGATAAAATGGATTTCAAATCAAGACAAATTAAGAGAGATAAAAAAGGCCACTATGTCCTCATAGAGGGAACAGTCCAAGAGGAGGAGATGACAATCATAATAATAGATGCACCAAATATTAGTGCACACAACTATATAAAACAAATATTAACTGACATGAAAAATCAAATAAGTACTAATTCAATAGCAGTGACAATAGCTCACTGTCACAAATAGATTAACTAGACAAAACAATCAACAATGAAATAGAACTCAACCAAACTCCTCGAACAAATGGATTTAACAGATGTTTACAGTGTTCCACCACACAAATCAGAATGCACATTCTTTTCAGGTACACACGGGTTGTTCTCCAAAAAAGACCACATTCTTTCTCAAAGAATATGTTTAAGTAAATACAAATAAATTGAAGTTATTTCTTGTATATTATCAGATTATACTGTGATGAAGTTGGAGATCAATAGCAAAAGAAACCACAAGAACTTCCTAAACACATGGAAATTGAACAACACCCTCCTGAAAAACCAATGGGTCACAGAGGAAATTAAAGAAGAAATTAGACAGTTTCTACAATAAAATGAAAATGTCAATACAACATATCAGAATGTATGGGACACAATGAAAGCAGTCTTACGAGGGAAATTCTTAGCAGTGTATATCCATATTAGGAAACAGAGAGCACAAATAAAATACCTAATGCCAACTAGAAAAAGAAGAGAAAGACAAATCCAAAGGTTGTACAAGGGAAGAAATTATAAATATAAGAGCAGAAATGAATGTAATGGAGATTAAGAAGATGATTTTAAAAAACAATGAAGCAAAAGGTTGGCTCTTTGAAGGGATAAACAAAATTGACAAACTCCATACCCAACTTATTCAAAAAAAAAGAAAGAAAGAAAGATAGAAAAGAAAAGGCCCAAATCCATGCAATTAGGAATAAAAAGGGGGCAATTACAATAGACACAGTAGAAATCTAAAGGATCAGCAACACCTACTTTGAGAACCTATACACCAATATGATGAAAAACACAGAAGAAATACATAGATTTCTAGGTACAGCTTTGTTAGCAAAGCTGAACAAAGAACACCTAAAAATTCTAAACAACCCAGTATCAATCAACAAAATTGAAAATGTAATTAAGCAATATTCCAAAATTCATGCCTAGAAGCAAGCATAACCTTGGTCCCAAAAGCAGAGAAAAACCCAACTAAAAACAGAACTATAGGCCAATCTCCAAAGTGAAATTAGGTGCAAAAATCCTCAATGAGATTCTGGCAAATGGAATGCAGAATATCATTAAGAAGATCATACACCCTGACCTAGTTGGGTTCATTCCAGTGACACAGAGATGGTTCAATATAAACAAATCAATAAATGCAATATACTATATTAACAGAGCCAAGGACAAAAACCATATAATCATCTCAATAGATGCAAAAAAAGCATTCAACAAAATTTAATACCCATTCATGATAAAAATTCTACAGAAAATTAGAAGTCTTTATCTCAACCTTGTAAAAGCCATCTATAAAATACCAATAGCCAAAACATACATAATACCAATAGCCAAAAATTACCCAAAACTAAAATCCTTCATGCTAAAATCAGGAACAAGACAAAGATACCCACTGTCACCACTCCTGTTCCATACAGTTCTGGAAACATTAGCCATAGCAATTAGACAAGAAAAAAAAATAAAAGGAATAAAGATAGGAAATGAAGAAGTTCAACTGTCATTATTTGCAGATGACATGCTACTCTACATAGAAGACTCCAAGAATTTCACCCAAAATCTTCTAGACTTAATAACCAAATTCACTAGAGTAACTGGATACAAGGTCAACACACAAAAATCAATAGCCTTCCTGTACATCAACGACAGACTCACTGAGAGAGGAAGTGGAGAAATAACTCCTTTCACAACAGTATCCCAAAAAATGAAATACCTAGGAATTGATCTAATGATAGAAATGAAAGACCTCCACTCTGAAAAATGTGGCACTCTGAAAAACAGAGATCAAAGAGGATATCATAAAATGGAAAGACATCCCTTGCTCTTGGGTAGGAACAACAAATATAGGGAAAATGGCCTTACTTCCAAAACTGCTATATAGATTCAATGCAAACCCAACTGAAGTGCCAACAACATATTTCATAGAACTTAAGAAAAAATTCATTTGGAACCAGAAGAGACCTAGAATAGTAAAAGTCATTCTAGGCAACGAAGACAAGTCAGGGGGTATCACAATCCCCAATTTGAAACTACACTACAAACCTACAGTGATAAAAACAGCATGGTATTGGCAAAGAAACAGATTCAAGAGTGGAATAGATGATAAAATGCAGAAATAACTCCAGACATACTCAGCCATCTCATCTTTGACAAGAAACAATCTCATCAGAAAAAAGATAAGCTCTTTAATAAATAGTGCTGGAAAAAATGGGTTTCAATTTGCCAAAGATTAAAACTTGACCTAAATCTCTCCCAATGCACAAAACTAAAATCAAAATGGATCAAAGATCTAACTACTAAAACAGAGCCACTAAAACTGGTGGAAGAGAGGTTAGGTAGAACTTTTGAGGACAGTGGCATAGGAAAAGACTTCATGAACAAAACCTCAGTCACAAGTGAACTAGCACAAAGAATCAACAACTGGGATCTCGTCTTATTAAAAAGCTTCTGCACTGCAAGAGAAGCCACGAAGGAGTGAAGAGACAACCTACAATGTTGGAAAAATTTTTACCAGCTGTTCCTCAGACAAAGGTCTACTATCTAGAATATATAAAGAATTTTTTAAAAAATCAGACCTCGCCAATTTAAAGACCCAATTCAAAAATGGGCATCTGAAATGAATAGACATTTCTCAGACAAAGAAGTAAAAGCAGTAAATAAACATAAGAAAAAATGTTCAACATCACTGGTCATTCAAGAGATGCAAAAACAATCCTGAGATTCCACCTCATTCCAGAAAGAATGGCTGCCCTCAAGAAATCAACCAATAACAAATGCTGGTGGGGATGTTGGCATAAAGGAACCCTGCTCCACTGTTGATGGGAGTGTAGACTGGTGCAACCAGTACAGAAATCAATATGGAGATGCCTCAGTGAACTAGGATTAGAGGTCTCATTTGACCCAGCTTCCTTAATGAGTATCCTCCCAAAAGAATTAAAAGAATCAAACACAGCAATACATGCTCACCCATGTTTACAGTTTGTCCTGGCTAAAGCTTGGAAACAGCCCAGCTGCCCATCAACTGGAGATTGGATAAAGAAAAAGTGGGGTTTCTTTTTCAATAAAAGGAGTAGTACTCAGCCATAAAGAATGAGAAACTAGAGACATTATACCTAAAGGGATGCACATCGAGGGTATATTCTTTAGTGAAATAAATAGGACACACGTATAAATGCCAAATAGTTTCTCTGATGTGAGAAATCTAAGTGTAAATGAGGATCAATGTGTATAACAGATAATGTGAAATAGGAAGAAAAAGTCCAAAGTGGAAGGGGAAAGGGAAGTGGGAAGCTTAGGGGAAAGGAATAAATATGAGAAAATAAAAGCAATGGAAAAAGTCATTGTAAATAGGAAGGGGTGGAGGGGCTGAAAGGAGGGCAGGGAATGGGGAAAAAAATAAGAGCCAAGATACATTATGTAAACTCCCAATGATGAATGTCATCATACTATATACCTAAAATGTACCAATAAATGTAATAAATTTTTAAAATATGACTAAGAAAATTTGAACAAAAACTAGAAAACAATAAAAAGGCAAAAAAGACCTGACAATGTATAAAACATTAGTATTCATGTAAAGGGTTAAAAATATTCTTACTATGTTCAAAGAAATGAGAAAGATTTCAAATAGTATCAGTTAATAATAAATTATGAAAAACAGCCCAAGAGTTTTTAAAAAGAACTAGTACATAGATCTGCTAGAAATAAATACAATAAGTGAAGTTAAAAATTGGAAGAATGGTTTTACCGGTATATTTCACCACATTTATTAACATATATTTTTGGTACTTTTTTGGAATTTGAATTTCATTTCTGGAAATCACATATACAATCCCACCAAAAGTACATAGATGTGGTTTCTCAGAGACTTTGCTCTTCTTACAGATGATAAATTGTATGGCTTTAATATTTTAATTGCATTTGTTTTACTTTTAAAGGGACTATTTTTCTCTATTACAGGCTCTTGCATTTTTTTCCTATGAATTATTTATTGACATTTTTCTTTTATATTCCTATTTAAATGTTTTTCTTATCCCATTCCAAGATTTATTTTATATTATGATATTAACAATTTTTGTTATATATAACAATATTTTAATGCTCCGCATCAAAAATTATAATTGTACTATTTCTGGAAGACCAATATTTTTAAAACAGATACACAGTCATCAGACTATAGAGGAAAAAAATTTTGTTTTCAGCCAAACTAAAAGTTGAAAATGAAAATAAGGTATTCATAATAATTATGTTTCTTTATCATATAGCAATCAACAGTTTCAGTGGTTGCCAGGAGAAATACTTTTGTAAAAACTCATTTTTTTCAATGTTAATGAAAATCTTCAATTTCTTTTTACTGCAATGTATTTATTTTAATTTAATGAGTTCATTATTAATGAAGAGAATAAAGTTAAGGATTCATATAGTGTCTAATTTAATAAAACAGCATTTCATTAAATATTCCATTTTGTTTTTCCTATTTATATTCATTTGCAAAAGAATAAATATTATTTGTTTTTGGTCAATTTCATATACATTTCTATTTTTACCTACTTTTAAATAGTCATAATTTTACAATTATTGAAATATAATGGAATTTCACAACATATATTTTTAAAGAAGTAGTTATTTACACCTTATATAGTACATCTTTCTGTAATACTAACACTTCAAATTTATGGCAGGAATAGTATTACAAAAATTATATTAGTATTAGTGTAGCTTGCAATAAACCATGCCTTAGAGTTAAGGCCTTACTATAACCCAGTTCTCTTGAGTTGTTTTTGTTTTGTTTTGTTTTGGTACCAGGGATCAAACGTGGGTCTTGTGCTTGGTGCTTGTGAGGTAGGCAGTGGAACCACTGAGCTAAATCCCCAGTCCCAATTCTCTTGAGTTTAGGTTGTCCTGTGCCTCACTTTAATTAAAAGAATGCAATTAAATCAACACGTGGCTAATTTTATACTTAAGAATTGGAACCTTCTGCTTTTCTGTTTGGGGATCCCTAGAAAAGCACTCTGGCTATCTGGCTGAAGAGAAATATGAATGAGTCATCTGAAGAAATATCTGCTGAGACCACATAGAATACAACACACACTCAGGCTTTCCAATATCAGAGCTGAGGCCAGGCCTTTGCAACCTGCCAGTGGACAATAGTCACACAGCTGACTACTGGCAAAACTAGCAGAAAAAGCCACCGTGTCTTGCTCACATTGCAAAGTTATGAATAAATAAAATAATTAATTTATTTAAAGCAGTAAATTTGGGGGTGGTTTGTCATTTATAAAGAGATAAATCTTTATTGTATTTCCAATTTCTCAAATATCTAGCTATGTATTTCCATTATCACAATGATGAGTATGAGTAGGGTTGAGGAAGAAAATGGAGCACAGAATTTTACTAGAAGTTCTTTCTGTGTCATAGAGAAAACATTTTCACATTATCTCTTCTATCATTTCCCTTTAGTGTGTCATATTTACAAAGATTTCTTTTTGCTTATAAATTTCAAGGAAACTGATTTAATAATACTCCATCATTTATATATTGTTGAATGAAATTGACTGAGGAATCAAAAGGAAAAGATATAAATATTTTAAAACTATGTGGAGTGTAGAACTCCCTAAATCCATAGAGAATATTATATGAGATAATCAAATTACTTTCAGTGAAAAAAAACCCTCTAAAATTGCGGAGCAAAGGTCAGGCCTGTATTAGTAACAAAATTTTGCACATAACAACTTAAGAATCTAAACCAGAGAAATATCTCAGTGGTGAGAATTATTACATTTTAGGTTACCAAAATCACAGATTGTTCTGGTTCAAAGAATATATTAATATAATTATGCCAGCAGATCTTCCTCACTAGTTTTACTTAAATATGTATTGGAAAATAATACTATGTTGGAAGTTAAGCAGTTTTTGAAATAATTTAGCAAAAAACCTATGTGTAAAACAAGAACTTCTAAACACCAGTGGTATACATGAATCTAAACACAATTTGCAAATACTCCTGTATAATACATAACAGCATAGCACACAAAGTCTTCCCTTATTTTTGTTACTAAGTGAAAAAATGTCTCTTTAGTAGCCTGGGTCTGTCAAGTGGAACTGGAATTTATAGGGAAACACATACACACATACACACACGCACACACAAATGCAGAAACCTAATACTTACGAACTGCTAGAAAATTTAGTCACTAGATCTTGACTTAACTAAATGCTTTGATTTAGTTTCTTTTAATAGGGATGCTTTTTATCTATGGTTCCACTAGAGCCATGATACACAATAGTCATCTTGGCCAAGAAGACCAATAAAGACATCATCTGAGGACACAGTGCCAATAAACTGTCTCGCATCATTTGGCTGGCAAATGCACACAGGCCTGTTCCCTATGCTGTGTGCACATAATCTCTACTTTGCCAGCAGAGTCAGGCAATTTACTCATGTACTAGTGTTTTCCAAATTGTGAAAACAGTCCCAGGGGGTTACTTTCTCCACAGCCTTCTCCTGTCTATACATGTATCTGCATATTTCTTGTAAACATTAGATTCTATCCAAAGAATACAGAATTTTGTTTTGCGCCACTAAAGTGTATGTTCTCATTTCACCTTCAGCAGTAAGCAGTTTCTCTCTTTTTAACACATGAAACTGTGCATTAGTGAAGTGAATTACTCTTAAGAACTCCAAGAACAGATGATCTATTTCTTAGTGCAATCAGCTCAGATACATCCATTTACAAACTCTCTTATGGCTTTTGCCAAAAATCAACAGAATGGGAAATGAAGCAACAAACAACATATCTTTAAAGTAATTCTTATGCACCTTCCTCTTAGACCTTCAACATGGCTTTGAGCAAGTCTATGAGCTGGAAAATAGCAAATTTATAAGAAATAAAAAAGAAAAGGCAGAAAGACATAGTGAAAGTTTCATTTCTTTAAAAAGATTCACATATTTCTAGAAAGCATATGTATAAACATTAACTGTACTTTAGTAAATTATTTGGGGGCCATTCCACAAAAGTTCCAAGAAACTGGGCATCCTATTTTGTGCAGAACAAAGGCAAAGAAATGTATATGCTAAAAATAGACCAATTCATAAATTGTGTCTCATTTCCAAACTTGTGGAGCAAGCAATGTGATCATTCCTGAAATTAGCTGTATTTGGTGCCTTCATCGTGACTTGCAATCTATTTTATGCATAAGAGAAACAGGATTTTAATGAAGCACATCTTCACAAATCACTACCACAAATCAGCATCATCCATGTGGAATACTTAAATTAGAATTGACATTAAAATCTCATGTTGCCATTATTCTGCCCTGGATATAAAATCTCAGAGCCTTTCTCAGATATCAAGATGCTTTTTTTGCAAAATATTTGTTAAAATCTGCAGCACACAATTTTGCTAGGAAAATATGTGAATGGTGGTTTCGAAAGGGAAATTGTACCCACTCCCAGCCTTCCTTTATTTTTTCCCTCCACTGAAGCACTTGGCATCTTATGTTTATCAGAAGGTGACAAAAATTTGCCAACATGATTGTCTTTCATCAAAAAAACCAAGAGTTCAGGTGAACTGAAAAGAAATGAATACCATAGTTCTGGCTATTGTCTCTTCTGGTGGTGAAAGAAAATCATGGAAAGTAAGATGTAGGTAACATTTAAACATTTTTGGAAATTTTTAAAAATTGTATTTTTTGATAATCAGCTGGATTTCTCTTGGACAATGTATCATACAAAATTAAACATGTAGATGAGCATTCCTGTCACTAAAGAAGCACTGTTAGGTGTGAATACAAGTGTGATGGTTCCATTCCAGGTTCAATAAAAGGCAACATGGCACTGGTATGAAGGGCATGATAGAAGGGACAATAGCCAGACCAAGGAAATAGTTTGCTTTTATGTTAAAAAACAAAAGTAAATGTAGTAGATGAAAGGTTATTCTAAAAAATATTGTTTCAAATTAAATAGGAGGGCCAGGAATTTAGCTCAGTGGTTCTGCCACTTGCCTCGCAAGTGTAAGGACCTGAGTTTGATCCCTGGTAATGAAAAAAAAAAAATGTATGTCATGAGACTCCCCTCACTATAAGTTGCACTGGAATATTACCACTCAAAGCAAATAATTTTGATACCTTAATGTGGAATATTAGCACCATGCAATTCTGCTTCCATTATATTTTCTTTAAATCTGATTCTGCATGCTTTCACAAAATAATATGCCTAACTCTTAATAGTAGCTCTTCCCACTGCAATATTAAACTTGACGGCACTAAAACAGAGGCAAAAGTAGAAATCATTTGTAGTATATGCACTTTCTTTTGGCATTAGCTCTAATTTTTAAAATCATTTAAATCTAGGTAACTTTACATGACAAAAGCTCTCTAAATTCATGAAGAGGTTTTGTATAACTCATTGGTCATGTTATTCAGCATGTTTATCTCATTGAATTAATATTCCTTTATCAGAGAGTTGTAATTTATCCCATTTCACAGGTGAAAAAATTAAGGATCATACAAATTGTGACAGTATCATCGGTCACACCACTAGAAAGGGAGGTTTTGGCTACATTCTTTTCCCCTTTCATATTTTCTATATAAAGGAATTCTCTTAAAAATATTGAACTGGGAATAATATCTAATTTGTCGTAATTTATTTGTGTAATGAGACTATGGACTATTGTACATTATTTTCCCCAGTTGTACTAATTCAGTTTTTTAATATAAAGCTGTATAATAAATATTTGGTGCATTAAAATGAATTATTTTAACATACTACAGATAAAGTATTTTTGAGATATCTGTACTTTTATTTAAACAAGGAAAACAAAAATTTTCATATTTTGGGAACTTTAGATAAAAATATTGAAGACTAATTGAATTTTCCAAAATGTAATTAGGGTTGCAGAGCTTAGTAAAACAAGCAATAATAGGTGACTATTCTAAGCTAGACTTCATATACATCCTAAATGTTTATAAAACATTAAAAATGTTGAAGTATATAAACAAATGTTTACAATATACAGATAATTGTTCATAATTTATTGAGGTTTTCTATGAGTTATACATTTCCATATTTTCAAAATTTGCCTAAGAAACACTGAAAAATAAACAAGTTAGTTATCCTTTGTGAATCATATGTTATTATTTCTTAGCTTTTAAAATTAAAATTCAGCTTCTTTATCCATCTTATCTGAGCCACTGTTAATGTCAGAACAATAATCCATGTTTATGATTTTATCATAACACATGACATAAAACTGTATTTTTGCCTGAGTTTAAAACTTGATTATTTGTTTAAAGCAAGTCCAAGTACTCATCATCTATTTATATTTTACCAAAGTACTTCATTGAGTAAGCCCACAAAACCCAGAGACCTTCTTTCTGTCATCTACTGCATTCTATATTTTCATTTCATAATCTCAATATGACTGGCAAGTTTTTGTACCAATCCCTCGTGAGTGTTTTTCTTGATTTTTATTTTGTTTTATTTTGAATATTTTTTCTTTTTTTCAGAGCTGGAAATCTGCCTCCTGCATGCTAGGTAAGCCATCTACCACTGAGCTATATTCTTAATGTATTTCTTTAATAAACACAATATAAGCTAATATATACAAAAGTACAGATTGGACTTCCAGCAAGTGAAAGGCTTTGTGTATAATGTATGTATTATTTGAATTACAGAGACATTTGTGTTTAACAGTTCATTTTTATAGGTCTTCTTTTCAAAGATTTGCTTTGATTTGAACTTAAAACTCTTATATAGGTCAAAGATATTATTTTTTTAGGTCTTACAAGCCAATAAATTACAAAGATTTATCACGACTTAACTTTGCTTCAATCTAAACAGAAATTTGTAGCACTTTCCAAAATACATACTTTAGAAAATGTTTTATTTTTCTCACTATGTACAGTTCCTTAATGAAACTAAAGCTAAAAATTAAGATTCTGCATACTCAGAACATTACATTCCTCAGCCCAGTAACACAAAATAGTCATAATAACTAGCCATATTATCCTTTCAACAATAGCACAGTCCCTTGGCAGTTTCTTTGCCTAATTTTCATTGACATAACAGCACAGACTGAAGATAGAATATTGTAACTTAAGACTTTAGTACATTAAAAGTAATACATAGCTATCAAGAATACAATCCTTGAGTACTGAAAGGAAAGTATAGTTATGTATTTTTCAAAAGCACATGCCAATTGATTTCTTTTAGTTGTTTGTGGCAATTCCATAATACAATTCTAAATACTTTTTCAGTCCATGAAAATCTTTTGTTAAGATTATGCATTTCTTCCTACTTTTCTGGATAGGAATCAGATAAAATAGAATACTATTGAAGCAAGAGAAACATTGAATTATGAAAAAACTTGCCAAATGTCCTATTTCAAGTATTATACAATTTTTGTTTGGAAATAAGATGTTTAATTATTATATTGACAATTTGGCTAATAAAAATATTTAAAAAGAAAGAAATAATGAATTAAAAACAAACGATATACCTCCTGGAAATAAAAATCTTCTAGACTAATGGTTGTTGGTTATTTATTTATTTATTTTTTGTACTGGTGATCGAACTCAGGTCCTAGCACTTGTGAGGCAGAACCACTGAGCTAAATCCCCAGCCCTGTTGGTTAATTTTAATTGTTGAAATTCATAACTTCATTAAAAGTTAACCATTTTAACCTTGCGGGAGAAAATGACTTTTTTCCCATTTAATATGCTTTTCTTTTCAATTGTTGATTCAGTTCAATATGCCTGTATCTGTGTCGACTATACAAGCTTTATGGTACAGGCTAAATATAAATTGCCTTGAGAATATTTTGTGTATCTTATCAAAAGATTATCATCTACAAAAACATTATGTGATGATTTTATGCACTAAACTTTACTTCAAAATATGAAACTATTTAATGAATATGTAACGGCTAATATTAACCATACATTCATAATTAATACAGTACACTTCATTCTTAGTCATGAAAAGTTTAATGTTTCACTGTGACAAATACCAATTAGTAAGAGTGATATATATTAAATATTAACTACATATTGTATCAAATATTAACTAGATAACATACACTATAAAAAATTAATTTTGATATGTATTAACTATATATCTCAATAAACTTTTGAGAGAACAATTTTTATTTTAAAGACCCAAATATTTAAATTAAACAATATTGCAACAAGAGGCAGAGTTAAAATTCAAACCCAGAGAATACCGACATTGTATTCTTAACTACACTGAACTCCACCTTAAGGAATTAATGATATTAAATGAAACACTAATTAGTGATGTCAATCATCAGGAAGAACCCACAATCGACTCTGTTAATGATGTCCTGTCACATATGTAGACAGAAATAATTTTATAATCTTGAGGTGGATAATGACTTGGAAGGAGGAAAAGTATTGGTAAAATGAATGGAAAGAAATAATATATAAAGAGGTTATTGAAATGTAATAGAAACTAGCTTAAGTAATATTATTAGTAAGTTTTACTTTTTTGTAGTGTCTAGCACAATGCCAGAAGCATGATAAATATTTAATAAATATTTATTTAATGAATGCAAAAGAGAAGGTGTGTAAGTAATTATAGGTAAAGAATCAGAACAGCTCTTTGGGAAAGCTGCCACAGGGCAGACTTTTGAGTTTTTCTATCTTGTTAAAAACTTAAAGGAATATGAACTAGTTTCTCTGGTGTGAAAAACCATAATAGTCCATAAGATGCTAATGAGATAATTAACAATGTGAAATAGGAAGAAAAGGGCTAAAGGTATAGGGAAAGTGGGAAGGGTAGGGGAAAGATAGTAAGGGAAAAGAAATAGGAGAAAATGAAAAAACGGAAATGCAGTGTTTCTAAATGGGGAGGGGTGGAGGGGGTGAAGGGAGGGCAGGGACAAGGGGAAAAAATGGGAACCAAGACCTGTCATGTAAAGGTACAAGATCCCAATAATGAATGTAATTGTACTGTATACCTAAAATGTACAAATAAACTA